>NC_139326.1:28399297-29056797 GCF_056507025.1 Lutjanus erythropterus | reverse complement strand
GCTATAATAGGAAAATACAATAAAACTGTCTGTGCTGACATGCATTTGATTAGCTAACTCCCTGGTGACTGCTAGTGTCATTTTCCCAAAGACTAAACTAGATTTGGAAATGAGCTGAGGGAAGCTCTTTGGTTAGCAGTCAGAAATACATCCAAATCACAGCAGCTATCACCTGATCGACTCAACTGACCCATCCTCAGGCCGCCACTTTTTTCTCTGTGGTCCAGTAACAGAAACAATCTGTCAGCCTTTTCCTTCCCTTGTTTCCTGTTCTTAAACTACATATACGACATGCACATATGATTTGAGCCCCTTTCTCACCCAGTTTCTGAGCGGCACAACTAGTGTGGGACCAAATTTTAGCTTTGTTTGCTGAGCAATGTACAGCGAGGAAAGAGGACCGTTCAACTGCCTCCGAATGCCATCAGACGTTCAAATTCATTTCTGACATGTCAGAAATTTTGGCGCATTTTTGTCCGGGGATGAGTTTCATTACATTTTATTGGTTCTGTGAGGGACTGAGCTGGCAGGCGTGAGGAGTCACAGGTGGATTTTCAAAAAATGGTTTTATTTACGAAAGAAATTAATCCATATATAAAGTTCTGGGTCCATAAAAGAGGTCAACTAAACAGAACTTGACTCAGGTTATGAAAACTTGAAACTGAGGTTTCAAAAGGGGCGGGACTTAGGAAGGGTCAATTAAGGTCAGAATATAGGAGGTACAATATGAAGTGATGTTCAGTGGTTCAGTGTGAGATGTGTCTCTACTGCAAGCAGCAGAGTTTCTATTAGGTCGAACAGGCTCATCCGACTGGAGGTCTGCGTGATCCATCAGTTCATTTCAGCCACTCTGCTCTCTCAGCCCTGCTCTTAAAGACAGATAGTGGGGAGACTGTCTCATTTCACGCTTGCAGGAGTTAATGTTATTAAACTAGACACACAGATACACTCAAACGTGCACTCATTCAAACACACATGCACACGTGCACACACAGAAACACAAGATGTAGCTGCTATCTGATGGCCTGAACAACGCCAGCCTCTGAGATAAAGAGCAGCTTTCCTGTTCCACTGATACACGGCCATGTTCAGCCTCCAGAGATGATATGTATGTGTGTGTGTGTGTGTGTGACAGAGAGTGAGTGTGTGTGGGCGGCTGTACCTTTGTGTGTGAGTACACATTTGCACCTGCGCTGTGACTGATGCAGGACCAATCCCTCAGTGATCCCATTACAAGGGCCTGACAAGTGAGGGTTGTGTGTGTGTGTGTGTGTGTGTGTGTGTGTGTGTGTGTGTGTGTGTGTGTGTGTGTGTGTGTGTGTGATGGAGAGGATCATATGAGATCTGCTGTTAGTTAGCAGCGTTCTCTATCACTGTGGCATGTTATTATCTGGCTCGGTCCTATGTTACATCACTCATACTTACACATACACACATGCACACTCACATGCACACACGGACACACATAAAGGCAGATTTGTCTTGATATTTTTGTGAGGACCCTCCACTGACCAAATAAGATTTACAGGCATCTTTGGAAATACGCTGATTTGCTTTCTTGTGGGAGATTTATCCGTTTTATGTCTGTCTGTCAAATATAAAGCTGGAGCGAAGAGCTGCTTTGCTTAGTTTAGCATTTAGACGAACCAGACAAATCTGCCAAGCTCATGTTTTCATTTGCTGTGGCATTTGGGACTTAGTCTGATGGTGCCAGGCTATGCTGGACTTCTTTGAGTCTTGTCATCACTGTGAGGTTGCCAAGCAACCAGAGGAGACTCCAGGACGTCACTGTGCCAGGCCAAGAATAGGCCACAGCATGTAGCTTCTCCTAAAACCACAAATTACGCTTCTTATTTCATACATATAAAAACAAACAAGATGCATGCTGAGAATTTACGTTTGGAAAGTCACCCGGAATCATAATGCACAGCCATGCTGAAGATACTGTAAGCAACAGAATGAATTACACATTGGATATTCAAATTGAGCCAATTTTAGGTTGTCTAAACCAATTAAAAGTTCAGGAAAACACATGTAAGCTGCTAAAACTCACAGAGAAAGACTTCGTCAGTGAGAGCAGGTGTGACATTTTGAAAAACTGTGGTTAATAGGTGGTGAAGATCTGTACTAGCTCACTCCCTCTTCTTGGAATGACTTGACTTGGGGGGTATAAAGGTATTATGGTATGCCAGGGTATTAAGAAATCCCAACAGTATGGTTTTTAATACTGTCATAAATACAGGTGATCCTCTTTCTGTTAAACTGATGGAGAGATGTGATAAAGGTAAACTAGAAAAATATTAGCTTGAAAATAGGGATATTATGACCACTGTAATGACACTGTAACCTCAGGTAAATAAAAAGAAATATACATGATTACTCACACTTTTGGGGGTTGGACATATACCACCAAAGCTAAAATTGAAGCCCAGCTTGCAGGTCATGCATACACAGACACCCTGCAGACATCATGTAATAGGTCTGGATGTAAAGCAGACTACACGATGAATTTATAAATAACAAGGGCACAGAATTTTTAGAATAGAAGTATAGCAATTTATACTGGATGTGTGTCTGTGTACACACTGTACTGCCAACCGTTCTTTATCTTTATGCAAACTGGCCCTCCCAGTACCTTGTTATTCTTGTGCAGTGCTGACCTGCCTGCACAATTCAGCCAGTCTAGTCAGCTCATGTTAAATGATATATCATTGTATACTTACACACTGGTACATACATCCACATGAATTTCAAGTTGAAACACATTCTGTATATACAAACAGTATGATACATATTCAGTGAACCATGGAGTTAAAACCTGGGTGCTAACATATAAACCGATCTGTGTCCCATTGACATATATGGTCTATACCCATTCATTTGTGTGTATATGAAACTCTATCTTTACATCTGATATGTGATTAGCTAACAATGCACATTTGTGCACATAAGCATTTCCGCCTTAAGAAAAAAATAAACATTTGAAGAGTCAGAACAGCTGTTTGTTTTTGTTGTCATATAGTGGTGTCAGTTTGATTTGTTTCAGTCAGAACTTTAAAATGTTAAATCACTGATCTTTTCTCTCTACATCTTGGCCCTTATTTCCCTCAGCTGTCCGTAAACTACAGGTTATATTGCATGTAGGGAAGCATGATAGGGATTTTTTTCAGCTGATGTGATGATTACGTGCTTCACATGGTCGATACCAATAAGATAACCAATGATTTCACATTTATATTTTTGAATGAAGTTCATATAACCTGTAGTTTTTACTTTAATTTACAAACTAAAATGTAATACTCCACAGCTCTGATCAAACCAAATCTGACTGCCACCACTGTTACAACAAAAACAAAGAACAACTCTGATGCTTCAAATGTTCAGTTATTTTTTCACCAAAGAACTTAACAAACATACTTTTACTTTTATAGAACATTTTGCTGAAGAATTCAAATGAAAAACCTTGACATCATCTGTCAAATCAGACATTATTAGAACCAATATTTATCAGCTAATATTTGCCAATACCAACACAGAATGATATACTGTGACAGGCCAAAATCAGCAAATAATTTATCAGTATAGATATTTATTGTGCATCCCTAGTTATATTAACTTATTCTGAACATACAAAAATGCGAAATTATTGGTTGTCTTGTAAGCTGTAATGTGATCACCCATGGTGGTGGTTAAGAGGTGCATGAGGGTCATTAGGGAATTTTTCTGGCACGCTGGGTTTTTCGCCTTGACTTGTACTGATCACTTTATTAACTGATGGATTGATTTATGCATGAATTGACTCACAAAGTGTTCATCAATTAACCATTTTTTATGAGAGACTAATGTCTCTCAAAAGGGTGAATATATATGGTAGTATATTGTATGATGCAATCATATTCTGTCACAAACAGCAGTGTAATTCTTCCTGTGTATGCCATGAACGTTCTGTGACCTTAAGAGGTTATTGACTTCAGCAGACTATGATGCAACACATATTCTTAAGAACACCAAAACAATGAAGTATCTGGGGACGGGGTTCTCAGAAATGACCTATTGGAGAAACATCTGGGTTCAATCAAGGACACACACACACACACACACATGCATACGCACACGCACATGTACACACACAAGCATAGACAGATAAGACTAAAAAAGGAGGTTGCGCATCTTTACTCTAGCTTTCCATTTGTCAAGTAAACTGCTCCTCTTATGGACTAAGTTCCTATCTCAGTCTCATCTCTGCAACAACTGTCATGTGCCACCACACCAGAGGGCGTGCTAGATGAGTATTTTTGTCACCTAATACTGTTTTGGCCAAAGTAACAGCTATAGGACAGGGTGGTGATACATGACAACAGGGGCGTAGGAGTCAGGTCAGTGTGGTGCTCACAAAAACTCGGAATGGATTAGAAAACACCAGGACTGGAGTGAATCTTGAAAACAACAGCAGAGGCAGAAAAAAAATATTCAAAACACTTTAGCAAGAATGAAAAATGCTTCTAAACCAAATTGTCTCAAACCATCCAGTGTGACTTTTGAATTTTATTTGAACTGTTATAAATTCAGCTTCCCTTATGTAATATTATTTTCTATTCTTAACCACCATTGATTTCATGTTTGGTTCTGATTCTCTGTGTTATTTATCGTAATGCTGCTGAACATTTGGGTTCAAATAAAAGTTTCTCTTAATATACACTAACTTAGTTCTTGCTTCTTCATGTTATAGCTAATCAAATTGAAATATTAAGTGTTTCATGAATAAAAAGAAAATACACAAACTGATAAAATGGCCAAACATTCTTTCAGGTGATCTCTGCTGCAGACTGTCGTCACTAACGTGGTCCGGCTCAGTTCATCACTCCAGAATCTTTTGGGCCTCTTCTCTGTTTCAGCAACAGTCACAAGGTAGGCTGTTTTTAATACTCTGAAACACAGGGTTATGAGACCTTTCTGAACATAATTACTTATTATTGTGGTTGGCATTATTTTCAAACCATTATGTGCATTCTGTGTATAGTCGATCCCTACTTCTTAAGGTTTCTTATATATTTTTTCTCTATTTGCATTTTTAATGCATGGTTACTTATAATGATTAAAGACTCCGATGGTGTGGACGGCAGGAATAATTAGTTAAAACCTAACCTAAAATCTACATGATAATGTTTCACAATAGTCATAGTGACACCTGTTGGCAACAGGAAATGCCATGTTTTAGACTTTGACGTCCTCCTCCAAGCAGGTTGAGCATCTCCAACTCAAATCTGGTCAGAAAGGCCTCAAGACCTTGGTAATGCTATACTGTGGTGATCTTGACGTATCATCAAACAGTGTTGTTATGAGTACACAGCGAAGCTGCATTAACTTCCATTTACTTGGTCTAGTCTGCCTGAAACTTTGCATGTTCAGTAGTCGCCCAGGCCTGAACATATGATATGAGTTTTGCTAATGGGCGGAGCCAAATGGCTTGGCCACGCCCCTTTAATGTCAAGCCCTGGTGGTAGGTTTCACTGTCATGAATGAAAATCAGTACGTACATATATCATCATGTCCAGTTGCACAAAAAAGTCTCATAGGCTGAACCCAGCAGGAAGTGTGATCAATTTTGGCCCAACTTCATCGCGACAGTTGCGGCTTGTTCGGCGCTTGGTGTTGCTTGGCCATTGTCTGACAGGTGCCTGAATTCGCTGCAATGGTCTAGGCTTGGTGTGCGCCTCCTATGGCCCAACCTCGCCGCGATGGGTTTTTGGTGGGCGTTGCCATGATGGGGAATATTGGTGTTTGATGACTGTCCCGCCCCTAAACACATGTCCATGACAATATTGGCTACTGGCAACAGGAAATTAATTTTTTTTAGATTTTGACATGCTCCCCCGAGCAGGTTAACCATATCCAACTCAAATTTGGTCAGAAAGGCTTTAAGACCTTGGTAATGCTATATTTGTCTGTGAAGGTTCTCAGTCATTCAAGTCACAGTATTTGTAGCAAAGGTTGTCGTAGGCAACTGGACCTGATAGACTTCTTGAAGATGTTTACATATAGGTACAGGTACAGATACAGGTCATGTAAACAGCATATTCTGGTTGGATATTCTGATTGATGTGGAGTATGCTGGTGTTATTCTGGTTTTAGGAGCATTCTTTGGATATGTAAACAGCAAATCCAGAATATGTGTCTCAGTTGGGGGTTTTTTTCAGCAGTTTGTGGGCACATGACCTCTTCTGCTCTGTGCTGTAAACAAACCAAATAGCTAACAATTTGCAGGACTGGGGTAGAGATACTTACACAAAAGAAAGTCTCACATTTGTGAGGAGGGAGAAACACACCTACTTCCACACATTATTTTAAACATTTGATATCATCATGTTTTTGGAAATGCACAAATATCGCATTGCTTTTCAAGGAGGTGATTAAAGGAATTTTCAGGCTGAGTTTACATGCTCAAACATGAGTTTACACGCTCAAACATCTCTACCAC
The DNA here is from genome assembly GCF_056507025.1 of Lutjanus erythropterus. NCBI lineage: Eukaryota > Metazoa > Chordata > Actinopteri > Lutjaniformes > Lutjanidae > Lutjanus > Lutjanus erythropterus. The sequence goes on along the minus strand of NC_139326.1, from coordinate 29,050,319 downwards.
AAGTGGAAAACTGAAAAAATACTATTTTGACAGAAAAAAGCAGCCATAATCAGAGTATTCACAGCTGTATGACTTACTCATTCAGAGAAAATTCAGCATCAATTTGAACTCTAATTAATGAAATGGACAAACTAAAACACTTTAAAATGTTTTTAAATCTATTTAGGTATTTAAAAGTACAATGAATTGAAGAAATTAATTAATTTGTTGTGATTTAAAAAGAGTAAGGAGTAGGAATCCCTCAAGCTTCCTTGTGGCTCCCCTAATTCTCAGTGTATGTGGGAGCTGAAACTTCAGAAAGAGAAAAGTATGTGGCTTGTTTTGTGTGCGTGCGTGTGTGTGTGTGTGTGTGTGTGTGTGTGTGTGTGTGTGTGTGTGTATTCTCACTGTATCAGCTGTACTTGGAACAGGTTATGGCTTCCCTCCTCAGATTTCTCCTCAGGCCCCTTGTCTCCTTGCTGCTTGTACCAGCACCTGAGAGCAGATTATTGTTTAGGAGACTTGCAGCAGAACAGGCAGAGTAAGTAGATCTCCTCTCCTCTGCTCTAATCTAATCAAATTTGATGTTTCCAAACACATAGCAGCTGGCTAAAGGCACAGCGATGATACCCAAGGAACAAAGCCCACGCTTGTTGATAGAGACTAATGTAAGCTTCTCCAATTCCTGCCTCAATTTAGCATTCTCTACCCAAAGCTTAACGCTGGAAAACAACAAGAAAGCAATTTAATGTCCTGACACGGTGAGTGTGTGCTTTCTGAGGTGTGTGTGTGTTTGTGTGTGTATTAGCCTCAGAACTGTTGGTGGAGCAGACATCCTCTGTGGGCTGGTGGGAGCAGGTCTCCCGTGGTTCCCACATTCACTCTGCAACAGTACAGTGAAGGAAATTCAAACACTGAGAGAGACAGCACTGACACAAACAAGCCTTTAAAAATATCTCCTGCCTTCTGAAAATAATGCTACATCTTTTTACAAACATGCACTACATGTCCAAATATGCACAGAAGTAAACAATCAGTGCTGGGAAATAACTAAGTACATTTACTCAAGTACTGTAAGTGAGATGTTTCTACTTAACCTGAGTATTTTCATTTTACGTAACTTTATACTTACACTTAAAATACATCCCTGAGGCAAATGTTGCACTTTTTACTCCACTACATTTGTCTGACAGCTTTAGTTACTGGTTATTTCTCAGATTACTACGTTTCATACTCTCCGTGTCTGGTGAAAATCATGCATGTCCACATTTGCTGATTTTGCATGTGAATGTTTGTGATAAACTGAAGGATTAAGGTTGGTTCCACCAACAAAGAAAAGTGGGCAGTCACTGTTGAGCTCTATTGGCACTTTAATTAATAGGTAATAAAACACACCTTTGCTCAGTTCAGTGCTCTCTGAGTTTTACTGCTACAGCCTTATTTGGTCTGGTCTGACCAGTAAATTATGATGGCTAACATTAAGAGATATGTTACATTAGCTAATTCCTCTCCAAACTTGTGCTACAGCATTTTAGGGGTTTTCTTTAGGGGTTTTCTTATGTCATGGTTAACACTGAGCCATTTGTGAGTAGATAATCTTACTGGCTGCAAAACTGCAGATGAAAGACTTGGATATAAATTCAAATTGTACTCATTACCTAATTAGGATTTTAGAGGAACTAATTAGATTACATTGTGTAATGTGTATTCAAGTACAAGTAAGAACAGGCTTGAAAATCTACTGATAAAAGAACAAGTCCTCAAAAAAAACTACTTAATAACAGTAACTTGAGAATTTGTAATTAGTTATATCCACTGCTGGTTTGTAGAAATGCTACATAGATGTTGGGGGTCTGTACAGGGTTTGGAGGTAGCAGATATGCTACCAGTTTTAAGCTTTCATGCATTATTAAAACATCATATGTAATTTCTTTCTCCGTGTGAGTAAGTATAATAGGGGGGAAGGGCTGGTAGCTTTGATACGCTATGTGTACATCAAATGTAGAGATCACTTCACTTCAGTCAGTGCTGCAAAGGTCCTTTCATCACTTTGACCTATCCAGCTCTCACTTTCATCTCACGCTAACAAGGGGCTCATTAATTTCTAATCAAAGGATACAGATTTACTGCATGTCCATTGAGGATATTCAGTACTTTCTATGCACAGAAAGGGAAGGGTCATCACATTTTTTTAAACAATACAAGAGAGCTCACATAAATACACAACCTGAGGGTTAATCTGTTTCCCAACATTGTGTTAATCAGATGTATTGAATTCTTTACAGGGCAGACAGGGGAAAAAAAGAGACGAGGGAGAAAAAGGATGGAGTGAAGACTGAAAAGAGAGCTGCTTTGTGTTGAAGCAGAAAGGTGCCCCACACACACGCACACCTGGAGAGTAGACACTATCTCACTGTGTGTTGGTGAGAGTGTGTGTTCATGTGCACACGCATGCAGGAGTGGCCATTCCACCACGTTCCAGATAATTCCACACACAGGCGGGTCCACGCTCTCCCTCTGTACACTCTTAAAACTAAGGGTTTCGAAAGGGTTCTTCCTGAGGGGCTGCGGTTCTACCCAGAACCATTTGTTTCTAGAGAACCCATTATGAAGAAAGGGTTTGTTAAGTGTTCTTTGTAAGACTAATGGTTCCTTTAAGAACCCCTTTCAAAGAACCCTTTTTGGAAATCCCCAAAGAGCCCTTTTGTCAAGGGTTCTAAAAGGGCTTAGGGTAGAACCCCCCTGGATGGGTTAAAACCCTTGGAATATAAAAAGGTTCTCAACAGATCCCACTCAAGTGTATTCTAGAGAAAACCCTTCATATATGAAAAAGTTCTCAGTAGAACCGCCTCAGTGAGTTCTAGATAAACCCTTTATATTATATTATAAAAAAGGTTCCTCACAGATAAAACCCTTGGAATCTGAAAAGGTTTCAGGCAGAACCCGCAGAACATGTTCTGGATAGCATAAAATGTTCCACCCAGACCCTCTGAGTGTGTTCTAGATAAAACCTTGGACTATAAAAAAGTTTCCCATAGAACCTCCTTGGTGGGTTCTATAAAATACCTGGAATATAAAACAGTTTTTGGTAGAACCCATTGTGTGTGCACTAGATAAAACCTTTGCAGTATTAAAAGTTTCCCCATAGAACCCCCTGTGTGTGTTCCAGATAAAACCCATGGAATATAAAAATGTTCTTGGTAAAACCCCCTGGTCAGTTCTAGACAAACCCTTGGAATTTAAAACGATTGTCAGTAGAATCACCTGGGTGTGTTATTGTTAGCATCCTTAGATTGATAGAACAGTTCTGGATAGAACCCCTAGAAAGGGTTCTGGGTGGAACCATTACACTATAGAATGGTTCTCTGTAGAACCTCTCATAGGGAGTTCTGGGCGAAACTTTTCACAGATGCTTCTAGGTATAACCCTTTATGTTGGGTTCCATGTAGAAATGGAACCTCTATAAAAGGTTATCATCCAGGAATCAAAAAGGTTCCCCTGTGGGTAGAATCTGAAGAACCCTTCGTGGTTTCAGTTACCACCTTTATCTCTAAGAGTGTTCTCCCTGGCTGACTGGACTCACACACCGTCGGTCGCTCTGTTCAGTCTGTAGTGTAGGTGTCCAGACTCAGTGAAACAGACGACTGCTCCTGTCTGTCATACACTGTTTAACAAGAAATTCTGCCTCCAGACTCTCAATCTGCAGCCGCTCGGAGCCACTGGAGCAAACCACAAGTTTTATCAGTGAGAAACACATTCAGTCTATCAGCCGAATCACTCACATCGCTGCAGATTTCTACCTAGACTCTATTAAAACATCATATCAGAGAGGTCGTGCTATTGTAGCAGCAGAATAGAAAAAGCATTCCTGTGAGAAATTGAGTTAGGGGATGATATAATAATCTAATCAAAATCAGAGTTGGTCTGTTATTGCTAATATCCAATTAAGTGTTATCATGTGCTCCTAGTGGCCTTCAGCAATGAATGATGAAAAATGATGAGGTGAACAGGAAAATATGTGTATGGTTAATAAAAACAACAACAACAAAAAACTGAAATTTGTGTCCTCAGAGAAGCCACAACAAGCTTGTTAAAGGGGTAGTTCAGATTACTGAAATTCAGTTGTATTAGGTAGTCAGCCTATCAAAATAACTTTGATAATATCTGCAGAATAATAAAGAAGCATGCAGTATTGGACAGAGCAGCATGATGAAATAACAACTCCAGGGGTTCAGTTAAATTAATATTGTAAACCAACAATGTTATTGCCCTCTTGCACTCAACCTAAGCTGTTAGAAACACCATGTCTGCCTAATAACACAGACACTTCAGTTCAAAACAAAAGAACAGGTGCACATACGGGAGGAAAATTATTCAGTTTCAATACTTGACTTAAACCAGAGACAACAAAGGTCCATATGAGACAAAAGACAGCAGCTTAGCAGCAACAGATCTGCCTGTGTCACAGTGCCATCTAGCTTTCAACTGAAGAACTACAAAGACATTTTCTGCAGTTAACTCATAAATAAAAAGCACTTAATGTTTTGTTTTTAAACTGTAAAATTGAAGCAACAAAAATGTTTTACTGGATGCTATTCAATAGGATGTCATGCTGCATCTATGTTTCAGAGTAAAGAGCAGAATCACTTGGATGAATTTTGCAATTTAAGCTGCATTATTTGAAGTGGGGTTTTATGAGGGATCAGTGTATTATCAACAGCAGATGAAGGTCGCTACACCCACAGTTTGGAGAACCAGAGAGGAGCACCGGTAAGAAAGCCAGGCAATGAACTGCTGTAGACAGAGTCAGCACAAGAGGTATTTTAGCCACTTATAAAAGGTCAACCTAAGAAAAATCAATATCAGTTTAAGTGTTTGCTATATTTAGAACATTTTCACCACTTTACTTTGCTGGCAGGCAGCCTTTTCTGACAGGAAACCACTGTTATATGAGCCAAATATCGCTCTCTCCGAGCCAACCAAACTCCATACATGAAATCAGTAATTTTACCTCACAGAACACAGGAGTTGCTGGTCTTCTGCAGCTTTGATCTGTTAGTTTGTTTGTGGTTTTGTGTGACTTCAGTGTTTTAAAAGATAAGATGGAAGAAATTCCTTTACTCTGTGAGGTAAAATCACAGATTTCACCTATGTAGTTTGGCTGGTTTGCAGAGAGCAATGTTTGTCTTATATAAAGGCAGTTTCCATTCAAAAAGGCTGTCTGATGGGAAGGTACAGATGTAAAAATATTCTAAATGTGGCATACACTTAAACTGACATTTATGTTTCTTAGGAGGACCTTTTTTTTAAGCGGCTAAAATACTTTTTGTTGCTGACCTGGTCCACAGCAGTTCATTGCTTCTGAGCTGATGCCCGTCTCTGCTCCTACTAAAAGGGGGTGTGCTGACCAGCATCTACTGTAGCTAATAACTCTGACTATCGATAAGAACCTCATTCAAACCCCACATTAAATTATGTGAACTATCCCTTTATACTTTTGGCGTTGCATCATACAGTGGTAATCTGTACACTATATGTTCTACTGCAATAGCCCTGTACAGTAATCCATACTAATTTATTAAAGCTCTTAATATATTTTGTAGATTAGAAACATGAACTGTAGTTTAGGCAGTTCATGTTGTTGTTGTGGCATGATTATAATATTTTATGTTGTAATGTGTCACTGTTATTTGGTTCAACATAGGAGTATGGATGTATATTTTATAACCCATGACACACCTGCTGGAGCTGTTAATGCACACAGCACACTGTGGTGACACAAGCGAACAGATGGGAGCCCTGAGCGCTCACAGACTCAGAAAACAACCATGACACAGTGACGAGAGGGTGAATAACTGTTTGAAACAAACACTCATGAGACCTGCAGCGGTGACTCACAGACACAGAGCTCACACTGTAAATATTGAGAAAACTCAAAGTTTCAAGGCAACAGACTGCAATAGATCTTTTGTTGAGGCCGTTTTCTTTATATTAACTTAAAGCTTTGAATTTTAGAAATCAAGAAGAAATAAATCAACAAAACTTTTTAAAGTGTTTAGCAGTTAGCAGTTTAAGTTATGAAGTTGGACTGAAAAACTTAACATTGCCTCGAAATTTAGTGTTTTCTCAACTTTTTTTTTTTACAGTGCATGTTCTCACTCTTTACTCTCTGCACACTCATTTGTTTAGATTTGGTAATAAACTTACAATGTTTTGAGTAAATTAATTACTAATAAAGGAACCAATTCAACAAAGGTCAGTAAAACACCTCTGCTTAATTTGTGTGCACATTCATACGTCTAGTTACACACACACAGACACACACACACACACACACAGCATGCCGGGCCTCCCTTTGGACACAGGCACTTGCTGAACCGCAGAATGTTAAATAAACCAATGGAGGAATTCCACTGAGTCAACACAGCAGCCTGTGGAAGTGGAGAGCTCACTCTGTGCATGTGTGTGTGTGTGTGTGTGTGTGTGTGTGTGTGTGTGTGTGTGTGTGTGTGTGTGTGTGTGTGTGTGTGTGGGAGCAGAACAGAGCGGTGTCTGTCACAGGGCGGTCCCGAGTAAACACACACACATTCTCAGTCTGTTTAGAACCTACCTGCCCATGGTATGCACAGAATCCAGCTGCTATGGCAACAGAAACCTGCCAGTAAATCTCTGTTTAACACCTTCTGTCTCACACACACACACACACACACAAACACACACACTCACACACCTGACCTCTAGATTTCAAGTGGGATGATGCAGTGTTTACTGAAGCATCACCTCAGATATATTTCTGTCATTTTATGATACGATGTGGTCACTTTATTGTCCCCTAGGAGGAAGCTCCCAGCACTGAAGTCAATACATCAACCAACCATCAAAGAAATACTGTAACACCCAAGATATTCACAACAAATAACAACATAGAACAGTCATTCCCAAAGACTGGGTCATGACCCACAGGTGGATTACTGCAAAGTTTAAGATTTCTATCTGCAGTACTGTCTGTTACTGTCTGTTATTACTATAGTATCCAATCAAAGTATTGTTATCATGTGCTTCCATTTGCCTTCAGCATGGTGTGAGATGAGGATTAAGAATAAAGAGAATAAGATGGGGTGAAAGGGAAAATATGTGCACACAGAAATTCATATCCTCACAGAAGGATAATATCTGCACAGTAATAAACTTACATACATTTTGATTCTTTCAAAAGCATGACAGTCTCTGTGATGTGCTCAACTGATTGCATCTATTGAAGAGATCAATTAAATGATATGATTTGACCATTTCCAAACATGTTTAGCTGTCATGTTGCTGTCAAGACTTCCAGCTGAATAACACTGATCTTTTTTGCACATGCTAACATGATTCCAAAAACAGGTCTAATTAGGCAACAAGTGAAAACACCTGTGTGGGTGAACAGTGGGTGTTAATATTTGACTGTAGCTGTGCCTCAGCTCCATAATACTTTTGAATGTGTTGTCTGTTCATACTGAAAATGGGACCAAATTAAGTACACTCAAAAGTATGTAAATTAAAAAATACCAGATTTTTGTGAGGGCTGTGAGAGGGATGTCAGTAGTGTCCCATAATGGAGGGAGGAGCTACTCACAGCTCATAGATGCAAAAAAATGTAATATACTGCTGATAAGTAATCAAATACAGAAAGATTCTGGAAAGTGTAAAAGAGAAAAAAGGTTATTATTAATGTGAATGTCTTGACAGTGGCAGATACAGGGTTTTCTGGCATCTGTCAGTGTATGTGACATTGTGGTCCTGTAAGTACATATCTGTACATTTTGACAGACTTTTTTCACAGTAGACATGTTGACTTGTCGCAGCAGAAAAAGCACAGGTGGAACTAACAAGATAAATGATAACTCCAGGAATTAATGTACTGCAGCAGTTTACCATGTGATTAGTTACACAAGTGTAAGTCAAGTTAAACTGTCTATAAAAGAACAGTGGTCTGGAAAAACTCTCATTCAATTTCACCTTTTTACCACCAGGTGGTAGTAAATGGTCATGTTAGTGCTATATGTGTTATATTATAGTTCTCCATTTCAGCCCGCGTTTCAACAGGTTTCGAATGTATTATTATTATTATTATTATTATTATTATTATTATTATCATTATTATTATTATTATTATTATTATTATTATTATTATTATTATTATTATTATTATTAATAAAAACATATGTACAGCAATAGTATGTATACAAAGTAACTGTCCATACCAGGCATAGATAGATAGATAGATAGATAGATAGATAGATAGATAGATAGATAGATAGATAGATAGATAGATAGATTTGTGGTGGGTGTATGTGTTTATGTGTTTTTGTAAGGTATTACAGGCTGTTATAGTTTTATTGTTATTATAATAATTATTTTTATTATTATTATCATTATTATTAGTAGTAGTAATAGTAGTAGTAGTAGTATCATTATTATTATTAGTGTGTTATATTCCAAACATTGGTTCGCCAAAATGACGTCAAACGTAAAAGTGAAGTGACGTTTTCTCCGGTCCTCGAACTTCCGCCTTGCACGTGTGTTTACCAAAAATGTGGACAGCTAAACTGAAAAAGTACCAGTTATAATATCGTAAATAGTTTGTACAGCGATTAAAACATGGGGAAGCTGAATGTGGTGGTGTTGAGATATTTATCTCGAGATGACTTCAGAGTCCTCACAGCGGTGAGTAGAGAGCTAAATGCTAGCTAACTGTTCTGTACCAGCTGAGTTAGCCTGTGCTAAGCTAGCTTTGGTCGGTTTGTTATCCATCAACTCCAGTGTGAGCTAACGTTACAGTACCTCGACCAATACTGTCAGCGGCTCATCAACAGATACTTGATGATATGTCACCGTTACAGTGGGTAAAACAACGTCAGTGTTGTCATTATAAAGTGTTGGGTAACACAACGTTATTATCACAAAGAGGAAAAGTAGTAGAAAAATCACTGTGTCGTAAAAATAATATTATCATATTACTATAACGAAAATCCCAGGCCATGGTCTCTCACGGTGCTTATTTCATTTCAATTCATCTTTCAACTTGCAGCAATTGTAACCTTCAGGTAGCCTTCCGTTTCAGCCCTCTAATAGTAATAATATTCTGTTTCTTCTTGTGATCTCTCACACAGGTGGAAATGGGGATGAAAAATCATGAGATTGTCCCAGTGAGTCTCCTGTCCTCCATCGCAAGCCTCAAACATGGAGGCTGCAACAAGATCCTCAGAGAGCTCGTCAAACACAAACTCGTAGTCTATGAACGAACCAAGAGTAAGAAAGCACACAGGAATGCTTATTGAACCTCATTAGCCCTGGTAGAGATGGCACATGTGCATTGTTCTTCTAATGTGATGTGTGTGTTGATTTCAGCTGTGCAGGGCTACAGGTTGAACTACGGCGGATACGACTACTTGGCCCTGAAGACCCTGTGCTCCAGAGAAGTGATCATTTCAGTTGGAAACCAGATGGGTGTGGGTAAAGAGTCTGGTAAGAAAATCTCACACATTACATACATAGCCATAAGACAGACTGTGTTTGCATATGCTGTCTATAGCCACCTCTCATTTTGCCATGATTTGGTTGATATCAATGGTATGATATCAAAAATCTTTTGCCGATATGTAAACTATATATATATTAGGCTTGGGCAGTATCTGTTTTTTCATATATGGTATTATAGCAGCATTTGTGTTAAATTTGTGTAAAAAGGCTCAACTGACTGTACTCCAATGTACAGTAGTGCTCCCTCAATATAACCAGAGCAACAACACACACAGTCAGCTTTCATTCAGTAATAACCTCCAACTTTTGCTTTGAATGGAAAAAAAAAGACACTGGGTGCAGCCCTAATTTTTGAGTGAATTTTCTCCTCTTATAAATTCTTATGATAATCAGGATGGTAGTTGTTTTTCCTTAACCCATAACTATAAAGAAATACTATTTAGCTGTCGTGTTTCAAAAGAAAGTGTGTAATGTTTCCCTAGATGTTAATGTCAAGTTCCCCAGCTGCTTAGCCACAGTCAGAAACTCTCATGAGCTTTTGTTCATGAAACATTCCTTTGTGTTCACCTCCTGTAGATATATATATTGTGGCGAGTCCAAACGGGGAGCAGTATGCTCTGAAGCTTCACAGATTGGGTCGTACCTCCTTCAGGAACCTGAAGAACAAGAGAGATTACCACAAACACAGGAAGAACATATCGTGGCTCTACCTCTCTCGTCTTTCTGCTATGAAGGAGTTTGCTTACATGAAGGTAAGGCAACAAGTTGCAGAGAGTATTAAGTATTAGAAAGAAAATATTGGCTTCAATTCATTAGATGTGCAGTAGGAATCTAGGTTCATGTGGTACATCTTTTGAGTTAACCTCTGATTTTTCAGGCGTTGTATGATCGGGGTTTTCCTGTTCCCAAACCTGTGGACTACAACAGACATGCTGTAGTAATGGAGCTCATCAATGGATATCCACTGTATGTAAACAGACCATCCTTTCTTGCTTTATATACTACAGTGTTTATAGTATTACTATTTAATCTATTTCTTATATAGAGGAATCTGGTAACCACTTTTCCACTATTCCGCCATGCTGCAGTGGCATGTCATGTCCATCACTCTCAGTGTCTTATGGTTGTGTTTAGAAAGGAATGGCACATTTGTGAGACCTTTTAGAATGGTGATATTCTATTGTGATGCTCTTCAAATTTTGAATAGTAGTTAGATGGTTGTGACAATTTTCAGAAATAGGCAATGGAGAAAAGGAAAAACATCCTCTGTACACTCTGAATCTATGTAGAGCGTCTGGTCTCAGACAGTGGCACTCTTCATTAAGTAAATGTCTATAATCTGTGTGTCTTGTCTCTCTTTCAGGTGTCAGGTTCATGAGCTGCAGGATCCGTCAGCTCTGTACAGCGAGTTCATGGAGCTCATAGTCAAACTGGCCAATCATGGGCTGATTCATGGCGACTTTAATGAGTTCAACCTCATGTTGGACGACCAGGACCACATAACCATGATCGACTTCCCTCAGATGGTGTCAACCTCGCATCCTAATGCTGAATGGTTGGTGTCTGTGTTATAAAACTGAAAATTATAGGACCAGTGTGAAGGATTTAGTGGCATCTCAGTATCCCCTTCATAGTGCTCAGGACAGGGGCCAGAGTTATTAGAATCAGACACTGTGGGAGCCTGAGTTTCAAATGAAATAAATTTATTTAGACCTAATTAGCCTATTATTGTTAATATTTTCTGTGAATGGTCTGAACAGATTCCTAAAAATTCTGGAAATCCACATTGACAACTAGATACTTGTTCATGTGGCACCTTTAGTTACTTGTGATAACAACAAATGCAGTTTAATACTACAGGTCCCAGAAGTCTGGGCACAGCAAAATATACTATTGTAATTTCTTTATTTTTTTTCTTTGAGCAACTGTGATCTAGTTTTATGCTGCACATGGCATGAGTCTGAAGAGTGGAAGAGAAAGAAATTGTTTAATTAGGTACCGTTGATGCAATCTGTCACCTGCAGCTCCCCATCAAAGACCTCACTGTGGCTGCTCCTTCTTTTCCATCACTCTCTGAAATATTATTATTTAAATAAAAATTATTAATCCGCTTCTTAAACATACTTAAAACAGCCATAGTCTTGTTTTATAGGCACATTTGTTGAATGATAGCAGTTAAGCTAAGGTAAATTTTATACACTGTCCCTTAAGTGAACACCTAAAATTAATATAACACATTATTTCATATGAGAATATTGATATTTTTCAATTTGGTTTACAGGTATTTTGACAGAGATGTCAAGTGTATCAGAGATTTCTTTGCAAAACGCTTCAATTATGAGAGTGAGCTCTTCCCGACCTTCAAAGACATCAGGTAACTTCTCGTTTATGTTTTGGTTGTAGAAAAACTCCAAAAATACAAATAAAATTGTGTTAGTGTTGTTTTTAGACATGTTCTGTAAAGTTATTTTTAGTCCAAACAATGGAACATTCTGTCATGTTTTCTGTTCTGTTTTATGAAATTCAGAAACTTGATTTTATTTCCTTGAAAAATAACAGCTTGTCAAAAAAATATTGATCTGTTTATTTATCCTTTTAACTTTGTTTTTTATTTGGAAATATGGCACAAAATAGCACAAAATACTGTCAGAATTTACTTACTGTAACATTTCCATTTTTTAGATACACAACAAACCTGCATTTATTTAAAAATATGGTTTAGACATGAAAAAATCTTTTGTGTTGTTATCACTGTTTCATTGTGCAGGCGGTCTTACTCTCTTGATGTCGAAGTCTCAGCCAGCGGCTTCACCAAAGATCTGGAGAGAGATGGTGCATTGCTACACCCAGCTGGACCTGAGGAAGAGCAAGATGACGAAGACGGGGAGGGCGATGACGAAGAAGCAGCATCAGACGAGGAGGCAGAAAAAGAAGAAGAGAGCTTGGACATGGAGGAATATAAGCACGCCATGCTGGAACTGGAAGGTCTGAAAGTCAGCGACACACATGCAGACATACAAGATGAGGACAATGAGGGTGAAAGAGAGGAACAGCAAAAGGATACTGAGACAAGACTGACTGCTAGAACTGAGGAAGAGACGGAAAAGGACTTGAATGAGGAAGAGTTGAATGAGGCTGAGGATGAGTGTCCAGAGCTGGCAGACCTTTCCACCTCCAACAAAGAGTTCAAACCCTTCAGGTAAACAGAATGAAAAGTGAGATGACACTGAATCTGAATACTCCAGCTGCAGCTTTTTAGGTCTCTTAATAGGAATGACATTTGACATGGACAAATATATGATACCAGCGAAGGTGTGCTTTGTTGTAAAATGTGCCATAATGGTATTTGATGTTTCCCCGTATGTGTTTTTTGTTTTGTTTTGGGTTTTTTTTGCAGAGACTCAGACAGTCTTCTACACGTGGCAGAACACAGGAGGACAAGGACAGACAGTGAGGGCACGATGGGCAGCATAGGGAGCTGCTCTACCATCCCACCAGTAAGTCAAACAGAGATGCACACACAGCTGTCTGCACCTATGTGTGTATGATGGTGAGTGTGAGGGACACTAACAGTACGTGACAAAATATAAAAATATAAACTCTCTAACTGAGGTGATCATTTGAAATAGGACAAATTTCACCAGATATTGTGGTAATCATAGTACACTGTTTTTTAAGCACTGTCTTTATTACTTTTTCAAGAACAGTACGAAATAGGCTTGGGCGATATGCTAAAATTGTCCAAACCACTAAAATTTTCTGGTTCTCCTTGGAGGTGGTCCGCAAGCTCACTGTTAGATGCCACAAAATCCTGCACAGTGGTTTGTTAAACGTAAAAATAAAATGAATAGAAATAAAAAAAAAAAAAATCAAGTCAACCTAAAACAACAACAACAACAAATAAATAATACAAATCTTTCTCCTACAGCTTATTGCTTCAAAGAAAGGGAAACTAAGCGTCCATCTTGCTCCGAGCAGAGGAGCCTCAGTTATCTCCAAATTCACTTTACTGACACAGTATATTTCCAGGTCTACATACTCAAGATAATTAATAAAGGGACCAGGGATCTGATACTCATTATTGATCTGATACTGGCCAAAATCACTGGAATGGATATCGGAATAAAGAAGAAAAGTATACTCCAAGACAATCCATTAGCAATACTGCTGAGTGTGAACACAATTGAATTGAATTGAACAAAAACTAGATTAGCCAGTAGGTGTTGCTATACAACCTTCAAATGGTTGTTGCAGTTTGTCCAAGGCATATTGAAGGTGAGACAGCATGTCACCTGCCTCGTAAAGACAGACAGTGAGGACACTTCATCTGTAGTCACCCAATGTCATTGTTTTTGTGTGTCCTGCAGGAGGTGGTCCGTCAGAAGGTGCGGAAGCAGCTCACCAAACAGCAGAAGGCGGTTCAGAGGAGACGTCTGCAGAAGGGAGAGGCCAACCTGGTGACCAAATCCAGAAGAGAAAACCAAAACAACATCAAGTCCAGTATGGAGGGTGCTGACTTCTGGGGATAAATGGGACTGCAGTCATGGATGGATGGAATCAAAAGGCCTCTGTGCAACAACTGAACTGTTCCGTCATAAAGAGAAGAATTACAAAACTTATTACATTTCTATTTGAACTTCAATGAACTGTCATGTTCAACATACAGTCAAATGTAAATATCAACTGCTTATTATCATGAAGCCGTATGATTGATAATTAAACCATTTATTACTGATGAGATGTATTTTTCTCTGTTTATTCAAAAGCAGGGTTTAACAAATAATGTGTATGAACTTGTGCTGAACTTTTCTAGTCTCTGAGAATCAATCGTCATTAAGTCTGGTGTAAATAGCATAACAGCTGCTGTGTGCCACCTGGAGTGGAATAGCCATTGTGGCTATTTGCACCCGGATGTGTATAGCCAAGCATGGCAGAGACAAACCATGATCTTTTCTAAACCTAACCAAGTAGTTTCAAACTGAATCAAACTGAAAGTTGTAAATAATAATTTTGAAAGATGTAAACAATAAGTCTGCTAAATCTAAAGTTATCAATATCTGTATTATTTCACAGTACACAATTATAATCTCCCAGGAGAGGAGTCAGGTGTGAAGCTGAATAGCTGTAATGAACCTATTCGCCTCTGGGTGCAAATAGACACTCCATTTGAAGGTAGAATCAGTGGGGTTTGTCTGAGCTGTCCCAGGATAAGAAATACCAACATTTTAGGTTGTTGAAATAGTGAGAAAAATAAGGAAATGCAGGTAGACAACAGTGTCTCTGCATATACAACCACTATCACACTTCTAGTGGGTCATAAGTGATGATTGTAAAGGAGTATGTTTACATTACTCAGTACATTGTTTTTTTTTTAATAGAGATTGTTATATATTATACGTTTCATTTATATACATTCATATGTGTGCATTTTGGTGGAAAAATCAATTTTTGAGAAGACAGAACATGGTTTTGAGGGCATTGTTTTGCTGTTGGAAGTTGTTTAAGAAAATTATAAACTGTTCAGAGTTTTGAGAAATTGAGCAATAGTTTCAGGATACGTGTTTAAACGATTGGGGGAAAACTGTAATCTCATATCAACCTCTACAAGGGCAACAAAAGACAGAAACTATTGAGAAACCTTTGCTTATTATTGTAGTTTCAAGTTCACTCTAGGTCTGGATATGCTGCTGACAGAGCGACTAATGTGGGTGTGGATTTAAGATTCAAACAAAATCCTGCAAGTTCATGGTGATCTTTTATTCATGCTAAACTCAAAGGTCTCCAACTATTATGGTAATTTGAATAGATTGCTACCTCCACCCACCCGGCAACCAATCAAAAAAGCAGAGATTGACACAAGCATGTGGGAACATACATGCTCCAGAACGCACCAACACATTCAGCGTGAAAGGGGGCAGGAAACAGACATGTCTGCCCCTTCTCTCTCTCTCTTTCTCTCTCTCTCTGTGTCACACTGACACGACTCAGTGCAGAGTGAGGCATGACATGGAAGAGATGAGAGAGCAGAGGACTTGGGAGCTAGGAGACCACTTCTTTCTCAGAATTTGGTTCTGTTATGTGCAAGAGGCTTTCAGAGATCGGGTGAATTCAGACTTGAACAATGGCCATTCATATTAAAGAGGGTGAATGGAGCTCAGGTCCTGGGCTCCATGGCCTCAAATTAGTGTGTGGAGTCAAAAGTATACCACCCCCACTAATCTTAGACACTGCGGCTGTGGTGCACCAACAAAGATTCATCTTTAAACCTGATTAAATCATGGTTTAACTTTAAATTCTGTTACCTTTAAACTAGCTTAAAATAAAGGAAGATTACATTTAACCCTCTCTTTAAACCACAGTTTAGACTTAATTCTAAAAGTGTGATCCGGTTTTAATTGTGAACTCCCATTTGAGGAGGTTTAACCTTTCAAATGGCTGCCGTTTTTAGATGGATTGATAAAGGCTGACTAACTTTTTAGCTAGCCAGCAAACAATATAATGTTTTTTTCTTACGTTTTAGCAAGCTAGCAAAGAGTGTAACATTTTGCTGACTTGTCTGTAATGCAGTGTAATGCTGTTATGTTAAATACAGAGCAGATGGAAGTTAAAATAGTGGGTAAAAATAGTTTACAACTGTTTTTTAAGTAAAAAATGCTTTACCCCCCTTCCCACAGACAGCACTTTTATTTTTATTTATTTGTTTTTTGTTTTTTGTTTGTTTTTTTATTTTAATTTGGGTTAGCAAGCATGTTGATTTTAGTTTTTAATTATGCAGCTGCTTAATTTTAAGTCTGGATTTATTAAACCTGGTTTTGTAAACACTCATTTTAGGTGAAATTAATGTTTGTTCGTGCGACCCAGTCAATATGTTGGGTGGGACTGACATAAGATGCCTGATACTGAGGGTTTCTCATATAATAAGAGGTATACACCAGACAGTTCAGATTTTTTCTGTTCCTCAATGCTGATGGTGTCTGTGGTTCAACTTGGCAACTTTGTGCAGGTCTTTAACTGTCCGACTCAGCTCAGGGATTAGCCAGCTGCACAGCGCGAGGGGAGGGGCTCCACATTCCAGCTCTGCACTTCTGTGTATGTGTGTGTGTGTAAAGAGAGTGAGGGGCCCTCTGAGCTAATTGGCAAGGAGGGTGACAAAGGTGGTCCCCTTCAAAAGAGAAACCCTGGTGAGATGTTCACACACGAGAGGAGGAGGAGGGCAAGAAAGCGAGTTTTTAGGAGGTAGAGAAGGGGAGTTTCGGAGTGGCTTTCAGATTTCTGAGTTATTCCTTATGATCTTCCCCATCCTGGACCTGCGATGAAGGTGGTGGTTGCTCATTTTTAGGGTCATGAGTGCCGGTTTGATGGACCATTTTGAAGAGAAAAGAGGGCTGAATGTATTTGAGGCAGCTGTGGAAGTGAAGGTTGGATGAGGAGGATGAGTAAAGTAAAAGTGGAAGGGAGCATCATGTCATACTTGTCACAGAGTGAGACTGACAGCAGCCCCAAAGACTGTGAGTAACTCAGAAACTTTTCTTATGACCTAAAGTTTATTGAATTTCACATTTCAGCAACGTAGAACCACATCCTATGGAAACCCAACACAATCTCCAAACAGCACCAGAATAATAGACAATAAAATAATGGGTAAAAAAAAAGACTAATACACTGAATAAAAAAATGTGTGAACTTAAAAAAGTTAATGAAAATATAAGGTAATTTTGTATGGTTCAAAACAGACTTTCTTTGAAAAACTTGAAATTAATTCAGTTGTACCTCAGACAACATGTTCATTGAGCTTAAGGTATGAAGTTGAACCAACAACTCTTCAGTCACACTGACACACATTACAAATCAATTTGATTTCCATTTGAATTTTCTCAGTTTGAAATGTGACTTTTCACTTTACACAAAGAACTTCTGGCTGTTGGATCTACAGTGTTCCAGCACTGACACAAAGACATTTATTAATTCATTAAATTTTAGTATATAGTATAGTATAGTAAAGTATAGGAGGATGGGGACTGAATTCAATACTAACCTTCTTCATGGTTTGCAATATTTTCATACCACCTTAGCACTTTTATATGACCAAGAGATGAGTGCTTAAGCAGTGTCCATGTTTCTTTCCTCTGTACCATCATCACACCAAACCTCTCACAAACTTAGAAACTTTGTGTTTCATCAGAGACACATCTTAAACTGTTACAGTTGTTACAACTTAACACTGTGTTTACCAGTGACCTGATAATAATACATTAAAATAAAATTGTTTTCATATGACTTTGTCACATTTCTTGCAAAGTACAATTCCAGAAGTGTCAGTCAAGTTATCTCTTAGTTTTAGATAGCTAGCAAACAATATATCTTTTTAATCTTTGGCTAGCTTGGAAACAATGCAATGCTTTTTTAGTGGTTTAGCTGGCAAACACTTTTTGTCATCTTTTTAGCTAACTAGAAAACAGTATAATCTTTGTATTTTTCAGCTAGCTAGCAAATAATGCAATGGGTTTTGTTTTTTTTTTTAGTTAGCTAGCAAACAGTGTCACATTTTGCTGTTTTTTATCCAGTTAACAAACAGTATAAACTTTTTACTTTTTGGCTACCTAGCAAACAATGCTGTTGAAGATCCCAACAGCACTCAAATTTCTTCTTCTTCTTCTTCCTATTATTATTATTATTATTATTATTATTATTATTATTAGCAGTAGTAGTAGAAGTTTACATTTATTTGTTTTAATTTGGCAAGCAAGTATCTGTATCTTGTATTTTTACTGTCTTGTGAATAAACTTGAATTGATGAGAAATGCTTTCATTTACACTCCAACAGTTTACTCTCTGTTGTGGTCGTGCTTTCAGTACTGTCAGTCTTGTGTCCTTGTTATATGTGTGCAGTGAATGTGGTGGCCATGCTGCATAACTTCTGGGAGAAGAGGCAGATGAGTCAGTCAAATGGTTCTTCCAGTGAATCTGATGGTTCTGTCGGGGACGGAGCCGTCCAGGCAGAGAGTTTGCTGCTGTACGAGTCTGCGCCATCACCTGGTCCCCCGTACATCTGCTACGTCACCCTGCCTGGAGGAAGCTGTTTTGGAAACTATAAGGTGTGTTTATCATCATCAGTGCTGCCTGGCAGGAGTTCTACACCTGGTAGTTAATCTAACTGCACTGTGTCAATGAGAACTAACACCAGTTATGTTTCATGTAAAGACAGAAATGACACCATCATATTCAGATAATATATAATATTTAGATCCTTTACTGGAGCAAAAGTACTAACATCCATGGGTGCCAACAAAAATGCACAAGTATCTTAAATTTGTGTTTAAGTGCAACCTTTGAGTGAATACAATACAATATGATATGATATGATATACGATATATGACATGATAGTATAGGATATGATACGGTATGAAACAATACAATATAATATGATACAGTACAATACAATGCAATATGATACGATATGATACTATTTGATACGATACGAAATGATACAATATGATACAGTATGATACGATATGATATGATATCATAAAATACATCTTAATTGTCAGTATACACTGAAATTTTGCATTCTTGGGAAAGTCAAACTCGTACAAAACACATCAAACAGCCATGACAAATATACAGTGCATACATTTTATATCCTGTGGATTTAGATCTCAATTAGCGGCACAGTGATTTTTTTAGCAACAGGACAGACTAATGTATAAATGTACATAGTTGAATTCATCATGTTGTGAGTACAAATACAAAACATAAGCTAAAGGTTAGTGATGCATGATGCAGGTGGTATTTATCTCTTGAGGGTGAAAATTGTAACATCACTTGCAAATGTAACAAAAGCACATTATCAATTTACTGCTGCAGTTTCCACATACTTTACATGGTAATTATTCTTTTTAATCTGCCATTGCTTGACTTCATTTTGCCGCAGCAGCACAAAATAGATCTCAACTAAATTCCAAAGCAGAACATCAAGTTTTAAGTATTAGTATTCAGAGGTACCTGCTTCCACGCAGCTCTTGAAGGCCATAAACACACAGTCACACACACTTTTAAGGTTATTTTAAATTGATGTTGTTCTGTTTAAATCCCACAAAGCCTCTCAATGGGCTCATTGTGACCCAGACAGCAACCCTTGGCTCAGAGAAGGCATGTGATTGGTCATCTGTGAATGCCTCTAATGTGTTAATCTCATTTTTGATTTGAGTTCTAATCCCATGATTAGCTGCAATGAAGTGTAAAATCATCAAAATGGAACCGAGAGTGTGCAAACATTTACAGACCCTCGCACCCTGAAATTTGTGTTTGTAGTGACCAAGTTTCACGTCCTCCCTCTCTTTTTGTGCTGCGTTTGACATTTTAACCCTTCATGTTCATTATATCCTCATCCTCAGGTGTGTGACACTCAGGCCGAGGCTCGGAGGGATGCAGCTCGCGTGGCTCTGATGAACTCACTCGTAAACGAGCTGCCATGTCGACGCATCAACCATGAGTTCATCACTCAGAGTCTGCAGCAGGCAGCCACAGACAGTGCTGTGAGTGTTTGCCAGTGGAAACACACAGTATGACACCTTGTTACGAGGCAGAAGGAGAGTGTTTAGTCTCAACATGAACTCTTGTCTCTGTTAAGGTCTCTATTGAAGATGCATGTGATTCAAGCACCAGTATAGGAACCTACAGTTTGCTGCTCCACTCCTACATAGGAAGGACCATGCTGGAGTTCCAGGTAAAACATAAAGCCAGAGCCTATTTTGCAGAGGTGGCAAAAGTACAAACACTCTTTACTCAAATAGAAGTACAGATACTTTTGTAAAAAAAAAAAAGTACTATGGTAAAAGAAGAAGTACTAATTCTTTACTCAAGTAAACGTGAAAAGGTACAGGCTATGAAATGTACTCAAAGTTACAAGTGTTTCCGTGAAAAGTTAACTG
Organism: Lutjanus erythropterus; assembly: GCF_056507025.1. Lineage (NCBI taxonomy): Eukaryota > Metazoa > Chordata > Actinopteri > Lutjaniformes > Lutjanidae > Lutjanus > Lutjanus erythropterus. The sequence goes on along the minus strand of NC_139326.1, from coordinate 29,029,886 downwards.
AACCTCACCTCTCTGTGAATCGAGTTCTCCCTCTCTTGTCTGTTTCCTCCTGTTTGTTTGTCTGTTTTCATCGTTTTTCTTTGTTACTGTTTTGTGTTGTTTTTGTCTTGTTGCATAATTTTTGTTGTGTTCATCTTGTTATGTCTCTTACATCATTTTCAACTTATTACATATTTTATGCCATTTTTGTCTTATATTTTTTACGTTGTTTCGTATTGTTACGTATTTCACATCACTTTCATCTTGTTATATCTTTTATGTTGTTTTTGTCTTGTCATGTCTTCTTATGTCTTTTACAGTATTTTTGTCTTGTTACATATTTTACTAATTTTCATTTTGTTACGTCTTTTATGTTGTTTTCATCTCTTTTGACTTGTTGCGTCTTCTTATGTCTTTTTCGTCATTTTTGTTTGTTATTTATTTTATGTTGTTTTCTTCTTGTTTTGCTGTTTTCATCATGTTGCATAGTTTACTGTGGTTGCATTTTGTTATGTCTTCTGTGGTTTTCATTTTGTTACATATTTTACATCATTTTCATCTTGTTACATCGTTTTCATCTTACTACGTCTTGTTATGTCATTTTCATCTTATGTCTTTTATGTCTCATTACGTCTTTCATATCATCTTTGACTTGTTCCATATTTTATGCCATTAATGTCTTGTTACGTCTTTTCTGTTTTCGTCTTGTTACAGCTATGTTGTTTTTGTCTTGTTATATATTTATGTCGTTTATATTATTATATCCTCAAGTTGTTTTTGTCTTTTACAGGATTTTTATCTCGTTACATTGTTTTCATCTGTTACATTTGTCATCCATGATTGAGGGATTCACCAAGGAATCATCTTTTCTATATGTTATTGTTCATGCTTTTAGGTTGTAATCAGTATTGTTGAGAAGGTGACGTGCAAAGTTGCAGAATAAAACAATCAGTAATTCCCCTCAAATGCATTGAAATGAAAGTAACTAGCCTGTTTTGGAAATCCAAGGAGTAGAAAGAACAGATATTTGTGTCACAATGTAGAGAAAATCTATCGAAGTACAGTACAAAGTATTTGCACATAGTTAGCTTCCATCGCTGCTGTATTTTCTCGTAAATGTGCTCATAAATCATGTGAGGTCATGTGATAATAGTGTGAAAGATCTAGTTTGTTCAAAGAATTCAGGCTTTTTGAAGTGATACTTTGCACTAAGGGATCTTAAATAGTGTATTTATAATTGGAACCCCTATTAAAGTATGATTATTTTACATGATTAGAAATTATGAAGCCAAACATAACAAGAGTCACAGTCACTGGGTGGTAATTCCACCCTCCATTGTTATTATTACACCCCAAGTCTATTTTTGCCTGTTTATTTCTACTCCATCTCACCCTCATTCAGGCCCCAGCAGGGAGTCCCGGTATGAAACACCTAATATTTCTACGTTTGTGTAAATAAGCATATGTCTGCAGACAGAAAGCTATTAGCAAGAGGAAATGGGTTCATTATCATTCCTGCTAAAGCATGGCACAGAGTGATGAAGCACTTCCAAGTAATACACACACCTCCATAAGGGCATTCATGTACACTTACACATTGAAATACATCCACACACAGTATTAACCATATGGTATGCAGCTGTTGGTAATTTATTTAGTAAATCTGAGTCTAAGTCTGATAGTGTGGTTAGACAGACGGATAAACAAGTAGCAGAGGGCAGATGCACAGCTGGAAATAGAGTAAACAGGTCAGCAGGTACAACATGGACTTCAACCTCAAACAACTTACGTGTCATATTTTCCATCTGTCTCTCAGATCAATGTCAGTTAATCTATAGACTGTCTTTGTGTTTAACACTAATTTCACAAGTTCTTAATACGTGGCAGCTGTTCAGCCAGACAGTGTTTGTAAATCAGGGTGAAACCTACCTGCTGCATAAAGATTTTTTCAAACATTTTTTCAAACCTGCTATCCACAGTTTAGGTGAGTTCAAGAAGTATCTATATAACATGTGTGTGTGTGTGTGTGTGTGTGTGTGTGTGTGTGTGTGTGTGTGTGTGTGTGTGTGTGTGTGTGTGTGTGTGTGTGTGTTCATTCTCACCCATTCCTGTCTCTCCATCTGTAGGAGATGATGACAGTTTTTCAGTTGTTGCACTGGAACGGGACGCTGAAGGCTCTGAGGGAAAGACAGTGCTCTCGACAGGTATAGGCCAATCAAGTACATAATACATCCCTGGTTTCAGCTAACTTTGATGAAGTATCAGGAGCCCGTTTACAGAGAAGAGTCTAAGATAGGATTTATTTAATGTGACTGCTACGTAACTATGATTCCTTATTTTCTTTCCTCCTCTTCAGAGTGTGATTGCTTATTACTCTCAGAAAGGACTTGATGAGTACATGCGCAGCAGCTTGGCTCTGGATTGGCTTGGACGGGAGCAGAGGTCCCCAGGGCGCCTCGGAGAGGAGCTGCAGGTGGCGCAGAGAGAGCTTGTGTTGGCCCGACGGCGAGGCATAGAGCTTCGCTTCTACAAGGAAAAGACAGAGATCCTCAGTTTGGCTCTGAGTCAAGCATACATTCACCACACCCCTGACCCCTTTAGCCAGGTGCCAAGTCACACATCCAAGCAAGAACAACTTCCTTTACACACATTATACAGCCAGGACACAGACATCCAGATGACCCCGCCCTGCAGTCCTTCATCGAGCCTCCATAAAAACACAAAGCAAACAGTCTGTCAAATCTCTGGCAAACACAGACCTTCCAACAGCCCGTCACCATGCTCACAGCAGACCTGTGTGCCTCTAAATGATTCTGAATAGACTGAAGCACAAAGTAAAGGATGGATGATAAATGTTGTTCCTGGGACCATAGTGCAGAAACTGTCTAACTTGCAGATCCTTCTTTTACTGTTTGGTAACATTTTCAAATTAGGCTTAGGACCTGGTTTAGGAAAATAATCCATTACAGATGAGCAGTTGCTGAGTCAATGTCCCTATTCTAACTTTAGATGGGAAAAGTGTTTTACAGGAGCATCAGACCTTTCCTAAATCAACTTAAGACTGGGTCGGGGCCCACAGGTGGGTTACAGGAGATTTTATTTGGGTCTCTAAATAAATAAAAGCCTATGGAAGAAATTTGACATATTTAAGATTTAAAATGCGTCTATTATTTCAATGACGGGAAAAACTGAGAACCTGTTAATTCTGCCAAAATGCACTTGTTTTGTCTCATTTATGACATAGGCTAAAATGTTCTATTTTTTCCTGATGATCTGAAATAAAAATAATAAGATAGCCTGTTAAATTAGCTTTAATACATTAATTTCTAACTCATGAAGTATTTCAAATGTGTATGATTTCAATATAATGCTTCAAGAACACAAGGTGAGGCAGAAATTGCAGTAAAATGGTCAGGAATGTTTATTTATGCACAAATTAAATCTTTCCGATATTTATTTTTAAGGCCTAAATTGACTTGCAATGGTTTGTAATATTTAAAAAGTGGGTCCCCAGAAAAAAAAAGTTTGAGAAACACTGTCTTAAACTGTCCTAAATTTCATTTTTCCACCTGTAATAGTAGCTAATTTACTAACTACCTGATGATCGTGTTTGTGAGCAGTATCTAACGGTACTGTTAGCTAACAAACTAGTCTGTTGGGTGCTTTTTTAATTGTTTTTACACAATGGATGCTGGATATGTTCACAGACTGTTTCTGCTGTCTTAGCCCACTTTGTTTTCTTTATCTACCAAGTTAGCATTGTTGTAAATATCCCAAAAAGAACATCTTTGGATTTCTCTGCAGATGTTACCAACTCCTCTAACTCCTATGTCTTGAAGTTAAGTGTCTATCATTATTTTTGCTCCATTTTTTAAATATATTTCAATGTATGTTTAGAAAAATACCAGTTGCAAAGTTGTTTAGCTCTGTGAGATGAGAAATGTAGTGTTGGTTGCTAGATAATAGACATAAAAGCTGATAAGCAGTATTTGACTGAGCATTTAGGATTTCTTTACCTGAGGTAAGGATTTCTAAAGTTTGCGGGATTATAAACTCTTCCTGATAGGAAGTTTCTATTACATGGCTCTAGGTTTTATGTAAACATAAGAGTTCTGTAATCATGAGAGTTACAAACATTAATTATGAATTTGCGTATTAATAATGCTCTAACCTTATTAACACCCTTTAATGAGTCTTGGCCTATAAGATTTAAAGATGTATATTGTGTATGTTCAACTTCAACTACATGAAATACAGCATTCAGAAGATTTAGAGCAGGAAAAATAGTTAAATTGTAGCCGTGACCATCTATTGTTTTGTGTGAAGAGCACTCTATTTTACTGCCTTACCTTTTATGTATGTTCATTTATGTTGTTTGAGAAGTACAAAATGTGACTTGTAGCTTTAAATACTTATGAACTGCTTCACATACCAGCAAGTTAGTACTGTTCTGTGCCTCACTGTTCCTCTGTCCTCGTCTGTGTAGCATGTAATTTGGTGTATAAATTCAAAACTCAATGGGAATCACTTTGTCAGGGCAGTTCAGGATACTATCTGACTGTGTGACATGTTGGGTGACATGTTGCTGGATGCTATGACAATATTGGACACATTGGACAACAGCAGCAGGATATAAAATCAAGGAGATTAGTGTATGATACAAGAGTCAGCACTTACTATGTTCTCGGTATTACTGACATCATGATATCTTGATGGTAATATACATATGTATATGTATGTGTAGACCTGGAACGTTCAGTTGTCTTAGGTTTGGTTGAGTCCTGGGAGTGAATGCATTTAAAGGGAAAAATAAAAAAAATTTAAAAAGTCATTGTAATATACGTTTATAAATATTTTTTTTCTCTTACTCATGACCCACATGTGTATTCATGTGAAAACTGTTGAAAATTAAGTATGTAGTCTATTAAAGACTAAATTATTGAGAAATTATTCATTATAATTTAATAAACTGAGGGAACTGGGGGGCTTGTTTAAAGTTAGAGACCCTCATTCCTCTCTGGGAATTTTAAGCACTTATATTTGACATAATATTTGGAGCATTTTATTTATTTACTGTCTTGTTTTGGTTTAATTGGTTGGTATAATTTGTTCTCAGGTCTCAGAAATTAAAATTCACTCACCCTCATGCCAATTGAAGGTTGGGTTTAGTTTTCGTGTCCACAAAACACTGCTCGAGTTTTCACAGGAAAATGGCTTTACAGAATCACAATTAAACAATTAAAGGCAAAAAGCCCCAAAAATAATCTTGAAAAAAAAAGAATCACTCAAACAAAGGAAGTGAATGGTGAGCAGTTTCAAATGTAAAAAAAAGGTGTACTTTCCCTTTAATAAATCTTAACTAACAAAACATTCAATGAAGCAAAATCTATAGTTGAACTGAAAGCTTGAAATTGATTAAACTGATGGTTAATAACTCCATCCAGGTATCAAAACAGTCCAATATCTAGGACTTTTCCAGAAGAGGAAGAAATATTCAGATTTATTTTAACTTCAGCAAAAATAATTGAAATTAATTAATTAGATAATAAACAAATAAATAAACTTGTACTATTGTTATTGTTGTTGTTGTTGTTGTTGTTGTTGCTACGTACATACATTTCTACGTAAGTACAGTGCGTTTGACTTTTGGTGTGTAACTTTTGGTTTGTGTGCACATATGACACTGTTTGGTCTCTCTGGCTCGCCGTAGAGAGGTGGAGTAGTCACGTGATCTCAGATTGTGATCGCTGAGTTCCTGAACAAACAAAACAAATGACAGCTGACCAGCGGAAGGGGCTACCGCCGCATGTCACCTGCTTCGACGTGTCCAAATCTTATTTTGGTAGTTTGAGCAATAATAAGGAGAACATATTCGCCGCTGGATAAGAGATTAAATTGGACGAAGAGACCGTAACGAGCTAAGAGCTACATGTTAGCTTAGCTTAGCTTCTGTAGAGCGTCTTCAGACATGTAGCTAGGACTTTCATCAGCTTAGACTGGTTTCGTTTTCCAAAAATGTCTTCTCTGGATATCATGTCCACACTGAGAGACATGTTAGTTGTTGCCTTGGTGTCCTCTGCCTGCGACTTATGCCACCCGGTCATACACGAGTGTTTTGTTTACATCCAGTGACAGCCAGTGTTTATCTGGACAACACAGCCACTCAGACACTCGCTGCTTATCACTGCTCACACCTCGCTAGCTCCTCCAGCTAATGTTTGCTGTTTAGTTTATACATGAAGACTGCTCGTTTTCTGTCGGTTTCCACCAGGAGACACCTCAGTCAGCTGTTTGTCAATGTGATCTGAGCTGTGGGAAACAGCTGAGCAGACAGCAAAGATGGAGGCTGTGAGACCAAAGAAGACCAAGACAAAAAGCAGCGCAAAATCTCAGGTGATTGAACGAAGTCCTTTTATCTCCCCTTTTTGAGATCACAGGTGGAGGGCCCATAAGAAATACATAGAAGAAATTAGGCTTCAAGGCTTTCTGCCAGAAAAGGCTTTCTGTCAGAAATGTTTTTGTTAGAAAGGTTCTGGGAAGTCAGTTATTATTATTAGCAGTAGTATTTTGTATACATATGTATATATTTTATATTGTTTTTATATTTTTATATTAGTATTATTTATTACATGGCTTTGTTGAATACTCTATTCTGACTGGTCAGTTCCAGCAAGGTCTGTTGCAATGGACACAGATCTGATCATAGACTCTGGAGGAACAACAGAGTCATAGCTAACTCACTAAAATAATTTTGAAATTATTATTTTGTGTCAAAGTATTGATAGTTTTTGTACGTTACCATGTAACAAGCAGGATAATGCACAGTGATTAGTGGGGAAATAAACCCCTTCAGGATGAATCAAGACCACCCAGCTTCACATCGGGGTCTAGCATCATCCTGTTAGGATTTATTTAATAATAATGACCTGCTCACTGTACACATGTTCTATATATTATACTACTCTGCTGTATTACATTCAGGGCCTGACTGGTACTGAATTTTTGGAGCTGATGCTTATACAGATATTGGGGTAAAAAACTCTGAGATCAATATATCAAACAGTATTCTAAATACAGAATATAATATACAGAATAAACACATTTTTGCAGTAATCCCACAAAAGTGGTTAAGACTTGTGACAGAGGTATGTAATGGAGGAAGGATATTTTATAGTTTAAGGTTTTCATATATGCTTGTGCATACATTTCCATATGCATTATGGCTGCCTGGTCATGGTTGTGCATGTCCTCAGAAATTAATGCTATGTGCACACAAATACTAAAGTAAAGTGCGCTGTTAAAAAGCAAATGTATCTCTTGCTTTACAATAAATGTTACTGTCCATTGTCTAAATATCAGAGTGCAGTAAACTTTCACTGGTGCTTTCAGTAATTATAAATAAACACAAATAGAGCCAAATATCTGCAATCTACATTAAGTTATGTTAAAAAAAACTTTACATACAGGCAAATATAGCAAAATACATAAAATGATACTGATATAGACTGATACAGCTATGCTAGCCCAATTTTGGGTCGATAATAAAAGTCGGCTGATATATTGGTCAGGCTCTTATTACATTACATTATATATTACCTATTGCAACTGCACATTGTTACTGATGACATTACTATTACACTGTATTGCATTGTCATTATTATCATAATATTATATTATTTAATATTATTATATTGTATACAATTATTCTATACCATTATACCATTGTACTGTATATTATTCTACTACGTTTATGCTGTTTATTTGTCCATTTGCTACTCCACTGATAAACTTAAGCTACCTCAATAGACAGTACTTCTATACTACTACTTTACTATAATTTAGGGCTGAAACAGTTATTGACATTGTTGATTAATCTGTCAATTGTTTTCTTGATTAATTGATTAGTTGTTTGGTCTATAGAATGTCACAAAGTAGTTAAAAATGTCAATCAGTGTTTTCCAAAGCTCATGATAACGTCCTTAAATGTCTTGTTTTGTCCACAATGATATTGTGTTTCTTTATAAACACACTCCATCACAATTTCTGCTCATTTGTCACATGGCCTTTATCACATGTATAAAACTACAACACAAGCTGAGTTGTGAACCAAGAATAATTCTTTTTTTGTGTGAGCAGGGTTGGAAGAAGGTGTTCTCAGTTTGAAAGACTATTTTGGAGAACAGATGTATACTTACTGTACTGTATTAGAATTTGTAAAACACTGGTTTTCACAAAAAGAAAAAAAATAAGGGGAAAAAGATAATTTTCTTCTCTGTTTGTTGTTTTATGTTTTCAGCAGGTCAGGAAACAGAAACAGGCAGAGGAAGACAAAAGAGCCACAGCTCCCTCAGCTGACTGTGATGAGGCCTCCACCTCCGGCTTCACTGACATCCCCCTCAGTCTGCCATATCAGGAGCCAGAGGACGAGCAGCAGGAGTCTGTTCAGCCCCCTGAGACCACAGCACCGCCATCAGACCTGCCCTCTGAGAAACAGCCTCAGACCTCCTCATCACAAACTTTACCCACATCAGTGTCAACAAAGGTTTTACCGTCGACTCTGACCTCACAGGGCACAGCGTGTCTGACAGAGTCAAAGGAGGAGGATGGTGGAGTTGCAGCTCAGCAGGCTGAGCTCAAAGTTGCAGCACAGACCACTGAGTTGGGAACAGACACACAGTCATGGAGTCAGCCTTGTGTTTCAGCTCAGTTTCAGATCCCAAATGCCCCAAGTGCCCCTTCTCTGTACCCGTCTCTCCCGACACTGGAGGAGGGCCCTGTGATGCAGCTCTGTGAGGAGGCTGTGAAAAACAGGGAAAGGGGACCTGCAGTGTTGGCACTTCCTGAGCAGGAAACGTCCCCTCCGAGTCTGCAGCCTCTGGAGTCTGTCGCTGAACTTTCAAGGAGCAAACTATACCCAGAATTACCCAAGACAGCGCCAGAAATCCAGGTAATCTCATAAACCAAGATTATGAGAGCAGTTTTGGGTTTTTTATCTTTGCTCAGCAGCGACAGCAGTGGCCAGAGGAATTATGCTTTCTGATTTTCCATCTGTCCTATTTTTTGAAAGTGATATTTTAGGAAAACCTTAAGGGAGTTTCTTCAAATTTGGTACAAGTTGTCACTTGGACTAACCCTAACTCAAGAGAACAAAATTACACACTAATGTCTAACAGGATAAAATGATCAGGTGACGCAAATTCATATGCTGGTGATGCAAGAAGGAGATCCATCATTTGAGCGGCCAGAGTAGGGCTGAACAATTGATTGAAATTTTATCGAAATTACAGTATGGTCAACTGCAATTTTCAAATCACAGGAGGTGCAATATTTGATAAAATCCAATTATTGTTTGTAAAAATATTGTGGTGCTGCTGAGATATGCTGGCCTACACATAAGACTCTACAGACTTATGAAAACATCTTTGTAGGGCTGCAACTAATGATTATTTTCATTATCAAGTAGTCAGATTTTCATTATTAAGCTGACATATGTGGTGGAAAATCTGAAAATGAAGACAGGCACGATGACCAAGATTGTCTTTGTGTTTTTTTAATATGAAAGGCTCAGTACACAGTCACACAGAGTGTAAAAGGAACTGATAATTAATCAAGAGTGTACCTCTGTCATATGGGGTAAAGAAACAAAGAGGTTGGGTCAGGATGATCATAAAGTGCTCATCAGAGGGGTCAGGATGTGCTCGTGTTATCAGAAGTTGTTCTTCCGAAGAGGGAGCTGCGTGTTCAAGGACGAGTAACCAATTAGTGTCTGACAGATCATGAGAACCAACTATGAGGAACAAAATATAGTTCAGCATATATTTTTACCACTACACATATAACTGCATAGTATCTTAAAGTAAATAAAAGTAGATTTAAACTGGTTATGAAAGAGTCTCAGTTTAATACCGATGCCTCTGTGTGCCCTACATAAGTTAACAAGATTGTCAGTGAGACGATTAGTTATTTCTGTGCAGTTACTCTTAATGCCGACTGCCAGGTCAAATTCTCCTTGGAATTGGATGAAACAAAGTTACAGTGAGTAGTGTGTTAACCTGTTAAAAAGAAGCATAAGGAGACTTTTATTTAGATAATTTTATTTTTATATTATATTTTGTGGTTATTAGATGGTAATTCTAGCACTTTTTTCTATAAAGGGCTCAAAAATCAACAAAATATAAAAATTCCTTGTAGTAGCTTTGATTACGCAAAATATAAGGTTTTGTTGTTAAAGTGACTGTGGCTTATTAGACAGGTTTATCTAAGTGAACAATAATTGCCTCTATCTGTTTGTTCAGGATATTTAAATTATTAGGGATTTTCTTTGTAAAAACATATTTTGATATTTGATTTTGTCAATATTACCCAGATAATAACATAGTTCTTAAGAGACTACATTCATTGCATTGCACATGTGATAACCTCTCCCCCCTCATGTTTTCATTCTGCAGCCGTTCACTCTGGAGCAGCTGAACATCTGGGAGCCAGGTGGAGGTCTGCGAGCTTGGTTAGAGGGTGTTGAGGTGTGCGCTGCACAGTTCTGTGCTTTGGCCCGGCAGGAGAACCACGAACTGACCGAGCTGCTGCAGAACTACTGGCGCTGTCGCAGACAGCTGACCCAGTCACACACACAGCTACACACACAGTCATCTGACTGCAAAAGCACACAGAATCGACTCTGGAGCTTCAGAGATGAGCAACTCACACTTCAGGTTAGGGTTAGCAGGGTTAACAAAAAGCAGAAATAGAGCGTATAGAGAAATTGTCCTTGGCTTTATTGACACATTAAACTTCTTTCCTCCAGGGTGTGTGTGCAGATCAGTCCAAGGTGTGTGGGTACCACCGATTCCAGCAGGCAGACTTCAGTCAGAGTGTGCTGGCTGAGCTGAGGAGACTGTTTGAAGCTCGCAGTGAGCTGCTCCATCAGAAGGTGGCGCTGCATGCGTACACCGCTCTGCTGTCACGCCTTCAGGTGGAATCATACCTTTATCATCTACTGAAAGGTGAGGAACTTAAAAATTCTACTTGCCCTAAAGTGGCCATAACATGTCTCTCATTCTTAATTAGAATATTAAATAGTAAGTATTTTTTGAAATGGGGTTGTATGAGGTACTTAGTGTGTCACCAGTAGATGACAGTTGGCATGTCTGCAGTTTGAGAAGCAGCGGGGGTTCAAGAGTAGGAAGGTAAGCAATGTACTGCTGTGCACTTGGTCAGCAGCAAAACTTATTTTAGTCACTTAAAAAAGGTCCACCTAGGGGGGTCCGCCCCATGTATGGAGGCTGTTAGTCCTCTGCAGCTGCCACTGGTTTGACTCCCACCTGTGGCCCTTTGCTGTGTGTCATCCCCTCTCTCTTCACCCCCCCTTTCCTATCTACTCTTCAGCTGTCCTGTCAATAAAGGCAAGAAAAGCTCAAAAACATAACTTAAAAAGAAAAAAAAAGGTCCACCTAAAATATCAGTGTAAATGTAGCCTATATTTAAAATATTTTTATAGCTTTACCCTGCCGGCAGACAACATTTTCTGATTGGAAACCACCGTTTAATAAGCCAGATACCTCTCTCTCTCCAAACCAGCCAGACCTCATGGGCAATTTAGCTCACAGAACACAAGAGTTGCTGGTCTACCACTGCCTTGATCTGTTAGTTTGTGTTTTTGTGTGAATCCTGTATTTTAAAAGGTTAGTTCAGCACACAATAACACAAAAAAGACTATTGAAGCAGTGGAAAACCAGCAGCTCTGTGTGTTCTGTGAGGTAAAATAACTGACTTCATCAGTGGAGTTTAGTTGGTTTGGAGAGAGTGATATTTAGCTTATTTACCAGTGGTGTCCTATCAGAAGAGGCTGTCTGACAGCAAGTAAAGTATTGAAAACATTTTAAAAAAATATATAAATAGCATACACTTAAACCAATATTTATTTATTTCTTCAAAGTGGCTAAAATATATTTGCTGGGCCTGTCCACAGCACTATGTTGCTTAGTGTTCCATGCTCCTCTTTGCTTCTCCAAACTGGGTATGTACCAACAGCTATAAGTACCTTGTACAACCTCACTTCAAATAATCCGAACTATCCCTTTAAGTACATGTTCTGCATGAGTTTTGCATTTCTTTGTTTTTGTTATCAGATTGTTCTGGCAGCCAATCGCAGCCTTGTTCTCTTCAACCCTTGAAAGAGGCCATTAGCGTCCTGTTTAGCTTCACTCGTAGAGTCCTGGATGACTCACAGTTTCAAACAGACATCCATCACTGGCTCGACAGATTGGTAAACACACACAAACACAAACACTGCACTATGTCTCTTACTCCATGTTCCACCAGTGGAAGTATTTTCGTGCTTTCTTTCCTCACATGGTTCTGGTCTGCTCTCCAGGTGGCGGTACTGCTGCGTGTCGGAGGGTCAGGGGAGCACCTCTACCTGCTGTGCCATCTTCTGTGCTGTCCCGCCGGGGTCGGCAAGTGGGCTGCATCCTTCCTGCAGGTCAGTTGGTGACACAGACTGTCATTTTTTGTTTCCATGTCAATGATTCTAGATACTGACTGGAGTTTTCCCTCCCAATGTCTGCTTCAGATCCAAGTTTTGGGGAATTCTTGTGGAGTGCAACACTTTATGCAAGCTCTGGCCATCCTGATGTCACCTGCCAGGTAAATACACGAACCCCTCTAGCACTTACTCTTTCTTTCCCACACTTAAAGGAGTAATGTGTAATATATTTACCACACTAAGTCATAAAATGACCATGATATATCATTAGAGATTATGGAAATATATTAAATTACTGGCTTCTCCAACAACAACACTACAGCCAGTTAGTTCTCCTTTGGAACTTCCATTTCCATCTGGAACGCCTGGTTTTGTTTGCGTGTTTCATGTTTATTAGTTAAAATGAATGCCAAATGTCTGCCGAATGAGTTAGTGTCTGGTTATGCATTGTAAGAAATCTTTAATTATCTCTGAGAAGGAATAGATTCTTATAATGGTTAACTTGATGAAAACTACAACAAATGACTGCAGGCTGTTATCCAGCAAAAGGATACACAATTGCCTATTAGCATCAGGGGAGCTAATAATTTTGCCCCTGGTAGTTTTTGTTTTTTGTGAAATAATTTTGCTTCGGTTCTGTTCAGTGTCGCTGCACCCTGCAAATAATCTGCCTGAGTTTTGAGGGGGAAATAACCCACTTCAAGTGTAGGTCAAATATTACACAGGGATTCAGCTGACTTAATACACTGTTTATGGTTTCAACTCATAGTTTGGACTGCAGTACTCATTTTTAACACTAGGGTTTTACATACTACTCATTTAAACTGTATGTCTTTGGTTTTCCATTAAAGTCCAGGTCAGCAACCTCATATCTCTAACCAGTGTCTTCTGATTTTTGACACAGACACCGTGCAGAGTTTCTGGGACATCTGAAGCCCTGTGAGAGTCAGAGCTCAGCAACATCTGGACCTGAGTCTGGAAACTGGACACTAGTGGATGAAGGGGGAGAGGAGGTAAGAAACAAAACTTCCACATCACAGTTTGAAGACTAAATTATCAAAGCCTGTAGTACTGATAAGTTCTTATGTTACCGATTGTTTTATCACTACTTGTTAATATTTTGGTCTAATGTATTATGACAGTGCAGCCACAAACACACACACAGAGCAAGTCAGTGAACAGCAGAGCGGAGACGGTGTGGTGGAGAGTCAGAATTTTGTCATATTGTCAAGAATATTTTTATTGCAGAATACCGTGAAATATCATGACATTATTTTAAGCCATGTTGCCCACCCCTACAACACAGCTGTTCAACAAGCATGTAAGCACGTATGCAACATATTTATAGAAAACTGTGTTTCAATCTGCTTTGTCTCTAATCCGTCCATCAGCGTGCTCGGCACGTATCTCAAATTTGACAGATTCTGGTAAACTGAGCTGCAGGCTGTGAATCACATCAGCAACAGAGGGAGGAGGACAGAGGACAGGATGAATTGTGATTGTGAATGACTGTGTTCTGCATTATTTCTTAACTTCACAAAGAATTAGTATGATGTCAGGAAAATATTTTATTTTTAGACATTTTTAGATTTGTTTTCTGTGGGATGTTGAGTTTATATAGTGACTGTGCTGTTGTAAACATTGCCGCTCTTGAAACAACATTCATTTCAGATCCTGTTATGAATTTATTCTTTCTAAAATTACATACAGAACAGTTTTTAAAAAAGCAATTATTTAGGAATAAGAAAGAACCTATAAAAATATTGATAAAGAACCAAACGGATCATGAGTATCAATAAAAGTAGTGATATCCATAAAATCCCATCCGTCCGTAGTTTAACAGTAGAGACCAGTGAAGTCACACAAAGAATCCAAAATACTTGTGAGTTAAATCTATTCCAGGCAATATAAATGTGAGTATTATAATAAAATGTTTTAGTACATTCAATTACTTGGTAAATAATTGTTTTCAAATGCTCAAAATCCATACTGATTTACCTTTGTATCTTTCATACTTTCACCATTATAAAGTTGGCATTAAATGTCATTCAGTGGTATTAAAAAGGTCGTAAAAAATGTTTTAATCTAACATGGAGAACCCTGGAGGAACCCTGATCTAAAAAATGTGCAAAGTTAATATGTTGGACAACACCTGTCAGTAAGAATAAAACACAAATAACCAACCCATCTATCTTTTTGCATGGAAAATAACTTGATTTATGAAAAAGTTGCTTTTATTTTCATCCTTAAAAACAGCATCTGTTTTGTTGTCCTTCGCTGAAAGTCCTTTTGAGAAACTGTGGTGAGTCATTGAGGTTTGTAGCTGATAAATTTATAAATCAGAATGTTTTGGTCTTTGTTCTGACCTGCTGAGTCACACTCAAAGCTGTTGTACAAAGGTTGCCAAATGAACACCTATGACCATTTAAATATCATGTCGGCTGGCTTCGAAACCACGACTGCTGCCAGTCCTAACGTGTTGCTTAGGAACCACCTTGTTTTGAGAACCTTGAAGAAGCATATTATTATTTTTCAAGACGATAACATTTTAAGATACTGTAATTTAAGTATTATGTAATATTTATATATAAAAAGTAAGTAGCCTCCACTCTGCATCGTGCCTTAAAAAACTGTAAACAAGTTTTAAAAAGCAGCATGTCATGACTTTATTTCTTAATAGGATAGTTTGGATTATTTGAAGTGGGGTTGCATGAGGTACTTGTTGATAGTCTGTGTGTTACCTACAGTAGATGACAGTCAGCACGCCTCCAGTTAGGAAAAGCAGAGACGTGTACCAACACTGAAGGTACACAATGTACAGCTGTGGACAGGATCAACAACAAACAGTATTTCAACCACTTAAATAAGGTCCACTGAAAAATATCGATATCATTTTTAGTGTACTGTATATCTAGTTCATTTTAACTGCTTTGCTTTGCCTACAGACACGCTTCCAATTGGAAATCACCAAATTTCAGACTATCCAAACCAACCAAACTTCATAGGCAAAATCAGTCATTTTACCTCACAGAACACAGAACACAGAACACAGGTGTTGCTCGTCTACCACTGCCTCGATCTGTGAGTTTGCTTTTATTACTGTGTGACTTCTGTGCTTTAAAAGGATCATTTGGATTCACCAAAGCCATACAATAATACAAACAAACAGATCAAGGCAGCAGTACACCAGTAACTCCTGTGTTCTGCAATGCAAAATTACTGCTTTTGCCTGTGGATTTTGGTTGGTTTGGAGAGAGAGCGATGTTTGGCTCATATACCGTCAGTTTCCCATCAGAAAAGTCTGTCAGACACAAAGGGAGAGCAATGAAAATGTTCTAAATATAGCAAACACTTAAACTGACTTTAGGTGGACCTTTCTCAAGTGGCTAAAATACATTTTGCTTCTGTCCACATCAGTACATCACAAACACTCTTAGAAATAAAACTCTTAACTAGAACGATAAAGGGTTCATCTGTTTGTCCCCATAGGAAAACCCTTCTTGGTTCCTGGTAGAACCTTTTATAAAGGTTTCCCTTGGAACCTAGAGCCATCTGTAAAAGGTTTCACCCAGAAGCCCCTATGAGAGGTTCCACAGAGGTTCTAAGATGTAATGGTTCCACCCTGAATGCTGCCTAGGGGTTGTATCCAGAACCGTTGCACCTTCTGAGAAGAAGTCACCCAGGGGTTCTACTAAGAACCATTTTATATGGCAACGGTTTCATTTAGAACCCACCAAGTTTGGTCTAAAGAGAACCTTTTCATATTGCAAAGGTTCTATCTAGAACCCACTAAGGGGGTTTTATAGAAACCTTTTAATATTCAAATAGTTTTATCTAGAACCCACCAAGGGGGTTTTATAGAAACCTTTCGTTATTCCAAGAGTTTTATTGAGAACATAATCTGGGGGATTCTGCTGGGAGCTTTTTGTATTCAGTGGTTTTATCTAGGACCCAATAAGGGGGGCTCTAAAGAGATCCTTTTAATATTCCAACAGCTGCATCTAGAACACACTCGAGGGGTTCTACAAAGAACCCTTTTATGGTACAAAGAACCCTTGACAAAAGAGTTCTTGAAGGATTTCAACAATTCTTGAGGAATACTTTTTTCCAAAGGGGGTTCTTTGGATGAAAAGGGTTCTTAATGGAACCTTTGGTCTTACAAACTGTTGACAAGCCTTTTCTTCACAAAAGGGTTCTTCAGAAACAAATGGTTCTGAGTAGAACCTCAGCCCTTCAGGAAGAACCCTTTTGGAACCCCTGTTTCTAAAAGTGTGGTGTCGGTGCCGGTGCTCCTCTCTGCTTTTTTAAAACTCAGGGTGTGCCGACTGCCATTTGCTGTAGGTAATACACCGACTATTGATTATTGATTGATTATTAGAATTATTAGATTAATCAGAACTATCCCTTTAAAAGAGTGGACTGGTCATTTCTCTCTGTGTGTAGGACGAGGATCCAGACAGCAGCTGGTTGTTGCTCTGTGAGGAGGATCTGATCTCTCTGCTCACCCAGTTCCCGTTCCAGCAGCTCTACTCACACATGCTGGGGATGAGCAAGCAGGGTAACCTCAGTCTGTCTGTCTGTCTGTCTGTCTGTCTGTTGGTCGGTCGGTCTGTTTGTATCCCTCACTGTATGAACTGACATACCACTTTACGTCCAGGTGTGTATGAACCTCTGGCCCGCTCCAGTCAGAAGATGATGCGTGTTTTTGGTTTTGCTTCCTCGCTCATCGAGATTCTCGCTCTTGGACTACAAACATACAACAGAGCTCGATACAGACAGCTGGTCAAACGGATTGGACACATCATACGGTCTGTGCACCAATCAGAGCACACACACCTATACTTATAAACCATATGTGACATTAGATATTCACGGTGTCCTCGCTTTTTCCTCAGAATGACAGTGTGTTACGTCAGTGATCACTGGTCCCAGTATGTGAGTTTAACTGGTGCTGATGGATCCAGTTCACACTCTCTGTCTCTGGAGAAACTACAGCTGGAATACGACCATCTCTTCCTCAGAGCTGTTTTACACGTGCTCAGGAACAAAAGGTGAGCGACTGTTTACTGTCATTAAGGAGAAAAGAAATTACAAAATATTCACACTAAGGATGGTAGACTCAGAGAATTTAGACTATTTTTTTTTTTTTTAATTACTAATCATCAGTCAAAATAGTTGGCGATTAATTTAATAATCAATTAAATTGTTGCTTCTCTACTCAATAGGTGTGAACAGATACCTCCTCATGCTTGTTGTGTTGACAAATTTGACCAAATCAACCAAAAAGAATTCAACTAAATACATTTCCTGTAGTTCCTGTGTTTCATACTTAGTTTTAGTTTATAGTTAAGTTTTAATTAACAGTAATAACCTTGTTGTGATCCTCTCATGCAGGTTGGGAATTTGGTTGTTTATGTCCGAGATGCCGTACGGGACTCTGTCCAGCTCGATGCTGTGGAGGGTCCTGTATGTGATGCAGTGTGCAGAGACAGCGGGACTGGAGACCCTTGGCGCTGCTAGTGACACACACTCCTGTATTCAGGCTCTCAGAGGTACCAGTATACACTCTTCACAACCTGTACAAAATATCTTTGAACACCTCAAAAATGTCATATTTTTGTCTCCTGAATTGTTTTAGTCTAATCTATAGTCAATTTAGTTGACCGAAATTGGGCTTCTCTAAAAGTTACTCCTGGAGGAATAATTTACATGTTATTAACAAGTGCATTAATACATTAGTACTATAGTTCTGCTCCTTTCTCCCATCATATGTCTGATGTTAAAGGGAACAAAATCCCAAAAAACAATTTTAATCAGCTTTATTGGCATGATGTTGTAGATCAAACATATTGCCAAAGCAAAAACTCATATTATGCACAACACATGCAGCACAATATGCAGTAAATTGTAAATGTTAAAGGTGAAATAAAAAGAAAAGACTAATAAACAATATAACAATATTTTAACAATAGTAACAATATGTAAATACAAAATCAGAAAAAACAAAACTGAGACATGCACTAACATATGTTGCAGCTTCCATGGTGATCATACGATTTTCTCCCAGAAGATATTTCATTTTGGTTTGATCAGAGAGTGTATTGAAAATAAAAAATAATTCTTCTCAATCATCACTCACAACCCACCAGAAGTTTGTGGGGGCACCTGCGTTCACAGAGACTCTGCCCTCTACCTGTACCTGCTTATTTTGTCATTATTTTGCTGTGCTTGGGAGACTTTACCAACCAAAAATGTCGTTTTTTGACATCCTGGGAATGGAACTCAACAATCAATTATCTTTATGATCAAATACTTGTAACAACATTATGAAAAAAAAAAAAATATATATATACATTTATCTGTGGTTATAAATACACTGGCACTCTATACTTTAACAAAGGAATATGGAAAGATAATCAAAAAAAAGTGCCTACAATGAAAACAAAGGTTTTTCACGAGCTCAGACAAACCTCACAATCAGTCATTTATCATCAGAGTGGTTTCCCTGTGTCAGCGCACCCACCAAGCCACCATGTTCCATAAAATTTATGAAAGATTCATATTTGCTGGGCTTCTGTACAGGCTTTGTTTCATTATCATATTTAAAAGTAATGCATCTTTCCCCAAATCCTCTCGCATTTAACTTTTCTCACTACTTAAACTCATTTGGCACATGTATCACATTGGTTATTTAAAACCAGTTTCAAAGGTGTGGGTTGCATTAGTCTTCTCAGTCTGATGTGACAGTCGCCAATCTCATATTTTATTATTTTATGTGTCTGTTACAGACCCAGAGCACCAGGAGAGGTTTGAACACTGGCTGTGTGAAGTGAACAGCTCTGATGGCATCTCCCTCCTCACCGCACTTGCACACATGGCCACGCCGACTCAGCACTCTGACCCTGTGTTCATCACAACCATCACTCTGCTGATCTACCAGGTATGACAAGGAGAGATGGAGGGAAAATACTCGAAGAGCTATACATAAAATAAAGTTGTGGAGAAATTTAAATGTTGATCAAAGCTGCTGTGTGAATTAAGGTGTATTTCATATATAGTACCGAAAAGTATCCAAAATACTGAGAAAACAAAAGTTTCAAGGTTTTACCGTGGTCCCTTGGTTAGAAACATACAGTACATACGTTGTTCTTTCTTTGACATCTCTTTTCTTATTTTTGCTCCAGGTGTCTTATGTGAGCGTGTCTACCCGAGAAATTTACTCCAAAGTGGGGAGGGAGTTGTTGGCTGCCATAGCAACAGTCCATCCCTACATCATCTCTGTGCTCCTGGAGAGACTGAGAGAGACGATACAAACTGTAGGAATGGTTGGTATTCAGGTTCTGTAAAGTCTTTAAAGGGATAGTTTGGAGGGTTTGAAGTGGGGTTGCATGATGTATTTATCAGTAGTGAGTCTATTACCTGCAGTAGATGCCAGTCAGCACACTCCCAGGGTCAGCAGCAAAAGGTATTTTAGCCAGTTAAAAAGCCTTTTCTGACAGGAGAACACCGTTATATAAGCCAAATATCACTTTTTTTCATGTTTACTGTTGCCTCAATCGATTGATGTTGTTGGTCTTTTTGTTTGTGTTATTGTGTGACTTTGGTGAATCCTAACTAACCCTTTAAAACACAGAAGTCACAAAATAACAAAAACACACTAACCAACCAGGGTAGCGGTAGAACAGCGACTCCTGCTTAGTGCAAGGTAAAAAGACAGATTTTGCCAATCAAGTCTGGTTGGTTTGGAGAGATTGATATTATATAATGGCAGTTTCCCATTAGAAAATGCTGTCTGAGGCAAGATACAACCGTTAAAATATTCCAAAATAACACTTCAACTGATTTTGTTAATATCTAGGTTTTGCTGGTGACCCCTGTCAACATTGTTTAACTTCCTACACTGGCAGCTCTGCTGCTTCTCCAAACTGGGGGTGTGTTGACCGCCTTGTACAGTAGATAAATACATTGACTATGGATAACAACAACCCCACGAAGTCTGAACTACCTCTTTAAAAATTTAACTGCATGTAGTTGAGCACAAAATTTAACTCACAAGTTTTTGTTTTGTGTGTTAGGTGGCTCTTTATTTGTGCAAAGAGCTGCCTCTGAGTCTGTGGCGGCCACGGCCAGAGGAAATCTGTGTTATCGGAGCCTGGTTGCTCCAGCATCCTCTGTCTGCTGTGGAGAACCGGCTGGCCTGTGTCATACTGGAGGGTCTGAACTGGGGTTACACACAGGTAACAGGTCACTGATTCATCAAAAAACAACACTGTGTCCAGATATCTTGAGTGCAGTTGTGAGTTTGTTGTTGTTTCCTCTTGCAGGATGGCTCCTTGGCCCTGTCCTCATCTCTGCACAGTGAAGTGGCTCTGCTGGTGGCTGAAGCCTATCAGAAGTATCTCACTGACAAACCGTACAGTGGCCTCATATCAGAAGGAATCAAACAGGTGATACATCCTTTCTTTGCTCACAGATTTAAAAGGGATAGGTTGCATGACTTGAAGTTGGGTTGTGTGAAGTATTTATCAGAAGTCAGTATATTACCTTTGGTAGATTGTGGTCAGTTTAGAGAAGCAGAGCAGTCTAAACCTCTGGACCAAGTCAGCAGCAAAACATATTTTAGCCACCTAAAGTGTACACTGTATTTAGAATATTTTAACCACTTTGCAGTCAGACAGTCTTTTCTCACAGTAAAACACTGTTATATAAGCCAAATATTGCTCTGTCCAAAACCATCAGACCCCTTTGACAAAATCAGTAATTTTACCTTTCAAAACACAGGAGATTCTGGTCCACTGCTGCACTGATCTGTTAGTTTATTTGTGTTATTTTGTGACT
The DNA here is from genome assembly GCF_056507025.1 of Lutjanus erythropterus. Taxonomy (NCBI): domain Eukaryota; kingdom Metazoa; phylum Chordata; class Actinopteri; order Lutjaniformes; family Lutjanidae; genus Lutjanus; species Lutjanus erythropterus. The sequence goes on along the minus strand of NC_139326.1, from coordinate 29,008,588 downwards.
TTGGTGAATCCAAACTAATCTTTTAAAACACCAAAGTCATACAATAACGCAAACAGACTAACAGATCGAGGCAGGTAAGCAACTCTGCTGCACAACTGTGAGGTAAAATTGCGGATTTTGCCCATGGAGTTTGGTTGGTTTGGAGAGAACGATAATTAGCTTATATAAAGGTGGTTTTCAGTCGGAAAAGTGTGTCTGATGGCAAAGTAAAGCAGTGAAAATATTTTACATTTAGTGTACCCTTAAACTTAAATAGATTTTTTTAGGTAGAGGTGGTTGAAATGCTCTGTTGTACTTCCTATCCTCAGGTGTCTTACCTCGCCAGTGTCCTTCGTTTGGGTGTGTCTCCTGAAGCATCCTTCAGTCAGTGGGCATGGCAACTGTTGCTAAGGCTGAAGCTCCACAGCAACGCCCAGAACCCTAAAGGAGCCTGGTCGGTCCCCGCTTTGACGTCCAACCCACCTCCAGAGCTTACACACACTCCCAGCATGCACTCTGTTATCAGGGCTGTAAAGTCAGGCATCCCTATTGGATGCTACCTGTCAATTGCCATGACAACAGTGGGACACAGGTTTGTACTCACTCACTCACACTTAAGTCTGATATTTACGAGTCTGAATGAGGTTAACCTCCTGTTGATTATCTGCCTGTGTTTCTAGTCTGGAGCACTTCTGTACAGATGGAGTCGAGTTGTTGAAGACTCTGATTCAGTCTCGCCACCTGAGAGCTGCTGTGCATCTTCTGGACAACATCCTGCCCCCAACCTACCCGCTCAGCTTCTACCTGCTCAACAATGCCCAGTAAGAAAGATACATCCTTCATACACAGTCTGTAAAAGGCCAGAAAGAAAGATTTTTATAATTGCAGCAACTGTATCTCCATCTGTCATCCATCTGTTTACATCAGGTTTGTAAGTTGTATCCAGATGTTCCTGCAGTACGACAGCGTGTGTCCTCAAGGTGTGACACAGCAGGTCACTCACCGAGTTGCACCCCTGCTCACAGGAACCACCTATGGAGACAACGTCCGACTGCTGAACAGTGTCATTCAGGTTCGTCACAAAAACCTTTAATTATAAAGACAAGTGTTAAAATGTGCCTGTTCTGGATGGATAATTGCTCAGCCTCCAGTGTTGCTGATTGCAGCCTTATGGAGAGCCGCTCAACATCACACTTCACACTCAACACCGACTGTTCAGGATTATCAAAATGTTTTTATTAAAACTCAAATTAATCGATGCCTTGTTATGTATAAACAGCACTGTTGAGAGGGAGTGTTAACCCTAAAGCCGTCTCTACACGGCTCTGGATATAACATTGTCTAGGGCTGCACCAAATGATTAGTTTATTTGCGATTAAACAAGCACTTCTGTTTTCAATTATTCAATTAAACTTAAGACTAATTTATCCATTCTAAAGATTTTTTATTACTTGATTTATATAGCAATTAATGTAAAAGTACATAAATGTCTAAAACTTGTCTCATTAAAGGTCCTTAAATTTTAGCCAACATATATAGAGGAATTATGGCTCTCCTTGTTTTTATTCAGTCCCTCCTGTTTAGCTGGAATGACTGTGTGTGCGTGTTTGTGCATGCGAGTCCCTATTGGTCTTTCCTGCATTCAACATGAAAACATTTTAGGCAAGAATATTCTGTAAATCTGATCAACGCTGCTCAGTTTGACAGTTTGATCTGAGTTTCAGGAGTCACTGTTGGAAGCAATCATGTCTAGAAGGGAACCCTAGATTTGTGAAATTCCTGTAAACCTTGTTTCTTTATTGTGCACATTGTACAAACTTATTATGTTTTATAATGCGACAATATTTTGTTTAATATCTACGTAGGTTTAGGGAAAAAACACATGGTTAGGTTTAGGGTAAGATCATAGTTTGGGTTAAAATGATCTTTCGTGGGTCTGGGGTTCCCATCGAGACACAAGAAATGCACCTGAAAGAGACAAGGAGCGAGGAGAGAGGAGGCTTGTGAAGGAGCTCAGAGTGAGGATACACCATTGTATCAGGAAGAGTGATGTTGATTGGTTAGTTTGCTGCAGAGAAATTGAATTCTGACAGGCAGACATTTCTACAGCACTTTTATGATTCTGATTGAATATTTATGTCCTTCAGTGTCATAAAGAGCTCATGAAAAAAATGACTGATTATAAACGTTATTAGTATTATTAGACTGCAAATCGCTGCATGTTCTGAAAAATGACACAAACAGGTAGAGACAGGATGAAAAGGCGTCTGGTACAGTGATGGTTCAGTGATTATCACTGTGGGATCACTGTCACACACTTTTTAATGGACTAATCAGGGAAAATACCTGTGGCGGCGTGTTTACTTTATAGTGTCATGTACAGGGATCTACAGATAATAAAATAAAACACAGTTACATGATGACATGTCATGTGTCAGCATCTCACACTTTATAATAAGTTCATTTAACTGCAAAGAGTTGTGGCATCACATAAAGCAGCAGTTTGTCTTTTTTTTTTTTATTTCACAATAAAATCGACACACATTCTTTCACAGCTCTGTGTGTGTTATTGTGTAGATAACAATAATGCAAGTAAAAAACAGCCTAAGTAAACAAATAGCACTGATCTATAGCCATTATAAATTAGAAAATTTTAAAGGGAATATTAAATGTTGATTAAAATCAACATCAGAAAGAGTACTACTATAATTAGGTATCTTAAACAGTTTACAGACCTAAATCAGGTGTTGAAATTGTTCTTATTAAATAAGTGTTGCTGTGGATATTTGCACCAGTCAGTTTGACACCTGATTCAGCTGTTATCGGCTCTTCATCAGTAATGACGTCACTTCAGACTGACGCTTAAAGGAACCGAGGATTTTTCATTTTACAAATTCATCTCCTCTGTCCTCGCGTCTCTTCCTTGCATCTCTCTCATCTCCTCACTGGGTGGAGCTAAGATGCGAGAAGAGGAAGTGAGTGGAGGAGACAAGGAGATGAATTTACCGAATGACAAGCACCCATTCTCATGTTATAACCAAATAGTCACTAAAACAAGTTTCTGTCGATATTTTAAGTGAAAGGTAGTTAGTAGCCTAGCCTGCCTAGTTTGACAGTTTGATCTGAGTTTTGTGAGCAGTGTGAGTTCAGGTGACAGGTTTTTCTGTCAAACGTTATTGAGTGAATGCAGTGTGCCGTTGTTTTGGTCTGAGATGCTTCTGCTCTACAGTGCCCTCTAGGGAAAGTGTCATATATAGCACCTCTGATATTTCAATATTTTATTGAATCAGCTAATCATCACCTAATTTCAATGTCACTGTCGTGCTACAATAATAATACTAATAATGGACCTCATTTGTCCAGATGCCTGATCAGAAAAGTACTAGACCTCAAATTCAAAAGGAAACATAGATTAATTTAATCACCGTATATCACAGCAAGCATTTACCTGAACTTGAAAATCAATATTTTTACTGAAATACTTTGCATCAGTGTGGGGCAAGAAAAATATATGTGTATAAATAAATGTGTATAAATGTGAGGGTTTTCTCTTCCAGAGTCACGTGGTGGAGAGTTCACAGCCCAGTCGCGTCGGTGCCGCAGCAGTGCTGGAGTTCTGGGTCGGGATTTTGACTCAGCAGAACCTGTGGTACCGGGACAAAACCGTCCTCTTCCTCATGGATCAGATCTGCTGCGCTGCGTTCACACACCATCAGGAGGAGTGTGTGCAGAAACTTCTGTACCAGCAGCATAAGGTATTTACTCAGCATTGTTAGAGGTCTGCATTATTTAAGGACTCGTATAGGTCTCACAGGTAGGCAAACTGCCTTCAGTAACATTATAAAGATAAACATTACATTAACATTTGATGAGTTGTACATTTCAGTAAGAAAAAGAGGTGGTGAATGAACAGGATAAATAAACATTCCAACTTTGAGTCACATGTGAATGTTTCCACCAGGGAAACTTCAGGGGGCTGAATGAACAAACACATCTACATTGTAAATTTTTCCATTTTCATCCCTCATGCAGAATGCTTTGGGTTACCACGGTGATCGGGGTCTGCTCTACGCTCTGGTTGGCTGTATTGCTGGAAATGCCACGCCCTCTTTCATAGAGGGCCAATCCCTGAATGTGGAGGTGAGGGTCCCAGAAGCCTCAGCAGTGTGTGTGAGTGAGTGCGCTTGATCATATTAGTGAAGTTCTCGGGGCTGACAGGCTGGTTGTTGTTCTCTGGGTGTTTGTAGGTTTGGTTCGCCTGGCTGGTGCTGAATATGGAGGGCGTGTTTGAGGACGACTCTCAGCTCAGACGTTGTGTTGAAAATGAACTCCTGTCAGAGCCAAACATCTCCCCAGAGCAAGCCTTAAAGGTACTCAGGCACATACACAGGTTATTAGTTGAGGTTATTTATAGCAATCCTTAATATTTCACACAGGACTGAGAATTTACAAGACATTTCATGAAAAGATAACAATAACAATAACAATAATAACTTGGATTTATATAACGCCTTTCAGGACACACAAGGCCATTTTACAGAGTACCAAACAAAAATGAATAAATTAAGATAAGATAAACTTTATTGATCCCACACCATGAAAATTCACTTGTTACAGCAGCTCAAGGATAAAAAAAGCAAGTGGAAAGGAGTCACTGATAAATAGAAATACAAAAAAAAAGAAGAATAAACTATGAAATAGAAAAAAATACTCTATTTAAAATAGAATTAAAAACCTGTATATGCACAAACTATATACAATTTATACAGCTTTCACCACAGATAAATGAATAACTGTGCAGGATAGATGTTGTAGTAAACACACAGTATGCAACATTTTACAAAAAGAAAAAATATGAATGATATTGCTTTGTAAAAATGGACAATTGCTTAGGGACTTTGTTGCACAAAAAACAGAGGGTCCAAGCAGGGAAACATTCACAGGATGATTTCTCAGTATGAATACAGGAAGCAGTAAGTGGAGGACAAATTGTTGCACATTTTCAAATATTTTTTTTCTCCATATGACATTTGACTAAACATAAACACACAGCAGTTGAAGAGTACTTGTCAAAAAGCAGCGGCATGGGAGTAAGTGTTTAGTAGTCTGTGCCTGGTTACGTTAAACGACTAAGGCCAAGGTTGCAAAAAAAAATAGTAGCATAGAATCACCAACAGATCACCTCAGAATGTTCTAGAAGGTACTTTGTAAACATTTTACTAAGTAATTTTAAGGGACCCCTAACAGTTCCTTAAAAGTATAATAATTTGTGGAACATAAAACAATGTCTGAATTTATGGTGATTGAGGAGGAGGAAGGAGAGAGGAGAGGCAAAACCCACTAAACACTAAGAACAATGTGCAACTTGTTAGAGAGTATATGTTAGATTTGACCGTTTGTTTGCACTTAGAAACTTTGTAGCTGGCTATCAATCAATCAATCCATCAAATCAGACGTTATTTGTATAGCACTTTTCATTGTCACAAAATGTAGCACAAATTTCTTCCCACAATAAAACAATAAACCTGCCACCTCACCACCCGTCCACCCACACACTCCCAAAGCAATGTCTTTGTAATTAAATAAAGCACCGAGATTAGAGGAGCATCCATTAAAAACAGGAACTGAGGAAACGCTAGTGAGGGAACACCAGAGACGGGATAAAAACTCAAAATAATAAGAGAAGGTGAAATAAAAACAATCAATAAATAGAAACTTAAAAGAGAAGAGGAAAAGTAAATGAAACAATAAAGGCACAGAATATAATAATTTGATTCTAAAAGAGAGGATATGTACTGAAACGAGTAAAAACCAAAAATAAAAGGTAAAGCGTGACAAAATGCATCATAATTATGGCTGCAGGAAATGGTAAAAAAAAAAGTCACATCGTGCATAATTTTTGGATTACATTTTTATTGTTATTGGGAAAAAAAATATATATATATACATAGGGAGCAGGCTTAGGGGAATATTTTGCTTTAGGGACAAACTTAAGTGTGAAACTTGAGGTGATTTTTGCAGCTAGTTACTGGTTTCATATTCCTAGTTTTGTATGTAGACGGTGTTAACAGTGTGTCTGTGTGTGAGCCAGAAGGCGCAGCAGAGGATGAAGTTGCCGGTAGCACCGTCTCTGCAGCGGCTGCAGGTGTACCGCTGGGCGTGTCAGGCTTTAGCCACGCCTCCTGACCACCCCCTCCTTCCCCTGGTGTGGCAGAAGTTCCTCCAGCTCTACCTCAGACAGCCAGGACCGGAGTACGGGTACGATGCAAACACTCATTGAAATCTGTAACCAGAGAAACGAGGAAACAGACAGAACTCAGTGACAGTATTGTGTCTGCTTTTTTTTTTTTGTATGTTTTCGCCACCAGGCTGGCTGCAGGCGGATGTATTGGTCGAAGGTTCTTCCAGGCCTCATCTCAGGCTGCTTTACTCAGAGACCTGAGACAGAGAATTCAGGAGGTGTCAGACTTCCACCACACTGCCAGCCAGGCCCTCAGGGTGCCGCCGCCACACACGCCTTCATCAGACAGCCAAGGTGATGACACCCCCGACAACCCACGTCCGCCTTACCTCACCTCTCCTCAGCTGCACACAGAGCTGGTCAGGTATGTCACTGAAACACACTGTTGTTTGACAGATAGCAGCAGCCTTTAGTATGTTAATGGGCTCTTAGATCTCACCTGATTGGTTGCCTGCAGGTTGTTTGGTGTATTTGCTGTGTGGTTGGATGATGAGACTCTGCAGAAACAGGAAGTGTATCTTCCCTCCCTTCCTCCTGAGTATGAGCCACACAGACTGGCTCAGGTCATGCAGCGGCAGCAGGTGGGTTTATTTTCTTTGCATGTTTTTATTTATGAATAAAAACATCTGGTATTGTGGTTTTAAAAGATCAGTCTAGGGTTGGGCGTTATAATGTATACCATGTGACGCTAAAAATGTGTCCACTGGTAGAGATTTGGCAACACCCTTTCCACCACAGGAGCTATTCAGATCCAGCTGCTCACCACGTTCTCGTGTGATGTGAGTGATAGTTAACGGTGGTGCAGCACCAATAAGCCGGTTTGCCTCAGACAGTGCTCTGCAGCTTCACAGTTATAAAGAACGAGCCCTAAATTCATTCTACAGAGATTAAAATGAACCAGTTCACATTCATAGTTCATAATTCAGATAATAATTCAGAATAAAAAGTTCACGGTCCCAAAAATGAACTAGTTCACACTCATTTTATTCCATTTTTTTGTTTGTTTGTTTTTTGTTTTGTTTGTTTTTTTTAATTGTAGATATAACCTCCTCCTACCAGGGACACTGGAGTCTAAAAGGGCCTATAATGGCTTCTTACTAAATTGGACAAAACATTCACATTTTGGTATTAAAAGATGGACATTGAATGGCCAGGATTACTAATATCAATTTACAACAAATTGAGAACATTTTACACTACAGCAAACTTGTACACCAACATACTGTTAAAATTTTCAACTGGCCTCAAAATTCTGACTTCCCAGTTCAAATTGAACACACCATAATGCATGAGAACTGCAAGGAGATGAAGAGGGAGACGAGACAGAGGAGAGAAGCAATTATGATGCGGATCTATCTGTCCTTTTCTCATTGTACCACAAGCTGTCTGTATTCGCACACTTCTATTTTTATCAGCTGATGGTGTGAGCGCCATTATCACACTCAGAAGTGAACATCGCTCACGTTCATCGATGAGAAAGTGATCCATTCAGTTCACTGTTCACCAAATGAGCGTGTGAGTTGAACGCTGCTGATTTTGCGTGTTCATGCACAACACTGGTCTCAGGGCAGGAGGCATCCCATCCAGGCTTTATTTGCACCTGTTGATCTTAAAACCTGTAACACTTGAAATTATTGTTTTCATTTGGAACCTTACAGCTTCCATTTTGAGAGGGTCTTGTTTTTTTCCCCCTAAAGTCTGTTGTTTTTAACTCAGTGTTGTCTCATGTGAGGAAGTTGTTTTTGTATAGAAGTTTCAAATAAAAGAATAAAATAATCAAATGTGATGAGGTACAGCACAGTATCATTATTTTAAACAATGTCTTAATGTAATTTACAGAACAATTACTGTTGTGATTGATACTGTTATGTAATCTAAAATTTCATGTACCATGATAGAACAATTTTGCCATATCGCCCAATTCTCTGTCGGTCAGATTGTGTTCTATTGTGCTATATCATGTGTGTTGACGTGTTTGTCTGTAGGAGCTGTGGCTGGAGTTTGTGGACCAGGAGCGTCTGCAGTATGATGAGAGAGAAGTTCTGTCTCTGTGGGAGAAGGTGCAGAGCGAGCCGACCTTCCTGCAGGCCCAAAACCCCGGCTTCGCTGACTACACCAGCCTCAACGACGGTACAGAGACACAACTGATACACTAGATCAGCATTTCCCAAACTTAAGGTCGCAAATTGGCAGAAAATGCGTACCATCTTTGCTTCAGTAGTGACCATGGCCTTCATTTACCTCAACTGCAGAAAGTAAGAGATGACGATAAATGGTCATATTGTGACAGGCGGTGTGGAGTGAGAGACAAAAAGCAGCTCTCAGCAATGTCAACCCTTTCAGTCACTTAATCCATCAAATTTTATTTATAAAGCACTTTTCATACAAACAAATTGTAACACAAAGTGCTTCATACAATAAAACACCCCACCTACACACACCCAAAATGAACTAATAAATGAATAAAGCACTAAAATAACAAGAGCACTCGTTTAGAAACAGGAACTGAGGAAACACCAGAGGCAGGATAAAAATCAACCAATAAATAAAAAAAAATCAGACAGTAGATAAAAAGAAAAGAAATGGTTAAGAACACAAGATAAAACACTAATAAAAAAAAGGTGTTAAAAGGAAAACAATCCAGAAAACTAAAGTTAAAGAAATATGTTCATAAAGAAGTTAAACTTAAGCAGACATGCAGTGGTAAATGTCTGATTATGAAGACCACAAGGAATATAAACACAGAGAAATTCATAAATCTAGCATCAGTTCATATACAATGATAGTATAGATACATGCTGTAGATAGGAGTATTAATTATATTGCACCAACTAAGAGGGATTTTGCCACCATTTCATCCCATTTGCATGAAAATTTACTCATTTTCTTTAGTTCTTTCACCAATTTAATGTTGTGTTTTGTGTGTCTCTGTGTTCAGCACGGGAGCGTATTCTGTCCAACCTGGAGAAACATCCAGTCCCCCGTCCAGCTCCAGAGCTGCAGCAGCAGAAAGCTCCAGTAGCTGAAGTCCCCACCTCCTGCCTCACTGACTCTAAAGCTGCTGCTGAACTGCTGCAGCAGGACCTCAGCATCCTGCAGGACCAGGCCAGGTACCTGGAGAGCATATAAATAATATGAAAACATCAGCAGCAGCACACAGCACACACAAGCAGAAATTCACACACCTGTTTGTACTCATAAATTTGCATGTACAAAGCTTCATGCTGATTATGAAACACTTGTTCGTCTTGACCTCAGGATTGCAGTGGCGCGTGAAGCCCAGCAGGTGGCGATGGAGCAGGAGCTGCTGGAGAGTCTTCCTCTGCTTTATAAGAACCAACCAGAGCAGGTCACCATGGCCCTGGAATGTAAAGGGAAGGGAGGGCAGCCATGCCAGGGAGCGGCAAACATCACTGTCACAGTACGACCAACAAAAAAAGAAAACTGCACAGAAGCCACAATTTTGACATTTTATAAAGTCTTTGTCATTATCTGTTAATATGTTTTTGTGTCATCTTCCTGTAACCATGCAGTGTGAGCGAGTCCAGAGACAGGAGGCCGTGCAGACTCAGATAACGTCACTGCGCAGAGACATCAAGAAGCTTCAGACAGACTCCATGGCTCCTCCGCCTCAGAGTCTGGCCCAGGCTGCCGTCCACACCGAGAACTTCATCACGTCAGTATCAACAGAACAAAAACATGATCTGCATCACAATAAAAATGATTTAAGGGCCATTTCACCCTAAAATCAAAAATACATATTTTTCCTCTGATCTGTAGTGCTGTTGAATTAGATAGATAAACAGCACTACAAGTAAGAGGAAAAATATGTATTTTTGATTTTGGGGTGAACTTTAAAATAGGTATGTTTTGACTGTTGGTGGTCTGTTTTCCGTGCTCAGGTCTCTGGTGAACATGTTCAAGGCTCAGAAATCACCGGCAGTGCAGCATGTTGGCGTGTCAGCCTTCTACAAGGTGGTCTCCTTCGTGTGTGAAGACACACTGCGACATCCTCCAACACGCCAGTACCTGTCCTCGTGTGTGGAGATTCTAGGACAGGTGCATGCACACACACACAACAGAAGTACAAGATATCTATAAAACATTGTTAACTCTTATTTAGAATTCCAAAATTAAGTTCAGTTGTTAAGCCCTTCACCCCTTTTAATCAATTATGTCCAATTAATCACAGTTGTGTCCTTGTTTCATTCCTAAGCAGCAGTATATCTGAACCAGGCAGGGCAGCAGTAAAAGGGTAACTGGTATTTTTCACATGGCCTCGACTTTCCCATGTTTTTGTGTTTAAATGACTAATGGGGACAATAATTTGCAAAATTGATCCACTACTGAGGGAGAACGTTGCATCCAGCAGAAGTAAAACTAAGCTAATGTAATCCCTCTGAGCAGCTGTGCACTGTCACGTACATCCACCAAAAGTGTTTGTTTTTGCCACTGACTGGCTCAGATTGTTATTACAAGTGTCAACATTGTGGAAAGGAATACTACAGAGAGAGACATTTTTATTTTGAGTAATATGTTTTGTTCGACCAGAAACCTCTCACCAAACTAACCAGACTCCTTTTGCAAAACTGTAATATTTTTGTAACTCCGTCATCGTCATCTACATTCAAACTCAACAGAAACAAAATAACATGCACCAAAAATGTCTTGGTTCGTCTTTCCACTGCTCCGACAATCACCAACCCTGGTTTGGTTGAAATAAACCTATAATTCACTGTGTTAGATATGAAAATACCAGGAGAAGAGTGAGAGGCAAGTCGGGAATCAGAGACGCATCGTGTAGAGCCAGCACAGCTACCTGAATTAAGGATTTATTTCAACCAAACAGCCAGAGTTGGTGATTTTTGGAACAGTGAAAAGATGGGCCAAGATGGTTTTGATGAGTTTTACTTTGTTTCTGTCGAGTCTGAAGATGATGACGATGAAGTTAGAAGAAAATAATTGGAATGAATTACTGACAATTTGTAATGTTAGTTTTAGCAATTTCTGACTCATATGCCTGATAAAGCGAACAGAAAGTGTAAATCGCTAAGACCACTAGATGACGCACGATATAAAGTTAACAGCAGTGGTGCAGACATCACTTTTAACATGGGGTGATGAAGAAACATCTAGAAAATTTATCTTAAGTGACTTCTACCAACAGAAACATGTTCCACGTGTTGATAATTCTAATATATTGTGGTTGGGTGCTGACAGAAGTAAACAGGACAATCCAGCTATCTCACTGCTGCAGCTGCAGGAGGAGGACAGGTAGCTCGGTGCTTCACTTAAAGAACTCGTGCGGAGCAGTTTGTCCCGCTGTGATAAGTCATGTCCAGTTTGTGGAGTTTAAAGAGAGTCAGACTGTTGCATCTCTGTTTAAAATACTCCCACACTTAATATGATCACGGTGAGTCTGGCTCTCTGCAGCTTGTTCTCCAGGTGACTCCATGCTCTAACTGGGCGCAGCAGTTTATAGTGACGCATCAATGTATTTTCTTAATCGATGTTGTTGATTACGTCTACGAATTGCCCCTGCCCAACAGTTTCATAAAGGGAGTCTAATTAGTTTGCAGAAAGTATCAAAACAGCCATTTCTGGTTAAACATAAATGACCTTGTCTTCAAAAACAGATCTCTTGTAGGGATCCTCTCCATAATGTTGTAAGACACATAGAATAACAATTTGAGCCTGTTAGTGGACGTACTTACTGCCAGACTAACGGTACACAGTTGCCTGGAGGGATTATGTGGTAGCTTAGTCTCACTTCTGTTGGCTGCAGTGCCGTTTGTCCCTATTAGTCACTTAGACACAAAAACATGAGGCAGAAAAGTTTCAGGTTGAAAATTACTATAGTTATCCTTTAATACTGTCCAATTCAGATATACTGCTGCTCAAAAATTAAAAAGGATACAACTGTGATCAGTTGGACATAATTGATGGGTAAAAGGGGACAGGTTCACTCTCGCATTACACTTTCTGTCTACGTGTTAAAGGAATAGACTGACATTGTCCTGTCTTGTCTTGTGTCCAGGTGTTTATTCAGGGTAATGCAGAGGAATGTGGCCGTGTCCTGAAGACCATCCTGGAGCAGAGGCGTCTCTGCCCACTCATCTCCCCCTTCTTCACTCCCAATGCAGCGCCCAATCAGCTCGTCTTCCTCTACCAAGACGTGGTGACATCCTTACACCTCGACACCGCTGATGTCATTTTCATGCTACTCACGAAGGTTAGGCTTAACACTTTGAAGAAAGATGGATCTTCATCCAAGCAATTCAGTCACAGTAACCACTCCTGTCTGTCCTGCAGTTTGATCTGTCCCAGTGGCTGAATGAAGCCCATCCCTCGTTTTCGGAGAGAACCCGTCTGCTGGAGTTGGTCCATGGAGCTCTCTGCGTCTGCGGCCGAGACCCCGAGCCTGAACTTCTCACGCCGTTTCATCTCTTCACCAAACACTGGACCTGGATTTTACGCTACCATTTCCCCGATCACTACAGTGACTGCCTACGGCTGCTCATGACCAGTAAGTGTGTGTGTGTGTGTGTGTGTGTGTGTGTGTGTTTGTGTGTGTGTGTGTGCGTGTGCGTGTGTGTGTACAAAGACTCCCAGACTGAATTTGATGATTCAAAGAAATATTAACTCCTTAAGCTTGAATCATCATTTTCATTTTTTTGTCTGTTATGTTACGCATCGCCTGGTAATTCACTCAGGAGCAAGTGCTGCTTTATAAAGTCATCTTGTGATTCATCCAAACACATTCATGCTTCTGAAAGAGTTCCTCCTACACTTCTTCCCACCAACAAAAGATGAAATTAATTAATTAACAAAACTTCAGTTAGTTGAATCATCCCATCTATGCACTGAATCAGATACAAGTTCAATAACTGTGGAGGGTATAGCCTGAGTGTGTGCGCAAGTGTCTGTGTCTGTTTGTGTGTTTCATCAAGACAGAATTTTAGCCCCGTGACACAAAATGACTCCAAATGTTATTTTATTATTTATTATTACTGTTATTTATTACTGTTATAAAATATCTTACCTAGTGCTTTTATATCAAGATTACTGGATTTGGGTGTTTGATTTGCAACTTCATTAACACTTTATTTGTCACAAGAAATTACACTGTCATTATGTCTTTATGAATGTTTCTGACCGTTGTCACTCAGCCAATTATGTTATTTTTTATTCAAAGTGGACATTGTTTGAAATGTCTTTGTTATGACCACTTGACATTACTCAAGCCAGCAATATCTTTATTAAGACACTTAACAACATTAACCAAGACAAAAATGTTATTGTTATGACGACTTGACATTAACCAGGCCCAATAATGTCTTTGTTATGCTCACTTGACATTAATCAAGTCAACATAACCTGTCAATGTCTTGTTTTTTTAAACTTAACATTATCCATGACCAATAATGTCCTTGTTTTCACAACTTGACATTAACCAAAACAAAAATGTAATTGTCATGACAGTGGTCCTTCGTTAGTTGAAATCCAGGAAATTATTCATGACTCTGTTACAAAAGAATTTGACAGTGTAAGAAAACTTAATGACATCTCTGTGATAAGTCCATAATGTACCACTTTACTTAAAGTCAAGAAAAAAAAATTCATGACAACCAGTGTCAAAACCAACCACATAACCACATACATTATTGGCTTGCTCAGTGTCAAGCTGTCATAACAAAGACATCTCAAACAATATCAACTTTGCATTAAAAATGACAGGACCAAGTGACATTCAATGACAACAGTCATAAACATTAATAAAAACTCCTTCATGGTCATGCCAGGTGTCATGACATGGTTATGACAGTGCAATGACAGTCTTATGCAAACCCCATCAAATACAGTGTCACCGCAGCCTCTTTTACAAACAAAGACATCTTTTCACCTTGTCAGGCTCCTCAAACCAGTTACTGAGTCCAGAGTGCTGGAAGGTAACCCTGCGAGTGCTGGGCTGTTTACCTCCGTCCCGTCACACCAAGAGCAAACCTGAACAAACACTCAGCACCACCGACGTCTCTGGCCGTGCTGGCGGACCCCCTGCTTCACCCTACAGAACCCCCATCAGCCTCTCGCCGCAGCAGGTAACTAATGTTTGTGTCAATAGATTCAAACATCGTCATCATCTGATAACTGCTAACATGTCGCTCTGTCTGTCTGAAACTGTTTGATGCTTTAACATTCATTATTAATTCTGCCTCGCTGTGTGGTTTTATTAAAACAGGTGGATGAGACCGTCGACTGGCTGAGTGATTACTTCCTACGAACTCGTCTTAGTAAACCAGACCTCCGCAGCTTCGGCCTCTACTCAGCCTGGGCACCCTACGTCGGTGACGTTGTTTCCCTCTGGGAGCATCTGATTTGCTGTCTCATAAATGTGCAGCTCAGCAGCTGTGCCAGAGAGTCAGCAGGCAGCAGCAAAATAATGAAATGTAACTGCCAAATGGTTTAAGATAGTAAAACTTGTGGATTGTGAATACAGTTCAGTTAATTCGATCAAATGTGTTGTTGTTCTCTGTTGATATCAAAGGGAAATGTATCTTGTTTTTCTCACAGCTCTGCAGGACCTGCACAGTAAGATTGTGAAGTTATTTAAGCCCTGGATCTTTCCGCTGGACACAGAAGATGGCGGGTAAGTTCAGTGTACCCCCAACTCTCGAGCAGTCACCGGTTTTTAGGGCTGTACAGACTCAGTCGAATTGGATTTGGCTGTTCAGTACAAAAATTCAATGATTTCAATGAGTTTCAGTGCCACATGTAACTCCTATAACAGCCTACATCAGTCTCATGTTTTAGCCTTCCTCACATTTTAATGCCTTTCTGTATCATCTGTGATATGAAAAAATCTAATTTCTGCACAGTCAGTCAATAAAAGTAAAAGTGTACGTCCTGCTCATAGTTGAAGTATATAAAATCCCACCACAGCACGGAGCTTCTCTTTGTTAGCCAGTCAACCACAGTGACCAGCAGTTATAGAGCTTTTTCTTTTCAAGTTTTTTTTTTTTTTTGTTAGATTTTCAATTTCAAAGTACAGTACATAACAGTCCACCCACCCCTCCCCAAAAATGTAAACAAATATAATATAAATAACAATAATAACAGAGTCTTAGCCTTCATTACAATATTATATGGCCATGTTAAAGACAGGGCGCTATTGGAATTAACAGGTACATGAATGTATAGAAGCACATAGTATGTATCCACATGAATAAATGATTAATTTGGTTAGCTTGTTTTGTGGTTTGGTCATTTTTTGACTCAGTTTATAAAGTTTGAAGCCATGCTGTTGCTCCTTGTATTGCTGTGTGTATAATGACACAGCTGAAAATCAAAAGTGCAGAGATTTGACTGATGAAATGCAAGTCAGCTCAATCATTGATTTTTATCATTAGTTCTAGGTAATTATGATTACATTACAATAAATAATAAACTTTACTTATATATTTATAGAGATTACAAAGTGCTTCATAGAAAAAAAGCGGCAAATAAAACAGCACAGATAAAAACAACATAATTAAAAACAGGAGATAAAGAACAAAATAAAAACGGGATCACAAAACACTGAGGGATAGATATGTAAACAAATATTAAATGGCAACCTAGTGACATATTTAGGATTCATAAATGCCTTCCTATTAAAGAGGGTTTTAAGAGAGGATTTAAAAGATGGATAACCTCAAAACAGAGTAAAGATTACTCCAAGATTTCTAGCAGTCTGCTTCATATTTTTATTCAGTGAACCTGTTTTACCAAGCTTATAGTGGGGAAGTGCTGTCAGTGAGGCAGATATAAAACAGACTCCGGAGAGAGCTGCAGATCAAAAATTTTCATATTCCACAAGCTTGCTTTTTTCAGATGTAAAGTTTGCTTCTTTCTGCAGGTGGATAGCAGCTGCTTGAAGTCTCTGAAGCACATTATACATTACACACAATAAACCACAAACACAACAGTACTGAGAGAGGAAAGAAAGCATTAGATGTTTACTTCTGAGTAATAACAGCGTCACAATAAAGTCTCTCATGTGGCCAGATGTTTGCATGGTGACTCTCCTGGTGGATACATGGAGAGCAGCTTTTCAGGATAAACTAAATAAAAAAAATACAAAGTCAACATCATTGTCTGTCTGTGTCCTGAAGTAACCTGAAGTGTTACCCCTGGCTGGAGACAGAAGCGAGTGTGGCAGGATGTCTGGTCGGTCTGTACACTCAACTCACTGACACACTGCATCACAAATTCAGAGGTGGGTCCCAACAGCCTCAATGTTCACGCATGATGGAGTGCTGTCTGTACTGCTGAAGTTATTTATAACTGTGTGTGTGTGTGTGTGTGTGTGTGTGCATTTGTTTGTTTCAGATCGTCTGCTGCCCGGTCAGAGAGGAGCTCTGTGGCTGTGTGTGATGCGATACTGTGAGAGCTGCACCTCTCCCCGCACACCTGAGTACCTTCTCTACCTGTACCACACACACCTCCGCAGCCTGCCCTGGAGACACCTGCACCCTGACACCCAGCTGATGGAGCAGCTCTTCAATGTGAGACTCCCTAGCCGCCCCTGACCCCACCTCCACTCACCCCACCCCACCCCACTGCTCTAGACATGCATGACACAGGGGAGTTTGTTAATTTGAGACCTGGGTCCTTGGCCCCGAGCTCCTATTATTAGCCTGACTTCCTGTAATTATAGTCCCGACACCCTGTTCCTGGAAACAAGCTCCTGTCTCTCAAGACCCAAAGTGAACTAGAGAGGCTTCTATACAGAATCTACATAAGATAAATGTAAAAAGTCATTACATCAAACATCAAATCCCAAATATTACATCCCACCAATTCATATTCGCTTATCCACGAATGGTAAAACACACTAAAAAAGGAATAGACATAAACAGGAGGTAAATGGAAGCTGCAATTTTCATTATTCAAGCAAAAATGAGTTCCTTCTTTATTCAAATTCAGATATTCCAATGTTGGTCGAAGTGTGTATGTTTTAGCATCAAAATGCCATTTTCCCAAGCTTCTAAATACATTTTAGTGTGACCTCACGTAGGTTTCTGCTTGATGAAGTTGCCACATATAAACCCTGCAGACTGAGACAGGAGAGTGAAGGAAACTGCATCAGCGCTCTAACGTACGTCACTACTGTTA
Source organism: Lutjanus erythropterus (assembly GCF_056507025.1). Classification (NCBI taxonomy): domain Eukaryota; kingdom Metazoa; phylum Chordata; class Actinopteri; order Lutjaniformes; family Lutjanidae; genus Lutjanus; species Lutjanus erythropterus. Next base: position 28,991,214 of record NC_139326.1, on the reverse strand, counting down.
ACCAAACGGCTGAGTGGGAGTTTCCATTTGAAAAACACGTAAAAGAACACAGATGGCATCCCTCTTTAAGCAAGAGTAAAGCATATAATCTGAAGTGATAAATGATCAGGGTACAGTCAGTAAAGACCAAAGACGTTTGATTTGTTTCTACCTCTGTGTTTTGACAGAGTGGATTTATGGCTATTTTCTCGTCTCTCTGTGTCTGCAGGTGGAGAGAGGAAGTCCCAAGAGCTGCTTCCTCTTTCTAGGAGAGGTGTTATGTGAAGTTAACTGGGTCAGCGTCCTAAGTGACCACTTACAAATGCCCCCCACCTCTGCAGCATATCCAACTCTCCCGGACACTCAGAAGGAGTCTCACACCATGTTAGTCTATCTGCTCTACATGTTAGTTTTCCTCGCAAAGGAGGAACAACTCCTGAGTCAACAGGTGAGTCCAGAATAATTGGGTTTCACATCTTGGTCATGCTCCTTTCAACTTTTTCATTCATTCTTCTCTTGTTTTTCCTCCTCAACCTCCAGGACTCCCCTCTGCTCAGTCTGTTGGTCCAGTCCACCTCTCTGCCCTGGCACCAACTGGACCTGTCTTCATACCAGGGCATTCTGGGATATGTCAGCACTCACTACCCTCCCTCCTTGCTGCTCACTGCAGATTCTGCGCCTCAGCTGCTGCTGAAATCCCTGCGTAGTGCTGCTGGGCTCCACCCTCGCCCTAACGAAGCTCCACACAGGGTGAGACAACACAGGACTGTTTATTTTACAAGTCAAATCACACATTTATTAATACATTTTGAACTCCTTAAATGGATTGTTTGAGTTATAAACGCAGCACATTCATGTTGATTTAAAGGCCCAGTGTGTAAGATTCAGGGGGCTTTTTTTGCAGAGTATACCAGAAATGGAATATCATATTAATAAGTATGTTGTCATTAGTGTATAATCACCTAAAAATACGTGTTGTTGTGTTTTGGTAACCTTAGACTGAGCTGTTTATATCTACATGGACATGTTGAGAGTTTTATGGCCACTGTAGTTTCTCCTACATGTTTTGAAGGAGACGGTGAGGCAAATTGTTTGCAATCTGCAAGCTCGCCTCCAGGGGTAACGTTGCCATATGCCAGTTTTTGGCCAGTATCACATATAGTTGTCCACCTGATGAAATTATGACCAGCCAAAATGTCAGATGGGAAATATTCCCAATAGACCACTCCCATGGTTTCTTATACCACTGCTATGCTGACGATACCCAGCTATTCCTGTCATTAACTCCAGAAGAGACCACACTGTTTCTGCTAGGATCTCATCATGCCTTGCCGATATCACAACATGGATGAAAGAAGAACAGCAAAAAATCTGTATCAGCTGGAATCCACCCAGCTCACACCTACAAGGTCCTGTCAATTCCACCTGTACAACATCAGGAAGATCCGCTGGCTTCTAGGGCTGAACGATTTTCAGAGTTTCCGATGGTAGAATGAGTAACCGAACTCTGCCCGATCTGCAGAATCCCTCTCACACTTAAAGAAAATGGAACATCTCTGCAACTGATTGGCTGCAAAAACAAAAAATCAATGCATCCTATGCCCTCTATGCATTGCCTCTTGCACTTAAGTTCTATCAGACTTGAACTTTGCTTCAGAGCACTTATTCATGATGTTCTTTTCCTGACTAGATCCTTGCTTGTGTCGTATCAGCTCTCAGATGTCTGTCACTTTGAACAAAAACATCTGCAAATTGAAATTGGAAATTTTAAAATATCTAAAATGAAAATAGCATGTTTTTTTTGTTTTTTTTAAAAAATCAAAGTGAAATAATTATTATAATATTTTTTAGAATGCAGCAGAAAAGCAAGAATGACAATAACTGGCACACCTTGCCAGTGGAGCTATCCACAGAACTAAAGGGAGCGTTGGTGTTGGCATGATTAAATTAGAAATTGGCAGTTTGCATAATCAGTTTTTTGAAGCATCTGAATATTGAATCAGCACTAAAGTGTATGGCTCCAATCAGACAGAGTGCAGTTTTTGCAGTGACAGACGTCTTTTTCTAGTTGTATTGATGAGAAAGTCACCGCAGTGAGAGACAGAGCGAGCGAGCGCTCATCTGGACTGACTGCTGCGTAATATTTTCAACATGATGCAACTGACATTTGATTGTCTGGTCAGTTATAGTTGATTAGTGTGCGTAAAGTTGTCACTGTACAAGCAACAACAATACGCTTCAATACTTAAACAAACAGCACTACATTCCTGCTGTTATATGACTGACGCATCCAGTTGTTGTTTTATATGACTGAAAGTCTGTAATATTAATGGCCATATTGGCCATAAAAAAAAAGCAGAGCGTAAACTCTGCTCACCGCTAGAGGCCACTAAATCCTACACACTGGTCCTTTAATCGCCCTTAAAGTCCTATATGTAGTAGGTGGCAGCTCAGTTTAGGGTTTTATTAGAAATTTATCACAGAACACCCACTGACCATTTAGTGTAAAGCCGTACACCAGACATTTTTCATAAATCGGTCACTACATTTATTCATAATTCCATAAATAAATTAATGAAGAATTCTTGTATCCACTTACAGTTGATATTTCATGAGAGTCAAGAGTTACAGAGTGATTGGAGGTATTAGACTGTCATTGAGCAGCTGTATTGTACAGAGGAGGTCTGATGCTGGAGAATATGTGTATCTGAATGTACACTGCCTCAGGCAGGTACATCTTGTGTAAAAGTGGGAAGCTTGGAACATCCACAATAAAATTAGATTTAAACAATTCAGCTTTCTTTGCCAGGTCTGTATCACTCAGCCAAATTACATAAATGTAACACTTAAATCCTTATAGTTGCTGTTAATGTGGAGCAACAGAAGGAAATTTTTTACACCTCGTGATAATGTTGCAAAGTAGATGATTTCTTGCAGTAACATCTTGAAGCTATACTGTACACAGGACTGTTCTAAGACGGAGCAATACATGTTCCCTTTCATTTCACAAAGTCCATCCATAGAAATAACCTTACTGCCAAACATACAGTAGGTACTAGTAATTACAGCAGAAATATGCGTGAAAATTCACACCAACATAAATCATGAAGCTAAGAGTCAGATTTCACCATTAGGTAAGGTTTGGCAGCCATTTATTCTTTATGTGAAAAATCTCTTTTTGGATAAGAAACTGTATATAAGCCATGAATAATTAATAAGTGATATAATGCTTATATATTAATTGAGAGAAGCCAAAGAATGCCTACACTGTGATTATGATACAGTGTCAAAATAGTGATTAGACTTTATGTAAATTTTGTTTTTTTCCACACAAAACTATATAAACTTAAAAGTTTTCAACAGAAATATGTAAACTTTATGGTGGATTTATACAGAATTTTACACCTGTTTTCACACAGAAATATATAACTGCACATTTTTTTACAAATATTTAAATTGTATGTTAGAAATATGTTAACCTCCAATGGAATATGATTTTACAGTTTTTTTAAACAAATTTTGTTTTTACCCTTTGTTTTGACACAGAAATATGTAAACCTCACACTGTTTTTGCAAAGAAATATGTAAACTTTAAACCTTTTTTAACAAAGAAATGTGTTGTTTTTACATTTAGTTATTTAAAAATATGTTAAAAATTAGGCTTTTACAAATGTAAATTTTTTTCGCTTTGTTTTTACACAGAAATATGTAAACTTTATACTATTGTTTTTTTACACAGAAATATTTGAGGCATTTGAGCAGGTTGATTTGAGTAAAGATACTCTGCTTGTACCACTTTAAATATGTTTTATAATGTGTGCAATGTTATGTTTGTGGGCAAAGTTATGTTTTTATTAATGTATGTATAACAAAAAAAAACCCTGAAATCTACTTTCCATGTGTCAGGAGGAGACGCTGAAGGCTGGAGTGTACGTGTGTTGGTGTGTTCAGTCTCTGGTGACTCTGGAACAAGGAGGCAGCATCAGCCTCAGCAGCCTGGAGGCTCAGCTGGAGACACTTCTGGAGGGCGTCGTCACATTCAACCCACCAGGTGAGTCGTCCTCGTCGTCTTTCCTCAACATCATCGTCAACCGTCAGTAACAAATCCTTATATCACCTCGCCTGTGCTGCCTCCTCCTCTTTCCTCCACAGAGACGGGTTTGGAGGAGAGGCACATGGCATTCTGCAGCCTGTTCAGCGACGCTCTGGCTTTGTTGAATGGCGTGGGCGTCTCAACAGGAGAGGCGCTCGCAGCTCATGTCATTACCTGGCTGGACAGGAAGGGGAGGGGCTTTCCTATTCTTCCACTTCTCACGGCTTGCTCCCGCTGTCTTGCATCAGTACGCCACATGACACGCATCATGGAGGCGTGCATTACAGCATACTTCAATCATGGTAACCAAAATAAAGGTTTGGGCGTTTTTGACACCCATGTAATTTAGTTGAATGCTATTTGCACTGGGGGTGGAATTAGTAATGTGGCTATTCACACTTGGGGTGGAATAGCCAATGTGGTTACCTAAACCCAGGTGTATATAGCCTAGCATGGCCAGAATGAGCACTCAGTTGTCCACAGTTTTAGCTAGTTTTCTCCCATACCATTGGATTTATGTTATGCTTAAAGGTTGTTATGGAACTTTTGCCCAGTGATGCCAAAAATATACTGCCTACCCCAGCTTTAATGTGACAAGGAATTCACAGTGATTTTTTATTGTCCATGTTCTAATATCAGCAGAGGAGGAGTCTGTAGGTTGGGGTCCTGTGTTGGCATCGCTACAGGTGCCTGAGCTCACAGTGGATGACTTCCTTTCTGAGAGCCAATCAGGAGGCAGCTTCCTGACGCTTTATGCCTTCATCCTGCAGCGCCTCAACACTGAATACACAGCAGCCAACGAGAGGAGGACTCTAGCTCTAATCAATACATGGACCGGTCAGGTTTTCCCCAGGTTTGACCCCTCATTCTCTCATTTTGTTGTATCTTATGGCTTTTAAAGGTCAGTTTAGCATGTGCTTTGTGAGTTTATTATACCTGCTGTGGTGTGTGTGTGTGTGTGTGTGTGTCCAGCGGTCCAGGTGATGAAGCCAAACTGTTTCTTTGGTGGCACAAAGCGCTGAATCTGTCAGCAGAGCAGCTGCAGCCACAGTCAGGCCTGACTGAAGTATCGGGAGTCGTCATGGGTCTGTTGAGGCTGCAGACCAGGCTGCTTCAGCTGGGAGAGGAAAGACTGAACTCTGGGCTTTTAGGAGCTATCGGCCTCGGCAAGAGGTCACCTGTTTCCAGCAGGTAAGAACACAAGCATTTTTATTAGCTACTGAAACACTTGTAGGCAAGATAGAATGAAATGTTAAAGGGACAGATTGGAATATTTGAAGTGGGGATTGTATTAGCTACTTAGCAATAGTAGGGCTGCAACTAACAATTATTTAGAATATTTTCACAGCTTTACCTTACTATCAGACAGCCTTTTCAAATGAGAATCTGTCTTTATATAAGCCAAATACCACTTTCTTAACCAGAGTCCATTGACAAAATGAGTAATTATACCACGCAGAAGAGAGGCTCTGCCAGTCTATCACTGCCTCAGTCTGTTAGTTTGTTTGGGTTATTATGTCACTTCAGTGTTTTAAAAGGACAGACAGATTCACCAAAGTCACACAATAACAAAAACAAATTGATAGATCGTGGCAGCGGTAGACCAACAACTCCCAATTTCTGCAAGTTGAAATGACTGATTTTGTCAGTGGAGTCTGGTTGAGCAAGATAGAGCCATTCTGGGCTCATGTAACGGGGGTTTTCCATATGAAGAGGCTGCCTACTGGATTTTCTTCCTTTCAGGACTTTTTTTTAACACCTTTTGCTTTTTGGTTTTACTCATTTCAACACACCTCCTCTCTTTTAGTATTCTATTATTTATCTTTTATTATTATTTATTATTTATCATTTTATTTACCTTTTATCTAGTCTTTTTATCTAGTTTTTGTTTATTGATTGATGTTAATTCTTATTTTGAGTTTTAATCTTGTCTCTGGTCTTTCCTGACTTCCTCACTTATAATAGCATTTCCTCAGTTCCTGTGCTGTTCTTATTTTAGTGCTTTATTTAATTCCAAAGTCATTGCTTTGGGTGGGTGTGGGTGGGTGGGCATTTTATTGTTTTATTGTATGAGGCAGTTTGTGTTTTGTTTGTATAAAAAGTGTATATAAATAAAGTCTGATTGATTGATTGAAGGTAAAGTGGTGAAAATAGTCTGAATATAGCATATACTGATGTTGGTTGTTTTAGTCAACCCTTTCTTAAGTGGCTAAAATACAGCATCTACTGTAGGTAGTACACTGACTATGGATAAGTACCTCACACAACCCATCTTCACATAATCTGAACTGTCCCTCTAATTTATCATTGTTGATAAACCACCCAGGTTCAGGGTGGTGGTTCGCAGTCTGGCAGCGTTCCTGTCAGTCCAGGTGCCATCAGAGACCGAGCTTCGACTCCAACCCTCTAGTGACTTGCAGCTCTCTGTGAAAGCACAGCAAGTATGCAACAAAAAACTGCAAACACAGTGTTTTCATTTTCTAGTCTGCAATTATCTCCTAAAAATAACTTTCTTGTCTCTTTTTTTTTTTTTTTTTTTTGTGGATGCAGACGTTGGGGGTGTTGGAGGCCATGCCCAGCAATAAACAGTACGCTGAGTTAGAGGAGTCTGTGAATAAAGCTGTCCAGTTCATCCGCTACCCAGGACACTGTCTCAGAGACGGACCCCGACTGCTGTCCCTGCTTGCCAACCTCCTGTACCCTGACCTCAGATACCTGCACATCATCCGTTAACCGTGACTGAACCTGACACTCAAGCTGGACAACCTGGAGGACATTAATATGACAATAAGCCTCTGTTCTGCAAAAAGGAAGTCGTTCTGGAGCACAATGTTTTCAATCGCGATCACTGCTCCATCAGCAGGAGCTACAAATCTAATCAGCAGGGGGTTTGGAGGACAGAAACAGATCGTGAATTTATGAAAAATACTTTCTGAGAGTCATAAACTCAGTCAGACGCATAAGAAACGTTCTGTGCTAACTTCTAATCTTAACTCTTTGCACTTTGCTTTTTTCTCACATGTTTATGCCTTTTGCTTTTTATATAATCTGCCTGTTGGTTTTCAACACATCTGTTCTATTCTTGATTTGAGAGGAAGTTGCACATATTTATTGAAGCAGAATTCATGAGTCAGTATTCAACACTGGACTTTAGGTGTGGGCTTTCACACCTGTATGTGGAATCTAACAGAAAAAAGATGAAGGGTCCACATATTATTTGGAGGAAGTTGAAGGACACATCTAATAGCTCTGTACGTTTAGTAGTACCTTCTTAAAATGGGGCAGGGGACATACCAGGAAAGCTGGTAGGTTGGGTTCAATGCCTGTACAATTCCTTAAAGGGATAGTTAAAAATGAAAACTAATTAAACATGTTTTTCCCCTGGCCTGTAGTGCTGTTTATCTGTCTACAGTTTTGTAGTTAGAGTTGCAGAGTTTTGGAGATATCAGCCATAGAGATGTCCAACTTCTTTGCAGTATAATGGAACTAGATGGCACTTGGTTTGTGGTGTTCAAAGCACCAAAAATACATTTGAGAAATTAAAAACCAGCGTCTCTTTCCTACTGCTTTCTTTCTGCAGTAGAATCAGAACTTATTGAGACTTATTGAGCATTCCACAAATTACCCAGACTTTTGTTGCCCTTTCTCAACTTTTTTGAAATGTGTTGCAGGTATCAAGTTCAAGTGTATTATTGCAAAAAAAAAAAACAACATAGTTTCCTCAGTATAATCTACTGAAACTACTTTCTTTTCTATTTGAAAGAAAGTTCTTCCATGAAACAGCTCACAAGAAAGTCTGTGGATTATCTTGATTATCTGGAAAGAGACATTGTCATGAGTTTTTAAATGTTTTCTCTTTTTTTCTGTGCTTTGAGCAACACAAGCCACGTGCCATTTAGTCCCATTATATAGGAGGAAAGGCAGACATCTCTACAGCTGATATCTCTAAAAGTCTGCAACTCACACCAAAAAAACTCTAGATGTATAAATAGCCATACAGGCCAGTGGGAAAATATGTGTTTTTAATTTTGGGTTGAACTGTCCCTTTAAAATCAGCTTCTGATGCTAGCATCTAGCTACAAGCTACAATCTGAAATCTCTCAATCCTTGCTAACTGTCTGCAGTACAGATGGATACAGTGGCTGCCTGTAAGAAATGATCATGTTTAGTAATAGAACATTTGCCAGTATTATTTTTATGTCCGGCCAAAAGTGCTTTCCTTGTTTCTGCCAAAGAGATGTTATTTTCGTTTGCTCAGCTACTTAAATCTTCTTGACCATGTACTCTGAGTGTTTCATCTGTGTCTGATTGGTACAAAAACTGCAGTCTGTAAAAGCATCACGCACTAGAGGATACATGATAAAGTACCACTTATAATGTGCCGCACCACTTGGCTTCCTTATAAAGTAGTGTGTGCACTGTAACACAAGTTAATAACTCCGTTGGTATTTCTAAACGAGCAGGCATGTCATGTTGTTGGAGCAGGACTTAAAGACACAAATGATGGTATATATTTTAGGATAAAAGCACATTGTGATTCAGGGAATCATAGAAACTTCCTAACTTGCAGATCCTATCTTAACTGTTTGGTAACCCTCGAAAATAGAGTTAGACCTGATTCAGGAAAAAAGCCATTACAGATTAACAGTTTCTAACTATACTGTACTACTACCCAAGTCCTATATCCTAACTTAAGATAGGAAGCATCCCAACTTCCCAAAACATTAAATAAACCCTCATAACCTTAGGATAACTGTTAAGCTAGTGGTTCCCAAACTAGGAGACAGTCACCAGAACAGTAGTGTTTGCTAACTTGTGTGGCTGCTCTTTTATTTCTTTCTTGATGACAGATATGGTGGAGACTGCGTTTGCTATCATAGCCCACTCCCTTTCTTTGATCTCCCAAGTTAGCATTGTTAGAAATTTCCCATAAAGAATATCTTTGGGTTTTGCTGTAGATGTTACCAAAACCTCTCACTCATCTGTCTTGAAGTTAAACCTTTTTTATATTTTTCATTGTGTGATTCATTATGGTTTGAAAAATAACAGTTGCAGAGTTGTTTAGCTCGGCATTATGGGAAAAGTAGTGTTGTTTGCTCGGCAACAGACATAAAAGTTAATAAGCAATATTTATTGTTTCCTAACCTGAATTAAGATAGGATTCTTAAAGTTAGTAAAATAGGAGTGTGTGTGTAGGCCTATTACACAAGCATCCAATTTCCCAAAATCTTAAATAAACTCTCCTAACTTTAGGATAACTATTAAGCCGTCCTAATTTTCGATTTTCCACCTGTGTTTATAGCTAATTTATCAACTAGTTAACGGTACTGCTTGGTAATATCGATGTTGGCTAACTTGTTTTCATATGGTTGCTCTTTTATTGCGTCTTGCTGTCAGCCAGTCTTTCATTCGGATGTTATCAACACTTCTCACTCATCTGTCCTGAAGTTAAGTACCCATCATTGTTTTCGCTCCATTTTTTTTTTTGCACATTTCAATGTTTGTAAAACCAATAGTTGCAAAGTTTTTTAGCTTGGCACAATTAGAAAAGTAGTGTTGGTTGCAAGGGAACAGACAAAGAAGTTGATAAGCGATGATGGATTGAGTATTGAGGATTTTCTAGCCTGATATGAGATGGGGTAAAGTAACATAACATAGGATTCCTAAAATTAGTTCACATTTCTAGCTTCTGTTACTCTTCCTGTCTTAACATTTTTAATCAGACCTCCAGACTACTGTATGTCCAAGACAGCTTTCGCATTTTAATTAGCCTGGTCAGCTCACCACTTCTTCTGCTGCTCTGTGCCATCTCTATAATAATCATGCTGCACTTCTGCACCATGAAGCTCGCCTTATTGTCTGTGTTGTGGGGCGACTGTTAATGTCAAAAGCATTTCTTTTTTATGAGTCAGTAATCAGGAATGGGCCTCTAGAGCTGCTGGAGGAGGGAGCTGCAGAGTGTGGCTGCACAAAAGACACTATGTTCAATAAAGGGAACAGAGTGTCTCTCAGCTGGTATTTACCAATTTAGCACAGTGATGGAGAACAATATGTAGTGCATTGAGCTTCTGAGAGTGGGAAGACTGATCTATACTACATGGACATGTCATATACATGGAAGGACATGCTTTACAGGGATATAATGAAACCAAAAATTATGCTAACACCATACTATGATTATACCACAATAAAAAAGGTGCTACGATAAAAATGACAACTTGAAATAAGGCTTTTTTGCCTTTATTGAGACAGAACAGCTACTGATATGACAGGGAAAGGGGTCAAGAGAGAGGATGACATGCAGCAAATGGGCTGCAGGTGGGAATCGAACTGGCAGCTGCTGCAGAGGACTGACAGCCTCAATACATGTTGCACACACCCTACCAACTGAGCTATAGGGGCACGTGAGTCCAACATTTTTTTGTCTGCATGAATTCATTTTTCCTATTAACTTGAAGTGCTTCTGCTTCCTTCTTTAATAAGATTACAAGTAGTCAGCCATTACCGAAGCATGTGCAAAAATTGGCATGAATTGATCCTTTCAAAGTCCCGCCTCTTTGAACTGTGTGCTCCAATAGCAGTTGAGCTAGCTTGCTGCCGTAGGACCTGTAAAAGCCACATATAGCCAATATAACAAACGTCCATGCGCTGCACGTTTGGACCTATTTTTCAACTAGTAATCAACCTGGAAATAATTTTTCCACTAATTGATTAGTTGTTTAGTCCATAAAATGTCAAAACATATCAATCAGTGATTCCCAGAGCCCAAGATGGCGTTCTCAAATGTCTTGTTTTGTCCACAACTCAAAGATGTTCAGTTTGCTGTCAGAGAGGGGTAAAGAAACCAGAAAATATCCACACTGGAGAAACTGAAATCAGAGGATTTTGACCTTTTTTTTTTCTTTAAAAATGACTCAAACCGATTAACTGATTATGGAAATAGTTGGTGTTTAATAATGGATTAATCATCTTGTCAAGATGACAGTAAAAATGGGGAGGAAAATTTCATTTATGCACAAATTGTCACAGTCTTACCAAGATTTTTTAATAAGGTCTGTTGTGGATTGGGTTGTCATGGTCTGTCATTCTTCGAAAGTGGGTCCCAAGGAAAAAAGTTTGGGAAACTGATGTAGATTATCCATTTGGCTAGCTGATGTTAGCAAAACACTTGCTCTCTGATGTCATTACCTGGCTAACTATTGATGTAGATTAGCTAGCTACTCAGGTAGCCAACAATAGCTATCAGATGTAGCTAGCTTGCTAACGATTGATGCAGATTTGTAGTAAATAGTTTTACTAACACGTAAGATGTGACGAAATATATGTCGCTTTTACAGGTCCTCCTCTTTTAACCATCCTCAAAATTTGTTTGTCTTTTCAAAATAGACGAGCCTAGCAAAGAGTGCATCCAAGTAAAGGAAACAAGAACTGAAAAAGTTGATGGGGGTTAAGACTTAAGACGGGTCAGTTGTCTCGGGCAATGAATGTTTGAATTATGTATGCACAATTACAAAACAAAAACAATGCAGCAGTCAGTAGCAGTGCTTTTCGATCAAATATTAAAATAATTAACGCCTAATGTTGCGGCGTAGGTAGTCACAATTCATTTTTTATTGTGATATTCGATCTGTTGTTACATCCTTAATGATTTATGAATTGAGCTGTAAAGAACCAGTGAGACAAACAAAGAGATCCAGACAGAAATCCAGAATACACTGTGCAACAAAACAACAATCTGCATTCTCGGTGCACAACGCTTGCAGATGGTCAAACTGAAATTAAAGCCTCCTTGTCTAAGACGCCTGTTATGACAAGCATGTAATTTGATTGACGTCCGCATCCTGTTGTTCTTCATATCTGAGCAGTGAGGTATAATACATGTCCCCATCTGAAAGACGCTTTTTAAAAAACAGACTGGTAAATTGGGCTGTGAGCTTTTGTGTGCACATCCAGCATCCTCATTTGACACCACCGCGTCTGTCTGGGAGAAAACCTCTCTTCAGGCAACGGTGGTCTCTATGGTTACAGGAAGGGTAGAAGTGAGAGAGGAGGTGGAAAGGACGGGGTGTTCTGAGTCTGTGTGAGAGAGGAGGTGGGAGATGCTTGCAGACGCTCACTCCTCGCTGCCTGCTCTTCACACTCGAAAACGGCCTCCGGTAGATTCTGTGAAACCCTTCGTCTCGTGTCTCCCACCATCTAATCGACCTTCTGTTCTCGCGTCTCTCGGCTCAGGAGGACTGAAGCAGTTGATGTTTATGTGACAGTTTGCTCTCAGACATTAAGCTCATTAGGTATCTCCTCCAATGTCCACTCTGTCTCTCACACACACCTAAATTAAAAAAAAAAACATAAATGCAACACTTTTGCTTCTGCTCCCTTGACACAGGTCTAAGACCTCCTCTGTGCACACAAAAGGTTCATTTCTCACAAATTGTGTTCACTGATTTGTTCAGATCCATGGTGCCAAGCTAATCCATCCACTTGACAGGTAAACAGCAGGTTATTGCACAGGCATGTGTTGGATTAATCACAATAAAAAGCAGTTTTCAATTTCAAAACCATTCCAAAAGAAATTTTCATTTTCATTTCATGGCAAGTTGAATGCATGAATGTGTTCTTGTCTTCTAATTGCATTGGTTGTATTAAATTGGGACTCTAGCATTAATCTAAATTTACCTATTCAGTTGTTGCTAATTTGCTAGACCAGCAGGTAAATGACGCAAATTGTGAGTCTTTGCCTAAATTTAGCAAATGCTACGCTACAAAACACTTTACAAGGACCAGATACTCCTCTGTTGTTACAGTAAAGTAGCCAAAGTTAACCACAAAATGTTCAAGAAACCAGAAAAGAGACAAACGTCAGAATTATGAGATTTAGAAAGTAGAAATTATGACTTTTTATCTGACAATTTTGACTTTTTTTTAATCTCATAATTATGACTTACCATGGGGATATTTTTGTCTTTCAATAGCAGAAATGAGCTTCCATGCGTTTGTCTAGGAATCAGTGAGCAGAATCAGAACTTAAATTTCTTAATGAGTCCTTTGAAATCGCAATTTCCAGGTTTTGATGCCAAACTCTGCTCATAAATGTCATTTTCAAGATGAAAGCGCACATTTTAGAGTGGCTTTGATTGTGACCAGTCCAAGACACACCTGGTCAAGAATCATATTTAACCAGGATCTCTACATGCCACACCTGTTAGCTGGATGCATTACCTTGGCAAAGGAGACGTGCTCACTAACACAGATTTTAACGAATTTGTGAATGAAATTTGAGAGAAATAAACCTTTTGTGTGCATAGAAGAAGTCTTAGGTGTTTGAGCTCAACTCCTGAAAAACGGGATATTTCTGATGAGTTCACATATACACGTGTTCAGAGGACCCATTGCTGAGACAGAGTACTCCTGGCAGACACATCACTGTCTGGCAGATTCCCGTGTCACCATGGAAACCCAGCATCAGGTCAGGAATAGTTGTTCCTAGACCGTTTTGGTGCACACTCAGCATAGGAGCAGCACGTTTATCAGCTCCCCTCTGTCATCAATGGCAATTAGGATGCAGACATCAAACAAACAAAGTGTGCAACTGCAGAAATGTTAATATAGTCTCTGAAATCTGGCTAGTTCTCCAAGAACATCTGACAGCAATGAGTAAGAAATGCTTGTGGTGTAACATATGTGGACACTTGGCACAGACAGATTTTTGGGACCATATCACAGAATTTTCCTCTCTTAAGTCTGAGATAGATTTTTTCCTCAGTTTGGTATTACAGAAGCAAATCCTGTGTAACTTTAGGAATCCTTTCTTACCTTATGTTATTCTGTCTTGTATCATATTAGGAAATCCTAAATACTCAACACAGCTAAACTTTCATGTCTGTTACCTAGCAACCTGACACTACTTTTCAAAAACATCTCGCCAAGCCAAATAGCTTTGTAGCCATTTTTGACAATCATGAAACATATTGAAACATACACGTGAGTGAGGTGTTGGTAGCATCTCCATAGACAGCCAAAGATGTTCTTTTTGGGAAATTAAGGCTCTAACAATGCTAAATGGGAGATAAAAGAAACGAAGGGGCTAAGATAACGAACATATCCGCATCCACTGTGTAAAAGCAAGAAAAGAGCAGTCGCAGATTAAACAAGTTGGCTAACACTACTGTTTGCTACTGTTAGCAAGAAGATGTAATACATGTGTACATCATAAAATGAATAATTATAGGCTTCATGTGTAAATTTACAATTATATTGTAATTCGAAATTTAGTCAGATGAGATAATATTGACATAAAGTATAATTTATTTTTCAAAGTCAAGATGTCTTCAAACTAATTAAATATACAGCCATTAATGAAAAACTTTGGTTTGGATACCAGCAGACTAGAGCTTGAGATCTGTGCCCAGAACTGATGGGACCCAACGGGTTTGGGCTGGGTCAGACTGTATTTCTTACATATTTCATGGGCTGTGTGCTTTTTTCTTTTTTTCTTTTTCAGTGTAGTTTTACTGCAGACTAACTGCACATGACGCTATGACAGGTCTGGACCACTCATAAATTGTGTTCATATCTAAAAGAAAATTTGAAATAAAAAAATAATTGGTTGTCATTAATCACTCATACATGCCACTTAAGAACAAATCTCTTTGTATGAATGGTTCTTGCATGAGGTCCGTTGACTTTGGAACTGGTCATCTGCTTTCCAAAATCAGCTTTCCCCTAATTACCATGGTTACCAAACAGTTAACACAGGACTTGCAAATTAGGCCCAGATCCTATTTTGACCCACTGTTTCCATCAGTGCATTGCTGTTGATTTCAACATGTTTTCCGTCACAGGCTGAGTCGAATAAAACACCCCACTGCTGACCAGTTGCTCTTGTAGGACAGCTGCACCGGCCTGAAGTCCCTCCCTACTGCCAAAACATACATTCTCAACTGGACATAGAGGAATGTGTCTCTACATGCTCCTACAACACACTGTCTTCTCTCTACGTGCTTCCATTGTTTTGAATCTTTAGTGTGTGTGTGTGTGTGTGTGTGTGTGTTTGAGTCCATGCATGTGTGTCAGACAGACTCCTCCATTGAGAACACCCACTTTTCTCGCACCTCCTCGCCAGTCCGCTGGGGAGAGATGACTCAAGCCTAAATGAGTCTTTATTTCTCTCTCTTTCTCTTTCTCACATTGACCCAGCGGATCAGGAGCTCTTCGCCCCGCTGAGCGTACCTCTCTGTTGCTCTTAACGGTAAAAGTCATCAATAATGACTCAGACCTCTGCTGGTGCTGTAACATGTGAGTTTTAGAGAGTTGGGTGGGCTGGTTGTTGATCTGCTCTGAACTTAGAACAGCACTGAAGACTGAGGGGGGATGTTTGGCCTTCAGGATGTACTGTGTGTTGAGTGTGAAGGACGAATACAAATCTTCACTGAAAGAGCTAGATAATGGTTTTTTAATCTTGGTTGTTGGACTTTTTATTCTGGGGTTACTGTTGAAAGTTTACTTAGTACATATAACGTTAGTATAGTTACTCAGACTCATGCCGATTGAGAGTCAGGTTTATTTTGTTAGTGCACAAAATACTGCTGGAGTTTCACAGGAAAACAGCGTTCCAGAATCTCTCAATCAATGGAAGTCAATGGTGGCCAGTTTTCAAATGTTAAAAAACAACTGGAAAAAAAACAGCCTCCATACTGCGCATCTAGCACAATCCAAGTCTCCTGAACTCCACACATGCTGTCATCAAAACACGCACACACACAGTTCAGACAGTGTGCACATGCATGTGAATGTGGCTCCAAACTAAGGATCTACAGTGAAGATTTACGCCCAAAACACGGTGTAAATAAAAAATTTTTTAGTCAGCATGGCATGTTGCGGCTTTAGGAGAATTGAATTACAGCAGACGAGCAGTATAGAGGCATTTTATGTTTTTATTACGTCTGAAAACTGGTCACCATTGACTTCCACTGTTTGGGCGATTCTGCAGCACTGTTTTCCTGTGAATCTCCAGCAGTGTTTTATGGACTTCAAAACTAAACCTGACCTTCAATCAGCTTGAGGGTGAGTAGATCATGACTGAATCTTCATTTTTGAATGAACTGTCCCTTTAATGTCAAACTAGGGGCATATCAGGACTGGTTTACTAACCAGTGAAAGTAGGCAATCTCCTGTGATCCACCTGTGGGTCCCAACCCAGTCAGAATGGCTGTTTTTTCCTTTCTTTTCCTTGACCGAGATTCCAGAAGGGGCGGGTCTAGGTTTGGACGTAAGGAAAGGGCTTAAACTGGGGTTAATTTAAGGGTTTTGTGTTACAAAAGAAGGATGTGACTCTGAATAAATCTTCCGTGTTTACAAAGATAGAAGATCAAAAATGCGTGTGTGTATGGAGTCATCACATGACTCAGCAGTGTTTATACCAAGTCCAAACCAGGCACGACTACAAGATCACGCACACACACACACACACACAAGAGTTTTTATCAGGTGATTGTTCTGTCAGGACTCTCTCTCTCTCTCTCCTAATATGACTCTGTTTCTCTGCACATTGAAGGGCCACAGTCTCTCTCACACTGCTAACACCGGTGGATCCTGCAGGAGGAGAGACTTAAAGCAATGCTCCGTTTCTAATTCAAAATCCTGCAGTTAAACTTAGTCACCCTGAATGTAACTCAGTGGTCTGAATGTGTCTGCGAGCACACAGTTTGAACAAAGAGCCCTGCTGGCTGCTGCTGGTTGAGAGGGCTGGGTTTGCTCTCCACACCGCAAACGGATTTTTTAGACACCGAGAGAAGCGTCGGACACACGGCAGCAGCGGGCTCGGTAAGGAAACAAATGAAATCTTCCTTTTCGATGCATTTTTACGCGAGAGGTGCGTGAATTTGCGCACATTTCGCACTGCAGAGGGAAGATCATGATCATGGTTGCGGAGTAGACGTGGGGAATACAGTTAATTTGTAACCTCGCATTGAATATCATAAGTTAATTGAGTGTGATTTTAAATAATTAATATGTATGGATACTTTCTGGAGTTTTTCTCTTCAGATCCAGTCAGCCAGCAGTCCTTCTTGCGCGCACAGGATAAGCGCTGTAGTTATGTGACGGATACATATAGGTTTGTGGCCGTGCTGTGTGGGCAGTTGTCCGAGGTTTTCCAGTGAAACGTCAGATGCACCTCAGTGTTCGGTCACCGGTTATTTCGGAGCCTGACTGTGATCCTCCCGGTGGCGTCCTGACGTCAATTTATAAGGACCCAGCAGCAGTGCCGGGGCGGCAGCAGATAACAAGAAGGGCTGAAGGAAAGAAAGAAAGAAACAGAGAGAGAGAGAGAGAGAAGCCGCTGGACCATGTTGATGTGCTCTTCCTCATTTTAATTGCTGATCATTCTGGTAGGATTTTATTCATTTCATTTTCCTGTCTTTTATTCTTCTTATTCTGCTTTTAATTCGCGTCCAGAGCTCGTGTAATGGTTTTAAACCTGGCTTTCTGCCAGTTATATTTCATTTTCATTGCATGAGGTAATATAGAAGATTTCTCGGCTTTATCAGACGATATAACCACATTTTTGCTGTAAATTATGGTATAAATGATCGGTTTGAATTGATTTCGTGCTCTCTGTTGGAATAGCGAACCGGTATCAACAGTAAATCGGGATGTTATTGAGCCTAAAAAAATGCTGTTTTCGTCCACTCCTGTGCTCTCTCTGTTAAACAGAGGATCAGTGTGTTGTTCCGAGGCACTGCAGTGTGTCAGTGAAGGGGTTTCTGCTGTCTGACAGGTTGAGTGTCTCTGCCCAGCTGGTTTAACACAGCACATCATCAGTATGATCAGCCAATTCTATTTTCAAAGCAAGAAAAAAAAATACAGTTAAAACAAAAATAAAAAACATGTCTTGCATTTGAAACAAATTATTCCAAATACTGTCTTTACCTGCCAGGCTGATCTGATCCAGGAGAAACCCCTTTGATAAAGCAGGTGAAGGGGATTCCTCTGCACTCTATCTGACTCTTCATCAGCACACCAACCACATCATCCCCATAGCAACAGTTAGTAAAACCAGTACTCTGTGTTCCCATGTCCAGCCATCACTAAACAGACTTCACAGTAAGGCACTGAAAGAGAAAACTCTGCACCTCTGCCAGGACACATATAGTCTATTGCTCTGGTCAGTATCTGCCTGGGGGAAGTATTATAAGCAGTACGCATTTTGTAATTAGACAGGGGGATGGATCTGTTTTGTTTCATTTACTTGCATAAAATATTAGTTATTACATTAGTTATTAAAAGGAGATCACACAGAATAGCCTATGTGTGAGATTTGGTTAAAGACAGTTCAGAGATACAGTATTTGGGATTTATTTTTACCCTTTTCCCACTTTCCCAGGTTCAAAAATTAATGAATACCTTTGCACAGACTTTTTTTTAATGCATTTTGTGTGGTCTGAAGTTATGTAAAACAACAAAATAAGGCTATCTTGGCTCAACTGACCCTTCTTAAGTCCCACCTCTTTTTGATCTGTGCTCCAATAGTCTGACACACTGGACGTACGCTGCAGGTGTAAATCCTGCCATTGCCTGCCATATCGCAGCATCCACTATTTGCATTTTCAAAGTCCCTGGGAAACTAACAACCTCCAAGCTGCAACCTACATGCTGAAAATGCCAAAGTAGCACTTGGGATGCTAATGGTGCAAACGTAAAGAAGCTAGCAGCTGTTACCTTTTCTTTTTCAGTAATTTTAGTGCAAGGGCTCGCATCCTGATGTGCAAATGGTCCACCAAAACAAGTTCCCCCTCGACACTATTTTGCAGCAGCAGCATCACTGCATCCTGGGCCTAGCACCGGCCAAGAAGTTTGTGATTGGTTTAAAGAAATGCAAACAAGGCAGGGTGTTAGTAGAATGAGTATGTGTGAAGACAGACCTTTGTCCAGCGCTGGGCTCTGTGGAGAGAGATCTGGCTGTGCGAGACTACTGCTCTAATAAGAGTTGGGCAAACTTTGTACTCGACTTTCTGCTTTTCCTGTAAAAGGAACATATGGGGACACATCTTAAGGCACCTAATGTTAGCAAAACACTAGCTAACTAACAGTTAATGTTAGCAAAGCAGTGGTTAACTGTCTACTTAATGTTAATTAACAGTTAATGTTAGCAAAAGGCTAGGTATCAGCTAGTTAATGCTAGCAAAATGCAAGCTAACTATCTATGATAATAATAATAATAATAATAATTATTATTATTATTATTATTATTATTATTATTATTATTATTATTATTATGATACCAATAATAATAATAATAATAATAATAATAATAATAATAATAATATGATAATAGTAATAACAACAACAACAACAATAACAATAAGAAGAAGAAACTTTATTTATTTAGTGCCTGACACATCCAGAGTTACAAGGTGCTTCACAAAATTAAGATACAAAATAAAGAAAAAAACAATTTACATCAATGCTAGAAAATGCTATAAAAATATATAATATATATAAATAAATAAATTTAAATATGTATATAAAGATATAACAAGATATTTAAAAAACAGTACATTTAAATATATATAAAATGCTAACTAACTTGCTAGTTAATGGTTGTTGTAGATTAGCAAACTAATTAGCTAGCATTTGGTAACATTAGCCAATGTACAATGGGACTATATTGTTTTTATGGGTCCCACAGCGTCAACTTTTAAATATCTTCAAAATTGGGTTTTCTTTTCAACATTCATGTAGATTAGTCTAGCACATAGCATACCTAGGGCACAGTATAGGACAAAGCTGGCCAAGGTGTTACACATTCTCGACTGTTTGGACACAGACCAAAAAGGGGCGGGACTTAGGGTCTTTTTTAAATTTTAAATTATAAATCTGCTACTTCAGCATGAGAGGCAGTGCTATGGATTTATATTAATACACAGCACAGTTCGGCTGCTGATATTTCACAGATGGTCGGGACCATAGATTCTCAATTGCACAAACCTCAGCGAGATCAGACTAGACTACCATATTCAACAAACAACCCCTCTGCTACTAGGAGGATGGAGGCGGGGGTTGTATTTTGGTCATTTTGTTAACGACAGGTCTGGCATCCTCTCTCATCCTCCCTCAAGTGACCCAATGATAATTAGACTCTAATTGCAACCCTGTATCTCACCAGTGACTGACCACGGCCGCAACTAAAGAGGGGGTGTCCCATTCCAGAGAGTGTATGCGTGTGTGCAGCAGCTATGGGGAAGGACTACTACAAGACCCTAGGCATCCCCAAGGGCTCCAACGAGGAAGAGATCAAGAAGGCATACCGGCGCATGGCGCTGCGCTTCCACCCTGACAAGAACAAGGACCCCAACGCCGAGGAGAAGTTCAAGGAGATCGCTGAGGCCTACGAGGTGCTCAGCGACCCAAAGAAGAGGGTTGTCTATGATCAACTCGGAGAGGAAGGTGAGGAGGAGGGGTTTTTGTCTGGGTTTGA
Source organism: Lutjanus erythropterus (assembly GCF_056507025.1). NCBI lineage: Eukaryota > Metazoa > Chordata > Actinopteri > Lutjaniformes > Lutjanidae > Lutjanus > Lutjanus erythropterus. The sequence continues at coordinate 28,970,665 of NC_139326.1, read as the reverse complement.
GACTTAATATGTATTGTAATGTATTAAGTTGTTATTGAGCAGACTCTAATATCCGAGTGCAGGACTTTGGTGGGCTTCAGAAGTAATAATCCTGTGTCTCTTCCATGTTTTCATGTTTGTGTTTATGTGCAGGAACGTGTGTGCGATTGTCTATTGTTATACTCAGAGTCAACAACACTTACCGGCTCTAATACCTTACAGTCTACCTCAGCTGCTAGTGTAGTGTGTGTCTGAATGCGTGTGTGTTAGCTGACAGACAGATGGCTGAAGATCATTACGTGATGGAGATATGAATAGCAGCGACTGCTGTAGTTTTCATTTGCGGGTGTTTTGTGCATGTGTCTCTGTTGAAAAGGTGTGCGTGTAAGTGTGTATATTGCTGTGTGAGTGTGTTGGACGGATGGAGTGACCTGGTATTTCATGAGTTCTTCCACCACCAGCGCTGTTGGAAGATCAGTGATGCTGTGGGATTTTTCCCGCCCACGTGGGCTCCGCTCTTCTCTCTGCTGTTACCCACGTGCAGTCTTTTCTGAACAGGGTCCTGTTTCTGGTAGTTGAGTTCATGTTAGTGTGTTTTTCAGCTGGTGGGTGTTTGAGTGTGCATGTGCATCTGAGTTCTCACGTTCTTCTCTGCTTTTTTCTCTCTCAGGGCTGAAGACAGGCGGCAGCAGCTCGTCGGGTGCTCCTGGCAGCTCAACGTACCACTACACCTTCCATGGGGACCCTCACGCCACCTTCGCCTCCTTCTTTGGCGGCTCCAACCCCTTCGACATGTTTTTTGGCTCCAACCGCAGCCACAGCCGCTCCAACGGGTTCTCCTTCCACACAGACCACGACGCTGAGCAGGACATGGACGTGGATGAGGACGATCCCTTCGCTCATTTTGGGAGACAGTTCGGTTTTCCAGGGGGGATGAACAACGGCTTCCCAGGGGAGGGCCGCAGGAGGCGGGGGGCGCCGCCGTCGGAGCGCCTGGGAGCTGGTCGAAAGCATCAGGACCCCCCAGTGGTCCACGAGCTGAAGGTCTCCCTGGAGGAGATCTTCCATGGCTGCACCAAGCGCATGAAGATCACCCGCCGCAGGCTGAACCCAGATGGGCGGAGCATGAGGACAGAGGACAAGATCCTCAACATTATCATCAAGAAGGGCTGGAAGGAAGGAACCAAGATCACCTTCCCAAAGGAGGGGGACGAGACCCCCGAGAACATTCCTGCCGACATAGCCTTTGTGCTTAAAGACAAAGGGCACGTCCACTTCAAGAGAGACGGTTCCAATATAATTTATAACTGCAAGATCAGTCTAAAAGAGGTGCGTCCATCCATTTTTATCTAACCTCTGTCTCTTCTGTCTTAGTATGGGATGTAACGATACCAAAAACTCGTAGTACCATGATAAAAAGTAGATGAAAAAGTATATGATATTGCAATATTAAGACATAAAGAAAAATGATAGCTTGAAAAAATTATTTATTAAATAATTAATCTGCTCCAGGTACTCAGACACCAGCATTATCTGCCCCTCCATGTTTGCTTTTTTGTCATCCATGATACTTTTTTGCTGTTTCTGCAACAGCGATGCACACCCCCTTCTTTTTGATTGGCCCATGCCAGGCATCAACTGAAGGAAGCACAGTGAAATTTTGTACATTTTCCTTAACTAACAGTTGAAAATGCTAAAAATCAGTTAATCAATTCATCTTTAATGATTAATAAGACACAAAACTCATTATTTTTTCTCATTATCAAGTTTCCTGCCAGACAAAACAATGTCAAAAGAGGCCCAATTATTGCCATTTCTAGACTATCAATTAATTATTGATTAAAACGTTTTTAACTGGTTAAATTCTGAACTGCAATTAATTGATTAAAATGATTAATTATTAACATCCCTATTTCATACCCCTACTACCATGATCGAAAACACTTCCCCTCATTTAAATGACTTCAGCTGGCAGGTTACTAGGTGGCAACGTGAAAAAGCCTTGATTTGTACAGCATTTTTTGTTTGTATAAAATTTGTTTTTCCTTTTAACTTGCTAAGTAACTAACTTAATACCGATTCCGATACCTGAACTTTGCATATCAACAGATCTTGAGAACCGATCCAATACCAATGTGTTTAAAAAAAATTTAAAAGCTGTATACTACTGACCCTGTATGGATGTGATCTGATTACTATCATTGTTGCATGTGCTGGCACAGACATGAACATAAACAAATACATACAGAGGATGAATGACATTAACCTGACCTCACCCTCCTGGGGGGAAAAAAATCGAGATGCTGCTGTGAAGTAGTGGGGTAACATCTTGAGGTTAATAAATTGCTTGGAATCCAATTGGTGCTTAGACTTAAGCATTTTAGGCTGTATCAGAGGCATCGGCATCAGATCAACCCTAATTGTTACATCCATACTGTCTGTTTTTCTTCACTCTGTCTTCGTCCCACTTCTGCATGTAGATGAGTGGATGATTCTGCTGAGGTTGGTGGTTTGATTCCCGGTGGAGCAAAGCAGGCAGAAACATAATCCATTCATGCATTCAAGGAGGTGCAGACTTTCAGATGAATATCCAACAATTTTAGATTTTTATCATTCTCATCATTCAAATTGAGCAAACAGTGGATGAGGTGGCAAGGAGTGACTGTAATTTAAGGGTAGCATTGTGTCCTGTGTGGGTGGTCATATAGAACATATTGAGGAGTGAGTGTGTGTGTGCATGTGTGTGTTGCTGTGGGGCAGGATCAGTGAACAGCAGAGTCTCTGTCGCTGCAGTGTGAGAGAAGCAGCAGGAATGTGGTGTCCTTGTGTGACCGGCGTCCTCACTTGTTCTGCGCTGCTGTCTGCATACATAAACACTCGTGTAGCCGGGCACACACGCAGAGCTACACACAGACTTAAACATGCATGCAAGCGTACACACTCTTGCATCTTCAAGCATATTTGCAAACACACTCAGATAAAGATGGATTGTAGTGTGACAGTGGTGACAATCCAGGCTGCTATTACTGTGACTGGCAGGGCATTTAATTAGCTGCTCCTACGAGGGCAACGGGTCCAGCACGGCTCTGCTCCCCTGTCTGAGAGTTACACAAGCTTTAATGTTTCTAATAGCGCCGCCACTCACTGGCCTGCACCCCCCGCGGTGAGCCTAATGGCAGGTGTTCTCAAAGAGTTGGAGATGTCAGGGGAGTTGTTTGTTCTCCAATCAAGCCAAGTTTTCCTTTAAAAGCAGCGCCGGGTCTCATGAAACTCTACAGAAGTAATTCACCGGGAGACAAGGGTACTGGCAAACAACAGAACTACAAGGACAGGTTAGGTAATGAGGGCACATTAAAGTTCAGTTAAATTGCATTAAGCAGGAGATGGTGCTTTGTCAAACCTGCACAATGATTAAGTTTACACTGCAGAACTCCCACAGCTAAGTCCTCTGCTCCAACGGCAGCCAGATAAGAGACTTAAGTCTGATGCAGTTAAAGACAGAATTGGGGAGAGGAGAGTAAGATGTGGATGGGGGTGGGGAGGGTGGGGGGGGGGGTGTCGGGGGAATATTAGGGAAGTGGGTCAGATGATTCAGTATCCAAAGCAAATAAGAGCTCATATTCCACTGCTACACTCCAGCTCTGCTTCCCTGAAGACGTGATGCTGCAGTGAAAACATGCTGCACTCCAGACAACCTGCAACATATAACACGCTAAATGTTATGCAGCGCACCAGCAGATATTATAAGAGAGTACACGAGATGAGTATTTCCATTAGCAAAAATAACTCTGCAAGTGCTCATTCTAAAGTACATAAACAGAAGAGGAAAGCTTAGATATCTGGAAATACATTTCTTTAAGTTGACATGAAATGAAAAATGTCTTTTTAACCCTTTTGGATCATTTCTAATCATATTGTGCATCTGTTTTGCAATATTATCCCCCCTGCAATATTAGGGCTGCAGCTAATGATTATTTTCATGATGAATTAATCTGTTGCTTATTTTCTAGTTTAATCGATTAGTTTCTTGTTAGATAAAATGTCAGAAAATGGTGAAAATGCTGATCGCTGTTTTCCAGAGCCCAATGTGACGTCCTCATATGCCTTGTTTTGTCCACAGCCCAAAGATAGAGGGCAGGGCTGAACAATATGGCTCACCTGATTAAAGTCAAATGTCATGTTTTCTTTCTTTCTTTCTTTCTTTTTTTCTTTATCATTCTTTATTATCCCCATTAGCACCAGCATAAGCGTTGGCTGTTCTTTTGGGCAAGTAAAACTAGCAACTCACTTGGCCAACTGGGCAAGTGGTAAAAAAGAATTCTGATAAATGTTTAATGTTTTTTTTTTTTCTGGCAAAGATGTTTGTTTTCAGCCTCTCATATCTGAAGATTTCCTGCTTTTTTCTGTTTATTATGACAAAACTAGATATCATCTTGAACTTTGAGAGACTGGAATGGAAAATTTTCTGACATTTTATAGACACTGCAACCCTAGTTTAAACCTAGCACTTAAGATAGTCTTTGTTGGTATTTGATAATTGCTAATAAATAAAACCACTGTTGTGGGGGCAAGTAAAATTTCTAGCAAGTCAATTCCTGTAAGCGATCATTAACGTTGAATGCTGGAGGGATAAAGAAACCAGAAAAAAATTATATTTGAGAAGTTGAAATTAGTGAATTTTAATAAAAACTGACTCAAAGTGATTAAGCAGTTATCAAAATACATGGCATTTAATTTAATAGTCAATTAATAATTAATTAATCGTCGCAGCTCTAAAAAAAAACACATGCCACAAAATTCCCCCCAAAATGATCTCTTTGTTTTCTATTATTCTAACCATGTTTTCTCCCTGTTAAACAAAATATGTTGTGTGCTTACACTATGTAGGCTTGATCCAACCAATTTCAACTAATAATATTGAGACATACAGCAATCAATCAGTCTTCAACTTTTAGTGACAGAGAGCTAAGATTCAATACACAGTCTATCCTGTTTCCATCAGAAATACGTCACGATATCCAAGATACTCGTGAAATAGTGTTTCATCTGGACTTTAAAGGAGCAAACTGTAGCCATTGTGCATCCATAAATGAATACTGAAGTCCAAATAGTAAGTTGGAGCCACAGACTACATTTTAAAAAAAAGGGTTGAACCCCTATCTAATATACAGTCTATGGTTGACGCGAGTTTTTTCCTCCACCCCCTCTTCTCCAGGAGTACTGCAGTGTGCAAGACCAACACAACATTATAATTTGACAATATCAAGCAATTACAAGCCTTCCACTGTAAGTTGATCAGCTGTTTGTAAGTGTCAGTTGTCTGTCGATGTAAAGTTAAGTCTGTTATCCTGCAAACAAAAGCCCACCGTTCTGAAAATAAACACTCTGGAGTTTGGGTTCAGTGACTTCCTGCCAGACATTAACATATTGCTCAATTTAACCTTTATAAACATCTGCTTCTTCTAAAAGATTATTGATGATTTCTTATGACTCATAAACAGACACTAACTCATTCAGCAAACATTCATTACTTTGAACTGTAATTAATGTGAAACTTGAAACAAAAACTCGTTGTTCTGGTCCAGAGTAGAAATTTCAAACGAGGACACCAAAGCTGTAGCGTTGTTGTCAGACAAGCGAGTATTTCAGCTTAGCATGTTAGCATGTTGATGACATATCATAGTCATTTTATGTTCAATTACAATAAATTTATTACAGATTTCTCCTTTAAGGAGATATAGTTATTTTGTTATATTTTGACTCCTGTATGATTCCTCTGCTATGTGGTTGCTCAGTTTTGTTTACTGCCTGCAGCCTGCCCTGTTGAGCTTCTCAATTTAGTGCCACTAAGCACTCATTTGACCACACTACAAACTCCTGGGAGACACAGCTAGAGGCAACTTCCAGCCCTGCGACGTCTCCACTGCCTGTGACAGCAGTCAGAAGCAGTTAGGGAGCCTGGCACAAATTTGACACATTGATTTCCCTGAAAGCAACCTACAGTATATCTGGATCTATAGGCTAGGCTCTTAATGATGCCTCTGCAGTGTAATGGTATCATCCTGTCACCCCTGCACTCAGCTCGGCAGCAAAATCAACGTCCAGACACACTTAGGTGCTAACTGTAGCTGTTGGGCTCTAAAGGCAAAGTGGATGGCTCCACCTCTGATATAATTTGGAAAGGCTCATATACTGTTTATCCACGATGGGAGAAGACACTCTATCAGTTGACTGCACAATTAAACATTACTAGTCGGTACCAGAAATAGTAGTCCTTTCCAGACATTCAGTGCTACTGGCTACTGTAAACGCCAATCAGTGTCCATCACAAGTTCCTCCTTAGCTGCCTGTTTTTTGTCAGGAAACATATAAGCAAGCTGTTTCATCAGAAATTTAAACTGCTCCTCTCAGCAAAAGTCTGATCGTAACTGTAAGATTAAAGGACCAGTATGTAGGATTTAGTGGCAGTGAGCTTGTAGATCGTAAACACCTCGTCCCACTCTCCTCTTCTAAGCGTGTGGGAAAATCTATGCTGGTAAAGAAACTAGAAAATATGAAAAGCCCTATACAGAGCCAGTGTTTGGTTTGTCTGTTTTGAGCGACTGTAGAAACATGGTGGTGCAACATGGCAGCCTCCGTGCAAGAGGACCCCCACCCTCTTTAGATAAAAACATCTCATTCTAAGGTTTCATACTTGAATGAATATTGTATTACATTTCTGCCATAGCCTGCTAATAAATCTTCTACACCAAACCTTTAAGCATGTACCACTGATGGCTGATGTTAGCATGTGGCTCTAGAGAATGATTGTAAATCTACAGAACATTCACACACACAGTAAAATCAAACTGCATGTGTGTGTTGTGTGTCTCTAGAGCTATGTTGTCTGAGCTGAGGCTTATTATGCAATCAGTGGGCCCTTAGATCAGCGTGCAGTGTGTGTCGAGCGTCATGGCAACCTGTCTCTGTGTGTAAGACTTGTGTTAGTGAATGGGAAGTGTTCATAACGAGAGGATGAGCACTAGTCTCCATCACAGTCATAGGCTAAATCACCTCCTAATGTATGCAGGGGGTAAGAGGAGGCTGATGTCATGGCTGGAAAACTGTCTGTCCTCTGAAGCAGCTGCTCTGCTTGACTGAACTTCAACTGTCCACATGTCCATCCCTGTTTGTTAGAAGAAAAAAGAAAACACCAGACGAGACAAGAAAATCCTCCAGCATCTGCCCCAGCACTGGGTGTTAGAGGTTAAGCACATGCCAATGCAGGCAAAATCACTGCTACGTTATGATGGGCTGATTGCATTGAGATGATTGGTGATAAGAGTTGGTGTATTTTGGAAAAACTGAGAGGGAAACTTGAACTGATGATCCCCTTGTGTAGCATTTAGCTTAATTTATCCAGGACATGTCTACTCCCCCCCCCCCTTTAAAAATCCAAACAAAAATCAAGCAAACAGCACATCATCTATATTGCACATTTCATTCCAGGTGGATGCACAGAGAGGGAGCCACAAAAGTTGCAGCACCAAGAATAGAAAGCATAAAAATACCGGAGATAAAATCAACTGCTAAATAAAATAAAATAAGACCAGCACTCAAGCAGTAAAATAATAGGACATGAGAATTAAAACCATTAAAACCACTCGGTTAGTTGGTCTGTTGACTGGTCACCACTTTGGTATATCTTAACAACTAATTGATGGATTGTCATGATTTTTTTTTTTTTTTTTTGAGGATGAATCCCAATGACTCTGGTGACCCCCAGACTTTTAATCTAGTGTCATCAGCAGGTGAAAGCTTTCATTAATCCAGTAAAATATCTGCGAACTGGTACAACTGGTAGACATTTGTGCTATCTCCTCATGTTTTCATCATTACTTTCACATTTTGAGTAAAATGTCTTAATAACTATTTGGTGGATTGGTTAGAAAATTATACACATTCATGTTCCCCTCAGGATGATTTTTAATAACTTAGCTTTTAACCAACGTGTTGTTTATGACTGTTAGATATTATATTTTATCATGCATAGTTGAGGTTGGTGGTCAGATGCATTTCTAACATTTAGAAGAACTCAGTGCTTTTCCACCACAGGCACCAGGGTCTTAATTAAGCTCTTGGGGCAATATTTTTGGGGGTAGTATTTTCTAAAGTACAGAAACTTTGGAGGTGGGGTGCTCAGTAGGGTTGGGCAATATATCAATATTACATTGTATTGTGATATTTTCCTGGTTTTAAAGGCTGCATTACAGGAAAGTGATGTTATTTTCTGAACTTGCCTTCTGTTCTAGCTGTTCTATTATCTGTCTTTACCCACTTAGTCATTATCTCCACATTACTGATGATTATTTATCAAAAAATCTCTTTGGTTTAATATTTTGTGAAAGCACCAATAATCATCTCTACATTATTGTCGCAGTATTGAGTTATTTGTTCAGAAATGTTGACATTTATCACCTCATCCACTTCCACTCCTCAGAGCAGACAACATGTCATCAGTAAGGACCTACATGATCAATAATTATTGATTATATTACTGCATTACTGATATGAAACTTCACTATCATGATAGGCATTTCAGCTACATCGCCCAGGCCTCGCTTTCAGTGCTGATTTCTGACCGGTTGTGTACTTTCGGGATTTTCATTCAGTCACCATTTTAAATAATCTGAAGTCTCAAACTTTTTTTTTTTCATGGGTTTTCATCTTTCACAGGTCTGGGGTTACCATCTAGAAACGATCATAGGCTAAGTTCATCAACCAGACCAACCACATGGTCCTCTTCCCAAACAACAAGCCCCATTATTAACCTTTAAAATTCAACTTTTTATGTCCCTTTTCGTTCCTGGGTATTTTTCTAAAAGACTCCAAGTTATTGTTCTATTTTTCTGTCTTTCATACACTCTTGACTTGAACCTTTTCAATAATCAGGAAATCAGTGATCATCCACAGTGGCTCTCCATCTTCCTTTCTCCACAGCTTTTTATTTTTATTCACTAACTTTATTCTGTGTAGTAATTCACTTTGTAACAGTTGGTTAGAAATGTATTATATAAGAAAAGTTTTTTAGTTCATCAGGATGTTCATTCACAGAGTTGTGGATTTAAATAGTTCTTTTTATTCAGTGCAAATCTGGCGAGTGATGCTCACTGGAAAGCCTGTGAAGTCGTGATAACCACAGGTCTCCATGTTTAGTTTAGCGCTTTCTACGCTCTGACTGGATTCATCAGGCATTGTGATAAGGAGGCTTAGAGTGTGTGTTTGTGTGTGTGCACGCGTGCGTGTGTGTGTGGGTGTTTGTGTGTGTGTTCTCGCTCCTCGTCCTGCCAGCCCATCTGACAAGCCCTCCAACTATTTACGAGCTCAGCCGATTCCTGCCTCACTTCATTAGCCCCGGCTATGAGACTGTTGCTAAAATTAGTCCCCTGTGCAATGTGTAACCCCCTCCGACTCTGACACACACACACCCTTTCCATCTCCACACACACACACACACAAACACACACACACAAAGACCGGAAAAACTTTTCCATGCTGCCAAGTCATGTTTTCCTAATGTTTCTGATCCAAACGCTGTTCTGTAGACCCCCCAGTGCTGTAGTCGGTACTGAAAGGCCTGCTTTCTCTCTCTCACACACACACTCAATGAACACACACAGAAAACACGTGGAAGTTTGGCTCGTTACGATGACGTATGAAGGAAGATAAACTGAACTTTTAGTTCATGGAAACATTAAGTCATCGAGATATTCATGGCTTTGGCATTTACTTCCTAATAAAGATATTAACCCTCTCAATCTCCTTTCTGTTCCAGGCGTTGTGTGGTTGCACAGTTAGCATTCCCACGCTGGAAAACCGCATCATCTCGCTCCCCTGTCACGACATCATCAAGCCCGGGACGGTGAAGCGACTCAGAGGGGAAGGCCTGCCTTTCCCAAAGAACCCGTCACAGCGCGGTGACCTCATCGTGGAGTTTTCTGTCCGTTTTCCCGACAGGATCCCCCCACAGTCCAGAGAGATTATCAGACAACACCTCCCACAGTCATAGGAAGACTCACCTTCAACCACCACCACCACCACCACCACCATCACCACACACTCCAGACTAAACGACCCAAACCCTCAAAAACAGCCCTTACTACTCTCATATTTTTACCCTTATTCACCGTATTCACATGGTGGCCATTTTCTTCTATTGTCACACTGTGGATGGGAAGCTCAAATGTCGTACAGCTGCGTCCAAGGTTGCAAGTTGTATAAACATAGAGAATGTGACAAATCGTTATCATTTCAACACTGCCGGTGAAAATCTGGAGAGACGTCAAGCCATATTCCATGCTAAAATAACCTGTTTGCACTTGTGAGAAAACGTTTCGCCTTCAACCACTTCCTAGCTAACATTACTGTTTGTGGTGTTACATGATCTGATAGGAAAGAAAATTAATTCTGAAAAATCAGCAAGCATCTTGGACACATTTGTTTAGGCCTAACGTTAAGCCTGGAGGTAAACCGCGCTGGTTATAATCAAGCTTGATAATGGTAGGTGGAGTTAAAGTCATCGTGAAATGGAAATCAGAGTGCAGTTTGTTTCTGCATATTGACGTATAAAAACGGGCAGTTAGTGGGACTTGTCGAAGTAATAGTACTGCATGAGTGAGGGACCGAACACAGGCTTCAAGACTAACAAGGTTTGACAACAAGAAATACAGTACAACGGTGGTTTTCTTGGCATGTGTGTTTTCTATGCTGTGTTCAAATGCAGCTTGTGAATTTGTAATTGACATGGAAAGTCGTGTACATGACTTTGTGAAGACTCAGTAAAGTTCCAGTTCAGGATGTTGTGATCATGACATGAGGGAGGCGTTCATGAGTTGGCGAACATCTTGGAAGACACACCAATATATCATACTGTTGCTAACAGGCTAATTAATGAGCCGTCTGTGGTGCTGAGCACCTCTGAAAGTTGGAGATTGTTTGACAGGTGGATGTCATGATTCGATGGTTGAAACTGGTTAGTTCTAGCTTGCATAACTTTGATCTAAAGTTAAAAAGAAATTGATTTTGTGATCTAAAAGTGTTAAAAAGGCATTGAGCTCAACTTAAACTGTCTTGCTGTCTTCACCCGGCGCCAGAAATGTTCTGGTTATGCCAATAACGTTAGGTGACATTATACTCACTGGAACACGTATCTCTTTGTAGTGTTCATACAGATTATGTCCAACACATATGAGGAAATGTCGGATCAGACAGTGAATTTTGTTCTAATATACCGGTGACAGTAATATTAGCTAGGAAGTGGTTGAATACTAATGTTAGCTGTTGTCTGACAGTAGCGATTGGGTTATCCAATATGTCCCTCCAGATTGTCACTCTATTATCCTTTCAGTTGCTGATTAATCAGGAAGTGGTAAAATGATGATTGATGATTTGTCAGAGTCTCTAGGTTTCTACAACCTGGAACACAGCAGCTCAAGATCTGAGCTTCCCACCCTGAGTGTGACGTCAGAAGAAAATGGCCGCTGTATGAATATGGTGAATTGTAGTTTTCCTTTCGACTTCCAGTCCCCATGTCCCCCACGCAGCATTAAACAGACGTTGTTGTTTGTAGGGACTTCTCAGTGGGAGGATGAGGGAAGAATTCCAAGATGAATGGCTGTATCAGGATGTAATTATTTGTGTTTGTTTTGTCTTTTGGCCTGAGCACACACACATGAGCGCCCGAGCAGTGGAGCGGTGCTGAGGATGGGCTCAGCACAATCGTGGCTTTTACCAGAACGTCTTTTCTTAACTCTGTTTTTTACGGATTTATCAGTGGTTTTATATGCTGTCCAACTCTCTGATCCTCGTCTTTTTGTGATAGGATGAAACGTGAGATATTTTTTAACACAAACATTTTTTCCAGGATTTTCTTTTCCAAAGGAAGTTTCAAACAGAATTATTTATTTTTACCTTGAGTGTACCAGCAGCTTCAGTGTGTTCAGTGCAAACCCCCCAGTTTTAACTTAATTCCTCCCTTGCCACCTGCTTCTCTCTTGCTTTCAGTCTGATAAAGCATTGTGCTTGAAGTCTGTAGGCCGTTTACTGTTTAGTAAGATTTGTCTCCCCTAAGGCTGGGTTATACCAGCAAAGATTAACTTTTAAACCAGATTAAATCATTGTTTAACCATAAATTATATTGCACCAAACTTTTAAACTATCTTAAAGTTAAGAAAAAATAAATTTAAATATCTCTTTAAACCCCAGTTTAGGTTTTACTCTAAATCTAGAATAAATTCAATGCTGTTGCACCAAACCTGTATGCTCCAATCTCAGCTTTGATCCAGTATTAATTTTAAACTTACACCTGAGGAGATTTAACTTTTACAATGGCTGCATGCAATGGCTAGCAAACCAATGTACCATTTTATTAACTGTTTGGCCAGTTAGCAAAAAATGCCATGTTTTATTATTTAGCTATGAAAACATGGTAACATTTTGTTAACTTTTGTAGTTACCTAGCAACCAATATAACTAAAGCTAGTAAACAAAGTAATTTTTTTTTTTTACTTTTTAGCAAGCAAGCAATGTAATGTTTTGTTAACTTTTTAGTGAAGTTACCAAGAAATGTAACGTTTTGTTTACTTTTTTTGCTAGAAAGCAGTGTAATGTTCTGTAAACTTTTTGGATATCTAGGAAAACATGGTGACTCTTTGTGTCTCTTTGGTGTCACTTTTTAACTGCAAAGCAAACAATGTTTTGTTGTTGCTGTTCGTTTTTTAATTTTACTTTTGGCTAGCTAGCAAACATGGTAACATTTTGTTAACTTTTTCGCTACTTTTAGCAAGCTAGCAAACAATGGAGCATTCTGTTATTTTTTTAGCTGGCTAGCAAACAATGTATAGCTCTGTTAATGAATACAGAGCAAGAGAAAGTCAGCATTTCCCTGCCTCTTTTATACTTACTGCATCCCAACAGCACTGAAATGTGTTTTTTATTTATTCATTGATTTTAATTTGGCAAGCATCTCCATATTGATTAAACTCTGTTTAAATCTCTTTGACATTAAACTTGAATCAGTTTTTAATTGTGCGACAGAGTTCTTAATTTAAATCTGGATTTAATAGTTAAACCTAGTTCTGCTAAACTCTGATTAGAACTAATCTTAGATTAAATTAATCTCTGCTGGTGCAACCCAGTCTGAAATTAGTTGTATTCTGATGAGCGTACACTTAAAGTCCCGTATTACTTCAAATAACAATAGTGTATCTCAGCTGCATTTGAAAATCTGGGAATGACAATCACATACTGTAACAACAGTGTAAGCTTGGATAAAACAATCTGCACATTATATGGGTGCTTTCCCTTCTGAGCTGTGGGGCTCCTCTGAACTGAACAGCCTGGCTCGCTATCTGAGGGACATATAGGTGCCTTAGCCCAGTGTTACATCACACACACACACACACACACACACACACACACACACACACACACACACACACACACACACACACACAGGTCACACTGAAATATACACAACCAGCCATGTTAAGTGCACAACAGACAATGCCCTATGCTGTGTTAGACATCACCATTGGGAGCTGGTGATCTTGGGAAAACAGTAAGTAAGCAATGTAGAGTCACCATATTGTACTGTATGTAAACAAGGACGTTTTTAGGGAGAGATTTGATACAAAACTGATGAATTTTGCTGATGTATCCCTGTAAAGTGCCGTACAAGTACAGGCTGGGTTTCCCAGAGGAATGTAAGCATTAAATTAATCTTAAATACACAGTAAGTAGTGGAGATTTTTCTGGGAAATCCAGCTTTGTTGTGTATATTCTGCTAAAAAAATTCTGCTTGTGCCATTTGAAGGCAATGTCTTGGTGCTACTGTGAGCAGTGCCAAAAGTGGACTCACACGAGGGTCTAGTTTTTGGTTTTAATGGAGTCCCCCAAGTTTGTGATTTGATAACTGCTTCTGTCCTCTGTAACATCTGTACATTGAACTTTACATCAGTTTTTTTTTCAGTAGAAACCCTGTTTAGGAAACAGGTTTTGTAATATTGCAGCAGCTGTTCTCTGTCTCAGCTGCAGGGGGCTCTGAAAACTCCCTTCAGCTCTTCCTACTGTAGTTTACAGCAATGATAAGATGTATGTATGAGTGCGGTATGTGCAGACAGCCCTGGTAGGTCGTGTATATCATGTGTATGGGAAAACGTTTGAATGCAACATGTTGATAAATGCACTTTTATGTCATGAAGGATACTGACAGAACTATTAGATGATGAGGGAGACTTGAATGACTTGTGTCGAGTGTGTGAGTGAGCGTCCTGCCTCTCAGAGCCTCCAGGGATGCTGAACTATGGCAGAACGCACATGAGCTGCTGCTGCTGCTGAGAGACTGTCACTGCTTATGTGCATCTGACAATATTTATGATCTTTTCAAAATGAAACAAATAAACCAAATGTGTGAACTTCACTGTTTGTGTCATTTGATTTGATTCAGTTTGATTCAGCACATACTGAAAAACATAAACAAAACTCTCTAAATAATAACAAGAATATGCAAGCGGGGAAATTTAGATTCAGAACCTTAAGTCCCTTTTTATAGCACAGGTCTCACACAGATAGGTAATATGAAAAGAAAAGAATAAACTAAACTAAACAGACAGAAAAAGCAAAACTAACAAAAATATATATGTACCCACATGACATAATCATACCAAAATATACAAATATCTAAAAAAAACAAAAACAACATGGACCTTTACATAGAGATAGTTCACCCAAAAATGAAAATCCAGTCATTACCTACCCGCCCTCATACTGATCACAGGTTGGGGTTTTTTTGTTAGTCTGCAAAACACTGCTGAAGTTTCACAGGAAAATAGTAATCTCCCAAACAACTGAAGTCAATGGTGACCACTTTTCAGACGTAAAAAACAACAGGAAAAAAAAAAAACATAAAATGCCTCCATACTGTTCATCTAGTGTAATCCAGTCTCCTAAAGCCCCAGCGTGCCAAGGTGGCTAAATAAATGTCATTTACACCATGTTTTTAGCCTGAATCTTCACTGTAGATGCTGAGCTGGGAGCCACATGCACACCAGTGGAGAACTGGGTGTGTGTGTTGTGATGGTGTACAAACAGCATGTTAGGACTGTTTTTCTTCCAGTTGTTTTTTATGTTTCAAAACTGGTCACCATTGACTTCAGTTGTTGGGAGTTGATTTCTCAGTGAAACTGTCAGACTCTTCACAACTTCTAAACATTTTGTCATCATTTGAGCCGTCACCTACAAAATGAAAATTACCAAAATCAACAGACAGACATGTATATTCCATAAACACCAATGAAATGGTATGTTTGTGATTTCTACTACTGTAATTGGCAAATGACCTCCCAGATGACAGTAATGAAATAGAAATAGAAATCATATGGATGTTATTTTGTGGTGTGTTTTCTATATATGACTACATGGAAAAGTAAATTTTCTGTTCACAGTACATGTAACCAGGGGTGTAGTGAGGTGTAAACTCAGTTTGCCACGTCTTTGAAATGTATTTATTCATTTATTTTCAGATCAACTGGATCAATCAATGAGGAGGAAAAAGGTGGGAATACTAGTTTACCCATGTCTGTATGTAACACATTGCTACAAAAATAAATGTACTATACAAAAGTGTGTATGAAGGTAGGCTGAAACGTGTATCATTTTCTGTGTACTACAAATGGAAATTTGAGTCTAAAAAGCTCTACACATTTTCTATCACAGACATCAAACTTTATACTTTAGACAAACTCTAAGTGAGTAATCAGTGTCAAAAAACATCTAAACATTTTGAGTACTATGGCTCACACAGTGAAAAAAAAACTTTTCATTTTTGGTGCCATTGGTCAGTTTAATGGCACAAAAATTAGGTTGTGAAACACAAATCAAATGTTTTAGGTGAGTTACTACCTTTTGCAAACATGCAATAGTTTTGACGTTGCATGAAACAGTTGTGACAGTTGCACTTAAGGTCTAGAGAAAGTTAAGACTGTTGTGTGAAATTAGCCAAAATGTAATAAATATTGCACTGCCTGCAATTTGAAAATTGCAGCAAGCCATGTTGCAGCTTCGATAAAATTTTGATTAACTGTGCAGCCCTAGATATGGGTATCTGAGATGCTGATTGATGAAGACACACCTGTGAGCAGATGATCAGAAACATGGATACTGGTGTGACTGTGTATACAGAGATATGAACAGCCAGATTTTTTCTCATGTTTTATGGGTTTTTTTGTATTATCAATAAGACTCGAAACTGAGGTAGACCACTAATGTGCATGTTCAGAATTCAAACATTGGCAATATATGTTTAACTGTGTGCAATGCTGGTTAGTGCTTTGGAGTTTGGACACTTTCCATCAGTGTGAGTTACAGATAAACAAATGAAGACAGACTTTGACCTCAGCCTGTTAAAATTCAGATGGACAAGTAACCCTCAGCTACCAGAGCGATCACAGGTAAGAAAAATAAGGAGACTTTATGTCACTTTATGTTTAACATCTATACCATGTTCAGACTGTGTTAGAGTATTATTCAATGACACACTCTGTCCTGCAGCAGCGGCAGCTCAGTCAGGAGACAGTCAGAGCAGCTGATCTGCATTAGCACAATTTGATCATGTGAAACAGCCGCAGTGGTTGATGAGTGTGTGTGTGTGTGTGTGTGTGTGTGTGTGTGTGTGTGTGTGTGTGTGTGTGTGTGTGTGTGCATCACATGGTAAGGATATAGCAGACAATTAGTGAACCATGGGAAGGCTCTGTGATGTGCTTTCTGCAGTTAACGTCACACTGTAACCAATCTTCTATACCTGTATCAGCTATTTCTGGCAATAAGGCCGAGTTCACAGAGGGTTTAAACACACTTTGAAGCTCCGAGGGTGAAAAAACACAAGAAAAAGCAGGTCACCAAATGCTCGCTTGTTGTTTTGTTGGCACAATTTTCATCTGCATGTGTGGTTGCTTAATGAACAGGGCTGGGAGAATTTCACAATATTAAAGATGACTTGTATTACCTCAGTGTCTAATATGGTGAAATTTTTGTGACACAGTGACACTTGTGAAGTGTTGAAATGTGTGACCACTGTGCATGGTACTATATCATTCTTTATTTTAAAATGGATTATGAAATTGTAATCCTTATAATCCCCATTTATAATGCAAGTGCCGGTAATCTGATTACATCTTTTTTTATCGGTAACTGTACAGCTACATCTACTCTGCATCCTAATTACAGAATACATGTCAGAAGTCTGTTTGTGAAAGGTCTTCGTACACTCTGCTGTTGTAGTGCAGGAGTTAGTGGACTGAGATGTGAATGTGAATCAGTAACAAACAATTAGGACTTAGTCATGATGACTGCAGGGGTCTACATGTGAACACCTCGCACACTTCTTTGACTCCGTCTTACCTCTGTCAGGTCCTCAGAGGTGAAACATGAGCTCCTTCGTGACCCTCTCCTCAGGGCAGAGGATGCCCATGGTTGGACTCGGCACATGGAAGAGCGCTCCAGGACAGGTAAAACTAACAGACAGGCTTTGTCATTATGGCCACATTTCTGTTAGTTGTTAAATGGTGGTGTTTGGACTGCGTGTGTGTGTGTGTGTTTTCTCAGGTGAAGCAGGCAGTGCTGGCAGCTTTGGACTGTGGCTACAGACACATCGACTGTGCTGCTGCATACAGCAATGAGCAGGAGGTGGGAGAGGCTCTGATGCTGAGGGTCGGTCCAGGGAAGGTGAGAAACTCTGCTTCTGTTTGAATTACACGCTGATTTTGACAGTTTATTCACAACCTTTGACACAAATGAGGACAAAACAACCTAAACTCTACTTAGTTCTCATCCATTTGCTCAGTTAATAATGATAATAACCTTATTTATGTAGCCCTTTTAAAAACAGAGTTAACAAAGTGATTGTACAGAAAACACAAAAGCACGATACTCAGAAGACAGTCAGTAAAGCCAAGTGGTACAGCTGAACAAAAGAAAGGCAAAATTAAAGCTGCAAGCAGCACTGGATGGGCCTTTGAGCCCCTGTGCCACATGAATTCTGTTGGAGGAGTTTGTTAAAATACAACACTTGAAAAACACCAAAATTGACCACTTAAAAATGTCCAAATTCCTGTTGGGTTTAGGCGATGGGACTAAAAGACTTCTCTGTGCATCTGAGCATGATACATATGTGTACCAGCTTTCATGCATATTGGTGAAACTTGCAGCTGTTAAGAGGGCGTGGCCAAATGGCTTGGCCAAAAACCATATCATACGTAAATTTTCACCACAACTGATGCGTGTGACAAATTTGGTGAGTTTCTGAGCACATTTAAGTCCCCCAAAGTGCAGTTTATTTGGAGGAATTGGGAGAGTCCGAGGTTTGGGCTCGGCCCTTAATTATGGTTCAGTTAAAGGGATAATTCACCCAAAATTGAAAATTCAGTCATTATCTACTCACCCTCATTTCAATTGAAGGTCAGGTTTAATTTTTCAGTCCACAAAACAGTGCACAGGAAAACATCGTTGCAGAATCTCCCAAACAGTTTAAGTGAATGGTGAACAGTTTTCAAAAGGAAAAAAATAACAATGACAAAAAAAAAAAAAACAAACAAACAAACTGGTGTAATCCAAGTCTCCTACAGCCCCGACATGCCAAATTGAAACATTTACACTGTGTTTTTAGCCTAAATCTTCACTGCATACAGTACAGACACTAAGGGAGTCTTGTCAGTGACAGCTGGATTAGGTTTGGAGTAGGCAGACCAATGATTTTAGAGGCGACGTGTGTGAGTTTGAGTAGTTTGTTTCTGTCGGTGATGGTGAGTATGATGAAGCAGCATGTGGAACAATAGAGGAGGAAAGGTTCGATGATACTTCTGTACAGGAGGAGCAGAAGGTGGGGGGTGACTGAAAGTACCCTGAGTTTACGGATGGCGGATGGTGTGGTGTGGTGGTCAACACTGAGTTTTCTCGTCAAGGGTGATACCAAGGTATTTGAAACTCTCGACCATCTCTACTGGCTCACTGTTGATGGAGATGTGGCTTTGGAGGTTGTTAGCGTTAGAGTGGCAGGTAGGTGATTTTCTGTGGACCACTGAGTGAGGTGACAGATCTCGTGCTGTAGATCCTTAGCTTGGAGCCCTGTTGATGTGTGTGTGCACAGGTGAGCAGCATGATGAGGCTTTAGGACAGTGGTTCACAGAGACTTGGTTGTGACCCACGTTTGGGTGACAGGGGATTTTGTTTAGGTCACCTAATAAATAAAAGACTGGAAGAAATTCTGCAAATTTAAGATTTACATAATCTTACATAAGGCATTTAATATGTGTATATTGTTTTCCTGATGCAAGGGAAAAAACAAAAGCCTGTAAATTCTGCCTAAATGCAATTATTTTGTCTCCTTTATCAAGTAGGCTAAAATGCTTTGTACTGTTGTCCTGATGAGAGGAAATAAAAAACAATGAGATGGCCTGTTACCTCAGCCTAAATATATTTATTTCTCATTGATAAAGTATTTAAAATGTGTACATGTTTTCAATAATACACATCAAGATAATATAAGGTGATACAAACCTGAGGATAAAAATGATCAGGAATGTTGATTTATGCACAAATAACAAATAAGATTTATTCATAAGACTTATTGTGAGTCAGGTCACAAGCTTTTATCATTTTTAAAAAGTGGGTCCCCAGAAAAAACGTTTGAGAGACACCTATATAAGTGACTTGGATTATACCAGATGAGAGGAGGTTTTTTATTATTTTATTTTTTCCAGTTGTTTTTTACATTTGAAAACTGGTCTCCATTCACTTACATTATTTGGGAGATCCTGCAACACCGTGAAACTCTTTTCATTTCTGGGTGAATTATCCCTTTAATTCACTGTTACCTCCTACATTAATTTAAATGTGATCAAATTAGCTGGATTCCAGTCCATAAAAGTTTATTTCAGAATCTTGGATTTCACTGGCCTCTCTGAAAGCAGTTACATAAATAAACTTTTATGCAAGTGAAATCCAAAGCTTCATGCATATCAATTAATGTATGAAGTAAGAGTGAATTAACATTCCTTAACTGATGATCTATGAAGTGCTAACTAATCAATTAAATCATAGTGACTTGATCATTTGTTAGTGGTTAGTTATTCATAATTGATGTTGCATTAATTCATGCTTCACCTCATCATGAGTCACACATTAGTTAAGCATTACTTAAATGTACAAGAAGTTTCTAACTGGTTATGAAACAGTCTAATGCCTCTGAATGATCTACAGAAGAAAATGAGACCATCAGCAAGTAGATTTTTATACAATTATTCTTACTGCCGCCATCGAGTCACATTCCCAAGTTTTCACTTTACAGGCAACGCTACAGTGAGTAGAATATTAACCAGTTACCCAGCAGGAGATTTTTATTTTGATCATTTTATTTTGATGTCATACTTTGTGGTTGCGGCAGAGGAGACACTATGAATTTTGTCCAGAGGAGTTTCCAAAATCAACACAATATGAAAGTTCTTTGTAGCCGCTTTAAGTGCATAGGATTTATATACCCTTATTGTAATTAAGTGTGAGCAGATTTTTTCAACTTCTTTTACATAGTTTAATGTTAATAATCAACGGTACACGTGAGCCTCGATTCAGCTCTCACAATACACCAATAGAGGCCCTCCTGTGGGTTCAGGGGTTAAACTGCTGACCATGAACTGCAACGTCTGCAGTTTGAGTCCAACCAGGGACCTTTTGTTGCATCTATTTTATTTTGTGATCTCTCCACTAGTGCTATGAAATAAAAGCATTAAAATGCTCAAACAGAGTCAACATCAGTGCAGATATTCTGTTTACAAAAGAGGTTTGGTTTAGGATTAACAAGATTTGGTCGGTTCAAGATTGGAAATTGAAAACTTCCTTCTTCTTCTGTGCTGACAAGAAAGCCAAAATGAAAATGGTCAAAAGCTGTTGCTGGGGGACTGGTGAAAACAACATACATATACTGTGTATACAAGAAAGGATTCAAAAGTTGAATTTTAGTGAAATAAAGGTTCGCAGCAGGATAGAATCAGCAAAGTCTTGCTTGTTTATTTCCCCTACATAAATCAGATTCAGTCAGCTTTATTTCACCCTTTATTTCTTCCCTGGTCTTCCATGCCGGAGTGCCTCATTTTCATGATACACACCTGAAATGTCCTGTCTCTGATTCAAGCATTGTAACTATCAGGTATCTCCCTGAACTGAACAGTAAATGGTCAGTACACTTGTTGTTGTTTTCCCTCCAGGCTCTGCGTCGTGAGGAGGTGTTTGTAACATCCAAACTGTGGAACACCAAACATGACCCACAGGATGTGGAGGAGGCGTGCAGGACCACTCTGGCCCACCTGGGTCTCTCTTATTTGGACCTGTACCTCATGCACTGGCCCATGGCGTTTCAGTGAGCAGCTACACACAAAACAGTGATGTTGTGTCCTCCTGCGTGGATCACTGTGAAATTACATACATCACATAAATCTGAATCTGTGTGTGTGTGTGTGCGTTTCAGGCGAGGGAAGGAGCTGATGCCCCGACATGAAGATGGAAGTATTTGTTACTCTGACACTCACTATAGAGACACCTGGACAGCCATGGAGAGCCTTGTGGACAAAGGTCTTGTCAAAGCTATTGGACTGTCCAACTTTAATGCCAGGCAGACTGATGACATCATCACCATGGCCAGACACAAACCTGTGGTCAACCAGGTACAATGTGGCTTCCTCATAAGCCAAAATAAACACATTTTATAATATTTTATTGAAAATATCCCAGAAATAGTCTTAAAACAGCCATATTTTGTCTCGTTGTGCCACAGGTGGAGTGCCATCCCTACTTGTCTCAAGCAGATCTCTTGCTTCACTGTCGGTCAGTGTAATCGCAGTTTTTATCTTTGACGTAAATTCCTTTAAATATTGTTCCCATTGTGTCAGTAACGGTGCACACCCCTCTGCCTCAGGTCAGTGGCCATCTGTGTGACAGCCTACAGTCCTCTGGGCAGCGGGGACAGACCCTGGGCTTCTCCTGATGAACCGAGTCTGCTACAGGATCCTCGACTGGCAGACATCGCCCAGAGATACCAGAGGACGCCTGCCCAGGTCATACTCAGGTGAGACATAAAACCTTCCTCAATTACAAAGTAACTTAAAAGCTCAAGTGTCACAGTCCAAACCAGACCTCTTTGATTATATTCAAACCTCTCTTTATACCTGTTTAGTTTTTACTCTAAACACAGATTAAATTTTTATTTTGTTGCACCATTTCAACTCTGATTTAATTTATTTTTTTAATTTAACTTTAAGCTTACAGTTGAGATGTAACTTTTAAAATAGCTGCCTTTTTTCCCTGACTCTTTTATACTTACCAGGTCTTGACAGTATTTGTTTTAATTTGGGTATGCAGGCATCTCCATATTAATAGTAATAGCAAATCCAGTGATGTAAGACAAAATTAAATAAACAGAGATTAGTTTTTAATTGCTATAGAGCTCTGCTTATTTTTAATTCTGGATTTATTCACTGTAAAGCTAGTTTTTCTCATGTCTGATTACAACTAAACTTAGATTAAATTAATCCTTACACAAAAATCACAAAAAACTCCAAGGCACACTCATTAAAAGAACTGAAATATCTTTATTGTTGTGGCACCATCATGTTAGACTTTAAAACAAACTGACACATGTCAGCATTGAGCCTTTGTCAGGGAGTCAAAAGGTTTGATGCTGAAATGTTTTATGATGCATCTCTTCTTTCTTTCATTCCACTAACTAGTCTAACGTTTTAGCAATCCTACAAACTCTGAAAATGCATTGGAGTTGATAATAAAGTGACAATTAAGGCCATTAATTGTTTTTAAAGTGGGTGCCTTAGAGTTTTTTTTTTTTGTGTGTGTGTGTGTGTGTCCTTACGCAAGGAGCAACTTAAATAAACTCATTCTGAATCCAGGAAGCACTCGTGCCATTTTTCAATTAATCTTGACCAAGTGTAACCCAGTCTTTCTGTCCTTTTGGAAGGTGGCACGTGCAGAGGGGTGTTGTCTGTATCCCCAAAAGTGTGACACCCTCCAGGATCCAGCAGAACCTGCAGGTGTTTGACTTTTCCCTGTCAGAGGACGACATGGAGCTGATCGAATCCTTCAACCGCAACGAGCGCTTCATTGTCCCAACAGTCGAGGTGAGTCACTGCCGCAAGATTTTAACAGGTCCTTACCAAGCAGAACACATCTATATCACCAGTGACTTATGTTTATATGCAGCAGCCAGCTTGGTCCAAAATTAACTTTGTACTTATGTAATGACTCACTGATGACACCACATGGATGAAACATCAGCTGCTTTTAGATCAACATGAATCTCTGATATGTTCAAAGGATATTCCTTCTTAGAGAGCTGGACTGTAGGAATTTAGGTCGAACATACTGAGTCATGCAGTTTTAAAGATTTAAATCTAGGTGTAAACATGTATATATAGCTATGATGTGAGTGCAACTAATTTTCCATTTATGTTTTATTACAGAGGAACGGCAAGAGAGTGTGGAGAGATGCAGGACATCCTCATTTTCCCTTCAATGAGCCTTACTGAGTCTGCAAACAAGGCATACAATGTCATGTTTTAAAGCTGACTGTCACATAGGCCTACGCTGAAAAAATAAATCTTTTAAACTCAATTCAAACATGATCAAAATGTTTTTCTCTTTGGGATGAAGAGTGTGATTGGTTTTAACATATAAGAGACTAAATTTGTGAAGAAAATTCCTTCAAACATGTTTTTCCAGTCATGTCCTTTTGCAGGAGTGCAGTGAAGAAAAAGAAAACGTGACTTTTCTTTTACTGCTACAGTGACACTGTGTGGTCAGCTACAGAACTGCCTGTCTGCTCAGAGACACAAGTTTGATCACATGGTGCCTGTTAAGTCTCATAAAGTGAAGAGTCTTTCAAGGATAAATCATGACTGAATCATCGCAGCAGCACCGCTTTCAAAGCTTTAACTTTTGAATCATGTTTAAAGAAAAGACCGTCTCAGTGTCTGGCTGGAATTTTTCACAGTAGCTGAGCATTTTATTCAGCCAATGTCATCTCTTTGTGTGTTTCATGTCTATACTGTGAAACTATCTAATAAAGCAAACAAATTCTGCCTGCAAAAAATGCAAACACAAATGTAGACCTTTACTGTATGTCTGCAAAATAATAAAACCTATTTAAAAGAAATTTATCATATTCAGTTTCCTCAAAGGGACAGTTCACTTGTCACTAGTTTCCTCTGACCTGTAGTGTTTTTGATCCATCTAGATCATTTGAGTTGTAGAGTTTCTGTGATATAATTCACAGAAATGTCTTCTTACCAACATAATGGGACTAGAGAAAACCATAACACCTCTTTCCAGAAATCATGAAGTGATTACTCTAGATATTCCACAATCCCAGTTTCATGTAGGGACTGTTTTATTTCTACCATAGAAACAGTTTCTACATGAAACAACAAGGTCTGTTGATTATCTTGAGTAACTGGGTCATGATTTTTGAAAAGATAATGAGTTTTTCAAATGTAGTTTTTTGGGCACTTTGAGCCCCACAAGCGCCAGCCATTTCCGTTCTACTGACGATATCTTCAAAACTAAAACTAGATGGATAAACAGCACTACAGGTAAGAGGGAAACTATGCATTTTTGGATTAACTGTCCTTTAACGGTTCCCAAAATTAATTTCAAATAAAGGATATGTACATTCAGATTTACTCAAGATTAAATACTCTGAATCAAACCGTGTTCTTTAACTCTGTACCATAAACAGGGTTCACACAACTTTTTAAGAGTAAAATTCAAGCTTTTCCAAGCTACCTAAACCAGAAGTTTATAGACTCTCGGAGCATTTATCATCACATCTAAATTGTGATGCTGGGCAGAACAGAAAAACACCTTCCTATCATTTCACTCCCCATGATGCTTTAATTATGCGGCGCAAGCATGTCTGTGGTGTAGAGGTTGTTTGAAGTGTCTGCAACCGGTAACAAAGGCTGGTGGCAATGATTGCTCAGCATCACTGCTGTGTGGAGGAGTCAAATCACATTCCTTCAGCACTACATCAGCCTGATCATTATGGCCCTTGTCTGTTTTGCACAGTGAATGTGTCCATTTTGGAAAGCATTGTGTTTATGTCTGCATCTGCCAGTGAGCCATCATGATAACAGTAGACATAATATGTTAATTCCACTATATTCTCAGCAATTAAGTGGAAAAAATGTGCACGTATCAGCAATAATGAGCTGGAAAATATCAATATCCAATATCGAGAATCACGAAAAATTTTAAATTTAGCATTTTACAAACTTTCAAGTTCAGTACAAACAGTGAAAAAATAAATTTAAAACAGACGCTGATAACACTTCCATTTCGTGAGATTTTATTTTCAACAACATAACCTTGACAAATTTGTAATACATTATATGCTACTGTTTATTTAAAAAAAAAAAAGAGGAAGTCATTAGCAATATGTTTTTTCTTTTCGTTCTTATAGTCTAGCATAGAATCCCGTCACTAAAGCCATTCATGTTGGTTGTGATATACTGAGAATGAGGCCACTCAATAACACCCCCCACCCCTCCCCTCCCTCCCCCGATCTGCAGTCAGTCACTCACCTTCCAGTTCCAAACATCCCCTTACCCCCACCCACATCAAAGCCAGGGCAAACCAAGCGGCTACATGCTTTCTCCAAGGGAAGTCATACAAAAAAAAGGAACACATGAAAGAAGCACAAAGTCCTAAAAATGTGGAATCTGGTGAGAATTTGTACAGGTGTGATCCCAGTACTGACCACTGTGGGGCAGTGTATGTTTATCCATAAAGGTCATCATCGTTGTCTTCATTGAACACTGGACCACTGCCAGTTCCTCCTGAGCCATGGCTTGGACCGCTGCCGCCCGCAGCACTGGAGGGAAACCTGAGACAGAGACAAGACAATCATTTATGAGGAGATTATCCAGTGGTATGGTAGTTTGTATTTGCTGACAACAGTACTTTGAGGTGTGAAGAAGGCCTAGGCAAGAAAAACAGTGATATATATGCAATATACACTTCATCAATAGCACTAAGAAAATTGTTCAACAAAAGCGGTTCAATTAAATGCATGAAATCTAAACTGCCATGAAAGTACTTAACAAATATGCCTGGTCCATAAACAGCCTATCATATCCCTTGATAATGAGATAATGGGTGACATACAAACAACCAACTGCTTAACAGGGCTTTTGATGCCATTTCTCTTGTGCCACATGTTGATGGCGCAGGTGGAGTGAGAACGTGTAAACTTTGAGGAAATTGATAATAAAAAGGGCTGCTCAGTTCGTCAGTATGGCAGTCTTTTTTTTATTATTTTTTTAATGATGTTTGAGTCCATTATTACCTGTGTGCCTTGATAAATAAAGTAGTTAAATTCAATATTTCACCAGGTCTTTATTAAAAAATTATCAATAAACTGAAATTAAAAAACCTTATGACAATTTCTCTCATCACCCAGCCCTAGTGTGAAGTAAAAACTGGATCATCTTTTTAAACATGCAGTGTCTAATGTCCATGTAGTGTAGAAGACTCGTCTAAAATTGATCAGTTTAACTGCTCAAGTATGGTTACCATCAGAACAGAAGCTGAATTTGTTTTAACAACTCTTTCTGAAAGAATGGCAATCCACTTCAATGTGCCACTCCACAAAGCTCAACTATGCAGCAAACAACATTTATGCAAATACAAAATGTCAGAAAACTGTACCTGAAGCTGCCAAAGCCGCGGCTCTGCTGCAGTGTCTGAGCAAACATCTCGTATTTGCGAATGTCGTTGTCACTGACGGAGCGACGGGCGAATCGCATTGCCTCTTCAAAGTGGTCCTTCCTGATCTCTGGCACGGGATCATCCTCCTCCACTTCCTATTAAAAAAAAAAAAAAAAAAAAAAAAAAAAAAAGACATTAGAGCGTTAACCACTGAGCATATCATACTGGGAAAAACTCCAAACGGTCTCAGCCAAGATGAAAATGATTGATTCAGAATCACAGCATTGAAGCAAATAACACAAGGGTGGGAGAAAAAACATCAACCCAGATTTAATAAAATGTTAAAAAATCTGTTTCAAGAAGTACAAATTATGTAGAACATGACTCAAATGAAAATTGAAGATGCATTTGAGAAAAGGTGGATTTCAGATGTGAAATTCTAACTACATTATAGTGAAATGTGTGACTAGCATGTATGGTCAGGCATGTATACATGTGTATGTGTGTGACTGTATATGTATGGGTAAATGATGTAGATGCACAAATGTAATGTATTCAATCTACATAAGTGTGTGCTAACCTGTCTGTCATGTCCCCTTTTCTTTTTGTTACTTGTAATAATAGTTACTTGTAATACAATAGTAGTAGTGAGTAGAAACGTGAACAAGAGGACAGAATGAGCTCTGACCATGGCTGATGGGTTGGTCTGCCTCTCCCTCTCTCTGCGGATCTCGTTCTCGATGCTCTCTCTGATGGCGAGTTTACACGCCCGCTGGCAGATCTCTGTAAGATCGGCTCCAGAGAAGCCGTTGGTCATCTTTGCCAGGAAGTCCAAGTCCACATCCTACCAACAAACAAATTACAGACTTAGAAAACATATACATTTTGATTCCCTTCTCAATTCTGGTAAAGGTTATTTATAACAATATTATACATTGTTGTTTTCTTTCATTAGTTGGTCAACATGCCCTTGTTGACCTCCACTCGCCACCATGTGTGTTGTTCCATTTGTCTGAAAAACTCAAATGACCTCTGAGATCAACTCTCGGAGAGCTAAGGGAGCAAGTCAACAACAATGGGGTGTATATCTCCCATCATGCAGTGCAGTAATGCATTTGGTGGAAGAAAATGGTGTCAAATGAACTAATGTAGTCTACATACAATTCTAGTTATTATATTTATTTAATGGGCGCAATGTTCATGAATCAACCTTTCAGTTTACACATCATTGTAAATGTGCTGCAGTTAAAAAATAATTTTCATTCATATGAAAGTTGTAGATTACATTGCTTTTCAATTTCAGTTGTTTTAATATTTTACAGGTCTGTATAGGTAGGCTTATGTCTATAGGTTCACTCACCTAGTTAGAACAGTTATCATATTTTCACGATTTCTTTGATGCCATCATGATTTTGGAAGATATCATAAACCAATGATAGTATGATAATCATGATAAACTTCTAAAATCAGAAACTGATGAAGTCAATTACAGTGACATTGCAATTATCAGCGAACCCTGCAGACTCATTTTACTGAGGTGCAAAAATCTTCCACAGATGATTTGTAAAAAGCAGTATAGCGCCTAGCCTACAACTGCTGTTGATTCATGTTAGGGATTAAAGTATAGAAGGGCAAGTATGTTCCATTAAAATCCCTGGGGTTATAATGTAAAGCAGCATTTATGTCATGCTCCTACAGGGGATCTTCAGTTAAATCAAGTTGGCCTCATGAAACTATGACAAGAGATTTTTTTTTCTGTTCTACCTTAGATCAACTAACTACCAATGATTGATGAAATTATAGGCCAACACACAAACAGGTCCTTCAAAAAACAGGAGAAACCATGAACAAGCATTGGGTCCATGCATCTAAGACTTTAGTCACCGTCTTACCTTGCTGATTGGGCTCTTGCGGAGGTTGGCTTTCAGGATGCTCATCCTGCTCTTCTCGTCGGGCAGCGGGATGTAGATGAGTTGGTCCAGACGGCCGGGTCTCAGGATGGCCGGGTCGATGATGTCTGGTCTGTTTGTGGCTCCAATGATGAAGACGTTCTTCTTGCTGGACATTCCGTCCATCTCGGTCAGGATCTGGTTGATGACACGGTCAGCTGCTCCGCCGCCATCTCCCACATTGCCGCCACGGGCCTTGGCTATGGAGTCCAGCTCGTCAAAGAAGAGAACACATGGGGCTGCTTGACGGGCCTGGAAACATCACACAGAATTAGTCGCCAACATTGAAACTTGTGGTTGTTCTGCAGATTAAATGTACAATATTCTAAATTTATTACACAGTTACCTTGTCAAAGATCTCTCTGACGTTGGCCTCAGACTCTCCAAACCACATGGTGAGGAGCTCAGGTCCTTTGATAGAGATGAAGTTTGCCTGGCACTCATTGGCGATGGCTTTGGCCAGCAGTGTCTTACCACAACCAGGAGGACCGTAGAACAGCACACCTTTGGATGGGGTCATGCCAAACTTGAGGAACTTGTCTGGATGCTCCACAGGGTACTGAATTTAGAGAAGCAGAGTAAAAGCAGAGTAAGAAAACAAATTTTACAGTTTGAGATTCATTTATTTCAGAAATGATCTTCTGGAAGAGTTTCATACCTGCACCAGCTCCTGCAGCTCCCTCTTGACATCATCCAGCCCTCCGATGTCCTCCCAGGTGATGTTGGGAACCTCGACCACCGTCTCCCTCAGTGCAGATGGGTTGCTCTGGCTCAGGGCCCACTGCAGGACAGAGTTCAACATGTTAGTGAGGATTCAGAAGGCTATTATAAACCAACGTACCAAAGACCATATTGGAGTTCTTACCTTGAAGTCGTCCATGGTGACAGCAAGCGAGTTCATGACTTCAGCATCAATGGTCTCATCTTCAAGGTCGATCAGGTCCATCTTCTTCCTGATGGCCTGCAGGGCAGCCTCAGAGCAGAGAGCAGCCAAATCTGCTCCCACATGTCCATGAGTCTCATTGGCTACCTACACCAAAGATACATAGAGGACAATAATACTTTGCTGTCCAGCAAATACACATTAAAACTTCATGAAGTAGAAACACAAACACTGCTACTGTAGTGCAAGAATTATAAATCTGCATTCTTGTCAGTTTTGAGATATTGAGCTTCAAAGTGTTCGGATTCCAAATTGCAAAAATGATATTTAGAACAAGTCTTTTTCATATATGAAAATGACAGACAGTCTAGATGTATTCTAAATACATAATATCAAAAGCCCATCACATAAAAAAAAAAAAAAAGTTTTTGGAACAAATCAAATGCGCATAGAACCTTATAACCTTCTAATCATAATAAAAGTTAATTTTAATGCTTTCTATTACTTTTTTATGAGGTTCTTTTTTTAATCAGACTTAATATTTATGACATTTTAAAGTTTAGAAAACTTTGTGAAACATGAAAACATCAACTGTTGAGTGAACTTAGACTTGTATGGCATTTGTACTACTGTCCATCATTGTTAGTTACCATCTATATATTTAAAAAAAGGAAGGTAAACTTAGAGCACCCACTTAGACAGTTTGGTTATATGGGATCTAACAGCCATTCTGCATTAAATCAAACTAAACAAAACAGAATAAAATGCAATTTCCTGTGAGGTTTTACTTTTACGTAACAGGCAATAATAGTAACCACCTGACTTTTCTTGTCCTCAGGGATGCAGTGTGTGGTTTGGTGTCACCTGACTGCAGGAGAATTACTATGTGTACAGACCTGTTCCAAGTCAACATCATCAGCCAGTTTCATGTTCTTGGTGTGAATCTGGAGAATCTCCAATCTGCCGGTGGCGTCAGGGATGCCGATGTCCACTTCCCTATCGAAACGCCCTGCAGGTGGTAGGGGTTCAAACACACATTTATTAGTTTCAATGAAACAGACACATACCAGACATGCCTCAATATGATTTAGTTTAAGAGCACAATGCAAAACTGTCTACATTTCACTAAGCACATATTTGATAAATAAACACAAACCAACTCCAGTCCTTTGTCGATGCTGTCAGAAGCTTGCCCTTACTTAACATTAATGCCTTTAAAAGTCTGCAGCTGCGCAGCATTGTGAGAAACTGACCCAATAGTGACCTGCAAAATTAACAGCAGTCAGCAGCTGTAATCAGTGATATTACAACATGCTGTAGTGAGCCACACAGAGAGCAGCTTCAGGTTCTATAAAATAAGAGACCACAACTTTAGGTCTACTGTAGTGACATTTCTAAGGTGCACAACACCACTGAAGTGATGCTGTTAGTTGAAAATTACAATTGAATATGTTTAAATAAAACATACAATAAATAAAAAAAATGTATGAAACCAGGCTATTTTTCAATACAAAGCTATTCAACAATTAAACAAACATTTCTGATCTTGTTGAAGTAGGTCTAAATAGTATGGAAGGGATAACGCATTTTTGCAGGCCAACATTAGCATTGCTCTGGTTCCCAGCACAAAAAGCCAATGGGATTTTTCCATTTAATTTGGATTAGTGCTTAAGTTCTGTGGTGAACACAATCATGATACTTCCACAATTTGTTCAGCAAGATAACCTTCACAAATTAACAACTTTTGATTTTTTAAGCATAAATGCAACCACCAGAAGTAAAAAGGTAACATTGGGCTGTAGATGAACTACACCTTTGTTGCATGACTTCAACTTCACCACCAAGTGACTGGTGTTTGCTGTGTTGACGTTTAATGTTCATGAAAACCTCTGTAGTCTCATTAAGCCGCTTTTTTTTTTAAGGCATGTAAAAACTTCAAAATTCAAAAGTGGGATATTTACAGACATATTTTAGGTTGTAGAACAGAAGATTAAGATCTCTTTAGGGAACTGGAAGTGCTAATATGCCAACTCATTTCCAGGTTTTAGGACTCATTCCAGCAGCACTCTGTTGTTGGCCATGTGAACACTGTGCAATGTTAGCAAAAATATCTATTAGTAGATAGTTGATATATTTCTTCTTTTTGTGTTCAATACAATTTTTTAAAGAACTAATATCAGCAGAAGACACATGATGGAGACATCCCTAATAATTGAGATGTTAAATATCATGACTGGTTATAATGCCAAAACAGATATACATCTATTTTCCACTACTTTATGCATAGACATGTAATAGCTGCTTTATATAGTAAACTGAAGACAGGCCTCATGCAGGAAACTAACCAAATCTCCTGAGAGCTGGGTCGATGCTGTTGGGTCTGTTGGTGGCAGCCATGACGATGACATGAGCTCTCTGTTTCAGGCCATCCATAAGAGTCAGCAGCTGAGAAACGATGCGCCTCTCCACCTCTCCATGAGTCTACAAAAAAAACCCACAAAAATATACACCGTCAACAACAACACACATCGTTGCTATACAATTCATTTGAAACTTTATCTCAACATTAGTGTTTTGACTGAATTTGAGTTCTTTGGCCAGTGTAATCACAAACCCTGTATCAGTTATACATTTAAAACCAGTGTGTGAAGATTACTATTCAAAATGACATATCAAAAGAAGAAACTCAATTTTGTGCAATTCAAAAGATTAACTCCTAGATCTGGAAACTGAAAATCATTTTCATTCATTTCAAAAACTCTTAAAATATAAACAGACACTGTTCTGTTCTTCAGCTATATATTTAGTTGTCCTCTCTTCCCACTCACCTTCTCTCTCTTTGGAGCGATTGCGTCAAGCTCATCGATAAAGATGATGGCAGGCGCATTCTTCTCTGCTTCCTCGAAGGCCTTTCTCAGGTTACTCTCGCTCTCTCCTGCCAGCTTGCTCATGATCTCGGGACCTAAAATGGAGAGCCAAACATTTTGACTTCAGACAAAAGCACAGCATATACGACATTCACATTAGATGGGATATTTCCATATTAACACTTTAATACACAACATACTTGCCCATGTACACTTTACAATAACTTCTTTTATAAAGCTCTGCTAATTTATGACCAACCTCAAAAGATAAGTGCAAAAATAACTGTTCTAAAATGATGCAGATATTTTATTTCATTCCTCACAGTGTATCCAAGCAACCATGGATACATATTCTAACCAATCAAAAACATAACAGCAACAACAAGGCGATGCCTTCAGGGACAAACAGTATTATCTTAAAACAACCTCGACTAGGTTTATGTGTGTATACAAGAGAAATATAAATGTGTTCACACCATTAATCAGGAAGAAGAAAGCTCCGGTTTCATTGGCTACAGCTCTAGCAATCAAGGTCTTTCCAGTTCCAGGGGGTCCATACAGCAGGATTCCACGTGGGGGCTGAAAAGGGAGGGAAAAATGTAAATCTTCAGTTGGCTTAATTATCATTACACATACTGTAAGCAAGTAAAAAAAAAAAATCAAGAAAAGAAACAATATACATGCTATGAGGCTGTGATTTTACTTCTTGTTTTATTCTCACTATACCAGACAATCAGATCAGCTGCAATGTAGATGGTTGAAAAGTAGTGAGAAGAGCTGCACACAACGTCACAATCCCAATATGGAGGGCTGCCCTAAAGACTTTGGATTGGTTCAGTAATAGAGGGATTTTTTCAAACCAATTGTTTTTTGCCCAGCTTTAACAACAAAAGTGGGGAGACTGTTCTCGGTCTCTATTGAGCGAAGCATTTTGAGACTTATTTTTTGCGTCTAGCTTTATTCTAACACTTGAAATGTGGCATGTAGACATAAACACAGTATAATAGCAACATTGGTGTATAGAACTCCTAAAATGACTCATTAAGGTGAGTTATACAGCAATATCTGGCTAGAGCTAGTCTAGATTTGCCACTGTCTTTCTTACACAAGAATAATTGTAGCACAACCAGTGCCTTTAAAATTTAGGATGGGAGTGTTTTATTTCTTTATATTTTAACTTAACCTTTGAATGCAAAAGCAAAGTCATTTTTCAATGTTTTAAGTAACACTGACTCGGTTTATATTCTACACTTTAGCCAAACCGGTCTGGTTGTTGCTCCATGCAGATTAAAAAGGCTTCTTACCTTGACTCCTATGGCCTTGAACAGTGCAGGGTGTCTGAGAGGCAGCTCCACCATCTCTTTTATTTGAGCCAACTGCTTCCTCACTCCTCCAATGTCATCATAGCCCACCTCATTCAGGGACTCCTCCTCATCCTATATGTTCAAACACAATATGTTCAGATTGCAATATGGTTTATTTTTGGAAATGTTAACCCATGCACTGTGTGTGTACCTGCTACCCACCTCTCTCCTGATTGGCTCTCCCTCACAGTGGATGACTGTATCAGGAGCAACGATGCAGTAAGGAGAGGGGTCAGTCTCCACAA
Source organism: Lutjanus erythropterus (assembly GCF_056507025.1). Lineage (NCBI taxonomy): Eukaryota > Metazoa > Chordata > Actinopteri > Lutjaniformes > Lutjanidae > Lutjanus > Lutjanus erythropterus. The sequence goes on along the minus strand of NC_139326.1, from coordinate 28,936,579 downwards.
CCTTGAACTCCACAGCACGCATGCCTCCTCTGACCAGGAAAATATCACCTTCACAAGGTAAAAGAAAACATATTGATTTTATTCAAACAGATATGCGTGCTATACACTGAAAGATCTGTTCAGCCAGGCAAAATAAAATATTGGTCTCAACAATGGAGGTTTGTACTGACCTTTGCGGATTGGCCTGTAAGCCTCCAGGAAGTATGGCTTCAGGTAGACCTCAAACAGGTTGCCAGTGATTCCCTCTACTGTGTCATCTATTGGGAGGACGTGGATCCTCTTTCCATACTTCACATCAGGACATGGCTGAATGCTGAAGGAGATATTGGATTTAAAACTTAACACTTTTTTTTTAGGGCTATGGAAAAAAAATTAAGACAAACGTGTGCTTTTCCTCACCTGATGACATCACCCAGTCGAACCCTCAGATTGTTGCGGACCACCCTGTTCATGCGAACCTTTTCATCGGAACAGGTGTCGTCAGACAGCACAATGCACACAGTCTCCCGCCTCTTCTTTCCCTTCATCAGCACTGTGTCTCCACGGAAGAGCTGCAGCTCGTCCATCTTGGTCTGAAGAGACAAACAGTTGAATCTCTTGTGTTATTACATTTAAAATATCAAGATGAAAAATAATATCCAAACATCTGATCTATAACAACAAATTCCAGGTTGGTCTCATCAGCCATGCATAAAACAGTCTGAAAGTCTACCTGAGAGAGGGAGACCACGCTGTTGTCTTCATTGATGGATTCATCAACAATCAGTCTGTTGGGTCTGTTCTTCTGTTTCAGAATTGCAGTGGCTAGATCATCATTTTTGGATCTATGATGAAAAACAGATAAAACAAGCAGTAAGTCAAACAAAATATTTCTTATTGTATACCTTCAAGGTCTCATACAGGTCCTTCAACCATGATTCTAAAAAAGTTAGGACACTGTTTAAAAACATCACTAAAAACAGAATGTATCAAATTCAGAAGGGGTGTATACTTACAAAAGACAATTAAATTTTATCAGTTTGGACAGTATGTAAAAATGTAATTATTTATCATCAAATATCAATGTACTGTACTTTATTAAATATAGGTAGAAAATGATTTGCAAATCATTGCATTCTGATTTTAAGTTTTGTAGCGCATCCCAACATTTTTTGGAACCCGAGTTGTACAATAACCAAATTCAAATTAGTAATTGTGCAATAGAAAATTTTGCATTTGAAACTAATTACCATCTTACTGTTCCACAGCAAATGAATGTTTGGTTTAACACGGGCAGCTTTTATGAAGTTACCAAACTTAACAGTTAAGGTGCTTTGTGACAAAGTGAAACCTCTCAGTTTCTGGTTTAGTTTCTCTGGTGCACCAACAGAAACTTGGAAAGCACCCTTTTATTGCATTGTACAGCCAGTTGTTAAATGAATTTTACTGTATTGTCTCTGTTCTTGGTTTTTATACAAGCCCATTCAAGAATAAGAATCAAAATTTTATTAAAGATTACATGATTACATTGTCACTTCTTGAGACCTGAGATTATGTGTATACATACATTATTAATACTACTAACGAAGACTAAATATATTGTATATGTATGCATAACAGGTATATAATATGTATAAATATGTATTGCTGCAATGGTACCCATTAAGACTAGGCTATATATAATATTATACCATATTGTGACATGAGACTAGATATCATATGTCAGCAGTGTTGTTTTTTCCTGGTTTTAAAGGCTGCATTACAGTAAAGTCATTTTTTTAACTTACCAGACTGTTCTGTTTTATTATTTGCCCACTTAGATTTTTTGGCTCAGTAGTATTGTGGATATAATAACTAATTGTGTTAATATTTTGTGAACGCACCACTAGACATCCCTACAATATTGAGGTATTTGGTCAAAAATAAATCTTAGCCACTTGCCCTCTTTGGAATCCACATGTCACCAGTCACAACATCAATAATCCACAATTATCGATATTGTCGGATATGAAATATCACTATTATGATAGCTTTTTCTACTATATTACCCAGGCTTAGTACCTGTTAAGTGCAAATAGTTTGTTTACTCTTTCTCTTTAATGTATTATGAACTATGCATTTAAGGGTACGGTTTTAAGGGTATTGTTTTCATTGCTTTACTATTTTTCAGTCCATGTCATCTTTCAATATAGTGTCTGATTCAGTTTTCAACTGTTGTTCTTTTTAGTCAGTTTGCACTTGCAAATGTCGTTCTGCCCAATAAAATAAACGGTATTCTTTTTAAATAAACAGTAATAATTTTATGCCATCCAAATAATGAATTACAGATAATCCCGCATTTTAAATCAACATAGTATGTGAATCTTAAAAGCACCTGGTTTACAGGATAAATCTTCAACCAAACTCCTCTGGTTTGGTTGGTATAAACAAGTCCTTCACACAACTGGACAATTACAATGACTAAACGTCATGTACGGATAATACGCAAAATCATACGTACAATCCACATACCACCAAAAATTAACCGGTAGTTCATTAATGTAAGGGTACAAATTGCCACAAGTTTCCAGAAAACTCTTAGACTTGTTTTGTAGTTTCTCTTTCATGTAGTTAGCATGCTAATGCTAGCCTTTTTAGCTAAGTGACTGGCGAGTAAGCGAGCCCAGATGACACAGCAAAAGAATTAGGGAAAAAAAACTTTGTTAGCAGGCTCCGCGGAGAGACTACGTTACAACTCTAATGTGACTTTACAATCATTAGCCACCAACTTCAGAATGACCTACACAGTAATCAGATGAGGACATGTTTAATTTCTCAACTGTTTGGCTAACAGCGAAATAGAGCCCAAGTAAATTGTCGATCATTTAGAATGAATAGCCTAGCTAACCCTGTTAGCTTAGATGCACTGTGCAGAGTAGCCATGTAGTTAGCCGTCTAACGCTAGCTATCGTTTTCTTTCATGTACTGGATTAACTAACCCCATGCCTTTATCTGATTAAATTCATAATTCTTCAATTCACAATGTGAGGCTAATTCTGTACACATGCTATTAGCCGGTGGATAGGCCAGCTTGTCGGTGTGATGGTGGACGGCTTTGGCCTTGACACTGTTGCTAAGCTAACATTAGCATTCAAACACGACAGCAATGACTGCGCTTTGTCAAGTCGCTGTCATGCAGCTGGCTAAGTCAGTACCGCTAACCGGTCAAAGACAACCGTTTAACAACTATCAACAACTCGTCGGGATCGTACCAGGTTGTCAGTTAATGTTCAATGTTAGGTTAACCAACCAACAGACAAAAGTGCGGAGGCTGAAGTAACTGACCCCATTAGCTCTACTGCTAGCAAACTCGGTAATGTATTAGCAATCAAGCTAACTTTAATAAACTAACGTATCCTGAGCTGATGTTAGCCATTTAAAAAACATTTGCTGATAGCCATTGTTCACAAAAACGTATTTTAATAAGACAGATATTTCCACTTACTCCCCTCCCGAGGCCATGGTCGTCCACCTGGATTACTATTAATAAATAAAGAAATTCTAGCTAAATGTTTAAGAGGCTTAACCGGTTTTCGTTTCTCAACGTTCTCTGTGATTTCACACGAAAGAGCAGCAGTTTCCGTCCTTTACTGTTATACCATGAGCTGGATGCATCCGGCATTCTGATTGGCTGGAGACCGGCCATCATATTCGGCAACCAATGAGAGATTCCTGTCTGACGTCAACAAGAATATTGTGAGAATTTGGCCAGTTACAAATGAGAGGGACGTTCCTATTTTCACCAACGTGTCTCTTATTGGTCAATTACGCCTATCACCAAACTTCTGTCATCCAATAATAGAATACCGCGTTGATATTGGAGAACCGTAAAAACACGATTCTGGCCTTTTACGCTTGACAATAACAGCGAGTGTAAAGAAGGTGCACAATGTGTTTTTATTGTTTTATTTATTTATAGGAACACGAATGTGTACTATAAATAGGCATTTTAGAGCAGCAACACAGTTTATGGTGCCAGGTATCTTCTGAAGTAATATACTGTATATATTGTCCTTTATTTTGACAAGCATAATAAATTCTCAAATTCTTGATTACTCTTGCCTTGCAAAAACACATTTTATTTCATCTGATCAAGCAACTTTACATGTATAAACCACCTGCCAGGTTTACCACCCACACTGTGTTCATTCTCAAACACTGCAAGCCCATTCAGGATGCTTTATTTTACTGTCCCAGTGGATACATGTTTGTTGTGGGTATGGGTTTCACTTCACAGGCCAGAGAAAGCCGATCCACTTCAGTAAGTAATAGGGTATTCTTCTTTTGTCTGTCTAGGCTGACAAGGTAGGACCAAGTCCCTGTATTCTGTGGCGCAGCTCCGTGGAGTCCAACAAAGGGCCAGTCTGTGGTTCCTGTAGGTACACAGGAAACGTCCTGCAACACAGAGGCCAAATACCAGTTAGAAGAAGAATAACATCACATTCACAATGTAGGAAATGTGCGATGCCTATAGAGACTGAGTAAACTCTCATCCAGGGCTAAAATTGTATTTTCTTCGAATTCTTGAAATCAAGAAGAACAAGATATTTTTCAGACTTCAAAGGCTCAATTGTCATACGCAGAGATAAACAAGATATCGGTTGAATTAAATTGTTTGTTTGCTATGTCTCTACCCGGTGCTTTCAATTATTCTATTTACAAATATAAAATATAATCAAAACTAAGTTTAATAAATTAATAAAGAAGAACAAAGGAGAAGGACAAGAAGACTGAGGTAGACAAGGTGATAAACACATGGTCCGTGCTAAAAACATTCAACGGTCTGTAATATAAAACAGTATAAAACAGACTTAGTATCTTAAATCAGCACATATTCAGATGCCTTGAGACTGATGTAACTACTAGGGGCTTAAATGTTATTTTCTTTGAAAATGTACTCTTCTAAGGATTCAAAGGCTTTATTGTTTTATGCAATAAAGTCTTTGAACTGCAGTTCGTGAAGCATCAAAATGCATCTCAAATGCATTTTGAGTAGGCCAGATTTTAACTTCCTTGTTTACTGTGAGGTAAACAAACAGCCTGAGAAAACGGTGGTAGCATCAAAGTGGAGTCCCACTTTGATGAGTCCCACATGTTAAACGTGTCTTTGTTTGAATTCCTGTTATCTGGCATTGACATTTTCCCTGCATACCAAGAACAACCAGGTAAAACATCATTAAGCAATACTAAATAGCAGAAAATGGTTGAAAGCGTCTTTAAAAATCTTGTTTGAGATCTTTAGAAATCAACTGTTTTTGTAAGATTTGTCTTGCTATATGCATTTTAAATTGAGTAAAAAATGCTTTACTGTGGCTGGGGATGCATCTGCATTCACCCAACATGGTGGCTTGTACAATCAAATCAAGGGCTGATTTTGAAAAAACATTTAATTGTGGTTATTTTGACTGATAATGCATTTGTGATATGATTTGCAATAAAAGAGGGAATGATCGTTTTTGCATAATTATTCTCATTTTGATTGAAAACATATTAAAGGGATAGTTCATCCAAAAATGAAAATTCAGTCCACCAGGCATTACTGTGCTGTGTTACGGCAGCGCCACAGCAGTTTCAGCGATTCATAGCCATTCTAGACAATGCTTGTGTTTCCACCAGAAGCTTGGAGCTATGTTCACATGTGTGTGCACACGGTCTGAACTGGGTGTGTGTGGTGTGATGGTGTGTATGCACAAGTAAATAGCATGTCCAGGCTTTAGGAAACTTGGATTACACCAGACGAGCAGTATAGAGGCACTTTATGGCTGACTTTGGTTGTTTTTTCTGTTTGAAAACTGGTTACGATTAACTTACACTGTTTGGGAGATTCTGCAATGCTGTTTCCCTGTGAAACTCCAGCAGTGTTTTGTGGACTGAAAAACTAAACCCAACCTTCAATCAGCATGAGGGTAGTAGATAATGACTGAATTTTCATTTTGGGGTGAACTATCCCTTTAAAATTATTATAGCGTGATTTTTGACGGAATCTATACCAACCAAAGATGTTTTACCAAGTCTGTAAATATGATGTGTAGGTCAGGAAATCTCAGCAACAGGACAATATTTAAGTTAAAATTATTATTCACATTTTGCCCTTAAAAAACATTGCGCCTCCTGTGATTTCAAAATTGCAGTAGGCCATATGGCAATTTTGATAATAGTGTTTTTTCTGCACATTCACACATGTATTTAGAGCTGTATACATTTAACCAGGTCATGCAAGATGCATTTGTGTGCTACGTGTGAACAGGGGTGAAGTGTGAAAAAGAGTGAATTAAAGAGTGACAGTGTCTTACTCTAGTGAGGATTGTACAGTGAAACTCCAGGTTTTTTCCCAACAAGCTGCTGCCTCCCGTTTCCTGCTAAGCCGCCACAGCACTTCCCCACACCACAGCCCTGCACCTACACACTCTGAGACAGAACATACAGCATCATGGCCTGTCCTAACAAAATATGACATGAAGTACAGATTTATCACTGTTCAAATCATAGATCCATGTAGCAGCCTAGAGTTCATGAGTGACCTTAACTTATCTCTGCATGACCAAGTTGCTGCAGTGACAGTACATTGGCAATAATCCTGTGTCAAAAATAGCTTCAAGCTCTCCTGTACATATCATTAAACGGATATATATCCGGATTATTTGAAGTGGGGTTGTATGAGGTACTTATCCAAGTCAGTGTATTAAATAGACTAGATGGCGGTTGGCATGCTTCCATTTTGAAGAGGAGTACCAACACGGACAGGGTCAGCAACAAAGGGTATTTTAGCCACATTAAAATGGTCCACCTAGAACAAAAATTAATGTCAGTTTAAGTGTACGGTATATTTAGAATATTTTCACTGCTTCAGTTTGCCACTAGACAGTCTTTTCTGATGAGAAACCTACATTATACAAGCTAAATATCACTCTCTCCAAAGACACCAAACCCCAGAGGAGAAATCACTTTATCTCACAGAACACAGGAGTTGCTGGTCTACAGCTGCTTCGATCAATTGTTTGTGTTTTTGTGACTTTGGGGAATCCACTTTATCCTTTTAAAACACCAAAGTCACACAATGACACAAATAAATTAACCAATTGAGGCAACAGCAGACCAGCAACTCCTGTGTTCTGTGAGAGAAAATTACCAATTTCACCTTTTGAAGTTTGGTTGGTTCAGAGTTCAGTCTTGTCTTGTCTGACAGCAAGGTAAAGCGGTGAAAAATTCTAAATATAGTGTACACTTAAACTGATATTCATTCTTTTAGGGTGACCTTTTTAAAGTGTCTAAAATGCCTGTTGTTGCTGACCATGTCCACAACTATACATCACTTAGTTTCCATGCTCGTGCCCCTTTCTACTTCTCCAAACTGGTGGTATGCCAACTGGTATCTGCTGTCAGTGATACACTGATTGAAACATCACTAAGTACCTAATACCAAGACCCGTCTTCAAATAATCTGACCTATCCCTTTAAGTTAAAGCTGATGCGTGTATACCTGGGAGCACCTGCAGGCCAAGCTGGAGGTCTCTCAGCGCCTCTCTCAGCTGGTCTGTCTGAGAGAAGCTGATGCCCCTGTAAGCCAGTGAAAGCCCCTTCAGCCTCTGGAGGACATACAGGTCTGTTCCCGGTTTGCTAACCATGTCTGCACTGGGGATCTGTGGCTGGAAACCTGTAATTGAACAATCAACTAAAATGTACAAAGTAACAATAGCTGTAGGATGTGTAAAGGATGTGTTTTCCCAAAGCATGGCTGCATAGATATAGTTAAAAGAGAGATACAAGAGTACTATGGCAGGAAAATTTCCATTTAATTAACACCTGAAAGAAAACCATTTCCTGCACCATAGGGTATTTAAACATGATTAATAAAGCTGCTCTTTCACTATAAAGTTCAGTTTATTTTGCAGTAATACAGATAGGGTGCACTATTTTAATCCAATACACTTTCTTAAATTCAGTGAATATCTCCTCATGGTCCTCTAGCTCCCCGCTCTGTGTGCATTCAAAAGAAATCTGATATTTCTACACAGCCCTTCCCCTGTAAATGAGAAACAAAAAGCAGCTTGGCCCGAGCAGTCAACACCAGACAACTTTAGCAGTTACCTTGCGTTTCTGTGGCTGCAACAAACTGTTAAAAAATGTACATATTAGCAGTGAATTAAGTTCCAAGCACTCTCTAGGAAAAATATTACACTAAATCCCTCACTAAATGTGACATGTTAAGAATTCCTTGCATGTCCATAAAAACACATAACTGTAGAAACACAAGATAGAAAGTGTCAAATATTGACCCTCGTCTTGTCAATTCAGCATCAATACAATTCCTAAACATAAACTGTATTTACATAAAAACTTTGTATTTTGAATTTTGTCACTTCATCTCTACCAGCCTCTATTTTATTGCTATTTAATCTATGTTAGTGGGGGAAGACTGTGGGAATGAAAGGCAAACTGTTAAGTTAAGATTTTCGGGCACCCTTGTACCTCAGGTGGTAGAAGCATGTACCCAATGTACAGAGGCAGAGTCCTCAGCAGCAGCCTGCGGTCCTTTGCTGCATGTCTTCCTCCCACTCTTTCCCCATTTCCTGTCAGTCTACAGCTGCTAAGACTTCTTAAATTAAGATTTCTTCTTACTAAAAAAGTCAGTTATAATTTTTTTTGTCAAGCGCAACATAACAAATTACAGTTTGCCTCAGGGGTATATACAATCTGTACAGCATAAACACCCAGTGTCCCTTACACAGGTGCTGGTTGGTGGATAAGATTTATGGTAAATTAAACACTGACTCATAACAGTCAATTCACCATTCTTCATGACTGTATGAGGGTGAATGAGGGTATTTGAGTTTTTCCAGTCGTTACCCAAGTAACTACACAGTTTGTTGTATTCCTTTTTAGCAATGGAGAGAGTGCAACTACCCTCTAATAATATTAAACATGTTTGATTTTATCAAGATGACCACTGTGAAGACGAGAAAAAGACGAACTTAAGATAGCATGGACTGAGTGAAGATGACTGATTCCAGAAAGTTTTGTTTTCTTTTATGATTTTCTTTTTTGTTTTGGCAGCCATGACTTTGCCTCGGCATAGCTCAAATGTTAAAATTAGCAAAGTTGTATGACAGAAAAATGGGGGTGCAAAAGCCTGTTTGCTCCCTGAAGTCTAACAGTGTCAGTGCATCTGCTCCAAAGTATCAAAATACTCACCTCTTTTTTTAAAGTGCACCTTCACCAGCAGGTTGATGCACCTGTAATGGAGAGTAAAATCTTTTGTGTTTGTTTAGACTCATAATAATCAATGACAGAAATAAAGTTATTTTCATGTTACAAACCTTGTGTAGTGAGTCACAGCTTGTTTCCAGTCCTTCAGGTGAGTGTAGCAGTGACCCTGCAGGAGGTAGGCAGCCCCAGTCCAGAGCAGCACCCTCACTCTGTCTTCACCCTCCGCACCCACAGCCCTGTCCTCAGCCTCACATGTCTCCTCTGGCTCCTCCAACACCAGCTTCTCTGGCAGCAGCTCCAGTGTTGTGCTGATGACTTCATCGCACAGTGCCATGCAATCAGCAGGCCGTCGGGCCATAAGCAAGGCAGCGCTGGCCTCCAGGTAAAGTTCAGGCAACCTGAGGAGGGGGTGCACCTCAGCGTGCACCTAAGACAAAGACATACAGCCAAGAGATGGCAATTAACATGTTAATACAGCATTCATAGCACACACAAAAATATATCCAGTGCCGGTGTTAAAGGGATAATATGGAATATTATTATACATTTCTAAAAGTGTGTGTGACTGTGCGTTCAGTTCCGTTTTTACTTTCAGATATCTGCTACATTTTCCTGTCATGTTTGATTTCAGACATACAGGAGTCATGTCAAGTTACTGCTGATGAAAACTGAAATTTCCTGGTTTTGCTGCTTCATAATAAAAGCTTCTGGATAACACAATAACACAGTACTTTTATTGTGAAGAACTGATTGTAAATTTTGTGTTTATTTGCTGTTTTACAGCTGCTAGACTCCAGGTAAGCTGTTCATTTTCAGTTAAAGTCTGAATGCCTTCAAGTGTGTAGTCCTGTTGTAATGGAAATGCAAATCCCTGTTGTGTTGAGCTGACATGCTGAGCCAAACTGAGTCAAGCCAAGCCAGTACATATGTATGGAAAAGAGGTATATCTGTTGGTTTGTTTGTGTTATTATGACTTTGTTGAACTGAAGTTACACAACAACACAAACAAACTAACAGACTGAGGCAGCAGTAGACCAGCAACTCTGCGTTCTGCAAGGTGAAATTACTGATTTTTCCTATTGAGGGTGGTTGCTTTGGAAAGAGCAATAACTGGCTTAACGGTTGTTTCTCATCAGAAAATGATCTCTGATGGCAGTAAAACTGTGAAAATATTCTAAATACAGTTCACATTTAAATTGATACCAACTTTTTTGGTGGATCTTTTTTAAGAAGGCAAAACCTGTTTTGTTGCTGACCCTGTCCACCATAATTCATTGTTTAACTCCTTACTGGTACTCATACAACCACTAGCCCTTTAATCCGAAGTATCTCTTTAAGTGATCTTGTCTGTCAGGGTTTTCAGTCTTACTCCATGTTGATCCTCTGAGTGAAGCTCAGCCAGCAGGTCCAGATAATACTCCACACCCTCTGATACCCTGCAGAGACAGGAACACCCATATTACGACTACATTGTGCACCATGTGTGCACTACTCTCATTTCTATTTTCTGGTTTTTAGTAGTGGTCAGGTGACAGTAAAACACAGACACTCTAAGCTCCTAACCAGACTTCTCACCTCCCATGGATCACACATTTATGGGCCAGACTGTGAAGGACAGAGAGGGCAGATGGAACCGAGAGCAGGCTGCTCAGTGATTGGCCGCGGAGCAGTAGTGACGGGGAGAGGAGAGGAGCCGGAGCAGGCTCTGAGGCAGAGGGTAACAGCAAAGTCTGTGGGACACGAGAGGTTTCATGTTTCAGTACACAGGCCTGAACTTAAAGCGATAGTTCAAATTATTTTAAACAGGGTACCTTCCCATACTCAGTGTTTTATCTACAGTAGATGCTGGTTGGTACACCCAAGGTTAGGAGAAGCAGAGAGGAGCACCAGCATGGAAGCTAAGCAATGTACTGTTGTGGACAGGGTCAGCAACAAAAGGTATTTTAGCTACTTCAGAAAAGTTCACCTAAAAAAAAATCAATACAATTTTAAGTGTACGCTATATTTAGAATATTTTCACTGCTTTACTTTTCTGTCAGTCAGCCTTTTCTGACAGGAAACTGCCATTATATAATGACAACATTGCTCAGTCCAAACCAACCAGACTCCATAGATGAAATCAATAATTTTACCTTGCAGAACACGGGAGTTGCTGGTCTACTGCTGCCTGAATAGGTTAGTTTCTTTGTGTTATAGTGTGACTTTGGTGAATCCGAACTATCCTTTTAAAACACCAAAGACAATCAATAACACAAGCAAACTCACAGATTGAGGCAGCAGTAGAGCAACAACTGTTCTGTGAGGTGAAATTACTGATTTTACTCATGAAGGTTGGTTGGTTCTGAAAAAGTGATGGCAGGGTTGTAAGATCTGATCCCAATCCCAAATTCTCATCCCTAAGCAGTGAAGATACTTTAAATAGCGTATAATAATAGTGTAGCGTACACTTAGAGGGACAGGTCGCCCCAAACAGACACTGGCTTTGAATTTTTTAAATGTATTTTTTGGCTTTCAACACAACAATCCGAGTGCCATCTATTTCTTGTATATTGGAGAGAAGGCAGACATCTCCACAGCCGATGTCTCCAGAACTCACAACTCACATTAAAAAATCAGAATGATAAATAGCACTACATGGCAGGGAAAATATGTATTTTTTTTATTTTGGGGTGAACTGTCCCTTTTAATTGATACTGGTGTTTTTAGATGGAGCATTTTTAAGTGGCTAAAATACCTTTTGTTGCCGAGCCTGTCCACAGCAGCTCACTGATAGGCATCTACTGGAGGTAAAATACCGACTATGGATAAGAAGCTCAAACAACCACACTTTAAATAATACAAACTATCCCTTTAAATTAATGTGTGTCAGTGTTTTACATAAACCAAAAGCAGAGACTATGTCTTAACAATGAAAATAATTTATCTAAGTTTCCAAGACAAACATTGAGACACATTTTACAGGCATTTTACTGCCTTCCCTGTACATCCTGTATACTTGTGTTACTCACTGAGTGCAGCAGACGGAGAGCTTGTATCTCAGCCTGTACATTTCCCAGCTGTCTGTAGATGAGCATGCTCTGGTACAGAGCACACACACACCGGAAGTCTGTCTCCAGTGCCTGTCTGTAACACTGCAGAGCCATCTGAGGGCGGCTCTGGAGACAAATACAAACACACACACACTCTCACTGCATGCAAATGCTCAAACCTGTTATGCTTATGCATGATACACGCTAATGTTCTGTGTGTATGTGTAGACTCTGTGTGTCTGTGTGTGTGTGTACCATCTGGGCGAGGCAGGAGCCTGACAGAAGGTGTGTGTATGCTACTAGAGCTCTGGGAGCAGGCAAGGACGAGGCTTTCTGCAGACCAGACAGCGCTTCTGAACTCTGACCTTCAGTCAACCTCTCTGCACCTTAATGAAAGACACAGAGCACAGCAAACCAGTAACAGGAGTAATTACTTAAAACTACAAACACAAGTGACATGACAACGTATACAATGATGTGTACATCACTGTCAATCACTGACTGGGGGGGATCACAGGTGTCTCAGTGCTCTATAGGCTGTCCAGCAAGCTAGAAAATGAGTTCAGAAGTCTACATGCCTCTAAAGGGCTAAACAGTTAATAGTTCACTTTGTGTTTTTATTTTGGAGGTGTAGTAGTTATACTTTTAATCTGAGTAACATGATCAAACAACTTAAATCCAAACCAGGGAACTGTTAGAACTGTTTCACCATAAATGCATTGCGCCTTTCTGTGTTAGTGCCCCCCAGCATACAGCTGGTGCCATTTTTATTTTTTCAGGCAGCCTGAGTCACAAATCTGTATCTGTCCGTTATCTGTGAACTGTACTGGCTCCTTCAATAAGAATGAATGTTGACTAGAACATGAATATTGCTAACCTTGGGCAATGAAAGTACAGATCTGCAATAATTCAATGAGCCTTCTTGGGTCCATCACCAGTAGTGGGATGTCAGAGGCCTTTCTGCTTGCCTCGCTCCTCCTGTCATCCCCGACTCCAGTTGAGAGTGTCTCAGATACAGAGAACAGCTCTTCCTGCATCACAAAAAATACAGTATAGTTTTATTTTATAAAACTGTCATATATTTTCAACAATAACAACAAGAAACACAAGATCAAGCCTGGATTATTCCACATATTTGGGGACTGGACACTGTGTAACTGTGCTTGAATTGTTCTGAAGAAAGTTTGCAATTCTTCACTTTTTTTTTCTTCAAAAAAACAACATATATTTAATTTCATGGTGGATTTAGAGTTTAAATTCAACAATTGACAGGAATTGGTATGACATATTTGTCTCATACATAACAAAGAAGGCCCATCAAATGAAGAGGAAGGAGACAACATGGCACAGATCCATATTGCAAAACCCTCTGAGTTGGTTACATCACAAACCAACCATGGTGGAGATAATTTGGAAACTAATTGAGAGCCATCATTTTAGTTTGGTTCACACCAGAGGCTAAATGACAGTTATCCCATTTGCCTAAACAAGTGGACAGAATGAAAAGAGGCATATGATCAGCATAATTTAGAAAATTCGTTTAAATTGCATTTTTCCTTTAAACATTATTCTCTATTTGAAGTTTCAGTGAAGTTACTTTGGAGTCTTGTTGGGCTGCTCTCTCGTGGGCTGGGCTGTCAAGCAACAGCGCTGGTGAGCGGTCAGGTGGGCAGCTGTGCTCCGGATGGGCGGTTTGAACTGTGCCTGGGTGTATGAACTTTTTAATGCAGCACACAGCCTACTAGGTATTTTGTTTTATTTGTCTCTATTTTACTTTGTAAGATGCTATTTTTACTGCTATTTTTTAGTTTAATTTAACTAAGTCTAACTTTTATTTTCTTGATAATTTGTTTATTTTTCACAGTGGATTTGAGGAGAAGGCACCAAATAAACCAGCAGCAAGAAAGCCACTTGTGTCTGCCTGTACTTCAAGGGATTTATAACCAGGGCTCATTTAAACAACACCAAACATGTTAGGTGGCAATACAAAATACAAACAGGATCTTACCTGAAATTCCTGAATAGTTTTCAGCTGGCAGGTGGCCAGCCATATTGCCCACTGCAGACAAAGAAGGTGTAGTACAGAGGAACTCAAAGCTGTATTTCCCACTGATTTTAGAACTGTTCTCCAAATCACAGGAGGATCTGAAGCAGCAAGTTCATTTCCCATCACTTGTAGAACTGAAAATAGAACAAGAGTAGGCTGTAAAAGTCAGAGTTAAGCAATCCTTTAAGCTAACATGATCCTTGATGGATGGTATTCGTTTTGTGACATCTACATCTATGGTTTTGTCATAATTTCCCAGGACCGGCCTACCTCTCTCTGTGGCATGTGTGAGGAGCAGCTGGGCCTCTGAGAACTGAGACTGAGCAGCACAACACACACAGGCATTGTACACCACTGTCAGCTCCAACTGTGTGTGATCTGCAAGAGGAAGGATACCTGCAGGAGGAGGACATGGTGAAAGGAAAGGAGGGAGACAAAGGTAAGAGCTTAGATCTCCACTTTAATAAATCAGGCCTTTGTTTTATGAAGGGGACGGAGCACCTTGAATTTTCTTTAAAAGTTTGTGAAGCTCAGATGAACACCATCTCAAATGGGCTTTGTTCTTGTCTTGACTCACAGCATCTCCTCCTCCTCCTCCTTGCTGCTGAAACAACGAAGGGAAAACAAACCATAAGGTCATCAAGTACATTTACTTAAACACTAGGGCTGAAAAAAATACAAAAAATTTAATATTGCAATTATTTATGGAGATATGTCATATTTGCTGGGTTCTGTACAAAACAAGCATGTTCCCTTATGTCTGGAGAATAATGTTTGTAAGCCAGGGGATCTATGTTCCACTGAAGTGCTTTCATTTCTAATAGTATGTTGTGAAATATCTGCCTTTATCAAAAAACTGCAGCTCCTGTGATTTGGATATTGCACTTGGCCACACTGTGATTTCAATAATATTTCGATTAATTGTTTAACTCTACTACATACTGTTAATACTTAAGTACAATTTAGAAGTAACATCTGCACATTGACTCAAGGTAGGCCCGTGTCCTATGCATGAACGAATAGAACTCAGTAACTGTAATTTGATAAACATTATTAAATAACAAAGTAAAAAAAAAAAAAAAGAATATTTTCAGAACAAAAAACAAAGACAAAAGGCAAAGCTTACTTAGTTAAATTCAATGTATTCTTACTATGTTGTAACTGTCCCTTGACTGAGTTTGAACTGTCCCCGGGGTTGGGGTCAGTTGCAATGCTTGACATTTAAATAAATATTGTTAACAGTGGGCTCGCTTGACATGAATTGCACCTCACCTAGAAAGCAAACAAGCTCATGTGGCTGCAGCAGGAAATGGTGACAAAAAGCTGCAGTCAAGTTGGACAGTTTTCTCAGAGACTTCAGAGAATATACAGGAAGTGATACCAACATCCTCTACATCCATAGCTGAAGAAATAAAGTGCATTTTTGATCGCTGATTGAAGTTGATATAGAAGAGATCTCCTAATGTCACATAATCTTCTGTTCTTTTATCTGTCTTGTTCTTTTATCTGCCGTATCAAACCGCTTGTTTGATAAGTCATTATTATTATCTGCCACAAAATATATGCTGGTTAACAGATTAAAACTTAATTTCACAACATCAGACTAATATATCTAGTGTTAAATATTACAATTACACAGAAAATTTGTATTTTAAACAAGTGGCAAATTTTTAAAAATAATCGAATTGCAATTACTTTCACTGATATTGCATATGATATGATTTGTGATATTAGAGGTAATGAGACTTTTTAGATCATTATTTTTATTTGATTGAAAAACATCTTAAGATGACTATTGTGTGATTTTTTTTTGCAGGACTCTGTACCAAATGAAGATTTTTTTAAGTCTATAGAATCTCATTTGTAGCAGAGGACATCTTTGCCTCACGACATTCCCTAATTATAGTTTTGTGGCACACATTTTACTATTTGAATAAATTTGTTACACGTGGACTTTGTTGTCAAAATTAACAGTCATTCGATGCCTGTCAGCTCACCAATCTGGTGACAACCAGGTGCTTGCAGTCACCGGAGTGCAACTGCAGCACCTGGCTCTAAAAACTGCAGTCTCCTTAATCTTGTGAGGTTATCATTGCCCATGTGAACACAATGTCAGAGCAGGTTGGGATCAGGTTGGTCACATGTCTAACCAGCATGCATTGTGCAGAGATTGCTGGTGATCAATTCTGTGCAGGCCTGGCTCATCTCAAATGTACCTAATACCTAATACATCATATGGAATCAGCTTTAAATGGTAGGGGTAATTAGGAGACAGGTGTAAGTTTAGCATATAAAGATGTGGATAGAAATAAAAGAAATCCAAGTGTTGTAACTATCCCCAGTCTCCCCCTTTTTAAGTATATTTTGATGCTGGACCTTTTGTACTTTTACTCAAGTAAGATTTAGAATACAGGACTTTTATTTGTAACAGAGTAAATGTTTACACTACAGTGTTAAAGAGACAGCTCACCCAAAATGAAAACTCCAGCAGTATTTTGCAGACTAAAAACTAAATCCAACCTTCAATCAGCATGAGGGTGAGTAGATAATGACTGACTTTTCTTTTTTTGGGTGAACTATCCTAATACTTTTACTTAGGGAAAAGATTTGAGCGCTTCCTCCACCTCTACCATAAAAAATGTGAACACTTCTCCAGTCGCATTAAGCCTATTAGCTGTGGAGCTATAAAGTGAAAAATCTACACACACAAGACAGTCTTTCCAGTGTATTATGGGTTTTTAGCAAGGACTATAAGATGATTTTTGCTCTCTATTAATCTAAGCTATTATTAAGCATCAATAGATTTATATGACGCAGCTAATACTTAGTAATGTTGTACTTCAAGGCTAGAGACTAGCGTTAACTGCTGAAAATAGGAAATATTTAGCTGTTATCTACTTACCTTCCATTTGTTTACCAGCTCGTTGTTTTCGTGGGTCCATCTGGCCGATAAAGATAGTGGCTGTGATATTTTATGGGACATTACATCGCTGTTTTGTGAGAAAGTTAGCAGTCTTTTCTTTGAACTTTCCCTCGATTGAGCTAGCACCGGAAGTAAACAATTGTGAGTTTTATAGCACGCTGTGGCTCTGCTGCCCCCTGCGGTCAAATTTGGGAACTACACCTGCAGTCTGCTATCTGTCCAGCAGATGGTGGTGTGACAAAGCTTCAGGTGTGTTCTGGAAACTTCAGTGTTATTTGATTTTTTACAGCAACCAAACTGTGAAGTGTCACTACTGTTTGTTTTTGGTCTTTAGCTTTATAACCCTACAAATAAATAAATAAACACTCATAATTGAACAGCTTTGATGTTTTCTGTTCCACTCTGCAGAATGGGTGTCCTGTCCTTAAAAAAATCTGCATTGGCCATATTGCAATGTTGCCACAGTTTCATGCACACACACATGTACACACACACACACACACACACACACACACACACACACATGCACACACACACACACACACACTTACAGGTATATAAAGCAAGTAAACACCATCCAAGGCCTTAATTGTATTACAGCTGAGTCATCCTTGAGACTGCCAGGACAGCCATTTTTCTAGTCATCCCTCCCAAGGTGACTCCCTCTTTTCTCACCCATTTCCACTCCTCTCATCCCTCTTTCTGTGTGTCTCTGTCATCCCTCCATTAGTGCATCATCTTCCTCCCTGTTGTCTGCAACCTCCACTGTCTGCCTTCATCACAATTTCCCAGCTGCTCTTTTCTTTCATTGTCTCAAGTCTCAGAAAGCTCTAAATTTATTTCCCAGCATGGAAAAAAAACAAGGGAAGCTCTTGACATCCACTGCTCCACAATGTACAGTCACATACTTGCAGCTGCATCATGCACACAAAAAGACGTCTTTCATTCCAATTCCCCACATCTTCTCTCCTCTGGGATGGGTTTCACTGTTTTTGTGACATTTTCCTCTGCATCGATCTTGCTATTTTCCATCTCTAACTGTCTCCTCTCTCTCCATCCATCCCTTCAAGGACAAGGTCATTACATGGCAACAGCCTCCCACCTCCTGTTCCGCTGTCTTTCTCTCAATGTCATTCACATGGCACGACTTCAAACTTTCATTGAAAGGGCTTGTAAAAAAAATTGCTACTGCGACAAATCCGCCCATGGCAGCATTAAAGTGCAGATTATGTCTGAGAACCTTTTGAAAAACCAGTAATATGCAACCTCCATTTGTCTGTTCTGCTGCTTGGGGACAATTGATGGTATTGATTATGGTATCTAAGGGATTCATGCAGTTTGTTGCGGTCTTTTTCTGTCTCAAATCTCAATTTGGCTAGCAAGATAGCAATAATTGCAGATGAATTGGATTTAAAGGTCCAGTGTATTAGATTTACGGGCATTTATTGGCAGAATATGGCAGAAGTTGAATCTCAGTATGCTTTCATTAGATATGAATCACCTAGGAGTAAGAATTCACAGAGGGCAGTGGTGCTCTTCCATGGAGGTCACAATTTTCCACTGTCATGTTTCTTCAGTAGCCCAAAATGGACAAACCAAATACTCAGTCTTCATATGACCTTTCAAAGCCACCATGGGTTCTCCTTCATGCATGGAACAGGAGGGTGAGACAAGGTGTTTGCAATCTGCAATCTCACTGCTAGATGCCATTACATCCTACAGACTGCTCTTTTGAAAGCTCATTTATGCCCCTTCATGTACAAAAAAAATAGAGAAATAAGTCTGTCTTCCATGTGTCTGTTATGTTGGCAATTTATTGCTTCATTTGACTACATTTACCATCAAACACCGACTGGACATTCACATGAAAAGTTATGGATTTTCCCTTTAACAGCTCCCCAACACTATTCAGATTACAAATACAGTCCCCACCCATCACTGGTGAGTGAAGATGGACATGTCTTCTAACACAGAATGAAAAAAGATCCTTTTTGCTGTAGACGTCAGCTGTATGCAGTTGGTTCAGATAACAAGGTATTGAGGAACGTGAGGTATATTGAACATGAGATCCTCATAACAAGGATTCTGCCCACTGTGTTTCATTATGCTCATTTATAAAACATGACACTGGTGTGGGAAGAGGATGTGACATGTTATTTCTGTCCTGAAACCCCCTCAGCCCCTCAAACATGTGAGAGGTGGTGCAAATCTCACTGTGACAACATGTGTATGAAGACATCTGTGAATACAGATGATATAACTGTAATGGTTTTCACCTCTGAAAGGACGATCTGAGGACCTTAAACGGGCATGATACAACTGCTGGAGGACAGACAAAGGGCTTGTGTGTCACACAGTCCCCTGGGTGTCATTGGGCTGACAACACGCATGTTCATAGGGTTGAAGAATGGCTGATACAGAGAAATTACTGTGCTGCTGACCTGTCTATTCTTCAACATAGGCCTACATCTCAAGGGAAGGGAGGCACAATCCTGCCTCCTCCTTTAAGGTTTGCGGAGTAAACTCACTCACCCTGAGTTTGAGTAATCAATAGGTGCTGTACGTGCTCTTCAGATCTGGTCCTCCCCTCAGATCAGCAGACAGCTCGGCCTCTTTTTGTGTGAATGCTGTATCATCGTAGCCCGGTGCGTATCCTGCACTACAAAGCTGCTGTTTCTGGTTTTTATGCAAGTGCTGTCAAAAGTCATGCTCGGCCCGCAATCACATCAGCATAGCTGGAGATTATCTACTCCTCTGCAACAAAAAGAATCAGAAACCAAGAGATGAAAAGTATGTTTGAAGTATAGATGGAAAAACTAGAAATCTTTTGTGTGTGTGTGAAAGAAAGAGATTCTGTCAATGGCCCAGCAGTTGAGTTGAGTCTCAGGGGGGTTGGCATGGATCTGCAAACTCACACTGCAGCAGTACAGCTACAGAGAGCATCAGCAGAACACACTGCACACAGTCACTCCAATACCTAAAATATGAATATGCCTTCAAATTCTTTAAATCTTGCAAATTAATAATTTATCAGGGCTGCTTATGCAGATTCATAGTAACTGACAGCAATTATTGAATTAAATATAATTAACACACAGGCTCTATTTTCCCAGATGTTTTTATGTGTATAACTGTTTTAAGATAAAAAGAGATAAGATAAGATAAAAAGTGAAAAGTGATGCTTGAAAACATTTTATATGTTATAAAACTAATATACATCTGGGTTGTTTCATTAAAATACACCTCATTAACACCTTCGGTAAAAATACAAGGTGCTACACTGATGAGAATGAGCGTATTCCTGCGCAGACAGTAGTTTTCTGAATATCTCTTTAAGTAGAGTGTGTGTCCTGGTGCTGACTAGTGAGTTTTCCCTCCCTCCTATAAAAGCCCGGCGCTGCCCCTCCTGCTGCAGTCACTTCTCCTCCGGACCGGCCAACATGAGTTACTCGGTAGAGCATCACTACTTCGGCCCGACCTCGTACCGCAAGGCTCGGCCAGCCTCGGTGTCCTCGAGCGGCTTCCACTCTCAGCGCCGCCGCCTCACCTACAGCCAGCCGAGCTCCGTGGACAGCCTGGACACCTTCAACGGCGACATGACGCGGAGGAGCGAGAAGGAGATCCTGCAGACGCTGAATGACCGGTTCGCCGGCTACATCGACAAAGTGCGGAACCTGGAGATGCACAACCGCAACTTGGAGGCGGAGGCGGCAGCGCTGCGGCAGAGCCAGGCGGGGCGCGCCTCTGTGGGGGAGCACTACGAGCGGGAGCTGGGCGACCTGCGGGGTCTCCTACAGCAGCTGACAGGGGAGAAGGCCCGCGCCACTCTGGAGCATGAGCACCTGGAGGAGGACATCCAGCATGTGAGGGCGAGGCTGGAGGACGAGGCACGGAACCGGGAGGAGCTGGAGGCTGCCGCGCGCGCCATGAAGAAGTACGTGGAGGAGTGTCGCCTTGCGCGGCTCGAGCTGGACAAGAAGCTCAACGCGCTGGAGGAGGAGCACGTCTTCCTCAAGAAGAACCACGAAGAGGAGGTGGCCGAGCTCCTCGCGCAGATTCAGGGTGCGCAGGTGAGCTTCGATGTGCGCGACACGCTGAAGGCTGACGTCACGGGCGCACTGCGTGAAATCCGCGCGCAGCTGGACAGTCACGCATCCAAGAGCTCGACGCACGCGGAGGAATGGTTCAAAAGTGAGTTTGGTCAAAAAATAAACATTTTTAAATAAATAGTTTATTAGATTTTTAAATCACAAAGAAACTTTGAGCTGTTCAGTGTGTGACAGGTGCGTGCCTGTTCTCTGTCCATGGTGCTGAGGTCTGAAGTCACACCCTGGGCATAAATTAGTCATCCCCTATTACATTACCAACTGTAATAGGGGATGTTAATGATTAGTCATTAAGTGATTAAATACCATTAAGAATTTAACTAATTAAATGTATTAATCAGTAATTAATCTGTAGTTTAGAAATGGCAGTAACTGTGCCTTATTTGACATTGTTTTGTTTTCAATTATCAATGAAGGAAAATGCACCAGTTTTTGCTAGTTATAATGTAGAAGGAGGGGCCCCACTGATACTGGATTTTTGGGGTAGATAACCATACTGGTATTCTATATTCTTTATATAAAATACAAAATGACACCAGGACGCTGAAACAGCAATCTTTTACTGGTATTTTTGATCATTTTAAATAAATATAAAGTAAAAAAAAAACAACAAACAGAAACAGAGCAGCTTGAATTAACAAAAATGACCAAATAGTGCTGTCCATAAAACTAAAATAAGTAAATAAATACAAATCTGCATTATATTCAGTAAAAAAAACTTCTATAACATATACCCAGATATCTGCACTAGGCCAATATTCTACAAAAGATCTGTCTGACTCTAGTATAAAGTAAAGTATCAGGGTTGCAGTGATCACATTTTTGATGAGACTGTCAACACTGTAACTATTTAAAATTATTATTGACTTATCCTGCCAATCTGACAGATCACAAACTTTAATAGAAAAGACTGGGGAATTTTAATGACCCATAACAGACAAATTAAGTCAAGGCAGATAACCTAAACACAGAAAATGCAAGAAAAAGATGGTGCATTGTTGCCGCAGAATGATCATTTTTACTTTATAGCAAGCACTGCAGGAGTGAGATGGCATGCTGAGAGGAGACTGTGATTAATTTGCACGCTCACTGTGGGTAACAGTGGGTGTGTTCTTGTTTGAACCCCATCATGTCCACTGTGTGTATCTTTTACCCTGAACCTGAACCCCTTCAAGTAAAACCGTTGTTTCAAGGTCACAGGCAGAGACCAGACAGAATAATGCTTCATCACTCTGCTCATCCTTTCTGACGTCGTGACTGAAGGTAAGCAAGGACATGGAAGTAAGATATACAGGTAGATGTGATGGATGGACTTACTGAGGCATCAGCTTGTGAGAATCCTCCTCACAATTATACTGCAAGATTAAGCTGCTGACCTTTGTACTAAAATACAAATACATAATCGACAACTTTAAAGGCCATGAAGGGTTTTATCTGACCAGCAGCTCAACTGCCTGTCACAGAACTTAATGATCTATAGATTGGCCCTCGCCGTACATCTACATGCTGACTTGATGTAAGCAGTAAAGGTGCAGACAGAATGACCTTCCCTGCATGGTGTCCAGCTGACTGCAGCATCGTGGCTCACTCATGCTTGGACGAGGGAGGGAGCTGAGTCAGACCACTGACTGACAGATGGACACTGTCAAGGTTACTTCAGGCTCCCAGTGGTTCTCTGAGGCCGTGTGGACAGAGGATAGGTCAAGTGTCTCAGAAACAAGAAAAGACAACAATGCAAGAATACTGAATTTCTCTTGTACTTCAGTGTGTGCAGATCACGTTCGAACTGTTTTGGGAAACCAGTCAATGGTGTGAGACAGCAAATGTCATATCTGAACTTACATCCTTATACATCCTTTTGTCTGTCTTTTTTGCAGTGCGTATGGAGCGTCTGTCTGACGCTGCAAGGTCTAACCAGGACGCCATTCGTGGGACCCAGGAGGAGATTGCAGAGTACCGCCGTCAGCTCCAGAGCCGCACGATTGAGCTGGAGACTCTTCGAGGAACCAAGGAGTCACTGGAGAGGCAGCGTATGGAGAGTGAAGACAGACACCATGATGACCTCAACTCATTACAGGCACCGTTTCACTGTTTTACACATTAAACATCTTATATTTTTTTTTGCATAATGATTTTTTGCACTGTTTTTTTACACCTTTTACACTTTATTTTGTACTGTATTGACATGTTTGCAGGAGACCATCAATCAGCTGGACAATGAGCTGAAAACCACCAAATGGGAGATGGCCAGCCAGCTGAAAGACTACCAGGAGCTGCTGAATGTGAAGATGGCTCTAGATATTGAGATTGCTGCTTATAGGTTGGTCAGGGTTTAAAAGTAACACATAATTATAATTACATTGATTCTTTGGCTGGGTTACACCAACAAAGACAAAATTTAATCTAAGATTAGTTGTAATGGTGAAACTAGGTTTAAAATGAATAAATCCAGCTCTGCTGCATGATGAAAAACTAATCTAGGAAAACCAAGTTTAGTGATGTAAACTGAAATTAAATAAGAGTTTCATCAATATGGGGATGCTTGCATACACAAATTAAAATAAATAAAAAATAAATGTGTGTGGCATTAGGGCCTGGTAAGTATAAAGACTAAAATAGCTTAAAAGATAATTAAAATTAATTAGTTCAAATATCGTTCGCTAGCTAGCTAAACAAGAAAAAATGTTACATTTCTTGTTAGCTAGCTAAAAAAGACAAAAGAGGTTAAAGAAACAATACAAAGTTTGCTAACCAGCTAAAAACTTTTTTAGAAAGTAATATTGTTTGTTAACCAACTAAAAAGTTGATTAGCCTATTCAGCCTACTCATAATGGGTCAGCAGAGATTTATTCTGCTTAATCCATCTCAAAAAAGCAGCTATTTTATATTTTAAAACTACTCATGTAATTTTAAAGTTAATAGTGGATCACATTCTAAACTGGAGTTTAAAATTTTGGTGACAATTCAATTTAATCAAGGTTTAGAGTGAAACCTCAACTGAGATGTAAAAAGGGTTAAAGGTTTAATAAAGAGGTTTAAATTTAATCTTTATTCATTTCCAGCTAGTTAAAAGTTTAGTGCAACATAAATTAAAGTTAAACCATGATTTAATCTGGTTTAAAACTTAATTCTTGTTGGTGCAGCCCAACCTTAATGTCAGGAGTTACTGACATTTCCATTGACTGTGTGTGTTTGTCTGTACAACAGGAAGTTACTGGAGGGAGAGGAGAATCGCTTTGTGTCAGGAGGAAGCCCGTACTCTTATCTGGAGAGCAGACTCTTCAAAGTGAAAGGAGAGGAGATCTCAGATAAGGTCATCGTGGAGGAGCAAACAGATGAGACCCAGGTGACGGAGGTGACAGAGGAGGCAGATGAGGAGGAAGAGGAGGAAAAGAAAGAAGAAGGAGAGGAGGAGGCAGAGGAGAAGGAAGAAGAGGAAGGTGGTGAGGAAACCAAAGAAGAGGAGGAGGGAGAAGGTGAGGAAGCAGAAGAAAAGGAGGAAGGAGAAGAGGAGAAGGAAGAAGAGAAGGGAGAGGAGGAGGAGAAGGAGGAGGAAGCAGAGGCAGGTGAGGAGGAAGAGAAGTCCAAATCTCCAGAAAAGGCTGCATCACCTCCTTCAAAGTCCCCTCAGCCTAAATCTCCTGCTGTCAAATCACCAGAATCTAAATCACCAGCAGCCAAATCCCCGATGCCCAAATCGCCCGCGAAGTCTCCTGCATCAAAATCTCCTGCAGGAGATGAGTCAAAATCTCCTGCACCGAAGTCTCCTGTGTCAAAATCTCCTGCAGGAGACGAGTCAAAGTCTCCTGCACCGAAGTCTCCTGCGTCAAAATCTCCTCCCAGCAAATCCCCCGAATCTAAATCTCCTCGCCCCAAGACCCCTGAACCGAAGTCACCGGAGAAAGAGAAGGCCAAGCCTGCCGCTGCCAAAGAAACCCCCAAAGAGGAGAAAAAGGAGGAGAAGCCTCAGCCTGTCAAAGAAGAAAAGAAGGAGAAAGAGCAGCCGGTGAAGGAGGAGAAGAAGCCGGAGCCAAAGGAGAAAGAGCCAGAGAAGGCAGATAAACCAGATACGAAGAAAGATGAAGCTCCTAAGACAGATACCACTTCAAAACCTGTGGAGGACAAACCCGCCCCTAAATCTGAGCCAAAAGAGAGCGCTCCCCCTGCCAAGGAGGAGAAACCTGCTCCTCCTAAACCAGAGCCTGAGGCAAAGCCTGCCCCTAAAGCCGAGCCTGAGAAAGCAGAGGCCAAGAAGGAGGAGAAGAAGCCAGAGGAGAAGCCCACTGCGCCTAAACCTGAACCTGAGAAAACAGAGAGCAAGAAAGAGGAGAAGAAGCCTGAGGAGAAAAAGGAGGCTAGTAAAGATGAGAGCAAGGAGGTGAGGGAAGGAGGGAAGGCAGAGAAATCTTCTGGCACTGAGACCAAGGAGAGCAAGGAGGAGAAGGCCAAGAAGTAAGACTGATGAGCTGTGATTCAGGGGCATGATGAAAGGAGAAGAAGAGGAGATGCCAAAAAACAAGTCTTGCTGAGATTGAAAAGTTGCTGGTGGTATGTGCACTAGTGCTTCAGTGACATATGACAGTCTGTAGAGTGGTATGCCACTTTTATCAGTGGCATACGCTGGTGTCTATAATGCTATGCCACTTGTTCGACAGTGGTGTGCTGCTGGTTCAGTGGCATATGTTGGTGTCTATAGTGGTATGTTCCACTGGCACATGTCATTTCCTTATTGCAGGTGTCACTCTGGCTGTCACCCTGATGCCTGTACAAATTAATTTCATATATGCAATAGCTAACGTGGCTAAGATTAGCCTAGCCACCTTGTAGCCAGTCTGACCAATTGATAACAGAAATTGAGAGCCAATTGACCAAATAATACTTCTTAATTTGTAGCCATTATTATATATTTTATATATATTATTTTTATGTTTAATTTATTAGTAAACATTAATCAGGGATGTGCATATTATGTATGACTAAATAAATATCAGGGAATTTCTTACTGTCTAACTTAAGATAGTCTGAAATAACAATGTATGTATTTGTTTCATATATAAATTACTCATTCACTGAGTTTATTATAAGTATATATAAGTCATTCAGGTTAATGTTCCACCACATGGAATATAATCTGATGTTACCTGTGATTGCATTCTACTGATAAATTAAATATAATAGAATTATTTTGGCTTTAAATATTCCAAATATAATCCCAATATTACTTGGTTAGTTGGCTCTAAATTTCTGCTATTGATTAATCCGGGCTGGCTTCAGCGGCAAGGCTAACCTTTTAGCCATGTTAGCTAAGACTAGCTCCAATATTAGCTTTGGATACATTGCCTAGGATATATGAAATTAATTTGTAAATGTATCGTATCAATAGTTTGACAATGGCCTGATTTTTGAGTGAACTGGTGGTATACCACTGTACCACTATAAAGACTGTGTATACCACTGTAGAATCCAGTATACGCTACTGAATGAACAGAATATCTCTGGAGAACGAGCGACATGCCAGTACAGACACTGGCATATGCCACTGAATCAGCGGCATACCACTCTACAGATTGGCACATGCCACTGAAGAAGTGGTAGCATACAATCAGCCACTTTTGGATCTTGGCGCTGCTGCAAAGAACTGTGAGTTAGGAGTAAAAGAGCAGGAGAAACGAGCACTTGAATGTCCAAAGCAAAGCAGGTGACGGTATGTAAGCAATAGTAATTTCTGTAGCAAATAATCCCCCTGCTCCCTAAGTATGGCCATTACACCCCCCTTGATGCTTCTGATGTATGACTGTAGTGAATGCAGAATGCTCTCAACTCTTTATCTGAATGTGACAACTGCCCTTAATAAATAAATAACAAAGTGCATTTAAACCGCCGACTCCCGCTGACGGGGACTGCAGGGCCCTGCTGTTACCTACACGAGCCTTTCAAGGGCAGAGATGTCAAAACAATGTCAAGCTAAAGATTGTGATCAAATATAAAGATGTATATTTAAGCTACAAGATACAAATGTCTATTATATTTACAGATACACGAATAAGAAAGACTTGAATTTTTTGCTTGTTGTGCACCTTAATGCAGCTACTACTGACAGGTTGTGCTGCAGCGTCTCACTCTTCTGGTCTGCAACGCTAGGACAATGATGACTGTGCTATGTATAAACTGCTGAGAATATGCAATATGAAACAGATAAATAAAGAATGAAAAATCAAACACAAGAGGCGTCGGGGGGTTTTCTTAATCTGTTTACACACACACACACACACACACAAAAAAAAAAAAAATCTATATGGCATTGATCTTTAAGAGAAGACATGAAGGAGAAGTCTCAAGTGTGATCATATTCAGAGGTGTGAGGCCGAAAGGTAAAGGCTGCCTGTAACTAACTGCACTGCATTGCGGCTGAGGAGAGAGGGAGCTGTACCCCCCACCCCTCCTCATGCTCATGTTTAAATCAGGAGCACTGCTGCACGCTTTCACACAAAAGACTCCATTTCACTGCATAAAGGAAGTTTGCAAGCTGAAGCAGTGTAATTCTTTCACCTCTAACACATATATGTAATCATTATTCAGTCTTAATGCTGATTATTATCCAGATATAATTGATGATTATACAACAGTGAAAAGAAAATGAAGAGAAAGTTCTGGTCCCTTCCTTTATGCTACACACACATAGAGCATTTGTACAGATAATTAAAGAATTAAGAACAGATGAAGTATGAAATAAATTAAAATAAAACAGTATATATAGATATTAGTATATATATATACACATATACACCAAGGAAATAATTCTATTGTGCATTTTTACATCTTGCATCTGTTTACATATTATTCTTTATGTATCATCAGCTAATATTTATGCAGAACAGGCCATACAACATTAATCAGGTAATACAAATTCTCTATAACAGCCATTTCTAAACTTAAGAATGCCACAGCCCAGTTTGAAGTCTGAGAATCTTATGTGGCCCTTTAATCACAATTCAACACAAGAGACTAATCATACCAACGATGAGATATAAAATACCTTCTGGTGTTTACGGGTTAAGGTAAGATAATTTCAAATGTATATAATTAAAACTTAAAAATGCTCAATTTATTTTTCCTGATGGCCCTCCAATGGACCGTGGCCTGCAGTTTGGGGATCACTGCTCAATAGAGTAGTGTACAAACTATTCATAGAAGAACCAGATAAATATATCAGTCAGTACTGGCTGATATTGGCCTATCGTATCTATATCAATATCAACATATAGTTGTCTGATTTGAGAAGGTCTGAAACCTTTTTTCTGATAGGACATGATGCTGAATGTTATTTTTGTGTGCTCTTTTTACATTTTATTTCCATTTATTATTATTTATAATAAATAGAATATACAATTTAAGGATCATTAAAATATCAGCTGATATTGCATAGCTATATAAGAACTTTTTTCCCCCTAATATCATAATTGACACCAAAAATCCATGATCTGTCAGGCTCTAATCCACAGATTTCTACATTTGATAGGATTTACTAATGAATGCAGCAGCTGTTGGAAGTCATCCATATCTGTTCAAGGCAGCTAAAGTTAAACTGTGGATACAACAGTCACAATGGAGTCATTCTGGCTGACATTGGAAAGATTATTCAGTGTTCCCTTTACATTTTATCCCCTTAAAATGCAATGTCATTGTATCTGATAAATGGCTTTGTATTAATGGGATCAGGAACCACATCATAAAACACACAACAGGTACAAGTCTCTTTTGTCATTGTCATTGAAGAGCACCTCTCCCAGAGTTTCCCTGAAATGCTCCCTACAGCAGCCTTGAAGAACTGACCACTTTCAGAGCTGCTCACAGTCAAACCAGCCAAGACAAAATGTGCTCTTTAATGATCATTTTTAATTTTTCTATTCACATTAAGTAATTTTTAAGTATGCACAATAAATATTCTAGCTGATATCAGGAAATTTATATTAATAAAATGATTCCGATAATGAAATTGGAGCTAAAATAAAATAAATATGGGCTAAAATAATATTTGATTCGACGGATTATGTAAAAGCATTTTTAATTCTTATGCACATTATTCTATAAATGCCAAAGTATATTTGTGAGGTTTTTTGATGCACTTTAGTTTAGAAAATAAAGTTGCTTCACAGTGTTTTTTTCCAGAAAGGAGGGACAGAGATGACAGTGTTATATGATGGGATAAAATAGACTGTTAGTAACATAGAGGGCTGATCTTTGTGTTTTCAGCCTTTCAGGCTGTGCAGGGTGCACTAGAATCAGAAAACAACCAGCAGCTGAACATAATTATCAGATTGTAAAAGTGGCCAAGCAAAGATGAGTATCTTGGTGATGAACCTTTTTTCACAGTAGCCATTTTTGACATGAAATAGTGGTGTAAGGTCTCTGTGAACAGGCTCTATTCAGGTCAAACAGTCAGGGTGCTATTGTGCATGATCAATCAATCAATCAATCAATCAATCAATCGCTTATTTATATAGCACTTTTCATACAAACAGAGTGCAACACAAAATGCTTCACACAATAAAAACAATAAACACACACACATAAAGCAAAGACTTTGTAACTGCTCATAAAAAAAATAATAATAACAGATACTGAGAAAACGCTATCATAAGTGAGGAAACACCAGAGGCAGGATAAAAACTCAAAACAGAAAACAATTTTAAATCATTCAATAAATAAGTACCTGAATAAGTTAAAATAAGATAAACAAATAAGTAACAAAATAGAAAAATATTCCAGCTAGAACAGATAAATAAAAGTAAATGAATATATAAATACAAAATAAATAGAGATAAAGTTCAATTAAAAGCCAGACTGAAAAGGTAGGTCTTGAGTTTGCTTTTAAAAACATCAACACTCTCTGCGGCCCTCGATAGGGTTCATATGATAAAAGCAAATTTGATAAGGAGGCAGGACTAAGACCATTAAAAGCTTTATAAACCAGTCAAAGGATCTTAAAATCAATTCTGAAGCACACAGGAAGCCAGTGCAGAGACTTTAAAACTGGCGATGGCTCACCGGAAAGGTTCTGCTACGCTAAATGGAACAGGACTTAGTGGCAACAGCTGTGTTTACCAAACTCTTTCATATCAATATGGCTGCCATGACAAATAATGATATCTGTTAGATTTGGTTTGGTCAGATGTGAGAAATATTAAATCATCCATCTTTGCTCACCACATTTCTTACCGTCAGTGTGCATCATCTACAGCAGAGATACTCAACTAGGCCCTCTGATAATTTTCTAATTCACAATGAAACTGCATATCAAAACTGCCATTCCATAAATGTGTATTTAATACCTAAAGAGCTCAAACATGCCGTTCGTTCTCTCTCTGGTAGGAGACGTTTGTGTGTGTGGTTTCTGAGTCATTTCACCATTTCAGTGATTGTATGATGGACGAGTTAAAAGCAGTAAAACATCTTATTTATCTGTCAATCCTTGTTACTTAAGTCTGTTAATTTTAAAATATTTTAAAGAAAGATAAACCTTTTAATGTTTATTCATTTTATCTGATAAATAACATAATTATTTATGTTTGTTAATTTACTGGCCCCTAGCCTCTTTTTTTTTTTTTACAAAAGAGGCCTCTGGTCAAAGCAATTTGAGTATCTCCAATCTACCAGATATAAGAACTTTTTAAATTACAAAAATGTGAAATTACCATTTATCTTATTAGTACCGTCCATAAGGCAGGTAATTATTGGTACTAACTAAAGAATCCTCTTTCCCTCTGATTCCTTTTTTGAGAAGCAACTATAAGGGACAAATGAATTAATAAATAAAATAAAGAAAAATAACAATATAAGAAAAGAAAAATGCATATTTTACATTCCAATTTATTTTATTTTCAAGATGTAAATTTTACCTTTGATTTTTTACTTTTTGTTTTGAGACACTATTAGTTAAAGTCCATTTTTGCATTTTTCTTTCCATCATTGAAAATCCTCACTGACATTTGAAATGGCAGCCGCCTTGTCTTCTCCCTCTATTTATATACATCCTTGTCCGTAAATCTATGAGGCATTCACGTCTGGATTAGATTACATCCTGCTGCATTTGCTCTCCAATGCGCATAAATACAAGGATGATATTTTTGCCAAACCCTTCTGCAGACTGCTGCGAGCTAAATCATAAAATGAGAGTAATGTTTGATGGAACTGGCATCAGTGTCCTGAATAACAACCTGTTTTCATCCATTACAGCATCTGGGATGATAAATGAAAGGTCAAAGGCCAACAACACACCAAATATCATTTTCCATGCACACAATTCTCTGGGGAAATGACTCAGCTTGCTGTAGCACTGAACCACAATGGCATAATAATTAGGTAGAGCAGAAGATGCCTATAAATAGAGCAGCACAGAGAGGTGAAGGTAGACAGGGAGGCAGACGGATCAAACATAAACACAACAAATCACAAATACAACAGAGCCTGAAATAGACCAGATACACACTCATTCAAGAAAATTTGTATTTTTTTTATTTTCAAACAGTTATAAAGTCATTTTTAAAAGAGTCATTTGTGTGTCAAAAAGTCACAAGGGTTGGGCTTGAGGGAGTCAGAGATTTAAAGTACAGTGAAGAGAATCATATGAACAGATTTAGCGGTGACTGAAGAACCCCTGAGGATGGTTGTACTTGAATGGCTTCAGACGATTTGGACCCCTGAGAAAAGACAAGAAAACAGACATCAGAAATACAATTCATCTATTCAGATGCTACAAGGTTTCTGCAAGTTTCAACAAGTTAATATCAATATTTCCATAAAAGCAATTTAAAAGAGACTGTAAGGAAGCATCAACTCCCTCACTATTTCCTAAACCCTTTTTTGTTCAGCAAGGTGAACAGATTCTCTCACACAATGTCTTTGTATTTCTCAATTAATATTTAAACTATAAATTGAATAAAGAAAACAAACAATTGTACTCCGCATTAGAAGCGCATTTTGCTTAAGAAAAATATTACAGACATGCTGTAATCAAAGCCATAACCTGCCAGAGTTTGTGTCCTTCGTGGAGGCCATCTTGTGCTGGTGTTTAAAGAGCAAGCACGCCTGAATAATAGCCCCTGAATGTGCTGCATGAGTAGGCAGATTCTCAGATTTGATTGGTCAAAGGATGAGTGAGGACATGACAGCTAATTAAGATAAATAGTGTGTGATACTCAAATGATTTGCTTACTTTGGATATATGATATTTATGATAACACACTGAAGAATGAAATGAGGCCTTGCTGGTATGAGCAAGTTAAGAAAAAACCATGTATATGTGTTGTCAATCTTGTCAACCCTCCTTTCTGCAGTGCTGACCCAATACTTGGCCAGTTTCAACTCGCAAGGCAGGCTCTCATACTATATATGAGAGAGCACTGAGAGAGAGGGGGACTGGACTGGTTTCAGAAGAGCAGCACCAGATTTGTTCTAACCTGAGAGCAAAACTGTATTACTAAGTATTTTTTTTGTTTTTTTAGAGATCAACAACAAAAGAAACTGAAGTTAATGTTAAATAAATAAATACATTTTCATTAACTTCATAATCCAATCAATTTTGAAGACCTGTCAAAATTAAATTTCAAGCATAAAATTCAGATTAACAGATTTTCAGACTTTTTAAGGACCTGCAGAAACCCAAATTAAAGTGTCTCTAACCAAACATGTAAAGACTTCTCTATGTGTGTCTTGTGACTAGGTACCTGACAGTGCGCAGGCACATCTTTTCTCGGGGGAACTCTCGTGGCCCCTCCACACCATCATCTTGTCCTTCAGTCTCCAAATACACATCCAGACAGACACACAGGCGAGAAATCTGATTGGTCAGGAGCTGGTGTCCTGGGCGTGGTCCCTGTAGTTCATTTTTGAACACATTGACTTCGCTTTCCATGGCCTAAAAACAGGAGCAGGTGAGTCGGTTAGAGCGTGAAAAACCTCTGCATAAAAAGAGCCACTATTAAGAGTAACACACTACAAAAAACACTTATTTACTTGGTACTCAGATTACTTTTTTATCATAACAGGTACAGCAAAGTGTTAGTTTTGCAAGTCGTCAGTTGAGTTTTCACATAAGTAATCACTATCCAACACCTTTTGAAAAAGTCATCCTGCATTGCAGAAGAGAAAACTAAAGGGTAGAGCTGTACTGAATACTATGAAGCTTCAGTCACTGCCTTGGTATCTGTGCAGGAAAATCAGTATACAGCTATTCATACTGTATATATCTCTGACAGGGCCACAGCAGCTTCAGCATAAGCTGGACTGCTTGGAGGTGGACTACTGTTTGCAATGCTTCTGGAAAATTATTAATAACCAACTATGAACACAGCTCTGTCACCTGATCCACCCGGCCAAACATCATATTTTCTAGTGATAAAGGTGAAACCTTTTTAATAGCACTGTTAAAATCAACACTGAAAAATGTTCATACTCGAAGGTTGTCGTCAGTGCGTCCACTGCGCTCTCCCTTCCAGCTGAGGGAGAGGGAAAAAAGGGGAGAGATTTCTGG
This sequence comes from Lutjanus erythropterus, assembly GCF_056507025.1. Classification (NCBI taxonomy): domain Eukaryota; kingdom Metazoa; phylum Chordata; class Actinopteri; order Lutjaniformes; family Lutjanidae; genus Lutjanus; species Lutjanus erythropterus. The sequence continues at coordinate 28,902,717 of NC_139326.1, read as the reverse complement.
ATAACGGGGACTCAGCACCACAGCAGCCTGGAGATGAGCTGAAGAAGAAAGAGATCAGTGGAGGTGGTTTATAAGAAAATAATTTAAATCAAGTCATCAATATTGGCCAGTTCTATCATCAGTGTTGGTAGTTACCTGTGCCCCTCTCCACCACACCCATAAAGTACAGATCAGTGTCTTTGGCCAGCCCAGCATCAGTCACATGACGAGTGTAAGTCAAGGCCTAGCAGGAAAGAGAAACATCATAGTGAGATATGAAGCCTATTTTTTGAAAAGTTCATTTCAAATATTGGTACATGTGTGTTCCTATGCGTTTACCAGGTACTCCTCATGGGTGATGGTGGTCCACCGAGCTAAACGGGATATGATCTTGGCAGGAAACAGGTGCTGACACTCAGCGGAGACTGGAATGATGCTGTGCTCTGAGGACACAAAGACAATAGATCGCAATCAAAAAGCTCTCATCTCTTCTTTAGGAGTATTTAATGTGTGGTTGTTAACATGTAACGTGCCTAAAGAGGCGAACTGTTTCTGCAAAGCCAACCGGGACTGGACTCTTCCCCTCAGCAGCTTCATGGTGCTCTCCATTTGGCTGGCACTCAGAGAACTGCCCACACACACACCCTGGAAGAACAAGAGCACGGACCAACATGATAAGGCTGTAACCATGGTTCATACAGCTTTTAAGAATAAAAGTAAAATTCAAGCACTGTTGATGTACCTAAACCAAAATTTCTAGACTCCTGCAGCCTTTACCCTCACATCTAAAATTTGACTGTAAGTGCAAATTCCTTTATACCCACAGCAATCAATGTGGTGCATTGTATCACTTTGCTTATTTTACTAGCTGTTCATATTAAGTTTGATTGTATAGTTAGTCATAAAAGAGATAGTTCGAAAAATTTGATGTGGAGTGTATGAGGTACTTACCAACGTATTATTACCTACAGTAGTTGGCAACTAAGACTCCACCATATAGCACTTTCATCACTTTACTTTTGTGTCAGACAGCCTTTTCTGATAGTAACCTGCTGTTATATAAGCCGAAAATATCGCTCTCAACACCAACCAGAATCCTTTGCCAAAATCAGTACCTGTATCTCACAGAGCACAGAAGTTATTCTATTATTCTTCTGTTTCAAAAGGTTAGCTCAGATTCACTGAAGTCACACAATAACACAAACTAACAGAGTGATGCAGCGGTATACCAGGAACTTCTGCGATTTGTGAGGTAAAATTACTGATTTCGCCATGGGAGTCTGAATGACTGAGACAGAGTGGTATTTAGCTTATATAACAGCAGTTTCCTGTCAGGAGAGGCTGTCTGACAGTAAGTGGTGAAAATATTCATATAAATATATCATACACTGAAACTGTACTATATACTGACTATGCATACATACCTCATACAACCCCGCTTCAAATAATGCAAAACTATCCCTTTAAAGAGCTTTTGGTTTACAGGCTTGATTATGTAGATGAAACAAAAGATTATGTTGAAAATCAAGGACACACAAACCTCTGAATTATCATTGGGAAAATGTAGTCCTCCGAGAGTCTGAACCCACATGTAGGGATGGCCCAGCTCCTCCACATAATCAGCAAAGGAAACAATCCTAAAAGGAAATTAGGGGTTAATCTACTGATTTTTTGTTAAATTTAATGACTGGCTGAACATCTTTTAATTTACTTTAAATCATAATTTGACATCCTCACCCGACTTTATCAAACTGGTAGCGATTGGCTGGATTTGGTGTTTCTCGTCCCTGGTCGCTGGTGTACAGACAGCTGAGCAGAGTGTCTGATTTCAGCAGATCCCTGAAAAAGAAGACATCATCAGACTTTCCTTTCAGGGACACAGCGAGGGAGACAAATGCTCCATTTACAGAAACACAATGAGACACACCCTGCGCTGATGGCTGTGTTGAGGTCTGTGGACGTGGAGACCTTGGTCTTGACTGTCATAATGTTCAGATTCATCAGGTAGTAGAAGAAGAGATGGAGGATGCTGCCATCTGTGGAGACATGATGGATAACACATGATGAACTAATCCATTCAATACTCCCTCAACCTCGGCTCTTTTCATTAATCCTCCCAGTGATCGTCCCCCAGGGTTTACTTTACACCGCAGCGCATTACGGAGCAGTAACGAGGCAGATGATAGCTAGCAGCACCCGGGGGATGCACGCTGTGTTGATGGTCATCTTTTAGGCTGCCCTCTCTGCAGCAACAGTGAACCCAGTAACACTGTGTCACTCACACACCTACACTGCTCTCTTTCTGCCTCTGCTGCAGTGAACTGGCTGCTGCAGCTGGCAGCAGACGAGATAACTCCAGAAATAAAAGCAGAAGTTAGAGAAAGAATCTGTGATGAGAAAATATGCTTACAGCGTGTGGTCGGTGCTGCAGCTCCACGCTGCTGCAAGCGTCTCTCTCACCTCCCTCCCTCCTCCTCCCCCCTTTAGGTAGAGTTACGCCTGCAATGCAGATCCCACTATAATCTGTCACTGTTCCTTTTATTGCCAGCAGAGGGAACACGAGGGTCAAGTGGTGTCATGACATCACAGCAGACTGGATCACACTTACTTTCTTTCACATACTACCTGGTAGGTATAAAGTTACCACAATAGACAGTACAGCTATTGTCACATTACAGGGAATGTAACACAGATGATTTGTAAATACTTGGGCTTAAAGGGTAACTTCAGTATTTTCCAACCTAGACTTCTTTATCATGTTTTGTGTCTAAGTGACTAAAGAGGACGACAGTTTTTGAAATTAAGTCAAGGCTGGCTGAGACTGCTGCAGCCATGAAACAGACTGCAAAGCCCTACCGTCAATATACATCCACTAAACATGCCTCTGACGGGCTCAGATTATTATTAATATTATGGAAGGATCCCTATAAAGACATACATTTTTGTTAAAAGTACAATGTTTTTTTTAAAAACGGCCTATATTATTGTGCTTGTCAAAGGTAGGGCCGTGACAGTATGGATTTTTTTTCCTTACCGTGGTGACAAAGCATCATCCCCAACATCCCCACAGGATGGCAATTTACTGCAACTGACTTAATTACATTTTATTGGATTTTTTTAAGCACACTGTCATATGCGTAGCTTCTTTAAGGAATAGGGCAGTGTGTAAGTGTGTACAGCGTGCAAGTGAGGGAGAGCAAGCAGACAGAAAGTGATGATGCTTCTCATAACAGAGCAGAAAATTCTATTTAGCAGTAAGCTGTCAATCTAGTGGTAAATGCACAGTATACATTACAGTGTGTCAGATAATGAATGCCCCACCTTCTCCAGACCAAGAAAAATCTTGTCTGTTGTTTCCCAAATGCTGAAAAAGTGACAGGCATTGGCTCCAAAGTAAGCTGAGCAGGAAAAGGATAATTTAAGATAATGCTAATGTTACCATTTTACTTCCAACTGTGATTATTTATCCATTCTGCCTCGAAGCAGTTGCTGTTGTTGTTAGCATGCTATTAATTTGCCCGCTGCCAATCCCAAGATGCCTTGGGTTGAGTCTGTCGGCCATTCAGCGGCTGTGTTCCTGACTTGTGTGCGACAGCGTTGATCCACAGATGTATTAATAGATCGATAAGCTGATCTCAACATGATACTGATCCTTCAAAATAAAAGTTGCACTGATGACAGTTATGAGCTCTTTATTTTAACCAAACCAGAGTCTGGTGACTGCCACAGCAGTGGTTCAACAAAAAAGAAGAAGAAAAGAATTTTTCTTTAACAAAAAAGTCTATCTCTGTCATGATCCTTACTATCATCAGAAACGTATAATAACAATCTGTGGCTGCCAGTGGCCAAAGCATGTCCACTTAAAGAGTTTAGTGGACATGCTTTTGTGGTCTGCAGTTGCTCATAGAGATTTTTTCAGGTTTTCCAGGCTGAGAAACACAGATATTACCCTTTAACCATGCAGTGTTAAGACAGGGAATGAGTCTGCCTGCACAAAATGCTCAGACCTACAGTATTCGTTGCAGACAGACAAGATTTTAGGTCATGAATAATGTAGACTGGGTTACCTTTACACTTGAGGTCTAAGCAGAGGGACAGTGGATGCCTTTTCAGCATCTCCCGTCTTTTGTCATCCAGCTGGCCTCCTGTGGTTGGTCTTCTCCTCTTCTGTCAGACAGTAAAAAGAAACAGAAACAAGAGATGAAAAGCATGAAAGCAAAACAAAGTGCATGTTGGACACTGTGACATATCAAATAAAATAGAAAAACAATTTGTATCAAATTCCAGCTGCTTACAGGAGAAACATGATAGTAACTTAGCATCGCTAGCATTTCAGCCCTCTACTATTATATTACAGATAAAAGTAGGAGGCAGCAGTTAAAATGAAAGGCTGGACAGAGTAAAACATTTAAAAAGAAGACACAAGCTGACATATGAAGATGATAAAAGGCCAAATGCATCAAAAACAAAAAACTGCATTCCCAAATCAGTAATTAATAACTTGGAAAATACACATTTACTCCGACAGACAGTCTGACATCAAAAATGAGCACTGCTCTGCTGCTGAGCGTGCATGCTCAAGGTGGGCTCAAGTTACAGTCACCTAGCCATTCTTGGTCAAAATTTCCCAGAATCCCCCAGCTGGCACTCATCCGGATGAAGGAAGCGATCGATACCTGCCACTTCCCAACCCGTCAGACCACAGTGTGTGACAGCTCAGCCTTCAGGGACAGTTTGTGTGTCAGTTGCAGAAATGGGTATATTAAAAAATCATTGAACCCACTGACCTGAGGGTGTTTGAGTGTGTGTATGCACAACTGTGTGTGTGTGTGTGCTGGAAGTAAAGCCAGGCCTGAGACTCACCGTTTTCTCTTGCTCCTCCTCTGCATCTGAGTCACTCTCATCATCTGGATGAAACCAGAACACACATACCATATTGTGATTTTTTTGTTTTCTCACCAATAGTGTTTGCACCAACAACATGATTTGGTCAGTAAGCCACAACATACTGGAGATACAAGGATGTAAACAAGCAAATGAATTTCACACTGAATATTCAAAGCAAGGCAATTTCAAAATGTCTAAACCAGGGAAAAGTTAAGGTACATGAGTGGAAGCAGGTAAGACTTGTAGAGGACTGGTAAGGCATTTTGAGGAACTACAAGCTGACTTCTCCATCTTCATCAACGATCCAACAATTCTGCCTTCTATTTCCTAGCCCAACATAGTGAACTACCTCGTTTTTCCACTAGGGCCCAATCACAGCTGAAGCCCTTAAATGTTATAAAGGTTTGGAAGCCTACAACCTAATGGTGGGTGGTAAGAGGGGCTCAATATCAACTCATCATTGATGTGTATTGTGAAAGCTGAGGCAGGTGATCAACTCATTTTTTCATTTTGGAAATATGAATGTTATGACCTCTTCATCCAATTTATTAAAAAGGTCAACTGATGAGACAGCGAGAAAGCCTATTATTCTTACAAGCTTATATTTGGTTGACCAAAACTGATCATTTTGAGCAACAAAAATCACAAACACTTGTGAATTTGGATGGATTGTTTACGTTCAGTATGTCAGACATGGCTGACCTCTGGATTGATGAGGTGTTGTGAACACAAACAAGATTAAATTTTGAATATTAAGTGACGTAAAATGTAATAGAAAAATGAGCTGCACAACAAATCTAAGTGTGTATGTGCTACATGTGCATGCTGTATGTGTTATGGCATGTCATGTGTATCAGTGTTTGTACCCTGGGAGTCTTCTGGAGGCTTGGACAGAGCCTTGGCCTCATCAACATCACCACTGATGGAGACACTCAGGTTCTTGTCTGAAATGGAAACAAAAATAAACCACAGACAGTCAAAGAAAATCCATAAAGAAAAATGTTTTTGGCTTGAAACATAGGATGTTGACTCAAGAAAATATCCTGTGTTTGATTTTATGTTTTTATCTTGGTTTATGTTTGCTCTTTAATCCTATAGTTGGTTATTTGCATATTTTTGTGGATCACAAAGCGTTATAGTGCTTATAGAGCTTTTTGAGCTGAAATTCCCTCTATACACTTCTAGAGGTCTCATCTGTACAATTTACATCTATTTTTTGTTTCATAGTTGCGTTTCTGCTGCTTTGTTTTATAGTGCAAAATAAAAAAAATAAAAATATTCTGTAATGACAACTAACCACAGGCCTGTCCGTAGGCATTAGCTTGAACAAACAGGACATAAAGAGGTGGAGGCAGGTGGCGGGCGATCTCTGTCTGTTTCTGGGTCTGTTCATAAGGCATGGACAGGTACTGCTGAACCGGAAGAGATGCCTGTGACAGAGGAGAGAGGGTTCTGTCATTCATAGGATCCATACATGATGTACAGTGTAAGGACCTTCACCTCAGTTAAGACAAAAAGATTAATGGGACTCTACAGAACACTTATTTAAAAATAACTAGGCAAATAAATTAAACATTCAAGATTATAAATAATAAATCAACAACATTGTTTGCAAAATCGATACTCTGAGCTGCTGAAACGTGACTTAAAACAGAACGATAGCATGGTTGTATCAAAGCTTAAAACCCTGATGGCAGTCAGACAGTTTTTATACCTGCATGATGGCGTTGAGTCCAGGCTGCAGGCTTGTCAGATGTTCCTTCTTCACCTCGATGCTCTTCTGGATCTTCTCCTTTGTGGCCTGTGACTCCTTGTATTTCTCTGCCAACCTGTATCCAAGCACAGACTTTCAATAGATGTTTTGCAATCCCCAAAAGACTGTTTTCTGACCACAGCATGCTACTAATGCACAATGCTGCATGCCTATTTGCATACCTCTTCCTCTGTTCAAGCTCCCAGTCCAGTCGTGCCAGTGTGAGCTGGTGAGGATCATTTTTTGTGAGGTTGGGCCTTGAAATCTCTGGTGGCGCCTCCCGGTGAAACTCTTCCTCAGACACCAAGTCTATCTCCTCATGTTTAGACCTTGATCAGGAAAAGGTAAACTAAGGTTAACTCAAATCTATTGTTATCATTATTATTATTATTATTATTATTATTATTATCATTATTATTATTATTATTATTATTATTCCCACTACTGTGGAAGCACGCATTTCTTAAAAAAACATACAAGCTATCAACAGTGGAAGAAACAAGTCATTCTTACAAGCTTTCCTCAACACAGGCTACTTTTTATATAACCAACTACATATTTTCAGACCCTTTAGTACCTACCGGTTGATTAGAAATCTCACTGACTGAAAGAAACAGTATACGTTTGTTTCTAAGGCTTGATGAGACTTGACTGAATTTTGTGAGCCCAATTTTCCTTAAATGTAAGTGCTACGAGATTAAAGCCTTTTTTGTTCTAGAGCTGAAATGCAATTCCTTGAGAAATCAAGTAACAGGATTACTAAAAATCACTAATGCAAAATTATTTGCATTTAAAGAGAGAGAGAGAGTATTATTTTCTCTTACTGTTCTTAAATAAAGCAGAAGTATTTCTTATCTCGTTACTTAATTAATGGAATAATCAGGAGAATACTTGCTTATTAAAATAACTGAAAACTGCAGCACTAGTAATGATTTTTGCAAGTGTCTAGTCTAGTTCTATTTGAATGAGACATTTTGTACTAACTTGAACTCCAGACACTTGCTGATCTCCTTCTGAAGATGCAAGACTTCATACAACAAGTTCTGTAACTGAAGGTGCAGTACATCCACTCTCTGCTTTGCCTGGAGGAGAAAAGAATAGTGATTAAGGCTCATTTGCAAACACAACTCAGGTGACCCTGGAAATAAATGCATGCAAAACAGCATGCCAATCAGAACCAGGATTCAGTATGTTCAAGGATCAACAAAAAGGATCCAAAACTGGATCAATAAATTCTACACACAAAAAACCCCAAGGGTATGAACGTTTTTTTCTGCTGACAGCGGCAGCTACTGCAGTTAGGTGTTAAAAGTAGAAACAAAGTGCTTGGTGTGCTTGTCTTCCCTCATCAGCACAAATGGAGCTGAGGCAGCACTTGTTCACCAAATGAATGGAATAGTGTGAACTTAGAGTAAGTTGGTATTTGTCATTATATATCATAAATATTGCACAGCATCTGTGTGAGATTTGAGTGGGAGTTACCTCGTGTGTCTGGTCTCTACCTCTCTTCAGCCGCATATGAGCCAAACGATTGAGTTTTTTCAGATTCATGAAGTGGATGCAGCTCTGCATACGTCTCTGCTCCACCTCAGCACACTGAAAATAGATACAGCTGGTTAGACATCATTATTATTGGTAAAAGCACAGAATCGTAATTGTCTAGGTTCATATATACACAACGTTGTGTAATGTATTAGATTTACCAAAACTACAAGCTGCATGGGGATGGAGGGTGGGGGTTGTTCTTTTTCAGTTTGAATTGTGACAAGATTAGTACCAGCAAAAACCAATTAAATCAGTGTATAAAGTAGTCTTACCCCCTCCTTGGCTCCGTTGGCTTTAAGTTCCTGGATCTCACTCATGAGTGTGGCCAAACTCTCACACGACTCTTTGTACTGCAGGTAGTCCTGCTCAGGGTCCCGGCCATCCAGCTCCACTTCCTCACTGTACACACGCACATCCTGGAAGATAGAAGAAAAAAACAACAAAATAACTTCACCCAAACTACTGATAACTCATATTTTCATGAGCCTAGTAACCTTAGTACCTGGTTAACAATAAAGAGCTTAAAAATAAAGGATGTACATCATCCAACCTAGACTTTGCTCCCATATCTGATTTGTCAATAAGAGATTTGTGCTTCTATCACATAAGGACCTTCATCTCTACCACAAAAACTTCATCCATGTACTTGGATGGACTTTTCCGTGATGTTGGTCCAAATTAAACAGGTCGTCACAATAACACCTGTAAAATATTAGGTAACGCCATAGCCATATAACAAATGCTACATTTGTTAGGCGAACAATACAAAGATTTAGTTGAGACTCTCAGAGAACTACAGATTCACTTTTGATCATTTATAATGGTGCAAATTACAGCACATCTGACATTATATGCAAGGGGTTGTTGTTTAATTCAGCAGTTTGTATATTTTTTATTTTTAAATCTATTCCACTTAATACATATTTTGTGTATTTTTGTGCCCCTGAACCTGTCCTCCCCGGCGGAGTCCTCCTACCTGCTGGTCCCCCTCTGCCCGACCTCGCTTCATCTCTGGGGTTCCGCCGTCGCTGCGGAGGACCTTCGACTTTCGCTTCTTCAGGGCGTCCGACGACATTAATGGCTGGACAAAGATGAATAATATATACACTAAATACAATGAGATAAGTGGTGTAACTAATTATAGTAACATATGTGCCAGTATTAACCTATTAGCAAACTAGCTAACGTTAGCACAGTGAGGCTCACTAGCTCGTTGGCTAATAACCGTTAGCTTTTCCGCTCATCTGACCCAGGTTTTCCGATCATAAATACCAAACCGTCGATATCTCATTTATTTGTCGAATTATATATATATATGCACATACCTCTGTGATGGAAAAATGCCTCTGAATTAATTAAATACTGCGCAAATGCACATGTAGTGACATGTACCCAATACTTTTGTTCCGCCGCAAAGCGCCGAGTACAAACGGAAGCCCCGTCGGGCCAAACATCCTGAAAACCAGTTTGCAGCTACAACGCCACCCAGAGGAAAAAAGGTTAACACTGGCATTGTAATTCATTTAAAAGGCTGCATTACACAAAATTCAATATTTCTTGATCATCTGTATTGTTGGATTGTTATTTGATAAAAAAGAAAAGTCTAAAAACACCAGGGATGAAATTGTAAGATAAGATTGGATAAGATATAGATCAGTTTTTCCTTTATTAGTCCCACAATACATTCAGTATGTTTAAGACTGACGCTGGATTATTTACATGATATTACCAATAGTGTATTGTTAACATGATATCAATATTTCATTTTTAACCATCATGGTTATCATAATCTCTACTAAGTGCAGTACTTTAATATTTTTAGTTATTCATGTCTGATTAAAGCAGTGACACAGAAGACCACATACATCCAAAAATTATTTATTCACAGTTCTGATGACACTAAAAATGTACAAAGACACATATGACAAGTATCAGCATACTGAAGTTACATAAAATCAAACATTTGCTGGACTTTTTCTCTTTTACACTGACACTTTTGCTCGGCCGGAGGAATCAGTCAGCCCACTCTCACTTGGCCATATCTATCAGACTCTGCAAAGACGTGGGCACCCATGTCTTCTCTCCCTGCACAAACACAACCCCTCTGTCTATGTAGATGACAATACGCCCGAATGTGTACAGCTGTTTGCCCTCATGGCGCTTGGCCACTAATGGCATAAAGACGATGTTGTTCTCCTCTGCCTTGGTCTGGATAAGATCTTTGAAGTTAGTCGGCACACCAGCACTGATGCCCCTGTGAGCAACACTCTCAGCATCTCGCCGCTCTTGCATCGCTTCATACTGGAAGTCCTTTCGTCTCTCTGTCTGTGTGAGATATGCAATATTCTCCCTTGCACCAGGCTGCATGTATCCACCTGTGGACATGAAGAAGAATGAGTTCTGTAGGATGTTTTGGTGCAGCAGAGAAATAATGATAATTTTAAAAGGATAGCTTTGATTATTTGAAATGGGATTGTATAGGGTATTTTTCTATAGTCATTGTATTAACTACACAGTAGATGGTGGTCAGCAGGTCCAAGTTTGGAAAAGCTGAGTATCAGCACAGAAGCTAAGTAATGTACTGTTGTGGACAGGGTCAGCAGCAAAGTGTGTTCTAGCCACTTTAAAAGGTCCACCACCTTTAAAAAAAATGATTATTGTTCAAGTGTATGCTATATTTACAATATCTTCACCGGTTTACTTTGACATTGGACAGCCTTTCCAGATGGGAAACCACCATTACACAAGCCAAATTTTGCTTCCATCAAGCCAACCAAACTCCATTGGTAAAATCAGTCATTTTAACCTCTCAAACAAACTGACTGAGGCAGTGTAATCCAGTGTTCTCTTTGTTATTGTGTGACTCTGATGAACCTAAACCATCCTCTTAAAACACAGAGACACACAATAACACAAACAAACTAACAGATCAAGGAAGCAGTTAACTAGCAACTCCTGTGTTCTTGGAGGTAAAATGAGTTATTTTGCCTATGGAGTCTGGTTACTTAGAGGGAACTATTTGGCTCGTATTACAGCAGTTTCCCATCAAAAAACGGTGTCAGATGGCAGAGTAAAGCACTAACAATATTCTGAATATAGCATACACTTAAATTGAATTGAACTCTCTATTTAATAAAGGTGTTTATTTTATGAGACTGTGTGATACTCACCCATGCCTGAAGACACTGCACGATTCATGATGTCCAAAGCTTCATTAAACTTCTCTTTGATGAGTGGCTGTGCCAACAAGACGTCGCTAAACATGCTTTTCCAGCCCAGGTACCATTTCGTGATTTCCTCATAGTTGGGACTGTTGCTCAACCATGAACACAGGACCTACAATTGATAAAACACAAACAGGCATAACAAAGTCACACACACAAAAAAAAAATCAATATATAGAGAGCTGCAACAATCTCTTTGATAGAAAATTAAAGGTGCAGTAGTGATTCTTGAGAATGGCAGGTCATTGTTCAGTCTCATTCCCAGGTTGTGAAATACTGACAACAGAGCCAAGAGCAGTAACTGTGGTCTAGTTTTCTCTCAGACCGCTTGAGTTATACTATGCTTGAAATTATTATGGAACTTGTTGTCCAATGATGCCAAAAATAAACTGACAACCCCAGCTTTAACTGCCAATTATTGTGATTACTGATTAATAATTTCAGTCGTTTTTCAAGTAAGTGTGTCAAACATTTGCTGGTTCCAGCTTCTTAAATGTAAGGATTTGGTGCTTTTCTTCGTCATTTACGATAGTAAGTGAAGAGTCTTTGGGTTTCAGATGTTTGTTTGAACAAAAGAAGCAATTTGAAGATGTCACTTTGAGCTCTGGGAAACTGTGCTGAGCATTTATCACAATCTTTTCACACTTTCTAGACAAAACAATTCATCTATTAATCCTGAATATAATCACTATTTGCAACTCTAAATATATACAATAATAAATCAAGGTTTTTTTTGGCATATTCAGATTGTGTCCAGATTCATTTTAGAAAGTCTGAACGCAGAAAAACTGTGTGATGTGATTCTTGCAAATGGGATCCAAGCCACATTTGGAAGTGGTTTGAAATGCGATTCCAATCTGATTTCCACAGATGCATCTCAGGCCAGCCGCTCAAAAAAGAACTACATTTTTACATCACTTGCAACACAGAACAACAACGTCAAATCGAGAGTGACAGAGGTGTATCAGAGCAACTGAGCAGTTTAGCGTGTCCCAAACAGAATGCAGTATGGAGGACAACTCAGAGGACAACTTTGACTGCACAGGTGTCTGTACACCGCACACAGCAGGACTGTTTTAAGGGCATCAGGAACATATACAGTTACTGACACTGAAGTTTGTGATGTTGTCTAGACACAAGCAAATGTAATCTGATCACTTGAAAATAAAAGTGTGGACAGTCTGTTTTAAAGGTCTGATTTGAGAAGCAAGTCTTACTGGCCAGCAGTCTGAACAAGGTCTTGATTATTCTCTGTTCCAAGTGCAATTTGCAGAGTAAATATTGTCACTGACCTGCAACCACTTTGTAAAGAAATTCTTGTCCAACAGGGACACAAGGCTGGATGGGGACAACATGCCCTCCCAGTCCATCACCCAGTGAAATGGCTCCATCTGCTGCTGGTGAGGGTTGATAACCAGTTCCTCCAGACACAGAGCTGAGGATGGAAACAGGAGATATCACATGAGGAAGAGAAACAGGTAGCAAAAGGGGGATAAGACTGCAGAGATGATGAAACCATACCTAGTTTGGGGATGATGTTTTTCACCATGAAGGCCTCCCATGCACCGGGTGTGAAAACGTCTTTCCACGGCTGTAGGATGAGGCGGGCTGAGGCGTCGCTGGGATGCCACCGCTGCAAGGCATTGGATAGTTTGCTCCTGATCGGTGGGTAAAGAGGCTCAAGACGGGCTTGGAGCAGAGGCAGCCAAGGGTGGATCCAGGAGTGGATGGGCACCGTGTCAGTTAGAGGGTTCCAGGTATCCACCTATGAAAAGGAACAATTTAGAAGGCAATTATCAAAACTAAATTATGTGCAGTTATCAAAACCAGCACAATGGGATTCAACTAGGTCAACTACATGGCAAGACTTTTGTTGTGAAGCTATTGTAAGGTTGTTTATTGGGATCAATAACACCAATCACTTCCATATTTCCTCGAAGAGACAGTTTAGTGTGGCTTACTGGCATGAAATTCCTCAACATATTAATAATGTATTTGGAGTTGAATTTCTTTTAGATGTGGATGCAATACTGTATAAATGGGTGACATTTCATTTAAAAGGTGGAATTTCATTAAGAAACTGATACAAATACTTATTACAATACTACATGAAATATATGGAAAGGTTGTCATGTTCCTTCAAAGTCCAAGAAGATTTTTTTCATTTGGAGCACTACGTACATACAACCTAAAAGATCAAACTTGATAGAATAAATGAGTGTGAATATAATGTTATTTTACATTATTTATCAGCAAGCTCTTTAGCCATTTTTTTGCCCTTCAGCCCTAGATACGGGGTTGCTGCAGGTTTCAACAAGTTAAATTTAGGACTTTTTAAGACCTAAATTTTTCAATTTTGTTTTAAGCATACACACAATGAATTTTCTTAAAGTAATACTGATACTATGTAAAACGTTGAATGCTTTCCCAAAATACAAAACAAAAAATAAATTATCAAAAACATTTCTCAACATCTGCCCAAGTGTATCTTTAATGGAGCTTGTGTGTGTGTGTGTGTGTGTGTGTGTGTGTGTGTGTGTGTGTGTGTGTGTGTGTGTGTGTGTGTGTGTGTGTGTGTGTGTCTTGCCTCTCGCTGTAGCCGGGGTAAAATCAGCTGCTCTAACAGGTGATCCAGGATCCACAGGGGGAGAAGAGGAGCCCATACCTCCACGCAGTCCACCATTGGCCCGACAATACGAGGCTGCCAGGCTGACACACAGGGCCGCATCACTGGGATCCACACCTCCCATAACAGCCTGGCTCGACAAACAAACACACAACACAAAGTCAAAAACCGGCTGTGACATCTGGCCCATATAATTTATCCACGTAAACACACAAGCTCTGCTTAAAGGTACAGTTGGTAACTTGTTGGTAAAAAGAACTTTTTGTCATACTTGCTGAAAATGTCATTATATCCTGACAGTAGTACATGAGACAGATAACGTGTATGAATGGGATTTTTAAGTTATCAACCACACTTGAACAAAAACTACCAATCAGGACTAACTTCCAACCCAAAATGTCAGTATTGGGTGGCTCTGGTCACTTGACACCATCAGGAAGTAGTGACAGTGTCAGCAAATACAACAAGTTATTTTTATAGATGTTACCAACTGTAATATATGTTAATGTGTTTAAACTGACCTGTGATAAGGATCCATGTTTGAATCTGGGGCACTGGAGTGGAGTTCTCTGGATTCAAGGATCGCTCTCCACTGGCCAACGTCCTCCAGACAATAAGAGCTGTCCTGAAATAATCAGACAACAGCAGCAGCTTCATTATTAATCATCACTGATTAAAGCAAATAATTAAAGTATGTCAGAGGATAATTGCAGAAGAATACCTTCAGAGGGTCCCAGGGACGAAGTTTTTCTTTGAGTAACGGCTGAACAACTGCTACAGCCAAGTCTGACAACCCCATTGTCTTGTATTCCTCATAATAGTCTGTTTGTAAAGTCTCAAAGATCCGAGCACACTCCTGAAAATAGACACAAAAAGAATTTACTATGTGGATGTGATAAAATAGCAAGGAGTAACCGAATAAGCCCTGAAAAAGCCTGATAACTGTAGCTCATAAGTCCTGTTAAGACTGCCAGCTCAAATGTCTTTTTTGGTTTATCCAGACTGATTCTAGAAAGTCTGGCCAACAAAAAAACACCCACATAAAATAAGATTTTTGCAAATCACCCAAGCTACATTTGGAGGTGGTTTGAAATGCAATTACAATCTGATTTCTAGAAATGCACCTCAGTCCAGTCACTCAAATCAGATTTCAAAGTATGTTTTGTGTCATTGGCAACACGGCACACAATGAGGACAGTAAAACCAGAAAGCCACAAGTGTTGAGCAGAATCCATCCTGCTACTAGCAAAGTGGTATGGGGGACAGCACAGTGGACTACAGTCCATGGACAGATGTTGTAATAAATTTTCTGCTGGCACTTGTTTAGCAGCTGCTTGAAGGGTGAGATGATTGATCTCCATTTCTGACACCTATGTCACTGTCACAGCAACCTTGGCAGATAAGTTGCTCATGTCTGGACGCACAAATCTAGTCTGATGACTTGCAAACAATAGTAGGAACAGTCTGTCTTAAAGATATGATTCTAGGAACAAATCTGATTTGCCTGCAGTCTGAATAAAGCCTTAGTCCGTGTGTTCACTGTGTGTTTACCTGCAGGGTGGGTCCCTCCCCCGGGGCCATCTCCCCAGAAGGGAAACGCTCCACTAACGCTAGGACGGCCTCCATTCTCTGGATGGCGTCTTTCTCTGCTTCCAGTCTGCTCTGCAGGGCTCGCGACTCGTGGGTCAGAGACACAACTACGTCTTTTTCATGCTGCAGACGTCTGGCAGACTGCAGGAGGTGGTGATAAGACAGAAAAACAGAAAGCATGTCAGTAGTAGAAGCAGCAGAGTGGTGAACAGAAATAAATTTGAAGATATTTCACAGGTATGTTTGGTTCCTCATACCTGTAAAATGTCCTGTTCTGTGAGTTCAATCAACAGCTGTAAGTTATGTTCGAGTTCAGGAAGAGCAAAACCAGATCCCTTCTGGTCCTGAGTGGACATGCTTGGTGGACCTTCATCTGGGACACTGTGCTTGCTGGTCATCTGACTGTAACTGTAATAAACCTTCTGCTCTCTTCCGGTCATGTCTATCACCTGGAGATGAGAAGAGATATGAAGTAAATGAGAAGACAGTCGACCATGTGCTGACATTCATGTACAATTGTACTGAGGATAAATGTACTTGATGCTTATTACAAAATTACAGGCTAATTTAAGGCGTGTGAAGATCGATGTCATTGTGCTTTGATAACATTTCAGGGACACAGATGTAAAGGAGAGTTAAAGTCTTTTCAAACATACCTTGACCTGTGCCAACTCTCCAGCGGATGCCGCTGTGCTGCGTCCTGCCAGCTTGCCTTTAGCCTTCAGCTCATCTACAGTTCTGTATGAGTACTTTGGTTTCTTCTTTCCTGCAGCGCCTGCAGGATCCTTACGCCACTGACCGAGCTCCTTTTGAAACTCCTACAAAGACAGAATCTGAGAATTCAGTAAAAACTACAAAAGGGCATTCAGGAGAGTTCAGATCTCCAGCAACAGATAATGAAGCACCCGTTACAATGCCACCACAACTGCCAGATGCAGCCAGCAGAGATTTGTAAAGATTTCAGTTAAGTTTTTTCTATAGTGCAGTACAGGGCAAGTTTTCCTATCTGGACATATGCAAAGTTTTTAATAATCAGTTTTCTTTAAGATGCATAGAATAGTGTTTTGGTATTATAACCGAGCATCCTCAGTTCATGTAATTGTAGAAGTCCAAACTTCTCAATATGAACATTGTTATTGTTTCAGAACATTTTGTTATTTATTTAGAACATTATGAGCAAACAGGCAACTTTCAAACAATATAATATATATATAATTTGTTTTTGTTTAATTGTTTTTTTTGTTTTTTTTACAAAAATTCAGAAAAGCTGAAATTCTAAACAATTCACACTTTTTGTTGGACAAAGCCTGCATGTCCCAGTGGAAGTTGTGGCTGCAACTGTTGCTGATGCACACACACACGGCAGAGATAATAATGTTGAATGACTCTACAATATCACTTCTGCTATATAATCTAACAGTGGGTTTAGTTGAAAAAAGAGGTTATGATTTTTTTTGTGTTACACTCTACCTTTTCCTCCTCTTCCTCTGAGTCAATCACAGGAAAATCCTGCAGACTCTGCTGGGTTCGCTCGGTGCCATAAGCACCCACAGCTCCTTTGCCTTTACGAACCTTTGCTTCGATGGGGTTCACGATACCTGTAGAAATAATGGGATGCAAAGTCAGAATGTATCTATTCTGCTGTTCCTGTAAAATACACATTATTACTTAACATCTCAGTATCACAGTCTCCTCAGGCTGACCCACCTTGAGCGTTCTTGCCCAGGCCTTTGCCTGGTTGGTATCCCATTTTCTGCAATAATTTCTGTCCAATTCCCTTCGTGTGCTTCTCCCAGCTACCGATGCCTTTACCAGACTGTATCCCACCTGCAAACCTCTGTGACTGGTTACTGGAGCGGAAATTTCCCTAGGAAAAGTAAAAAACAAATTGTTTAACAAAACACTGTGACATAAAGCAAAGCCAAGGGTAAAAAACACCAGCACAACAACATTTACCATCTGAAGTTTTTTGGGTGCAGAACTGTGAGGAGGGGGAGGTGCCGAAGGACCATCTTCATCATCAGAGTCATCAGAGCCTCCTTCTCCTTTTTGTTGTTTCTCCTCAGCTGCAGTCTTACGCAGACCGCCACTCACAAAGTTCACTGGAGCGGTATAGTCTTTAGATCTAACAGACAAAAACAAATGACACGATTTGCTGATAACTGTCACAAAAGCAGCAGCTGGTCTTTCTGTGGACCGTTCCTCTTAGGATGACTTGACCTGTTCCCCTTTGATTAGTGTTTCCCTCCCATTAGATGTGTTTCCCCTCGTAAGGTTAGGGCTTATGTTATGGATGCAGTTGAGGTCAGGTTAAGTCAAGTCAAAGCATTCGCCATATGCAGTTAAAAACATTTTTTTCTGAATAATGAAATTCTCTTCCACTCTAAATGCTATTAAATAAGGAAAGAGAAAATATATAAAAATACATACAAGATATCGAGAGATATAAAGAGAGAAGTATGTGTTTTAAGTTACCAAGGTGAGCAGGAAAAGACTTCAAGACATCAGGGACATTGGTGCAGTGATATAAATAAACCCCTTCCTTACCTCTTGCCTCCAAAGCTTGGTCTCTCATCCTCATCAGAGTCCCTGTCGGCCCAGATGCCATACGTAGCCTGTTCCTTGGTCTGTTTGTATCTGCGACGGCCTGCATTGAACTCATTGGCCAGGTCCCAATCTGTCACCTCAAAGTTTTCCACATCCACACCTTCTTCCTCCTCCTCCCCTCTCCTCCCATACAGGTGGGACATTGACATTTCTGAATAGCAGACAAACAAACAAAATAGCAAAACTGTTTAAGTAGTGTAAAAACTTTTGATTTTCATTTCATTCAGTTTCATTTCAGACTTTTAAAATCGTTAAATATCATTAGGAATGCAATTTAAGACCTGCTATTCCATGTTCTTAGTGGTACAAAAAGTACACGCATAGTTTGCATTAGTGGTTATTGGTTTTGTTTTACAGTTGTTACAAAATGATCAGTACTTTTTCCCCCGAAAAACATGAAACAGGGCGAGACTCAACCAAGTAATCCAAACAGGATTTAAGACATTTTAAGACCTAAAATGTTAAAGACCTGCAGAAACCAAATGATAAGTTAAGTAAATGCTAAGAAATCTGCTGATAAAATCTACTTATGATAGTAATTCAAGTGATATAACTACGGTTAGAGAACTGAGGTTTTTATTATTTGTAAAACGAAGGTGTTAATTATATTAAACCCAAATACGAGGTCAAGGGACAATTATTAGCCAACTAGCTTAATTTACATTTACTCAAAGAGTAAATATCAACAACATTATCAGAAAGTGTTGAGCTTGTTATGTAACACAGTTACTCGTCGTGAATTTATCTCAACAACTACATGGCAAGATATTTCGGTGTGGACAAGCTAACATTTACTAGCAAAGGCTAACGTTAGCTAATGTAACTACTCGCTTTACCCGGAACAATTGCCTGTAGGGAAATAATGAAAAAAAAGTTAATTTACCTGAAAAATCGCTATTCTCCTACTCAGAGATCAAATACATATGCATTCTTCTTATCAATAATATGGGATAATATATCTTAAGTCAGAAAGTAAGACAGCTTCACGTTATTCGCTGCACAAACGAAAACACAAGTCCTTCCTGTTGTCACAGTAAATTTCTTCCGGTGTTGTACCGAACTTTTTGTTTAAAAACAGATTTTCACAGATCAAGAAACAAAAAAAACAAAACAAAAAACAAACAAACAAGTTCAGCACAACTAGGTCAAACAAAGACTAGACAAAAATTAAGCTAAAGTTAACGTAAAACCAAGACACAAGCAAAAGACACTAAAACAGTAAACAAGACAACAGTAAAAGAGATGAGAATAGGAAAACAAGAAAGAAAATAGAGAGAGGAGAATGCACAGATGACATTATATGATGTTGTCTAGGCAATTGAATAGTTTGCCTAGTTTTCTTCTTTTACAATGCTGAACATCAACCCAAATATTCTGGAAAGCATACAGAAAGATGAGATAAATTTTATTGATCACTCACTGGGGAAATTCACATGTTACAATGGCTCAAGAAGTACATGGACTCATTTCCATTGATAAATTTAAGGGCATCATAAGAATGTGGTGATGGAGGCATGTGCTTGTTTTTCTTGAGAGGCCCACTATGTTGTAATAGTTGTTCTTGTTGTCTTATTGTGGATTTTTTTGTTTAATTTGTTACATTTTAATATGTGGTTGGCTGCTACCTTAGCCAGGTCTATCTTGTAAAATAGATTCTGAATCTCAATGTGACTTCCTGGTTAAATAAAGGTAAAATAAAAAAATAATTAAAAAAATATAGATAAAAATAAATATATAAATATAAAAAATATAGATATATAGATATATTCCGATATATGCGTTTATATTGATGTAGTTGTAGTTGTTATAGTACACACGGTGTGTAGCATTATACTAACTAAATATAGTAGTGTTGCCTTGTAAAGGCAGATTACACGGAGAAACAGATTGGATTGCACAGTATGCCGTGCCACACATACCATCTGATTTCCGAAATCAGCCGCTAGTATGATGTTTATTGGGTTATTATCTCGAATTGCAATGTTACCTTATTCTACAAAATGAAAGCACTAAAGCCACACAATAAAACACAATAAACTATATTGTCTGTTGCATTCTCAGATACACATCCATAGAAATTCAACACCAAGGTTTTATCAGCAGATGTCGCCATTTTTCATTGCAGCGATTGTGACACCGGAAGAGGAAATTTGTGTGTTACTCTCAAAATAGTCCCACTTGCTGCAGACACGCCAACCTGGCAACATATATATTTTTTAATTTGTAAACAGAAAAAAAAATTGTCTATGTGTAGATGGGGAACCGGTAAATTAGCAGAGTTAGATGTCGGACACTGGGGAGGAGTGGCAGGTGGCCCGGCGACGAAAGGGCGCCGCGCGGAAATCAAAACTATTTCAGGTGTCCTCAAATGCAACATGCTGCCAGGAGCAGCTGGACATCAAGAAGACGATTAAACGGATCAAAGACACAGTGTAAGAAGTCTAGGTCCAGTTAATTAGTAGAGTCCTGATATATAATTAACATTTCAGGTAAATCTAGAGATATTTTAAACTCAGTTCTGGTTCTCCTGCTCTGCAGGTCTGAGCTGAGATGTGAAGAGTTTTGGCAGGAATGGAAAGGTGAGCATGTTGGACACCATTTATTAAAGTATGATTTATCCTGCAGCTTGTCTAACCTTTTATGAACCTTGTCTTCAGAGCGGATGCTGGTGGCTGGATCAGCAACCCTCTTTAAACCTCCAGAGAGCACCGAGGACCTCACCGAGCAGCTGAGACGGAGCAGAGATGGTGGACAGCTGCAGTGTGTGTGTTATGGCCTGGGCCCCTTCTCCTCCTGTGTATCAGCTCGATACCAGCTCGCCATGTTGCTGATGCTGCTGGATGCAGGGCAGGTCAGAGGATATTATGTTTATCCATTCAGATAACAAACAGTCTGCAAGACCTCTCCTTTATGCAATAAGTGTAAGCAAGACACTGGAACGCTTATGCCTCAGTTATGGTCCTGCCCAAAGTTAAACTCCGTCTGTATATTTGACTAAATATCTATAATCTTTAGTACAACTATTCCACCAGATCCCCTAGTTGGTATTGTTGGATCATTAGTTGGTTAGTTAATCCCACCATTAATTCATATGAGGGACAAGCCATTTCTTCTACAACTTATCTTACAACAGTGGAGGTCAGAGGTTGGCCCTCTACTCCAGCAGCGGCTCAGAGATCTGGGGAATGTAGTTCATACGGAGAGGCTTCACTATACGCATACTAACAGATATCATATCTTTCTGAAAACATGGCAGACTTTTTAATAAATGAATGGCTACCACTTGAAACTACAACATCCAAGATTTTACTTTTTTACTGGTGTCCTTTTTTGTGTGTGCTTTGTTTTTTCTTTTTGTTTGTTTTTCTCCTTTCTCATCCTTTTTCCTTTCCTCCATCATCACTACTATTAATACTATTACTTTTCTTATTTTGTATTATTTGGTTTTATTTTTATCTCCTCAGTCTTTATTCCTGTTTATACTGATCCCAATCTAGACATCAGTTCTAGTGAAGAACAGATAAAAGGCAGTAAGGATTAATGTAGTTTCTACCACAAGACCTTTTCTACTTTCGACTCTGCTTTATCTTTTCATATGAAGCCAGCGTTGCATTGTGTTGACCTTTGGACATTTAAGGCTAATGTGAGAGAGGTTAATTGGGAAGTGAAATATCTTATTTTAAACTGTATGTCTTGAATCTATCCTTCAATAAAAAACACTTAAAAAAAGAACACTCAATGCGATGAGACCCTTTTCATCATAAATTCTGTCTCACTGCTACTCTAGATTCCACTGAAGGACTGCTCTGTTTATGATCCCGTGTTCTCCTCTGGAGAGAAGGATGTTCTGAGAGAGCTGGGTCTGACTGTACTCACAGAAAACGAGGTCAGATGTTGGCGTCTTGTGTTTTTTTTTTTTTTAATCCTGTTTATGGCTGCAGTGATTATTTTCATATATATTTCATATATATTATATATATATATTCATTTTCTATAATTATCTAAAAAGTTAGATAATTATGAAAAATGTTTCCCAAAGCCGAAGATGACATAATCAAATGTGTTGTTTTGTCCACAACTACTACTAGTACTACTAGTGCAAAAACAACAGCTGTATGTCTCTCTGTATTGTTCAGGAGGGGAAGCGTCTGGTGACGAAGCCCACACTCTTTTACCTGATGCATTGTGGGAAAGCCCTGTACAACAATTTACTGTGGAAGAACTGGAGCACACAAAGCCTTTCTCAAATGATAATCATTGGAAACAGCTTCAGCGGCATGAGGGACAGGTTCGTACAAGACTTCAATGAGAAAGATGATGTTTAAGAAACTGAGAAAAGGGGAGGTGATGATTTCTGTGTTTCATCCAACAGGACAATTGACAGAGAGTTCACGCGGGACTACAGCTACATCACTCAGGCCGTGTCTGTGTGTGAGGAGAGACAGCTGGCCTGTCCGTCCCGACTGGTTGACGTCTTCAGTGACACAGCGGTCATCATGTTTCCTATCAGCAGCCTTAACAGACTCCCACAAGCCACTTGGGCAGAGCCACCTGAACCACAATACCAACACTGCACTGATCTGGAGATTATTCAGAGAGAGGCACAAAGCTGAGACAGGAGATGGACAATACTGGACAGAACAGTTTTTTTTGTTGCCTTTGGTATGAGCAGTTTTTCAATAAATGAACTGAACCAGTGGTGTATTTTCTCACCTCACTGTAGTGATAAACGTGTTATAGAGAAGGATCCAGCTGCAGCCTTCTAGACTACTAGACAGTAAGATTTCTTTCCTAAACCTAGCTTAGTAGTTTGGTGCCTAAAACTCACTGTTTTGAGGATGTATCATGTAGTAGGTGTGTCCTGTGAGTCCACAGATAGAGCTGCTTTCAGTTACAGGTACATCAAAGTATATTTATGACCACAGTCAGTGGTGATACTGGGTTTGGTCAGAAGCTCTACAGACTTGAAACTTTTCACCAGTGAGGGCAGGATTTGTCAGCTGCTGTTAGTAATTCACATGATGATTCAAATACTGATGTTCTGGGTTAGTAAAGCATCCAAAGCACAGCAAAATAATGAGAAAATAAGACAGTACAGGTGGAGGGCTGTGTCTCTTGCCTTCAAATTTGGTGCAAATGTCCACTTGGACTTAGTACAGTATGAAAATGATGAAATTTGCTTGGCTGTCAAAACTGTACTGTAAACTAAAGTGAAATCACACTTCTGCTAATTCCCCATTTAATAACAATATGTGAACCAGATCTACCAAGTAGAGGCCAACATTATAAAGGAATATTTTGTCTACAGGTGACTGCACAGACTTATTGTAATACTGTAGGTAAGATAACATGATCTGATCAAAGAAGTTGGCATAGGTCTCGGATACTTTGCCAGCTGCATGAGATCAGCCAGAGAAGGTGTGTCTCAAGTGGCAGATGAGTGATTTCACTTATGTTCTAACACTTTTGCCTCACAGCAAAAAAGTCATGGGTTTGAATCCTGATTCAGATATGGCCTTTCTGTGAGAAGTTTGCATGTGTTCGGGAGGGTTTTCTCCTGGTGCTCCGGTTTCTCCCACCATCAAAAGTGCAGCTGTTGCTGTCAGTGATACCAAAGCAGTGGCTTACATCTGGAATTGGTTCCTGGGCTGTGCACTGGCTTCCTAGTACTAGGAAAGCAGAGAATGAATCTGACTACCTTCTTCACACATCATTTTACATGTAGCCTATACTATGTATTTGTAAAAAAAACAAACAAACAAAAAAAAAAAAAAACAGGACCACTGGTAAACCAGAGTAAAAAGTTTATTGTTGGAAAAAAAAAGTAGCATTCAACAGTACAGCCCTCTCCCAGCATCAGCACCAACATCTGCAACACAAAGTAATACTCATCATCTGACTCTCTCTGATCTTTTGTTCTGCTTCATGTTCACTGGATCAAATTACATCTAACATCCTGGGAGAGTTCCATTTTACAGCAGTGATTTGTTTAAAAAAAAAAAAACTCAACTACAACACTGATTTCATGTTTGATATGTTGTGTTCACTCCTCAGCTGCTCCATTAGCAGTGACAGGATCTATCTCTCCATTGACTGCTGCGGCTTTGTCTCCTTTTCCGTTGGCTACACAAGTGTTTGAGACAACATCGGCCCAGGTTCCTTTACTCTTCAGGACTGATGGGCTGGCAGGGACGTTGTCAGCGGCTCCATTTATTTCACCATTAACCTTGTCTGGCTCTGACTTCATCTCACCAGCTGTTGTATCAGATTTTATCTGCCCATTGGCTGTGCTGGTCTCTGTCTCCTGTCCTGTAGCTCCGACCTCTGACTCCCCATTCACCACCTGAACCTCTGACTCTCCGTTCACTGCCTGAACATCTGACTCTCTGTTCACTGCCTGGACTTCAGCATCTGAAGCTGATCTCTCACTGTCCTCACTCTCTGTTTTCTGTTCAGCTGGCTCCTCCTCATGATCGTGAGCTGTAACTACAGCAGAACTCTCCACTGACTTTTCCTCCCCTGGTTGCTCCTGTTGGTTCTCGCTGGCATTTGCCACCACAGGCTTTCCTCCATCTGCAGGTTCCTTCCCGCTTCCTGTGTCTGGATCCAAGATATTGTCCCCCTCCACAGTCCACATCCCATTGACTAATTTGTATCCCAGCTCTTTTGCCACCGCTGCCTTTAGTTCCTGGTGTTTCTGCTTGTACTCCTGGAACTTGTCACTGTGAAAACAACAAATTCATGAGAGTTTTTCTACTTCACTAAAGATTATTGAAATACATTTGCATGCCGCTAGAGTCACTAGTGTTTGAAAAGGTGATTTGAGATTCTAAGTACACGTGTATAACATTTAAATTCTTTAAAATCTTGAGTTTCTAGTTTCTAATATTATGTATTACTTTTCTAATGTAACAGCAATAACAGGTGATAAATATAACGTCTTCATTTTTATGCATCAAACTCAAACTGTTTTAAAGATCTGATTTTTATAAATTTTTTGCTTTTTAACATTTTTTATGTATCAAAAGTAAAAAATACTCATAATGCACAATGGCCCCTTTTTAGAGTGTTATAATATCATTTATAGCACCATATTATTCATGACAATTTGGGAAACTTTAGGTATGAGAGCCAGGCATAAGGAAGAAAAATCAGAGGAGAAAGATTTTTTTCTTATACTTTGCTGTATTTTAGATGTAGACTGATAAATATTGGCCGATTGGTGCATGATGACTACCTTGCTGAAATGCTGCAGCTTGCACGCCTGTGTTGAACACACAGACAACATTTTGGTTGTGGGGCTGCTACTGCCAGCCCCACCTTTCTACAATGAGTTTATAAAAAAAAGTCTTGAAGAGATTAAAAGAGCTGTAACCAGAAAGCAGTGTGATTTTGACAGGGAGAGAAAAAAAAGAGACAGAAAAAGAGAGCGTGCCAAAAAAATACTGCCATCACCAGATTTTTTAATGTCTGTGACATATTTTACAAACATAGACAATGAAACTGTGGGGAAAGGTGTCATGTTGTTGTTATTAAGTTGATATGACTATGAATCTCTAGATGAAGCATGGCTGCAGCCACGTTTGACATGCATGAGCTGCGCAACTCATGCGGCTGTGTTGACGGCTCTAATGTGGGCACCGTATGTGAATAGCAATAGGTTCAGCAGCGCACAGACGCTGCTCAAACAGGCAGTCTGACCTGGGAATTGCTTTAAATTTAAGTGATCCTTTTATTGCTAAAAAAAATTGGCTACACATCAATATTGGATTTGGATTGGATCATATCTTATCATAGTATATATTACAGTGAATATTTACCTTTGTGCGATCTTCCTGATCCCTGTCACCAGAACCATTTGCTCCAGCACAGTGTCGGTTGTGGGAGTTATACACTGAGGACAGAGGGGACAGGGAGATTAATCACCACACCCTTTTCTCTTCTTTGTAAGATTCAAAGACTGTTGATGAAGGCCATGTGAGCTCCCGGAGGATACAGTACCTCCACAGCTTGCTCAGTGCAGTCAGCTCCTGCCTGTCTGAGTGAGCGCTCCACCTTCACTGCCTGTTTAGTGATGGTGGACAGAAACTCCTGGCTGCAGCGTGTCTGAGAGTGATCTTCTCCAAACTGAGACAGAAAAGATCTGTAAGATGACATGCACATACAGCCAATACACTTATCTCTAGCTCTATATAAAGCAGATATACTGACCAGTGAGGTAAAAGCAGTGAGGGCTTCTTTCTCGTGGGTCATAGCGCTGCGGTAGTCACCCTTGCTGCACATCCACTGGGCCAACAGGTGCTGACTGCAGAAACCAGGGAGAGAAACGGTGATGATGTTGGAAAAGGAGACAAAATAAATAGAGGAACACAAGCTATAAATGACATCTTACTTGAGAGCAGTGTGCAGATTTGTGGCTCCAAAGAAGGAAGAGTTGAGTCTGAGGGCATTCTTGAAGTACTGCCCTTTCTGATCTCCTGTCAGCACCAAACCAAGACAACTCTGCAAGAAAGAAATTAGATTGTAAAAAGTAAATATTGTTTTTAATGATTTCGTGAAGAGCCTTTTTTCTTTTTTAATGCTTGAGGTGATTTCACGTACGTCAAGTGTTGCAATGTAGGGATGGTCCTCCCCATGGACTGTTAGTGTCAGCAGACGAGCTCTGAGGAGACACTTTTGGGCCAGAGCAGTCTCCCCTCCAGCAAACATGTACACACCCAGGAGTGCCTACAGATAACAGCAAAGTTATAATAATAACACTCTACACTATGGACCCAGGGGTTGGATTTCCAGCAGAAGGTCTGGTTTAGTTGTGCACATGTACAGAAATCAGAAACAGATGTTTAGCTGCACTCACATATTGCTGGATGGTGTTTGGATGGTCGAAGCCGAGCACTCTCTCACTGATGACCACTGCTTTCAGCTGCACACTGCGAGCCTTCAGAGCAGGGAAAGTCACAGTGATAATAATCAAAGTAATTTACTTTAAATCCTTAAACAACACAGGACTGCGCCAGGAAAGGCAGGTTGTAGTCCTTTCATGTTACACACACATAAAGCAGATAATCACATTTAGAATAGAATAGGATAAAAGATCAATTAAAATAAACAAAATAAAATATACAATATATACCATTATTTATATACACATACACATTTACACCCTGGAAATAGTTTTGTGCATGAATTACTGAACAGGTCAACAGAGCAAGAGATGCAAAAGTACTACAAGGACACAAAACAACTATGAGGAGACATGAAACTACCACCAATAGACACAAAAGAACTACAAAGGGACACTAAAATGTCACAAAGAGAGATTGTTCCTCCTTCAAGCTCTATTTTTTTGCATGTCAAATCTTTGGTAAAGTGACTTCTA
The DNA here is from genome assembly GCF_056507025.1 of Lutjanus erythropterus. Taxonomy (NCBI): domain Eukaryota; kingdom Metazoa; phylum Chordata; class Actinopteri; order Lutjaniformes; family Lutjanidae; genus Lutjanus; species Lutjanus erythropterus. Next base: position 28,875,127 of record NC_139326.1, on the reverse strand, counting down.
AATTCAGTACAAGTTCCCTCTCAAAAGTAGTCTTGGATGGATTACTGAGTGGTCCTATCAGACACAGGTCCAGGGGCCCAAATGGTCAGAAGCCCCTCTGGACTTCAACTGCAAAATGTATAACAACTACAGAAAGACACATGTCCATGCACAGGGGCCTGTTTTCTCATAATTCATCCACGGACTGGTTATTAAGCAGCAGGAAATGGGACTACTCAAGTAGAGTACCTCACAGTATACTTGCATACAATACTTGGTTTATAGTCTACCACAGCAAAATGTGTTAATGTAGCTGTGAAAAGTTGTGGAGCAGTCAGCTTACCTCAGCTGGTTTTCCCTGCAGGAAGGCCACCTTGGCCATTAAGCTGTGGCAATAACAAGCCTCAGGGTGCAGGTCATCACACACTCGACCAAACAGGTAAGATGCTTCCTTCAGGTGCTCATGGGCCTGATCCAGCAGGCCTGCAGTTAGGAAACACACAGGGGTTTTGCACTTTTTGTTCAAAAACAAACACTAAACATGAGGATTAAAGATACAGACAGGGCTTTTGTAAAGTGCTCCATTATTGACCTTTCTGAATGGAGGTCTTTGCAGCACGATGTGCAGCTGAAGCATCCACAGTTGGTATGTGAATGTGCTTGACAACAGGGAAGATGTTGAGGACGTCGTCTGGACCAATGGGAGCTTTGTTTTGGTTGTCAAGGACGTAGTCTCTCAGTCTCAACTGGTGTAGACACAAAAGTAACATACATAAATTTTCCTCTTATTACACATTGTCTGTCTTCAAGATTTCATCAACCAGTGATGTAAGAAGTATTTAAATCCTTTACTTAAAAGCACCAATGCAAAAAATGTAAAAATACTAAATTACAAGTAGAAATCTTGTATGAACATAATAAATAAATAATTAAGTAAAGGCAGACAAGTGTCAGCAGCTTGTTGTAATTAAAGAATGAAAGTAAATGTAGTGGATACATCATTCTATTATAATATTTACTTTTAAATATTTAACTTACAGTAATTATCAATAAATTCAGTTATCTGACTTCTAAACTGTTGAATTTAAGGTGATATAAAATAGAAGCAAACTTGTGAAGCAGGAAATATTAAAAATATTAAGATATCAAACATCTAACTGTTTGTTCAGGTCAGGTTCAGATATTTTTAATTTCTATATAACTATAGATATTTAATTATAATAAATAATTATATACGAATAACAATAATCATCTAGAAGGTATCAATGGTATCTTGGTCTTGACGACTAGATACAAACAAAATAAGAGGACATTTGTTTGTGTACTGCTTCCTGCATGAGACCCCTTATGTTGTATTATGAAAACTTGTCATATTATCCATTGTGTCAGATCTTTATCTAAAAAGTCATAACTAAAGCTGCCAAATAAAAGTAGAAATCAAAATAATTTCTACTGAAGTGGAGTGGAAGTATAAAGTAGCATGAAATGGGATAACCAAGTGAAGTATACATAACTATACTTAAGTACAGTACTTCAGCAAATTTACTTTGATACTTTCCAACACTGATTAAAACATTACTAATATATTTGTGCTTCAGTTAATCGATTGACAAATTTTACCAGGCCAATAACACACTGAATCCACATTTTAGTTACCTGTACTCCAGTCTTCAAACAGAACTCTCTCAGCAAAGAGAGCTTCTGAAGGGCGTAGCGCTCCACCAGGTGGTTTGGACTGGAGCTGTCACACATGAAAATTTTTTTTTATTCTGCTTGTAAAATGAGTTATTGCATGACTCACAAACATGAGCTGTGACCAAACAAAGGCTGTGTCCTCACCCGAGGCTGTCAGAGATGTTATATGTTTCAACAGCATCCTGGCAGACCAGGTTCCACAGCTCCGCCCCTGTGAGCGTGCTCCAGGGTGTGCTCTCAGAGGCCCCGGCCCCTCGGCCACGCCGCCTCGACTTCTTTTTTGTCTCCTCCACCACAGGAGCGGGTGTGAAGTGGGGAACCAATAGGCAGCAGAGGAAGTGACTGACAGCTGCAGAGAGACTCGGCACGTCCACACCCTGCAGAGACATGACCAGAGGCTGCAGCTCATACTGCCGGGACTGTAAGGACACACACCTGCTGCTAAACCCTGAGGTGTGAAAACATGAGAGTGAATAGGAACAATGAGTACAGAATACTGTAAAATACCTGGAGGAAGCTGTTGAACACTCGTCTGGTTGAGCGGATGAAAATTTCACCTGCGGCTAATCTCTGGTTGAAACAGAAAGAGAGATGTTAGAGAGTTAGGAGAGGGGCTAAATCACTGAGACTGGTTTAAAGGGATAGTTTGGGTTATTCAATAAGGAGTTGAATGAGGTACCTGAGGTTACTCCTTTGGCAAAATCAGTAATTTTCCCTCACAGAACACTGGACTAGCTGGTCCACTGCTGCGTCAATCAGTTAATTTGTGTTATTCTGTCACTTCAGTGTTTTAAAACATTAGTTTGAATTAACCAAAGTCACATAACAGAGGAAAGCTCACCATGAGGCGAAGGTCAGCAATTGCCTTAGGCTCCAAGCTATCAAAAAAAAAATCCTCATAAATTTATGGTAAAGAACCTTTTTTTCTTATTTGTTTTTATCTGCATAAGAATTTTTAATTCATGAGTGTCTCAGGGCCTTTCCACTAACTGGGACAATTCAATGATCTCACTCCACCATGAATAGTTTTTTATGACTTGTTATTTATTCAAGGATTAAAACAGAGGGAGAAAAAGGGATGTGAAGGCCCCCATGACTGTGTTTGCCTTAGACCACAAAATAGCAAACTAACTGAGCGAGCACAGTGGTAGACCAGCGAATCAAGTGTTCTGCACGGTAAAATTACTGAATTTGCCAGTGGAGTTTGGTTGTTTTGGAGACAGTGATATTTGGCTTTTATAATGGCAGATCCCTGGCGGAGAAGGCTGTCTGATGGCAAGTTTGGTGACAATATTCTAAATATAGTGTACATTTAAACAGATATAGATTTTTTTAGATGGGCCTTTATATGTGGCTAAAATATGTTTTGCTGTTGATCCTGTCCCCCATGTCCACTGCAGGACATTATTTCACTTTTGCAGTAGTACTCTTGCTGCTTCCAAAATGGGCATGTACTGACCCCCTGTCTACTTTAGGTAAAGTAACTCATACAACCCGACTGAAAATAATCCAAGCTATCCCTTTAAGTTGGACTATGTTGTAAGTCAAACACACCATTATGTGCCTCAGGCACTCCCTGTGTTCTGACTGGCTGATGGTCTTGATCACATGACCTAGATACCGCAGGTTGATGCCTCTCTGGTGTAGTGCCTCTTTCAGAGTAGCTCCATCCATTGGTGCCTCATTGCTTTGTAGGCAGCACTCAACCTGCACACACACATTTGCACATGCTGAACTTGTTTCATGTTTGCAGTGGATGTGCCTTTTATAGTGTGCAAACAGTGGATCCACTCACGAAGGCCGGTATCTGGTGTGTGGTGATGAAAGATGCAGCTTCCCTCAGTAATGTCTCCTGCAGCTTCACTGACTTACTTTCAGCAGGAGGGAAGGACACTCCTGAACACAAAGCACAAGAAGCCTGTCACACTGTGCTCTACAAAAAGATCTGACAGTGTGTGTGTGTGTGTGTGTGTGTTGTTTCTTATCATACCTGGAGAGAAGACACTTGGGTTGAGGCGCATCTCAAAGATGATGTCACTAACTGAGCCCACATCTTTACAAGCAGCTCGCACTGCCATCCTAGCTCGAGAGTCAGCTGCAGGTATACAAATATTTGTCATTTATTAACTAAATTTTTGATTTCCATGTCCCTTTAGTTAAATGTATAATTCCAATTTCCAAAAAACTTAAGAAAAAGCAGAACACAATGAGTTGCAAACCATTTTCATGTATTCAATTGAATACAATGAATTGTGGAATTCATGTGGAATTCATGGTTGTACTGAAATACTTCTTACAGGCTGTTGCACATTCCTCAAAGCCTCCATTCTCGTCCAAAATCTCCCTGACACGCTGAGTGAACTGGCAGTGTCTAAAAGGAGGAAAAAAACAAAACTTCAGTTATGTGCAAAGACTTTAAAAGTTGAGTTTCAAAGTGTTTTATTTCATGTAGAACTCACTTGTGCTGGATGAAGGCCTGTACCAGCTCTGGCCTCAGTCTACAGAGTCCATGAGGAAAACTCTTTGGAAGTGTAGAGTGGCGACTCTGTGGTGAACCGTTCTTCTCCTTGTCCTCCACCTCACAGCTTTTATTCCTCTCCTCATCTCCACCGACCGTCTGACTTCCTGTCTCTGCCTCTGGACAGAAGTTGGCATCAGCTGGGAAGGTCCTGAACACATCCAGTATGTAGAACCTCCCATCAGCCCCCAGCAGTCCCTGTGCATCCACTGGGGTGAACAGTGGTACGTGGTGATTGTTGGGCGTTATGACAACGTGTCTCTGAAGAGAGAGAGACTTGGCAGCGTGAGCCAAGAGCTCCAACAGCTGTCTGCGTTGGGGGGACTCTTGGGGTCCTGCATTTACCCCGTACAGCAGGCCTCTATAGACCAAAAGAGGAAAGACAATTAGCAGAAAAAGCACAAAAATGTCTGTTACACAATGTCGACACCAGTCTGTCAGTGGTTTGTTGAATAATGGGTCTACAGGGTTACCTTGAGGCAGGAGAACTTTCCTGGTCCTGCTCTGATCCTTCCAAGCCAGGAGCCAGACCCTGAGCAGACAGGCGCACTCCTCTGTAGTCTACGATGGCTGTGGGTAGAGTGTGTAACCTCTGCATCCCCTCTATGTTACTGTAGGCCTGAACTGCTTTCAGCTCCAGCCTCTGAGCAGCCCTGCAGTCAGAAGATGAGGAAACATTTAAACAAACTATATTGAGGGTTTTAAACATGGATGCAATAAGGAGAACTGTATACAGTGTTGGAGACGGGCCTCTGTTAACTCCTCTGAGAGCTGCTCAGTGGTGCGTGCAGCCAACTTCTGTGCCGGAGCTTCTGCAAGGTACAGAGGTCAAGCACACTAGAGACTTCCTTTCAGCCAAGCAGCTGACCTCCAGTTTAGCCTTGACTTGAATGGGATAAAATGATTTAAGACTTTGCAAATGTTATTGGACTGAATGGATCAAATTCTGATATATGAAACAAATTTTGCAAATTTGCAGGGTGGGATAAATTTATCCACCATTTTACAACCATTTCTTTTGCAAATGTAAGTCTATGGGAAATGTTTTTTGGGCTGTAGTGCGACAACGTGATGTGATTTAATGCTTAATTGTCACCACATTTATTCATTCTTTCCTATATAATTCTATTATTTACTAAATTCAATTACTTAGTTTCTTAACACATTTATTTATCTGTTTAGAATTGTATTATTTGATTGATTAATTTATTTATACATGTATTTATCCACAGTGTAACTTGCTGCACAAAAATAAATAAACTTCATCTCAGCCACTGATTGGTAAATGAACTGTTACCACAGACCCAGCAGGCTCAACAAGTCGATCGAGCTGTTCAGAGGTTCTTCAGCATACAGTCATGAATGTGCACAAAAAACATGAGGCTTAATCCTCCATAAATATGTGCCAAAACAATGTCAATCTGAAAGACACAACACAACAGGTGGCAACAACACTGTCTAGTATTCTGTGAATGATTTACAGCTGTAGCACAATGAGATAACCCCATTAAGATCAAATTACTTTAACTCTACAAGATCTTATCATTGAACTTGTCGTTTTCTCTCACCTGCGACCCCTCTCCCCTCCAAACATTGAACTTGCTGCCCCCTGGCTCATGAAGAGGCCGCCCCACAGGAAAGCCGGGTCCTCCGGGTTTCCATTCACCGGCTCCACAAATCCATCCACAACTGTCTCTGCTCCCTGCGTCACGGCCCGAACAAATGCACTGTTCACCTGAGAAAACAGGTAGGAATGAAGGTGAGAGGGGGAGTGAACAGTCCTGAAGTCCTGAACTGAATGACATCTTTTCTTGTGTACCTGGAGCAGAGCCTTGTCTCTCTGCAGCCTCTCCTCCAGACTGCCGAGAGGAAGATCTTTGGCTGCTTGCATCTCCTCATTCCAGTCTGGAGCCTACACATAACACACATAGTTACACCTAACATCAGTGCCAGCAACACACTACACAACAATTGGCAACAAATTATTACAACATATTTTGAATAACCTGCGTTGCTGGCGGTTCATCCACTCCCAGTCTGCTGAAGGTGTTTTTGTGAGTGCGAGAGGCGCAGGGAGGCCCGAGCCAGCTCAGTGTGTGGTACGGAGTTGGCATCACCTCTACTGGTGGTAACTGAGGCCTGAAGGAAGAGAGGAGGAGAAAAGTCTGTGTCAACCCAATCCCACTTTACTTACAGTTATTTCTTGACATGTACATATCTCTATACTGAGAAAGATAAAGGCATAATTATAGTGGAAATTAAAAAAATAATAATAATTAATTAATTAATTAATGTTAAGATACTGTAGTATTCGTGGTTCATTTATGCATACTGTAGGCAATAATGTTACCTGTTTTTGAGTGTGGTAAAACCTTGTTTGAATGCAGGGCTGATGTGACAGAGCAGGTCAGTGAAACTGTGACAAACTGGGGCAGACTGAGCAGGACGAGGATCAAACAAGTCTTCTGTAGACCTGAGATGAAGAAAAGTGGAGAGAAAATAATTCATAAATAAACTAAAAACTGAAACTGAAACTGAAATAAGATGGCTGGTTACATTATAAGCCAGTCATACACTTTCCACGCATGAATGTTGAGGACTGTCATCACAACTTTCACTTGACACAAACACTCATCCCTAGTTTTTTATGTTAAGTCAACAAGTTTTTGTTTGAGTTTATTTTACTAAAGTTTATAAGCCGTATATAAGCGTTCTCATACAACTGCAGCACTTTTCTGTGTTTTTATTTTCTTGGACACACAATTTAGTCGAAAAAAGATCTCTGCACACGTAAAACATAAGCCATGGTTGTTTGTTTTCACAATAAGGAAAAAACTATGAATCATGATGCCATGATGGAGGTTAATGTTGCATTCAGTTCCTGCACCTTCACACTTCACATTTAATAAAATCAGAGCAGTTTCACATTTTGCTTTTGTGCCAATGCTGGAACCAAACAGCTCCAAACAGGAGCAGCTGCAGTTACAGTGTTCGAAATGAAGATCTGTAAATCTTTTGCTTAATGAACATGTTTTTTTCTTTAAATTTCAGTTAACGTAATTTGTTTTACGGGGCTCAAATAGGACTTTAAAGTAATTATGCTACCTAAGTTCAATAAACTTAAATTTTTTAGTTGACCAGCTCAAATTCATTTGCAGAGCACATTAAAAGCTTTTTGTGCAAGATGTTTTGACAATAACCTTTTGTTGAGTGACTTGAGTGAATGAATTGGCATTTTCAGTCATATGACAATTTATTGAGATCATGAACAGGAAGTAGTTTGAGTTTAGTTTCGTTTAATCGACAAAGGATCAAATAAATAGTAAAAGCAGTACCAGCATATATGACATTGTCAGGGATAATACAATAAAGTCCAAGACAGGGCTACAACAAACGATTATTTTTATAGCCAGTTAATTGGTTGATTATTTTCTTGCTTAATCGATTAATAGTTGTTTCTTTTAAAATGCCAGAAAATGTTGAAAAATGTTTAAAAGTGTTTCCAAAAGCCTAAGATGACTCACAACTAAAAGATATTCAGTTTACTGTCATAGATGAATAAAGAAAACAAAAAATATTCACATATAAGAAGCTGAAATCAGAGAAATCTGACTTTTTTTCTTAGAAAATTACTCAAACCCATTAATCATTTATTAAAACAGTGGTCCCATCATGGTTCTTAATGTTCCATCAAAATGTCCATGCCACAACAAGATGGAGCCAGCCATTCAATGTCCATGACGGGAGATGCACGAACATGTCATGACACATCAAAGTACAACCCACTTACAAATAAGAATGCCAGTAAATGAATAGTTTGTATATATGTATCGACATGTGTGTTTTATCTGGAGATGTTATCGATCAGCCACTGTTTGACCTTCTTCTTAAAGGCTTGTGGGTTCTGGGAGTTAATATTAAGAAGGTGTTTCTTTACCTGTTGAGAAAGAAACCTTTTGGACAGGATGTGATGTCACACCGTCGTCCCTCTGTTGTCACCACGGTGATGTACAGGAAGTCTCCCTGGAGCCTCCTGTGCCCTGGAGGAGGGTCCCAGCAGCTGAGCGACAGGTCCTTCACGTAGCCGGGGGCCTGATGATGAGACAAACATGTGAAGTCACAGACAGTCAGTGTGTCTGTGTGCATTCATGTTGGGCTGGTCCAGTGAAAACAGACTCCAGCTGTGCACGCACCTCTGGCTGGGAGCTCTGTGGCAGCAGGCCCATGAGGGGTCTCTCTGTGGAGCCAGGGAGGAGGTACTCAGGAGGGGCAGTGTCCTGGTTGGTTGTTTCTGTTTTTGTGTTGCTTAAAGAGCGTTTCAGGCTCCTTCCATTGGATAAGTCTACACCAATGATAAAAGGAGATTTCAGTGTGAGCTCCACTGTTAATTTTGAATCTTTGTATTATTACCCTTCAGAAGGCTTGTGTACCTGGTGTTTGTGTGTGTGTGAGTGTCTCCAGTACGCTCGGTGAGCGTCCTTCTCTCAGTGCGTCCTGAGGACCAGATGTTCTCAGCAGCTCCAGCACACGAGCCAGATGGCCGCGGGCTGAGCGGACAGTGTAGGGTTCTGGAAAGACACACAGCATGATTGGAAAGGTTTCACTGACCTTTATGAAACTGTGAACAGCTCTCAAAACAATCTAGATGGAGGAATAGAAGGAAGAGGAAAATATGTATTTTGGATTTTGGAGTGAACTGTCCCTTTAAACAGTCAGACTGCACAAGACAAACACTCACTCAAGATTTCATTAATGTTTTATTGGACTCAAGAGTTTATATTTATGTTATACATTATATCTTAAATCTTAATAGCACACTGAGTATCAGTTAATTGATTATATATGTTCTCATGGACATAAATCTGACAGGGTACACACTGTACGTAATGGGCTGCAAGGTAGTGTGTTTCAGCTGGCCGGTGAGAGACAGACTAATTGGTTGGCACACAGCTGTAATCTCTGCTACTATAAGCTTCGTTATGACTCAGGAATGATGAGTCAGCTATTTACATTGAGCTGAGAGAAACTTACGTCTGTGTGAAAGGGAAAGGGTGAAGGGTGTAATGAAATTTGAATAGGTTTATACTACTCTAATATTCATGTTCTATAATTATTATACCATAAATTACCCTAGATATGTAGATAAAATTATAGACAAAATTAATCTGTATTGCACAACATAATATCGTTGAAAAAAGTAACTGACTAGAATTTTTAACAACTGTGCAAAAAAGTCATTATGAGTAAAGAAAAACTTGAACTACTCAGCAATTTATAAATGTAAATTGGAAAGCTTAACTAAAATGGGTAAAAAAGAGCACTAATAGAAAAACAGTGTTGACACCTTCCACCAGGCGAAGGATGGCTCCTGGTTTAAGTCCCTTGATGCTTTGCAGTTCTGCGAGGGGGTCCAAAGTCGTGCCAGCGAGTGACAGTGACAGGTTGGAACGTGGACACACTTCATCCCTCGAAAGCAGAGTCATCACTGCATCTTGAACAAGCCAGAATCCATGCACCTACAAAGACACATGGTTTAACCATAAGTAAAACCCAAACATAGATTATAAACCTGCCTAGTATATAAAAAAATGTTTTATATGAGGATAGCCGCTGCAAAAACACAGAAAATATAATATATAAGAGGATTGTTCACACGCGTATCCTTAGCCCAGGGTATTTACATTTTCTGTATGTAAGAATATGTTAATATATAGAATACTGCATTTTCTGTGTGTGTTAATGTTTGATGTACTATCTCTATGGGCTTTTCACACAGCGCTTAGCTCAAGGCTAAAAGCATTCTTTGGGTGCGTACACACCTAACCTGTTTCGTTCAGTGAAAAATGGACCCTGGTGTTTCTGCCAGTTTATTGCGGTTTGTTTGGACTGGTGTAAAAGCTGTCAATCAAACACTGGTGTGATGACTTGATCTGTATTACCCATGTATATATTTATGCAAATCATTTAGTAACATGTATGCAGGGTTCTAAAAGAGATTAAAAATGGTGTGACAGTGATCCCACAGTAATAAGCCCTGTCTCTGTTAGTCAGTATTCACTACATGCAATATTTATTATTATCTGCTAAAGAATCAGCTCTTTATGACCTAAAAAGAACATAAAAATTCACAACAGAAGCATTAAAGTGCCGCATAAACCTTTGTCAGTATAATTTGATTTCCCTACATGATTCACTGATGACTTAGGATGACAGTCATCAAAACAAGTTACCTGTCGTCTGGAAAAGGTCTGTGGAAACACAAACTGGACCAGAACTAAAACGCAACAATGTACAATGTTTTCCTTTGGTTCGGACCAAATGAACCAAACTATAGGTGCGAATGCACTCTGAAAACCTTCTTACCCTCAGGCTAAGAAAGCTTTCACACTGGCACATTCTAAAGTGGACTGACACTGAATTTATCCAGGGGTGTGCTGCCCCTGCACAGGAGGAGGGTTAGCCCCAAATATGTGGGGTTATCCCTAGAAAATTAACTAAACACTGGGCTAAAAGGTGCTAGAGTGAAATGGGGCTAAAGGCTGTTAAGGAGAATTAATTGTATGTTCCAACAGACATTTCGAGTTGCAGTGTGAAGAGTATAGCCCTGGGCTTAGGTTCAACCTGGGTTAAGACGGCATGCGTTAAAAGATGCTAAATTATTTCAGGGTCAACTTTTATCCCTGAGCTAAGGATGCAGTGTGAACAGTCCTCCTCTTTTACATTACACTTTCACATCCTATGAGGTATTTATATAGTTATAGATACAGATAGAAGAATATGGTCGCAGTAAGACTGCACACTTAATTTAATTGTAATAAAATTGCAATATGGCCAAGTACAATATCCAAATCACAGAATGAGAACCAAATAGCACTTTTGTTGAATAAGGAAAAATGTATGAGAAAACAGCGTTATAATGTGGTATTGTAGTGCTGCAGAGATGTCCTGGCCTAAAAATCTTCTCCAGATGAAAGAAATCATGTTTGTTTGGTACATATCAGATAATAGTTTTTCTTTTTTTAGTGGACATGAAAATGGTAATGCAAAACTAATTATGTCCATGTTAATCATATCACATATTGCAATGACTTTTTCTGCAAAATTGTGCAGACTTAGTGCAAAGTGCCAACTGTGCGCTGTGAGGGTTCTATATAACCAGAAAAATAAAGACACTACACAAGATAAAGATGGTGAATTGTTATCAATATGTAGCCTCACTCATCACTGTTAGTTTCCATCACTTGCCAGATTTTACTGTTAACAAAAGAAGAGGACACAGAAAGAAACAACTTTCTACCTGCAGCTCAAACGGCTCTACTCCAGCCCCCTGGATCTTCACAGGGAATGATGTGTCCTCATCCTGCTTCATACCAACAGCGTCTTTCCCACCAGTCAGGCCGATTACATCTGTAAAGAAGAAATCAGAGAAACTGAATTAACTGGGGATAATCACAGAGCCCTGCAATCGAAAAGCAAAAATAGTTTTGTTTGTTTTCCTGCCTTATGCTTATAATTACATGCTGAGATTTCTTGCAGCTTACTCATCCTGAAAAGACATGCTGTTATAGAAAATGGATGAATGAAAGAACGAATGAAAAAAGACATATCATGATCAGATTTCATCATGTGCAGAATCAAACAAGAACATTAATCTTCTAGAAAACATGAAACATGATTTTGACTGAAGAGTCTGTCTGTGTGTGTGCGAGTGCCTGAGGGTGAAGAGTGAATTTATGCAAGAAAATGTCATAGAAAGAGAAAGTGGGGTGTGTCTGCTTTTTGACACACACACACACACACACACACACACACACGCTCACACATACTCACACATGTTGAACCAGAGGGAGAGCAGGACCCAGCGTGTTCCTGAACTTGCAGTGTGACTAAACCTGTTGAATTTGCCTACTGGCCTTCATGTCATCTCAGGGCGAAGGGACAACCACACCCAAAGCTGGCATGTGGAGACAACAGAACGCTAAAACACATCACCTAATAAACCTCAACTGTAGCTTGGCAGTAGTGCAGCCTTGCTTGCATGCATGGATGCACACCGATATTTTATATATATACAAAGCTTTGACATGCACAAAGCAGAAAATTCACGTTGCACTCAGCTCTGAATGCTGTAGTTTATTCTACGGCAAATCCCCACTCCTTGCTGTCGATCTGGGACTACTTTACCACTGGAAAGCACCCAAAAAATAGCTTCTCTTCTCACGATTGGCTGGAAGAAGGTCCCTCCTCTCTGCGGCGTCCTCTCCATTGAGGCTGTTGCCTTGCTACTACATAAAACAGCATTGTTTTCAGCCCTGACAAGTTTATTCTGGCATCATATCGACACCATTTACCACACAAGCAGGCAGAATCCCTCCCCTGTATGTTAATATTACAACATATGACTTTCAAATTAGTTTTTCAAAATGACATAACTTGTCAATCAAAATGGATGAGTATTACTTTTTTTATTGAGGTATAAACCCCTCAGGGCAATCTCGTCTGAACACATGCAAACATACATTCTTCCTTAAATCAATCATTCTGTCTCGAGAGAGGGGAGTGGCAGAGGTTAACAGAGGTTGAGAGGCCCCACTTGAGAGTGTGGCGGCAGGATAAGCAATTACAAGACAGATAAGGTGGTTTGAACTTTAAAAAACAAGTGTGAGGTTTTTGATTTTGCATTAAAAGCAAGATAAACTACAGATATTTAACTACAAACTATCTCAGTCTTTTTCTTGAGGATTTCAGTTTGATTTAAAGGGACAGCTCATCCCATAATTGAAGTTACATATTTTTCTTCTTACCTGTGGTGTTATTTACCCATCTAGATAGTTTTGATGTGAGTTACAGAGTTTGGGGGATATTGGAGATAACTTCTTTCTAATTCAATACAGAACCTACTGGAGCTACTTTCTTACTAGAACTATGTTCTTTCTATTAGAAAGAACGTAGTTCTGGTAGAATCTGCTGGAAATACTTTCTGGAAATACTTTCCTTCGATTAAAAAGAAAGTAGTAGCAGTAGTTTCTACTGCAGAAAGAAAGTATCTCCAGTAAAATCTACTGGAAATACTTTCTTACTGGAACGTCTTTCTTTCTAGTAGTAGTTTCAGAAGTTTCTACTGCAGAAACAAAGCAGTTTCTGGAGACTCTACCATAGAAAGAAATGGTTCTTACATGAAACTGTTCACAACAAGATCTGTGGATTATTTTGAGTAACTGACTCATGCTTTCTGGAAAGAGACACTGGTGTTGAGCGTCAAATTTATTTTTTTGTGTTTTGAACACCACAAGCTGAGTGTCATGAGAGAAGGCAGACGTCTCTGTGGAGGATATCAAACCAAACCAATCTAAATGGATAAACAGCACCACAGCTAAGAGGGAAATGTTTAGTTTTGATTTGCTGGTGCACTGTCCTTTTAAATGTGTGTTTGTGTGAATAAGTTCACCATAAAAGCAGAAGATTCTCTGAGTGGTCAAAAGGTTGGTGCAAGCAGAGAATGGCATGTTCAGAGCAGCAGTGCAGTGCTAAATCTCCCACCCTGCTCACATTCTGTGGCGAGGGAGGCACCATACACAAAAAGGAGGAAGAGGAAAAGTGCAAAAAGCAGAGCCAGAGAGTGAGAGAAAAGAGGGAAAACACATCGCAGGGATTTCTCACCAGTCTTGGCCTGATTTCTTCCTCCTCTCCTCACTTTGTCCTTCATGGCTGAAGTTTTTCTTGAGCTTTCTTCTTCTTGTTTTTTTTTGTTAACTTCTCTGTACTGGGAGTTGCTTCCTCCTCCAAGTCTTGCTTCAAACCGCTGGGAGAAAACACACACGAGAGGAGTGAGACTGAGTGTGAGTGTGCAGCTGGACTGTTGGTGAGTCCAGCAGAGTGAAAGTAAACGCTTGTCTGTCCAGGATTGTGACTCCTGCCCCTTTTCCTACAAGGCAAACTCAGCTTATCTGTTCTCTCTGACTGAAAAAGCCACACCCTCTTATTGCTCCACACAGGCTCATTGCTCTGAATGTGTCTCTCACATTTTGTTGGACTGGGTGTGTCTATGCATTCTAGCTCTACTCACTCTTCCTCTCACTGGCATGTCTCACCCCACCCCCCCAACCCCCCTCGTCCATAAACCCCGGAGGAGAGGTGGTGTTTTTTAGACAGGTTTGACCCCATTTGATCAACCACGCCACTGATGACAAAGTATTTCATGCTACAAATGTTATGAGTCATTAATGAAACTGTGCATACATGTTTTAATGGAAACAGAGGGCTGTAATTAAGTAGAATATTACTTTTTAACCAGACAGATATTCCTCTAAACCAAAATCAAGGGAATAATGGGTGCATAACCTTTGTTGACTAATAAATGGTGAAGTCAGTTTGCTGAAAATGAAGCCACGAGGTAGTTAACCTGCCAGGACTGGGTGTATCTACAGTATGTACTCTAATGTGGTTACTCTGTCATTGTTGAGTCGCCTACACCTACATACACCTACTACACTCACATTTTACACATACCAGCCCAAACATCTTAGGGTTTGGCTCACCAGGCTACTCGTTTTTTATTGACTGGATCTCTATCTAACATCTACAGTATGTTAAACCCCAGTTCTCACATGACAGATAAGAGTCAAGAATGCATCTGCTCTCAATATTCACCTAATCATTCCTGTAACTGTTAGACATTAAAAGAATATCGGGGGGAAAAAATGAACAAAACCCTCATTTGGGCTAGGGATGTCATGGGAAACACAGAGGTGGGTAAACTGTAGCATTGATTGATACAGTTGATTTGAAAATAGATAAGTAAACACTTCAAAGAGGTGGATAAATTGAGTTTTCTTGGGTTTATCCTCCACTACACTGATTAGCACTACTACCAGAATAAAAACATACATAGGTGTGGAATGTAATTAAATGCATTTACTCATGTACTGTACTTAAGCACAAATTTGTGGTACCTGTACTTTACTTGAGTATTTCTGTTTTATGCTATGTTATACTTTCACTATCTCAGATGCAATTATTGCATTTTTCACTTCACCACATTTGACTAACAGCTTTAGTAACAAGTTATGGGTCAGATTTTAAAAAAAAGTTTAATACTGTTTCTGTCCAGTGAAAACTTAAATGTGTTGATTTTGAATGCTTATAATAAACTGATGGATTAGGTTTCTACAGACACACTTATGTATTTGATTAAAAAAATAAATATTAAATATTAAATTAATCGCCCTCTATTTTGATAATCATTTAATTGGTTTAAGTGATTTTTGAAGAAAAAAGTCAAAATTCTCTGATTTCAGCTTATTAACAGTGAATATTTACTGATAGTAAACTGAATACCCACCCACACCACCCAAAAAAGCAATGCAAAAGTGTTGTTTTAATAATTCAATGTTTTTCTTTTAAAGGTGTGGTTAAGGCAGAGATTGAGACTGTTTCATCACAAAAGTACTTGTAATTTTTTTTTCGTATTTTGTGTCTGCCACTCAGACAACCTGCCTCTGATTGTAATTATCACTATCTTAATATTTTTCATTTAAAAAAACACAGAGATTGGCTCTCTATATAATGCTTATGTCATGGTATGTTCGTTGTGTTGTTATATTTATAATGTACAACAGTTTGTAGAAAAACGTGTATGAGAGCATTAATTATCAAAAAAATACATTTGATACTTACACACATTAAATATCACACTTTAATGCAACTGCTATTCTTATGGATGACTTTCAATGTTACTATCATACGAGTACTCATCCTATACTGAACGTATGTAGGCAGTAAAGTTACAATCAGCAAGTATCCCGTACATGCGATTTCACTGCAAACTGATCAACAACCCTGAACGTTACTCATGACGTCAGGGGGCGGTGGCCTCGTGACGTTTTATGTTACATTCGTATACTCCTCGTAAATTTAATTACTAAGAACGTTTTTTTTTTACATTGTAGGTGATGCTTTGGAGCCTGGTTTATTAGAGATCAATAGACTTTTGGTTACTTTATGTTACAACGATATACCGACCCGAAGAGAAGGCAGGATTTTATTCTTTTATTTTCAATTTTTTCTATTGCATTTTGATACAGTATTTATGTATTTCGCCCACTAGTTGTCATACTTTAAAAAGTAATATACCACAGAAAACTCCCTCTGAAGTAATATAGCAATTTTGTGCCTTTATTTGATAGTTAGTGCAGTCGCTAATGCACGTTAATCTCCTAATCGTCATATTTCCGACGACACCCAAAGTAAGCACCGTTTGACAGGAGGCTGTCCTTGGCTAGCCGAGCTATCCACAGCGAGCTAAACAACGAATACAAATCCTCTGCATTAACTGTGTATAAAGTTATCGGTGAGTTTAAGTTGACGACTGTCTTTTACTAGTGTTATAACATCTTAACACGCCAACAGTACTTGAAAACGGAAACTAAACACTCGCGTCTCGTCCAGTATTCGTAACTCAGCTAGCATGAACCTAAACCAACGTCAATAATCTCTGGGTTCTGGTTCACGTTGGTTGCATTCTGTAAAATACATCAATAACATGAGAGGAAACGGTAAACATTAGCTAGTTTTGTTCAAGTTAATGCCGAGAAATGGCTACCTATCCTACATCAACATAACTCACAAGCTAATACAACCGTTATGGGACTTAACAGTTAGCTAACTGTCACATTAATTTGCCTATTTACATTTTCCATTGAACGTTACTGAGCAGCAGCTGACGAGACAGACATCAGTGAACACTGAGAGCTGAGATAAGTTAATAGTGAACGGTGAGTCCTGAATGCATTAGTTCTGTCACAGCTTGATTACTGCTTTGTGATTTGGTCTAGTACGACAATGAAAGAGTTAAAAAAAAAAAAAAACAACAACAACAAAAAAACAACAACAAGTACCTCAAAATAAAGCATCCATCTAAAGGCAGCAGATAGCAATATAATGAGGTATTCATGCGCTGCAGAAATGCACAGATCTTAATGAAAAGATTTTTTTTATGAACATGAAAATTGTAAAGCAAAACTGATCATTTCCACTATTCATATCACATATTGCAATTGGTTGCAATTTCAGTCAAAATAATCGTAACATGACTTTTTTTTTTTTTTTTTTAATCACCGGTTAAATGTTTTTTAAACAGTATTTACAATTATCTCAGACAGCATAGACGAAAATGGTATAGAAAAAGAATGTAAACCCAGTGAGAGCAGAGAATGCACAATGTTTTTTGTGCCCTGTTTCTTTGAATTTAATGTGTGAAAGCACAGGATGGATGAATGCATTATTTAAGAAGGTCATTCTGTTTATGATTTATGTTTATTATGAAGGACAATGCATATATGTACATGTGAAAGGATCAAGTTGCTATGATTTATGTAGGAACTGTGGTTGATATAAATGATATAATGATTTAATGTGTGGTGTGAGCTAATGTAATCTGGCTTTTCTCTTTATATCCCATCTCCTATGATGTTCTGTCAACAATAGTTTGGTGCAGGCATAACCAGTAACAGCCTTGCAAGATGGACAGGCTATAAAATGTTAGTTAGTAAGTAGTTTTGATGTTGTGATGATCTAAGCCCACTATTTGCTTTTTCTGTGTGCAGCTGGGTTGTTACAGGTCTTGTGTTTGTGTAGCCCTCCTGCCCACCTCAGGTCAGAGCTGAGGGTTGGGGTCAGGTCTGGGGCTAATGTCAAACAATTCTGGTCAAGAGGGGGGTCTATCTAAGGCTGCCCCAAACGTCAACACTCAAGATCTATTTGACAACCCCACTCAGACTGCGGCTACAGGGAACACACCTGAGGATCAGGTGAGAGTACATGTGTGATTTGTGTAAATATTGTTTGTTAAAATCTGTTACCTGTAGCTCTGCCTGGGTTTAGGTTATGATATGGTTAGGAATCGCAGATATGATTGGTTAAGTTTAAGTTAAAATAAGGGGAAATGCAAATTGATGGGGAACACATTTTAACACAACAATTATACAGAGATGTTGTGCAAAGAGCATTGAAAATGTATTGTCAATGGGTTATCAACAGTATAGTAAAGAATATTTTGAGGCCAATTATGATTTCTCATTGATCAGCTGCAGGGTCACTGAGGGCTGCTCAGGTACTCCTTATAGATTAAGTACACATTCAATATGTTACCTCCAGTAAGGTTAATTTTCAGCCCTGGCTAAGACTGATATGTGATCAGGGAAATCCTAAGAGGTAACTTAAGAGTGACATTGAACCTCTATACAACAAACAATGACACTCTACACAATTTCAAGGCCATGTCAGTATTGAAATACTCCATCACACCAGTAGTGTAAATAATAGTATTTACTCCTCTCAAGTGACAGTGAATTAGAAAAAGTTCAGTTGTAGTAACTGCTGTCGTAACATATACTATCATGTGATGCAATGTACAGTAAGCTAATGTGTTCCCAACAAAGGCTTTATAAAAACCTTTCATTATTTGGTAAATCTCATAAAAGATGAGGTCTCATCTTATCTCTGGACTTTTGATGAATGGGTTGAAGGAGGGCTGCAATGATTTCAACTATAATGACAGCTGACAACAGCAGAGAGGAGAGCATATTTAAAGTTTGACAACAACAACATGTTTGGCTGATGGAAATTGGAGCAAAATCAGTTTGATTTATCAAAAGTGTGAATGCCCATGATCAGCCAAGTAAGAATAAGGAAAAGGAGAATTGTGAATGAGTGAAGCATAAAGTTAATCTTCATAGTGATAAAAATAGAATTCACTTGAAATGTTGATTATCAAGTAGCTTCTGTAGTAACAAAATGCAGTTATCATATGATGCATTGTAATTTGCCACCAACAAAGGTTTTATAAAACCATTCAAGTAAATCTAATTAAAAAATCAAAAAATTCAAAGACATTGTTTGTAGCTGCTGTAGCCTCTTTCCCCTACTGAATAATAGCAGGGTGAAGTAGAAATAATATAGATGGAAGTTGCATACTATCCCTCGTTAAGGTAAATTAAAAAAAACAAAACAAAAAAGAAAGAAAAAAGAGACAAAGCCCAGCACATAGACCAGAGGAGACAATAAAACTAACATGTTGTCCAGGGATAGTGTCAGTGTGTACCTGGATGGAGTATTATGAATCACTTTCCTGAAGTTTCACAGTGAAAGGAACATGTGTTATGTTGCATGACATGATCAGATATAGGAACAGGGAGGTATTACAAGGAAATCGATCAGATTTGATTCTTTGGAAGGGTGTTCTATTCACAGTTTATTCTCAATCTCATTGTAAATCTCTTCACATGCTGTACACACATTACACTGCAAATCAGGTTTCTCTGATTATGTCAGCTGTGTGTAATGTGGGTTTTTGTTGTTGTGTCAAGCAGTGTTAGGCTTTCTTTTCCAACAAACAGAGAGAAGCAACAGAGTGCCAAAAGTATTACTGCCAGCTTTGTTTCTGAATGTAAGATATTCAGTGGAAAAGGGTTGTTTACAAGCTGTAGCTGCAGATAGACGAGGAGACAAGAGACAGCTTGTAAAGGAGGAAAGAAAAAAAAACAGGGCTTTGTGTGCTTGTCCAAGGAGAGGCCTGATCCTTTCCTGTCCAACTGTCCTTTGCTTTGTCTGGTCTCAGGTTCCTTGATAAGACCTTAATCGAAGAGCATGGACTTAGGTCACACTTCTATGTTTACTTATCTGGAAACTACAGATTTGAACAGTGGACTGGTCTAAAGAAGAAAAACACAGATGCAGAGGATATTAGCTTTTAACTTAACTCAGTTACTAAGTTACTTGCTTAGTAACTGAGCAATATTGCTGGCATGAAGGAGAAACGTTGATTTATCATTCTGTCATGATTTTCCTCCAGGTGTCGCCTGTGGTAGATGAGGCCTCTCCTTCTTCCACGTCCTCCTTTGAAATTCTAGACATGGAGTCGGTCCCAGCTCCTTACCAAGAGGTGCAGCCTCACTGGTTTTTCTGTCGACGGGCTGAGGACAACACCTCCTGGCTTCCTTTCAGCAGAGAGGACTCTGACAAACTAGAGAATGCCTGCAATTCTGGTAAGCATGTGTATAATTACATATACCATATGTACTACTACATACATGTAAACTATGTAGGAAGTTATGTGGCATTAGCTATAGGAAAATTAAGAAAGTTTGAGTTTGCTTTAAATAGCTGTGAGAAGATATAAAGTCAAAGCTGTTGTCAACACTGGCCTGATGCCCAGTAGGACGCTTCACTCTCCTGACAGGACATGTTCACTGTTGCCACCAGTTAAAAATGCCAGTTGAAACAGACTTTCTGGGTGGTTTTATGTGTCAGATTATGATTGATATCCCATACTTTTCTTATATATCAGAGGTGACATTTGTGATATTCTCATGTAAAATGTTCTCATTTAAAAACAAGGCATTGTGTTTTACAAGAGGTTATGTGCTTTGTGGTTTCTTCAACATACTGACAATCTATTGTAAATGCATAATTACGCACATTCCCCACGTTCCATAAACAAGCTCTTGTCTTTCCCTTTTACAATTTAAGTCTCTCCAAAGTGAGACAGGATGGCAGTTCCTTTATCCACATTATTCCAGAAGAGTGGACTTAGCTTTCTAACAAGTTGCACAAATGGTCTTCACTGTGCTTGGTCCTAACTACTAAGTCAGTCTTTGTTAAGACCAGTCTTTAGAATGGAATTCACATCAATTGCACCAACCAAATTCTTGTTCAAACTATGCCTGGTCTTAGCGATGTGCGTCCATGTGAATACCCATGTGACTGGGTATTGTCTAGCAGCATGTGTACATGGTTACCAGTCTCTGGCTCTCTTGCTAATTTGTAGTTAACTGTTTCTGATATGCACCAGTGTTATGGAGGATCAAAGAAAAGAAAGGCAATTTCAAAGACATTGAGATCAGAAAATTAAAACATAATCACAAAGAAAAAACAAACTGGAGGCCCCAAGCCTCAAACAGTGGATGGACATAGTCAAGGAAATGCTTGTAATGGAAAGAATGTTTTTCTCTCTGAGATCTAGAGGAGCAACCCTCCTCAGAAAATGGGATAAATGGACTGTCTACGTAGTTTACAGTTGAAGAGGGCACTACATTCTTGTGATTTCCTTTGGAAAATAATGGACATTTGACATGATATGTCATGCTTTTTTCAGCTGATGTGCCCTCACACTGTGTTTTTTTTCTGTTCTTTCTGTTTTCATTGTCTTATGTATTGTATAAAAATGTTAAAATTCTTGTACTAAAAAGTGTTTTAAAAAAAGAGACAAGAAAATTATTTAGATGTACAGCCAACACAAGAAAAGGCTGTCACAGTCCAACTTAATCTAAAGTAAAAATTTGAAATTAACTTGGAGAGAAATAACAGAAACCATAACTGATTATTCAGACTCTTGCAGCCTTCATTCAGAAAACAGAGTACAGAAAAAGTGGAAAGACCTCCTAGGCTAAGAAAGAAGAGAAAAATCTGAGAAAAATTATGACTATAGATTATGACTTTACGCCAGCTCCTGATTAAGCTTAGATGGTGTAAATATTTGGTTGTGCGCCAAGTTACAATCACCTTAGCTTCAGACCAGGTGTAAGCCCCATTGGTGCAGCCAGCCCCTGGTGATGCTGTCGTAGAAGTCTAAAATCCAGAAATGCTGTTCCCATAAACATTGAATTCATGTACCCTGTTCTTCTATGCATTTAACATATATTTGTGGAATGCCAGGGAACTTGTTCTCTTACAAATCTATTGCCAGAAACAAAGCACAGCACTATAATACTTAATTGTCCTCATAGAACCTTTGCTTAAAATCTAGGTGGTGAAGTTTGTCTCATAAACCCTGTTTTGTATCTGCTTGTGTTTGTATGTATTTACTGTGCAGTAAGAAAAAAGACGGAGGAGGTGGTGGTGGCTGTGGATGGTGAGCGGTATGACGTACATGTCAAGGAGAGGAAGCGCTATGCTGTGTATTGGGAGCAAGCTCCCACTGAAGTCCGCCGCTGCACCTGGTTCTATAAAGGAGATAAAGACACCAGGTTCATGCCTTATCCCGAAGACTTCAGCCAACGTCTGGAGGTAGTCTGACACCAACCCCGATGTCAAATCCTCACCATCATCACAAACTTATTCATACAACTTCTGACAGCAGTACCCTCTTCCTAATTGTGCCTGTTCATAAGCTTCTATTTTTATACGCGTTTGATTTGATTCTTGCTCTAGGAGGCCTACATGATCGCAGTTACCTTGGATGAATGGAAGAGGAAACTGGAGTTTCCCACAGGAGAGACTGTCATTTTACACAATCCCAAAGTAAAGCCTGCAGTTAAAATATCTCTCTGTACACTATAATTAATATTTACACTATATTTAATTAGACACATTGTTCCCTTACACTTCTCTTCCATTTCCCTGCTCCTCTCTCAGCTGATAATGCAGTATCAGCCAATAGGATTGCAGGATGAGTGGGTGTCCTCCCCTTCAGAGCAGACCCGGCCTCGAACAGTCAAGAGAGGAGTGGACAATATCTCTGTAGAAATATCTGATGGTATGTACCAGTAACAGATAGACTCCATTATAAGCCAGTTTTACCAAGTATTACCCACAGTTTACACTTTGAGGTGATATTTCTGTGTGTGTTCTCAGGTGAACCAGAAAAGGTGGACCACCTTGTTTTTATGGTCCATGGCATTGGTCCTGCATGTGACCTGCGCTTCAGATCCATCATACAATGTGGTAGGTATGACTTTGTGTGTGTGTACACTGTATAAATGCAGGGGCACCAGACGTTTTCAGCTTGAGACCCAAAAGAGAAATTCGGTGTCTCCCGGGAGCTAAATGTCATCATGAATTGCCATAACATCTACATTTATAAAAAGATAAATCACACAAGAAATCATGAGTTTAAAATGCATGAAATGTATTAATGTGTAAAGTTAAGTTTCACACCACCTTGTAATAAACTTGCACTATTTGAATTTAGTGTTGAATGTCATTCAGAAGTTGACACTGCTGAGAGATGCTTTCTGTCTGTCATTCTGGTCTTCCTGAAGAAAGAATCACAATATTTGTTTACAATACCTTCCGGATAGAAAACTCCTGCGTCACATACATATAATTTAATGGCAGCATGTTGAATGTTTTCTTTTCTTTTGTTTTAATTTTTTTTTTTAAATGAATACTTTTTTTTATTAACTTTAGTTTTGAGACCCGATTTGCCTGTTGGGCCACAAACCAAAGAAAATGACAGCTTGAGTTCACCTAAAACTACATTCAGTTAGATTGTATTCAGACAAAGGCAGCTGTTGTCGATTAGTATGGGGTTGTGCGGCTGTGTGGAGCTTAGAGGGTGTTGTTTATATTTGTTTTGAACATAACTGGTGTGATATTTCTGATTTATCCACCTTTCACACTACCACCACTCTTCCAGATTTTGGGTCCTAATCCTAAGTTTGAGAAACACTGATGAATTTATTTATGTGTATAAATGATTCAATTTCTTCCTGTCTCTCTCCAGTGAATGACTTCAGGAGTGCCTCTCTGTCCCTCCTGGCCTCTCATTATAAGCGTGCTCAGCAGGAGGGTAAGATAGGAAGAGTGGAGTTCCTCCCTGTCAACTGGCACAGCGCACTGCATGGGGACGCCACTGGTGTGGATGAGTAAGTATAGAGAGAGTGGGCAAAACAAGACTCATTTGTTGTGCAGCACTACTTATGTCTAGTGTTGATAGTTAAATTGTGTTTTCGTCATCATTGTGATATTAACATTGTGCAATAAGCACATTGCAAAAGACTGCCTGAAAAGCAATAAATTAGACAAATCATTTTCTTTACATGTGCCATGTGTTCACACTCAGCTTGTCAACATTAGACCTATCAGACAGAACCCTTTATAAATGGGTTGTGCATTCACTGCATTTGATCAGTCAGATAAAGCCCCAGCTAACTGTCAGCTGGTGTCAGTTTGGTAATCACTGGGAAGTTAGCTAGCATGAAGGCTGAGAAAGAAGAGAAGAGTGAGGAAAAAGTGGCTGATAATTTCTATTATTTGGAATTATTTTGGATTCAGGAGAGATGACGTGTTACAAAAACAGGTACTGCCACCAATAGCTGAGGCAACTTTCAAAGAAAACAAGCTAATATACACACTCCAAAGAATTCATCTCATCATTGTAATATTGCACAGTGTTATCACACATCACAGATTTTTCCCATATCGTGCAGACCTATTTATGTCTCCAATAGTTGCAGAAACTGTGTTCCCTCCGTTTATTTTCTCCTTCATTCCCCACTTTCCAGAGACATCCAGAGGATCACTCTGCCCAGCATCAGCAGGCTGAGACATTTCACCAACGACACGCTGCTGGACCTGTTTTTCTATAACAGCCCCACCTACTGCCAGACCATAGTGGACACAGTGGCCTCAGAGATCAACAGGCTGCACACCCTCTTTAAACAGAGACATCCTGATTTCAGTGGGGCAGTTTCAGTTGTGGGCCACAGCCTGGGTAAGACATGCACACATACAGAAACTCATTACAAGTCAATTAAAAAGCTGAATTTCAACTCTTTGCCTTTGTCTCTCCTCAGGTTCGTTGATCCTGTTTGACCTGTTAACTAATCAGAGGACTGGATCAGAATCCAGAAACGGGGTAAAATCACATTCACAGTAAAAGATAACATTAGTATACTGATAAAAAATATCAGATATTAATTTCAATTGTAGATAATTAAATCAATTTTCCATCCTCTCCCTTCCTGTGCGTCAGATGCCCTCTGATGAGCCCTCTCCTCTGACCTGTGACACTCTGGAGCAGACGCTGATCAGACTGGGTCTACAGCAATACCTGGATACACTACAGGCAGAAAACCTAGACCTGGAATCACTGGTAATATACACACAATGGACATACAAATAAACATACAAGTGTAATGCATTGTTAGAAACATATCAATCTCCTCTTTTAGGCTCTTTGCCAAGACAGTGATCTCAAAGATTTAGGAATTCCTCTGGGACCTCGAAAGAAGATCCTGAACTACGTCAGGAGGAAATGGTTTCCAGAGGTGAGACAGAATCTGAAACTATACTGGCTTTTCTTGTTTTAAAACATGACCATTACAACCCCTTTACTGTATGTTTCTTAGATCTGGACTGAATGAAATGTAGTTGAATGGTATTAATTCTTGGCATTAATACACCTTTACGGTCCACATCAAGGTGGTGTGACTGAAGTTGGCTACGTAGCATGTTTTTATAAGTAATTTTACATTCTAAAGAGAGCAAACTATCTTATGGAACTGGTTAACTGTAAGCAACTGTAGTAGAAAACAGCCTGAACTGTATGGCCAGTTCCTCTTTTGTTTCGAGGCTCTTTGGTGGCCCTTTTCTCTTAAAGTTAAGAGTTCAGATATTATATATGTAACTTTTTATATTTCTCAATCTAAACAGGATTGTAAGACAGCAGCAGTGTGTCTGGCACCAGGGTTGCAAGTTCCTTCTCAAGTGACCAGTGATCAAGATGGTAACCAGTCCTCAGAATCGACAACACAGCAGTCCCAGTTCCACAGGGCACAGTCTGTCACCAGCGCTGTAGACTATGAGTACTTTGATGTGGGCATCGGACAGGTACCACACATAGACATGAGCATGATAACTTGTGCTTGGGTAGATAAATGCTTTGATGCATCACCTTCCTGCTTCTCTCCTCCCCCTGCTTGCCTGGACAGACCAATGGAGGCATAGCCAAGGGACAGGTCTGTCTCACATGGTGTCCCCATGCTCTCAAGCTTTGTCCATAGCTTTCTTTTATCTCACTGTGCCTACAGATTCTCTTCACATACAGTCTTGTCCGGTCGGGGAAACCTCAAACTGACTGAATTATTGTGCCTTGATTGAGATGACCATCTTTGTCCCATTGAGTTGTATGACCCAATACCACCACACTCTGTGCTCATCCAGTCCTGCATGAGCTGGTCTCCTTCTTACCTGCTGTCATGCTCCCTGACTGTTGTCTTGTTGTCACAGAATGTAGTTCTAATGTTTTCAACACCATTGTGCACCAGAGAAGTGTTTTTTCCATCTATCTGAATAACTGTGTCTTCTTAGAACAAAAAAATGTGTTTAAATTAGGACTGTCACAGTGTGAGATTTACAGGGGCCAGGCAAAGTGAGAACGGAGGGAAATGGAAATTATTTAAGAGTATACAGTATGTCTTAAGAGCTGTTTGATCATTTACATAATATTATCATATGTGTACTGTATATATGATATTAATATTTCATTTTTTAAAAATACCATGGTTATCGCCAATACTGATATATCATGCCAGTCCTTGTTTAAATAATACATTTTGTCATAAATTTAACTGCAAAAATTTCATTGTTTCTGACCCCTTCTTTTCTCCACAGGTATCCATTGATTACCCACAGCTGGCTTTCCATCCTCAAACGTTTTTTGCTTTTGGCTCTCCTATTGGAATGTTCCTGACTGTTCGCGGGCTTAAACGTGTTGATCCCAGCTACACCTTTCCAACCTGCAAGAGCTTTTACAACATCTACCACCCGGTGAGTAATCACAGATTTACTGAGCTTACTGCACGCAGCACCGAAAAGGGATAACACAGTTTGAGTTTCCTCATTTTCAAACGAGGTATTAATAGAGCAGTTCTGAATGTTCACTTTGCAGTTTGTAGACCTGTACATTTGGGGTGGGGTGGGAGTGTTTATCCAGCATTATATTGTGATATTTTGTCTGGCAATATTGTATCTATGCATGGATGCCAAGTATCAAACTTTTATTATATAAATGATTAACAGTGCAGAAGTGATTTAAACCTGTTAGTCAAAGAATAATAACAACTGGTGCTGAGTTTTTTTCTGGTGAGGTCAGCAGGATTAGGTATGTTTTTATTTTAATGTTGGTCAGTCTGTCTGCTGGACAGTCCAATTTTGCTGCAATTAAAATGACTGAAGTGAGATTAGCAGACTGAAAACTCTTATTCTATTAAATCTTATTTAATCAAACAGATATTGATGAAGGTTTTTTTTTTTTGGAACACAATTTGCAGTTCAAAATGTTAATAAATTACTATATATTTTACTGCTTATTGCCAAACTATCACAAATTGTCACAATAAAGTCACAATATCATATTGTAAACTTAAATGTAGTAAATTGAGGCAATAAATGTTTCTTTTTTGATATATTGTCCAAGAAAGAGCTTTGGCGGCAGCACCTACATGTACGGGGATGCATGACACTCATGCCCTTGTTGTCATGTCTCACTGCCTCAGCCTATAGCTATTGCTTTGTTGGCCAAAACAGAGCGTGCTGTAGACAAAAATACTAGCACACACTTTGGCTACATAACTCTGACATCACTGGATGCAGAAATAACAGATTTTTCACTGAGGAGTTTATTGCTTTAACTGACTACATTTACCATCCATACTGACTAGACATCCTCATGAAAAGTGACAAATGTTCCCTTTAAGTATTGTGATAATGTTGTGTCTGATTCCCGTCTCTCCTGCATATGAATGGTTAAGAGTAGGAATAATAACAGTTAATTGATGATGGATTAATCGGATGTTGAGAATTTGGTTGATCAAGTAAAATTTAATTGATCTACTATCAAATAAAGATCTGAAATATAACAGATTATTGTTATTAGTGCACTCCATATATTATCCGATATTGAAGTATAGTATGTGTTTAATACTGTATGTAGGCCTGTATGTGTTTCATAGGCTACAGTAATGCTGTCAGAGAATAAGCAATATATTTTTATGGAAACAGGCAGCATTCTGTGTATATTTGATCTGTTTTATTAATCTGGGTTTAATATATACATATATTTTGCTCTATTTCTGTTTTTTTTTCATAATTATTCATAATTATTGAAAATAACACTGACAGTTTACTGTTTTAGTGACCTAAACATTTTGAACGCTGTAAAATATCCTTCTTCCATTACATATCTTTGTCACAAGTGTTAACCACTTTTGAAGGATCATTGCATTGTGTTTATGTATAGTTTCTATATTCTATATATTACAGTCTGTATAAAGAATGTTTATCAGTTTTTTTTTTACTCCCCAACGTTGGTATTGACATCTGCCCCAAAAATGCCAATTTTGGTCTGGCTCTAAAAAACACATTTGGTATTAATGGTATAAACACAATGTTAATTTTTTTTTTGTAATAATTAATATTTGATCGTTAATGTTACCAATGATCAATGATGATGATGATGTTACCCCATGAATGTGCTTCCAATTTGCAACCCTAGTGAACAGTGATGTTGGAAATGACAGGTGTAACTGCAGCATTGAATCAACATAATGACAAGAATAGTAGATACTAAATAGACAGTAATTTTGCATGTCACCACAGGCCTGATCTTTTGCCATCAATGATCAAGCACATGTGCCTAAGAGGACCACATTCATGTCTTTCCTTTTGTTGCTGTGTAGTATGACCCTGTGGCCTATCGGATAGAGCCCATGATTGTGTCAGACGTGGATCTGGAGCCCATGCTGATCCCTCACCATAAAGGCCGCAAGAGGATGCATCTGGGTAGGTCTCTCTGGTTCTTTCTCCTCGTCTTTGTGGAACAATATTGTGGTTTGGGCTTTTGTTTAGTCCGCTTACTGCTGATCTTTGTTTCTCTTTGTTTAATAGAACTAAAGGACAGCCTGACTCGTATGAGCATGGATCTGAAGAATAATGTTCTGGGATCATTGCGGACAGCGTGGCAGTCCTTTGCTAGACTACCAGTTGCTGCACTGCCCCCAGTGGAGGAAGGAGAAACGACAATAGAGGCCAACCTTCAAGAGACGCAGGGTAGAAAAAGCACTTTTATTTGCCTCTGTGTATTTGTGGATGTTTTGTGTGTGTGAGTGTGCAGAGGAGTGTGTCTAACCCAGTCTCTCCATACTCCTCTCACCCCTCTCTGCATGTTGCCACCCTCACCCTCCCCTCTTCTGCTTTACATGGTGGTTGCTCCCGCTTCCCTCACCCCTTACCACTTTACCTTGAACCCCAGCCTCAGCGGCAGTCGCTGCTTCTGCTAAGAGGGAAGAGAAAAATGCTGATTTTTGGACTAAAATACTGGAGTGGCCCAGGGCCCTTTATAAGCATTACTTCCAAGGTAAGCCAGGATAGTCACTTGGCTTGAATGAGTGAGAAAACAAATGAACTCTCTTTGTCTGGTTTTCTCTGTGAATTTACCTGATTCAGTGAAAGCCTACGAGCCTATTTAAATATTTAAAATAAAACCTATATAAATGGCATTTTATTCTGCAAGTTGCAACTTCCCTGGCTTGAATCTAAAAATGAACATGCACAAAAAAAGGCAAAAATCAATCACTCAATCACCTGTTCTACCTGAAGAATGTATAAAAAATGATGGTACTCAATTACTCTCGTTTACTTTGGCACAAAAAGCAAATGTTATGTAATTTATGCCATTATTGCCGCAGGCTCTCACTACTCCACTGCTCCTCTTTCCCTGCTGCTCTACATCTAATCTTCAACTTGACATTTACTGACACCTCCCTCAGGCCCTTCCCTCCCTCTCCTACTGTTAGTTCTGATTGGTTAAATTTATTGACTGCTTTACTGATTGTCAACACTAGAAGCCACCTGAGTAACCGGCCCATGACACGTCGATATGTGTTTAACAAATAGAACACGGTGAATAGTAAATGTAGTACTACAGTTGTTTCTTTTTCATCAGTAGCAGGTCACCTACAGTAGCTGCATGCAGGTACTTGTCCTGCTCTTATCTACAGCACATCAAGTGCTTATCTGTCACTTGATTTAATGGGTGAGAAGGAATACAGCTGCTGTTAGAACAGACTGTACAATCAAAATAACACAACACCTTTTTTATAACTTAAAGGGGACTTGTAGCCTTGAAGTATAATATATATGAAGTATAGAGGTGCAAGATCCCAAATAAGAGAGTCTTAAGGACATAATACAATGTAATTTGAGAGTAAGATTTGTATCTTTCAATGGCAGAATTACAAGCCAGAGGTAGATTATCAGAAATAGAGATTAAAAGTGTATGAGGACCTGGCAGCCAGCAGGTTTATCAGGGTTCTTCAGCAGTGCATTAGGTCCTTTTGGAGACTCTTAAGACAACAGTGCATTCATGACAATACAATCAGTTACCACAAAACAGACCCACCTTACTCATATTTAATAAATGTCATACTTGAACCAAAGGGCATTGAATGCATAAACATTTATCAGGTTAAAGGCAAAAACTTGATTCCTTACCAACCATATACGTCCAGTTGCCCAACCCTACTTACTACCAAGTATGAACCCACTGTGACGGCACACATTGGTTTGTATACTACGGTTTTGAAGCCATGACACCATTGTTGGGGTCGGCATCTTGGGTTTTTCCAACCAGAGCATGTGCTCTAATGGACTCAATGAGAATGACTTGTCAGTCACAAGGTAGTCATCTTATTTATTCTAAATGGGACAATAATTTACATAATAAACATATGCTATATTGAAGAAGACTCAAAACCGACTTGAGACCATAAACTCATGAGGAAACTGTTTACTGAGGTCATAAATCATGGGAGAAGTAGGCTCATGTCTCAGAAGACTCCATCACATTTCTGTGACAGTCAGCTCTGTCACTCCCTGCTGGCCATTAGAAAGAATGCAGTTTTAAGCCACTTTCACATTGGCTTCAGTTTGAGGCCCAGAAGTTCTGTCCACTATTTCTCATACGGTCTATGGTAACTCCCAAAATTATAGCTACATTGAAAAAATCCTGACAGTTGAGTTGTATTCACCTGCAGAAGTTTGAATGTTAATCACTGCAGACAGCAGCTACTCTTCTTTCCTGTCTCTTCTCTGGTTTGTTCCCATTTTACCAAAAACTGAGAGTCAGAACAGATCACTGCTGCTGGCTGTCACCATTGTTTTTGATGTCTGTTGTCTGCCTGTACAGCTTAATCTTGTTTACCTCTGTTCCTACAGGAGTGTGTGAGGAGGCAGAACCCTCAGTGTCAGCAGATCAGACACAGCAGCCTGAGATTAAAGTGGGGATGTTGAACGGAGGACGAAGGATCGACTTTGTACTTCAGGAAAAACCCATCGAGAGCTTCAACGAATACCTGTTTGCCATTCAGTCCCATCTGTGTTACTGGTGTGTCATGCATACCTGTGGTGGACAGTAATTGTCCTCCTTTGTATTTTGTGTTTCTGGTATTTTGTCTTTCTTATATTTCATTTTCTTTACTTATTTTCACTTTAAATAAATGACGTGTTCCCCTCTCTGTTTGTAGGGAATCTGAGGACACAGCTCTCTTGCTGCTGAAGGAGATCTACGACAAGCTCGATGTGGCCATTGAACAGCCACAACAGTAATAAAGGTTTATGAATGTACAGTAGACTTGCTTTTTAACCTGACAGTAACCTGAAACTGAGAAAATGAAGGACAGCTGACAGAGCCAGAGGCTGCACAATCCTCTTCCAGAATGCCTTACCGTCTGGGTGTTACCTGACTGCCCCGCCCGCTCCTCCCTGACAGTGGAGACTGTTTGGCTGCAGTCAGTGATCTTGGTTCAGATATGTAAGTCAGCTTTTGCAGTAGCGGTGGCTTCTTGGTGCCGCCTAAACTGCCACTGAAGGATTGGTTTTGGTGTGTGACATTTGCTTGAAATCCACCCAAATGTCATCGTCATGCTCCTGGACGCACTTTTCTGTCTGAACTTTACTTTGCACTTTCACTATCTATTCACATATACAGTATAAAGATGGATGACATGATAGTTCCCCAAAAGTGAAGCCAAAACATCTATATCGCACCCTGGTGGCTGGCTGCAATATAGGTCATAGACCCTCCTCCACCTTTTTAGCAGATAGAACATGAACCAAACTAATAGGGGTAGCTGGATTGGTCCCAAAATATTGATACTTCTGATACCATTTCTTATTTTTGAAAATTGATTTTGGTGTCAATACCAGAAAAGTGATCAGTTTCAGTTCCTCTCTTCCAAGTTGTACCATTTGTATTTCATCAAAGAGCAGAACTATCTGTGCAATCAACGTTCAGTTCCTTAATACATGTTCTCTTCGTGGTGTTGCCCACCCCCACAGCTAAAAAAATCACATACCTGTCAAATTTCTCCAAGGATGGTTTCTGCTACAACCCCGTTCATCAGTATGCAGACTCTGACTCCAAATTATGTCACCAGTGTAAGATGGCAGTGCTCGTATCTTCGATATTTTGGCTTCATTTCTGTACAGTGGGAGGAAGTGGAGATGCGTCATCCATCTTTATTCACACTCAGTGTCACCAACATTTTTTGACATATCATGGGTACAGTTACTGCTGAATAATATTTTAAAAACATAACTCAACAATACATGTTCAGATATGGAGGAACACATCGAGTTGTGTGTCAAGTAGAATGTTTATCACATTGGATTAAATGTCTAACTGGAATTCAGTCTTACTATAAAATCTAAAAATATATCTTTCCCAGCCCTATGTATAGCCTCAAAAAATCAGAAGATCCTATTTTGTGTGTTCCACCCTTCAAGCTTTCATGACCAAGCTGTCCCTTAGCCTTGCATTAGACCACACCTATATAAATAACACTGCATCAAGTGGTTTAATTTAACTGACTATAAAATGTTTTCTTTATGATTAAAAAAAAGGAAGGTTTATGTCTGTTACAAGACCTCTGACCAGCTATGTTTTCTTTCTGTCAACATTAAGGCCACTTGAAACCCAAAGCCGCTGCTCCTCCTACATCTGTGCAATGTAACAATAATGTTGATATCACTCCTCTTGTTTCACACATATAGTCTTGTACTGACACTCTCAGTTAAAGTGAAGTTAATTTTGCCTTCTGATCATATTTTTTTTCCACTTCTAATATGTATTCATTTTTATTATTTCTACAGTTATCTAAAAAAGTAATCTTGATGAAGGTTTGTTCCAGAAATGAAGTAGAGAAATGCAGCCAGGTGCATGAAAGGTTGAGCTGGTTGACTTTTCATAGTGTGTGTGTGTGTGTGTGTGTGTGTGTGTACTGCGTGTGTGTGGGAACAGTACAGTATGTATGTTGGAGACAGTGTGCAAACTGCACAGAAAGGCCAGTTCCACTCTCTCTCTCCCAGGTCTGTGCCATTCCTTCTTTACCACTTTTTCTTTCTGCTATTTTGCAGTTGACCTAAAATTTTACCTGTACCTTTACCTGACTTTTGCATAATCTAAGGGCCAAATGGTACATCAGCTGTTCCGTTCTGTCCTACAGTATTGTAAAATCATCTTTCCTATCTTACTTGCATGCACTTTTCTTTATTTTAGAGCAGGGTTTCTCAACATTTTCTGGTCCTGACCCAATTCTTAGGTCCTAAAATGTTCAGAATTCTCATGGACCCATTAATAAGAGAGTTTTTACATTGAAGTCATATTAAATTGATTTGAATACCATCATAAATAGATATACATAGAACTTGTGTTTCAAATACATTTATTTTATATTAAAATATATGAAAGAAAATCAATATATAAGTGATGTAAATATCACAAATCTGCACCTTCATATAAAGCAACATGGGGTTCAGGATACGAAGTTGAGAAACTCTGTGTTTGAGTGATCTAACTTTATAAATGACTTGTATTTTATGCACTGTCAGGGCACCACAGCCTCCACCACCACCAAAGCTCTGAAGGACCTTTATGTCAGCCGTCTGGTTGTCACATCCGCACAACAGATGTATTAAACTAATGGGGTTGTTCATTTTTCTTCCTTTACAAATGCACTGAATCACGTTGTTGTTGAAACTCACAATTGTCTCTGTTTCTGTCATTTTTCCTGTCTGAACATTGGAACAGGACTTAATGCTCTGTTTCTCCTCTTCCTTATTATAACTAATGTTTTTGCACTTGATACTAAAATGTTGATACATACCAAAAAACAAATGTTCCTGTTTCTGAAAACATACCCTATGAATATGGTTACATGTTGTGTGTGCCATAATAAAACATTACAAGTATCTTGTGGTGCTCCTTGAATTTCAAACAATATATTTAACTGCTGCCTTTTTAAAGGATTTTTGTCATGTTACAGTGCTGGAATGTAATGACGTACATTGAGTACATACAGTTTCTCCATGTAAAGTCTGGATAAGTGCAGAGTTGCAGTGCATGTGTTCTGCTAATTAGCAGTAAACACAAAGTACAGCTGAAGCTTATGAATGTCTTTAGTTTTGCAAGTTTTAAACCAAAGTGTTAGACAAATTAAAATTTGACCTGATGATGAACTTGATGTAAAGTCAAGGGATCTTCAATGTTTTTACATTTCTTCCTGAGGTGGAGGAAAATCCGCCCCACATTTCCTGACAATCCAGGAAAAGTTAAGATATCACCAAAACTCACAAGAGCCATTTTCTCATATGAACTCCGGACAATGTCTAGAGAACCGGGCCCAGACATTTTGCAGCAGTGCCCTTTCACACATGTGGCACACAACAATACTCTGTTTGGTTTAGGTGAGGGGTGGCGCCTGGACAGAGCATGCACGAGCCAGGATAGGGTGTAAAATGTTCACTGCAAAAATCACAGTGTTTTGATAAAAACATCATTAACACACCCACTTGCTCACTGTGAATTCTCTGGACAATGATCATTTAATTTTGGACATTTGCATTGATATATATACCAATCAGGCGTAACATTATGACCACCTGCCTAATATTGTGTTGGTCTCCCTTTTGCTGCCACAACAGCCCTGACCCATTGAGGCATGGACTCCACTACACCCCTGAAGGTGTGCTTTGGTATCTGGCACCAAGATGTCAGCAGCAGATCCTTTAAGTCCTGTAAGTTGCGAGGTGGGGCCTCCATGCATCAGACTCGTTTGTCCAGTACATCCCACAAATGCTCGATTGGACTGAGATCTGGGAAATTTGGAGGCCAAGTCAACACCTCAGTCTTGTTGTTATGCTCTTCAAACCATTCCTTAACCATTTTTGCTTTGTTGCACGGCACATTATCCTGCTGAAAGAGGCCACAGCCATCAGGGAATACTGTTTACATGAAAGGGTGTACATGGTCTGCAACAATGCTTAGGTAGGTGGTACATGTCAAAGTAACATCCACATGGATGGCAGGACCCAAGGTTTCCCAGCAGAACATTGGCAAAAGCATCACCCTGTCTCAGCTGGCTTGCCCTTTTCCCATAGTGCATCCTGGTGCCATGTGTTCCCCAGGTATGTGACGCACATGCACCCGGCCATCCATGTGATGTAAAAGAAAACATGATTCATGAGACCAGGCCACTTTCTTCCATTGCCTGACTGAGTTTGCACTCATTGCATTGAGTACACCCAACTTAGAAGATTTTACAGTGTAACTGACATGTGCATCATAGAAATACAATCAAAAACAAAAGGGACAGCTAATGTCATTTTCTGATGTAACTGTATTAAAATCACTGCATAAAAGCAGATTAAAGCCAACTGTAAGGAGTTCTCCAAGTCTGTTAAATAACTGAGATTTCTTTCTGTCTTCAAGGGCAGTATATACATGAATTATGCTGTATTTTTCACCCTGATAAAAACAATCCAACTTTAAAAGCTACCTGGAATAATTAATAATTATTAATTATTAATTATAATTATAATATAATAACATCTTGAGATTTAATTTAGTCTTTCTCCTGCCATCACCATTACTGCTTTTTGTTTGAATGAAAAAGGGAGAGCTTGCTTGTGCTTGTTAGTGCGCCTGGACGTATTTCTGCTTTTACATCAGTCCCATTTGAGAGGAGCTACTGTGATTGGTTTCCCTCTGTGAGTAAGTAACAACAACCTTCCTAGAAATGTAGTGGAGTCAAAAGTACAATATTTGTCTTTGAAATGTAGTGGATTGAAAGTCAGAAGTTTCCCAAAAAAAACCCAAAAACAAATACTCAAGTAAAGTAGATACTCAAAAAATGTACTTAAGTACAGTACTCAAGTAAATGTACTTCGTGACTGTGCACCACTGCTTGTTTGCTTTCTCCCAGTGCATCATCAGAGGAACTAACTAGTCCAATCATCCGACACTAGGTGGCAGCAATGCGCCATGTGGACTCTGATCTGCTGGAATTAATAAATCCCACGAAGAAGAAGTTTCTGGTGTTTTGATTGGATGGCTGTGGAATCGTTTCAGACATGGCCGAAACAGCAGGGGAAGGAGCGCAAGGAGGACCGTATTTCCACAAAGAGAGAATAAAATACAGCCCCGAGGAGGAGGCCAGGCTTGAGAGGCAGCATTTCTGGAGGATAGTCGATGCTTTTAGATTTTACAGGTACAATATTAATGTTTAAATAAAATACGAGACAGGCGATGTGTCGATGTTGTTAGCGACTAACAATAGCAACGGACAGATAATTCGGTTTGGAGGGAAAGCTGATAACTCTTAGTTCTTTTTTCAAGAGTTAGTCAATGTTTCACACAATTAAGTCAGATTGTACTTTACCAGATTCTCGTGGACTGTATTTCATGGCTGGAACCACTTCTACTCCATGACCCACCCTTTCTCCAAAACAAAAAACACTTAAATTGTAATATAGCTAGTATTATAGCTAGCAATATCACTGGAAGACAACAAAGAGAATAAATAACGTTAATTTATGTTAGGAACCATTTGGACTAGAGCTTTAGACCCTCAATTTGCAAGGGGTGTAAAAGGAAGCGAGATTAATATATGCGGTATAACAGAGTTTTCATTGTCACGAAAGTGGCTCTCTTTTAACCTTGCTACATTACCATGGTAACTGATTCTGAGCACCTGACCTGCTTCAAGTGGGTTGTAACAAGCACCACCCTTTCACTAATTATTTTCCTGACGATATTCCTGAAGGGATAATGCACATTGAGCAGGTCATTGCTGTGAAATAAACCCAGACAGGGTGAGGCAGGAGGTCTTGAATCAACCTGAAGGGGTTTATTTCACAGTACTGACCTGCTCACTGTGGATTATCCTGCTTATTACATCCTTACTTACTAATGTCTATGTATGGTTTTATGCTAGATCCTAGTTTAGTCTATTAACACTGCTGCTATTGAAGCTAATACCACCGATTAGAAAATCTATTTTGTCGTTGTTTATCACAGAGAATATTTAATCAATAAAGTTAATTTCACTTTCATTTTGCCAGAAACTACAATCATTTGATTTCCATGTATCCTTCATCATGGGGCAGGGCTGGGTGACCAAATACCTCTATATTAATGTCTTTAAATGTTGTGACAATATTTTAGAGATGACTTGTTGTTTTCACAAAAAATTACCACCAATATTTTTGATAGATAATCATCAGTAATGTGGATATAATGATAAGTGAGCCAATAATGCATTATTATATAAAAAGAATTATTCTTAACTTTCTGTTATGATGACCTGTTCCTCTTTACTTAAGTAGGCGACACACCATCGGCCCATTTTGGCAGAGGAAGAGTCAAATGATGCACCTATTGCTCCTTTTTATGGGAACATGCATACAGTCTGACAAAGAAAACCTTTTGTTTCCTTTGTAGTACGCCCTTGCTTTGACTTGCATCTCTTCTTGTCAGGGTCCATGTGGAGGAGCAGGTCAAGCGTGCCGAGCGTCAGTTTCGAAGCCTACCGCAGCACCACCAGAACTTGCTGCCAAATGTTTTGTCCAACCTGGCCCGGATCAGCCAGTGCGCAGACCACAACCAGGAGCTGCTGCAGGCCATCATTCACAACAGCCTCCACATGTTTGAGAACATTGAGTACGGCGAGAGGGTAAGGCTTGACCTATAAGGTACTCTGCTGTACTTATCCAGTATTCACACAGGGTGTATTTTAGTTTTTTGTCGTTATTCACTTGAGGAATTTAGGTAAAGATATTTCTTCTTCATTCAACTTCCAGAAGGATCCGCAGAAGGTGCGTCCATCCAGTACGTTTGACATGGACAAGCTTAAATCCACCATAAAGCAGTTTGTCAGAGACTGGAGTGAGGTGGGCCGTGCTGAGAGGGATTCCTGCTACCAGCCCATCATCCAAGAGATCCAAAGACTCTTCCCAAGTGACCAATAGTAGGAAACATTCACACAGACTCCCACACAAGCACCTGTGATAGTGACATTCTGTCGATGCTAAATGATACAAGCAATCACATTTTCCATGTGCTTTGGTATCGGAATACCTTGTCAGAGCTCTTACAATGTGACTTGCTACATGTTTTCTGTGTGATATGTGCATTTTGTATATTTTATTATGTCAGTGATGTGTCTAAGGTCAGCGTGCTGGTTCCGGGTGCTGGGCTCGGCCGTCTAGCATGGGAGATTGCTCGGCTGGGTTATATCTGTCAGGGAAATGAGTGGAGCTTCTTCATGCTCTTCTCTTCCAACTTTGTCCTCAATAGGTACAGCACATACTAACACTCCTGTGTCCTCCAGCAGCTATAAACATCACCTTCCTCATACATTCATGCAGGATATTTCTGCTTGCTTTCATCATTCACACTTAAGTATTAAGTCGTTAAGTATATAACAGTATAATAGTGATCACAAATAAAATTAGAACAGATAATTCAGTTGTTTGTCAGTACAATTCTGACCTCATGCTCTATAGAATACCACCTCCATCCCTCCACCTGTCCTAATGAATGTGAACTGCTCCATTCAGGTGTGAAAAGGTGAACTCTCTGACCCTGTACCCCTGGATCCACCAGTTTAGCAACAACAAGAAATCTTCTGACCAAACACGACCAATCAGATTCCCTGATGTCAACCCTCAGAGCTTACCACTGAATGCAGACTTCTCCATGGTGGCAGGGGACTTTGTGGAAGTCTACTGTGAGCCAGGTCAGTAAAAACTGTGTGGATCTTTCACCTTTGTACTACAGCTTGGCAATATATCGATCTTGTGATATGAGACTATATATCATTATAGATGTTGCAGATTAGATTACAGTAAAGTAATTTTCTGAATTTAGCAGACTGTTCCAACTGTTCTGATATTTGCCTTTCCCCACTTAGGCCCTGATCATACAGATCACTTCTGGCAGGTTGCGAAACCCAGTGTACTGCCTTTTTTTTGTTGAAGCTGTTGTCTTAAAAAAAGGGCAGCGTGGTGCTTTTTTTTTTTTGTTATTGCGGGGCAACCAATGAATCAGTTGACCTTAGCCTAATTGTGATTTTACTGTGAAGTGAATTCAGAACTGTACCCTCTATATTTTGGTTAGCTCGAATTAGACACAATTAGATCAAACTTCCCATTTAATAAGCTACCTAAACATCAGCATCCAAACTCGAGGTGCCCAGGGCACATTAGCAGCATGCAAAATGCTACCTACCTCTAGAAAATGACTATAAAAAGATGTTTCTCGCTGCCAAAAAAGCAGTCTGTCTGATCAGGGCCTTAGTCATTATATTCACATTACTAACGATTATTTATTAAAAATTCCATTGGATTAATATTTTGTGAAAGCACCAATAGTCATCCCTACAATATTATCACAATGTTGTGACATTGAGGTATTTTGTTAAAAATATATTTGATTTTGTCCATATCGCCCACCCCTACTGTGTAGTATCCC
This sequence comes from Lutjanus erythropterus, assembly GCF_056507025.1. NCBI lineage: Eukaryota > Metazoa > Chordata > Actinopteri > Lutjaniformes > Lutjanidae > Lutjanus > Lutjanus erythropterus. The sequence continues at coordinate 28,835,348 of NC_139326.1, read as the reverse complement.
TAAAAAAGTATGCAATCAAAAAGAAAACCTCAAAAAGAAGGATTTTGTGTGTGACTGTATACAACTTTGTGTATACATCAGGCCCTCCAGTAATTTGCATTCTTGCCAAAAAGATACACATTTTACATAATTTCTTTGATTGTTGACATTAACTATAAGAATAAATAGTATAACGAAAACTTATTTTGACAAACACAAATGCAGGTAAGATTTTTCCTGGCTGCAGATCATACACTATTTAAGTAGAGCTGATCTCCATCTGGTGAAAAATGTGTATCATTTTCTATACAAAGCAGCTATTTAAATGACCCAAAATAAAATGGGTAATTTTGATATGATTGTACTGTGTATGATCATTTGTAAATTGTGCACCTTTTAATAATTTTACTTACATGCTCATGATGTTCAGTCAATATATTGTCTGTTTCCTTCAGATTCCTGGGACTGTGTGGCTACCTGCTTCTTTATCGATACAGCTCATAATGTCATTGAGTATGTGGAGACGATCTGGAAGATTCTGAAGCCTGGTGGAGTGTGGATCAACCTGGGTGAGTCAGCTTTAGTAAAAAGCATATTTATATTTAATCTCCTCTGGCAAACCAAACGCTGTTCATTATTATACAACATGCTGTTTGAACTGGTGAAGTAAAAAAGGCAAATATAGCGCCCATAAGACCTGTAAGTACATTTTAATCTGTGTTTTCTGCAAACAAAAGAAAATAACACAACTTAACATCAAAATGTCCCATAAAAAGGACGTACAAATGTATTCTATGGAAATAACAGATGTATGATTCAGTCTTTAAATCTTCTTGTTTTTTCAGGTCCACTGCTGTACCATTTTGAGAACATGGCCAATGAGCTCTCAGTTGAACTAAGCTATGAAGACATCAGGAGAGCAATTGTCAAGTTTGGCTTCCACATAGAGGTAAACCAAAGACTTTGATGTATATTCTTGGCTCAGCATCATTATCATCTTCAGAAATCTTGTTCCAGTTTATATTATATATTTATATGTCCCCTGCAGGTGGAGAAAGAGTCGGTTCAGACCACCTACACGGAAAACGACCGCTCAATGTTGAGATACATTTACGACTGTGTCTTTTTTGTGGCACGAAAACCCACAGACGTGTACTTTAACGGTCAAGAAGATGACCAAGAACAGAGTTTGCCACCAGCTGCTAAGTCACCACGGCGAGATGATCCTGACAGCCTAACGTGACAAACATAGTGAACTTAGAGAACTTAATGAAGATTTGACTGACAAAAAGAAAATGGACACAGAAGAAAAACATCAGTGGACATAAATTTTCTTTTTTGCCATATATCTGTTTTTATGATGCATCTCATGGAGAACCCAACAGGCCCTGTTTTGTTTTTCTGGGACAGGTGAAGCACCTGAATATGGCTCTCATTGTAGAATGTAATATGACATATTGCAGGACTATGTTATGAGTAACACCTGAAAAACATCTAAAAATACTCTACGTCACCTGATATCTGGGTCTGATGAGACAGTTACTCCTGGATGTTATTTTGTCGTTAAGAATTCTTTTCTCCAGTGACTTTAACTGCCTGAGTGTGTGAGTGAAAGGACAGCGTGATGTGAACATTTGTTTTTGAAATGAATTTATTTTTTCAAACAGTGCCAATGCCTATATCTACTCATTAGCATTTATCATCAGTCAACAATGAAAATGACATCAAACAAGCTTCCATTTTAAAGTTTAAGATGACTTTCATAGACTTTTTTGGTTTCTGATCACAATTTGGAATAAAGCCAAACATTTTAAATAATATTAATCTCCAGAGTTTTACTGTTTTAAATTTGATATGATGAGCATAAATGTGGAGGACTGTAAGTGCAAATAAAAAATAAATAAAAAAATTAAACTATACTATTTTGATAGTCAATTAACTGTTAAAGCAATTTTTCATGCAAAAATGCTGTTTTTCAACTTCTCAAATAAAAAGGTTTCTCTTTTTTTTTCTTTTGGTTTGTTTATTATTAAACTGAATATCATTGGACTGTGGACTGACATTGTATAAATTTTACAAACCTACATGAAACGACAATTAACTTTTGTCAGTTATTTGATAACCACTAATAAAGAAAACAATTTGTCTCGAGGCAAGTAAAAATTAACTTTGGGCAAGTGGATCAGAAATCTACTTGCCTGACCAGGCAAGTGAAAAAAAACAAAGACATTAATGTTTAACCCTGTAAATTGCATGATGAATAAATGAATATGCCATTATATGCTCCAAAACAATATTTAAAAAATGAATGTAGGTATTTATTGAATGGCAGCCCACTCATTTGCATAATGAAGCAGAAATGCATCAAGATATGTAAAAAGAATATAAAGATATAAATAAGTTTGGGAAATAAATAGGCAGAAAATGCAAGTGGAACAAATACTACACAAATATAGACAGAAATAAATTTAAAAATTGAACATTAAATGGGAATTTATACAGAGGCAAATATTCAGAAGCAAATTAAGACATCAGTTCATGTCAGTTTTTAGGCAGTTATCACTGCCTACATTTATCTTCAATGTTGTTGGAGCATTTGCATTTTTATATAGAAAGTCTTCTTTATTTCTTTATTTTTTATTTTGGCAGTTATGGTCCTCCATGCATAACAGCATTAAAATGCAGCTCAATTTTAAAGTGTAAAAGACAGAAAACACAAACATGTTTTGAGTGTTTCTTCAGGCTTGCTCATTTAGGAGGCAGTTACAGAGGCGAACAAGTTGACACTAAACCATAACAAACATTATTTCACCAACTACCTTTGTGCATAAATTAACGTTCTCGATCATTTTTACTGCCATTTCCGCATCACTCGATCTTATCTTGACACTTTATTGAAAACTTATACATATGTTAAAATTTTAGAAATGAAAAATGAATTCATTTAGGTTATCAGGTAATATTGTTTTTATTTCCTCTTATTGGGAAAACAACATAATATTTTATCCTGTTACATAAAGTGTTAATTCCGTCTAAATGCATTTGTATTTTCTCATTTGTTTCCTTTGAAAACAAGGAAACAAACAGATACTTTTTAAATGCTTTATAAATCGTGCACTAAAGATATAAATCTTAAATTTGCAAAATGTCCTCCATAGTGGTTTGTTTATTTGGGGACCCAAATATATTCTCTTGTGACTCACCTGTGGGTCCTTGAAAATGACTGTTATAAAGAACTATAACAAGTATTATTATTCTATAATTAGCCCATGGTATGCACGAATGTACCCGCCACAGGAAGAGAGGAGGTTGTGGGCGGGGCTAGACAGTGGTGCTCTCCTCTGATTGGTTATCCGGACTGCCTTGCATGAATTTTACTACCGGTCCTTAATGTTGTGCGACTGTACCCCAACGCTCCCACATTGCAACACAGTCAGGAAAAAGCTGCCTGAATCAGTGTTAAAGCCCGTGTGTGCTCGTTTCCTGTTGCATGATCAGTGCAGCGACATACTTCTGAGACAGTAATGGCGAAGAGACGAGCCGAGGACCCGCTGCTGCACGACTCTCCCTCCAAAAGATGCTATCGCTCACTTTGCAGTGTTGACATGCAGCTGGGCAGCATGGCTCCGACCAGCGGGGGTGTGAGCCCGCCGTCCCTGCTGGCTTTACTGGGCAGCCGCTCCAGAAAGAGGCCGTACTACTTCGTGGACCTGGAGGAACAAGAAGAAGAAAAAGCAGCAGCTGTTTATCGCAAAGGCTCGCAGTGCTGCGACATTAGGAAGCATGCAGCAAGTGTTTTGACGGTGCAGACTTCTGGAAGTTTCCAGGACCGTCGCAGCTCCAGCGCACTGACAGGCTCCAAGAAACGACCACGAGAGGACTGCACGGCTTCAGAGACCGTCATTCCTAAAGATAACGATAAAGTAAGTAATTTAAGATATAGTAGAAGTTGATATTCTGCAGATAGTGAAGCTGTGCAGAGAGCGAGTTGGTGTAATGTCAGTTAATGTCCTCTAGATGTAACCCTTTACCTATTTTATGGTTTTTGGTACTCCGAGCTACCAGTCAAAATCTGGGCAAAGGGTGTCTTTGATTTAGCCCAGAATATCAAGTACATCCAGACTAACATGTTATTCTGTTTTATTTACTTTATTCTGTAAAACACAAAACATGTATACAGTACAGCACAAAATAAATAGCAAGTATAACTTTTTAATCTACAACACGCCCAACATATACACAAAATATTATTGTAACACAAAAACAAGTACACAATACTTTGTTAAGGCTGCAACAAATAACTTTATTCATTGTCAATAAATCTATTGATTATTTTCTTGATTAATCAATTACTTGTTAGGTCTATAAAATGTCAGAAAATGGTGAAAAATGTCCAAGATAACGTCCTCAAATGTCTTGTTTTGCCCATAACTCAAAGATATTCAGTTTTCTGTCATGGAAGAATAAAGAAACCAGAAAATATTCAGATTAAATGAGCTGGAATCAGAGAATTTAGACTTTTTTTTCTTAAAAACTATTCATACCGATTAATCAGTTATGAAAATAGTTGGAGATTAATCTAAGAATCATGTAGGAACCCCCATTTAATTATACCTGATCTTTTTGCTCTTTCTTTCATAATTGTCTTTTTCAGCAAATAATAGTTTGAGACAAGAAATCAAGGAGCTCAAAAATTATATTTTTGGAATGTCAAATACATAAACACAACAGTGTTTCATAACATATTTCTATCATCTTGAAAATCATAAATTATGTTGAGAGGGGAAAAAGGCAAAGGGATTGCTTGTTCTCATACCTAGTTTGCCACCTGCTGCCAGAAAGATGCAATAACTGGTCTCTTTCTCATCACTCCCAGACTGATGAAGACACCAACACTGAGGACTGCACTTATAACTCCTTCCAGTACTGGAGGTCCCCCTTACCTGAACTTGACCTTTCACTGCTAGAAGATGCTAATGACCATTCCCAAACAGAGGACAAGCCAAAAGTCAAAGACTCCTCTTCTGATGCCATGGAAACCTGAAGAGGATGGCTGTTTCACTTTGAAATGTGATGCTTTTCACCAGATAGACACGTCAAAAGCACATTAAGGACGCTTGAAATGCATCCAAGGTGAGATGCAACAACGTGGTGTTACAGATTGAGGATAGTGCTGTCAGAGTGATACAGACTGTAGTAAGCGAGTCTAACGCTGGTCTACGATCTCAGTGACTTGGGTGAAGCAACAGTGAGTTCTGCATTGCAACAATGCCATTCTTAGAGAGAGCTGACAATCATCCTAAAATTGTAGGTAGTTTTCTTTTAAAGTTGAAAACAGCTTTCTCTGAAAATATTTCAGAAAACCTGGTGTACAACTGTCACTGGTGTTTTTTTTGTGCAGAATCTCTATCTTGTAAGCCTAGTATTTTATACAACAAAGGCACTCTTCCACTCAGAAGTACCCAGAACCTTAAGTCCCAGGAACTACTTTTAAAGGGGCTGAAAGGTTCCCTCAGCTTGTTGTTTTCTGTATTTCCACCGCAGTCCAAAGCACTGTAAGATTAAACAAATTAGTCCACTGATATATGAAAAATAACAGCCTTTTTTTTCACATTAATTCTGCATGTGACTATACAACAATGTTGACACTGTAGATATTGACCAACAGGCTTTTTTTTTTCGGGATGCTACATTGTGGTGATTTCAGAATAAATGCTCAACAAGGCTTGGACTTAATCATTGTTCCATATGATTGCATATTTTTAAAACTGGTAACTAAAAATGAAATGCTGCAAGTAGTCGACCAATCTGAAATGTTCAGCACTACAAGCACCACTCAAAAGTTCCTGTACCTTTGGAAGGTTCTACCCCCTTAGACAGGACTTTTGATCCCCCCTAGTTTGGTTTAACCAGAAGAATTGCTTGGGTAGGTGTAGGATGTTGTATAGCTTGTGATGCTGCAGATAGACCTCTCTTACTTTTTATGGGAATTTTTGTAAATGCAATATCTCAAGAAGGCATTAATTTCTTCAAGTTTGGTGTAAGCGTCCACTTATTTACCACTTGATGTCTCCAGATTGTGTCTTTTTTTTCCAACCAACAGTCCAAAACAAAAGACTCTTTATTTACTTTAATATATGTTGAAGAACAGCATCAAATCATCACATTTAAGACTGGAACCAGCATATTTTTGACATTTTGCTGGTTTACATTTACTGAAACAATTAATTGTCACAATAGCTGGCAACTAATTTTCTATCCATTTATGGGTTAATCGATTAAGTGTTGCAGCTCTACACTCAAGAAACAAAGGTACCAAGTAGAACTGTAAAGGGTTCTTTGGCTTGTTCCCATAAGAGAACCCTTTTTGTTTTCTGGTAGAACCCTCTGGTAAGGTTTCACTCAAACTATTTCAGAGAGTTCTACCAAGAACCATCTGTAAAAGGTTTTGCACAAACCCCCCTACTGAGTGGTTCTACAGAGAACTCTTCTATGGTGTAGTGGTTCCACCAAGAACCCTCTCTGTGGGTTCTATCAAGAACTTTTCCACCTCCTCAGGGCACTAACAAGAACCCATCCAGGGGGTTCTACCAAGAACTAGTGGTGTGTATTTCACTGACTGAGACCGATTTGATATGTATCTCAATACACGTTCAATGATACAATGTATCATATAAATTTTTTAATAACAATAGATTTGGTTCGATACAATTCACCTCTGTCACAATATAATATGATATGATGCAATGCAAGACAATGCAAAGTGTGAATCTTTACATTTTGATTCAATTAATGCTACATTTGTAGAGTGCTTTCAGTTGCAAAAAGGAAATCCTGATAGTTTTGCTAAATATAGTAACAGTAGAGACACAGAGAAAGAGACATTAGAGTGGTGTTAATATCTTATTATGAGTCTAATGTGTAAATGAGATACTGTAGCCTTAATGAGAATCTGTGAACAAACTTTAAAACTGCTTAAAATGTGAGTATTTTTGCAGTAAGATGATCTGCTGCTCTCTGAGTGCTGTGGTTTCGATTAATGTGGAGGAACGGTGAAGTGTTACCTGCTCTCACAGTGACATGACGTCTCTGCTGTCTGACACGTTTTGCATAAATGATTTGCAGCAGAGTTTCTCATCTTTCTTATAAAACACAAACTTATTCCACACTCGCGCGTTGTGAAAGTTTGGTGGTGCGACATGGTACAATGTCACTTGTGTCGCTGTTTTCAGCGCAGCCTGTTTAGAGCAAAGGAGAGACACAGGAGAGGGAGAAGGGAGCGCTTGTTTTGTGTGATCGCAGCAGCAGGCGTCCAGCGGTGCCGACTGAGACAAGAGGCGAGAGAAAAGGGAGGAAACCTGCACGTTTTTTGCACGTTCACCATTTTACCGGCCGTCTGAACCGATGTACTCCTGTCTTACACATTTAAGTCCGATGCATTTGATGCATGAGTGAATCATTACACCTCTACAAAGAACCCTTTTGTATTCCAAGAGTTTTATTTAGAATACATCCAGGGGGTTCTACCAAGAACCCGTTTATACGAGGAAAGAGTTCATGAAGGATTTCAACAATCTCTGAAGAACTCTTTCTTCCAAAAAGTTTTCTTTGGATAAAAAGGGTTCTTAATGGAAACTTAACTTTAAACTTAGAACTTCTGGGTGGAACCTCTTATTTACAGGGTGAATACAAACCGACTTAAGTTGAATATCTGTTTCTATCGTTGATCTTACCTAGTGTCACCGGTTAGGTCATCATCCCCACACCTCCCTGCCTGTGGACCAGGACCGGGATGGGGGGGAACAATAACACCTGCAGTGTTTGTTGACAGCTGAGGAGTTGAAACAGCACTGAATGTTTGAAAGAGGAGGTCATGAACTCCTCAAGGCTCCTCACACAGACTCTCCCTGCCCTTTGGACCTGTGGCTGATAAAAGGAGCAGTCAGTCCTGTCAGACAGGAGAATAAATGATGAACCGGTGGGATTTCACACAACGTGAATGAAGACTCACAGATGTTAAAAGTCTAACCGAAACCTTCAGCCATGGTAAGTTCAGTATAACAAATACTTAATTCTGCTGTAGCTGGTTTCCAGCAAATAGTTCAGGAGTTTATTTAACACTACTTATTAGCTGCCGTCAGCTAATAGCTAATGTTAACTGAGTTTCGATGGGATTTCAACGTTAGCCAACATAAAGATGAATTATATCTTACTTATACAGTTTTCTGTTTACATTTAGGTTATAACACATAACGTCAGGTGCTTTAATTGGAGATAGTACTGACTTAATGGTGACCTTATCTTACTGAACTTATTAAGTCAAAGTTGAAAAATGGCCATTGTGACTGTGCCACTATTATGTATTAGTCAGATTATTATTAAGCATGCAGTGAAGGAAAGGCACCTTTTTACTGTTATATTTGCTTTCGACCTATAGGCCTGCAATTAATGATTATTATTACGATAAGATAGATAAGATTGAGAACTAGAGCCTTAAGTAACACCTTCACAGTGTTGGTTCTGTCCAACCAACAGTACAAACCACTAAAATATTAAAAATAACAACAAAAAAACAAACAAACAAAAAGTGAAAAGTAAAAGTAGCAAATCCCCAGCCGCGAAATGTCTTCACATAAAAACTGAATGAAAGTATCCTCAAATAAGTCGCTGATTGTACATTTTCATGTTTTCTGTAGTAACTAGTTATTAAAGGTGTCAGATAGTTGCAATGGAGTAAAAAGTGCAATATATATATTGTATACTCTGAAAATCTCTGAAAACAAAGTCATATACGATGCAACGTTTTGTCTGGATCCCAGATTCTCTTATTATGGTACAGGAACCACTGGTGGTACACTGAGGAATCTCCTAAATGTTTAAATATGATATGCATTAATTTAAAAACACATTCTAAAGATGCTACTGAACAATGACAGCAGATGAAAAAAAAAGTTTTTTCCTGTAATGTTTTTATTTCAATATCAGCCTGTTACGTAGCCATGTTCATGCACATGGTGCACACACAGGTCATCCATGATTAGTTAAGAGTAAGTGAAAAATAAGGGTTTGCAAAATTAATAATTTGGTTTCATGGATGAATTAGAAATATTTTTTTTTTCCACTCAGACTGTATCGAAGTGTACTCATGAATTTCAAGCATGAATGCATGAGCATGAACTTAGCATTATCTGTAGATTAAAATTTTATGCATCTTCTCTGTATTGAACAGAGAACTTGCTGAAAAAACAGTTTTCTAAATACATTTCTAAAATTCTTAAATTATAATACCTTTATTTATACAGCATCTTTAAAAACAGAGTTTACGAAGTGCTTTGACAGACAAAGTAAAAGAGCACAAGAGCACGATACCAAGGAAGCAAAATAACAACAGAGGGCCAAACAGGAGTAAACTAAGACTGAAGAAAAACAAGACACAAGCAAAGACACTAAAACATAGAAAAACAATAAAACACAGTAAAAGAAATAAGAACAGTAAAACTAGAAAAACATGACTACTAATAAGTTAAAATGAAGAGGACAGAGATTACAGAGACATGACATGATGTTGTAAAGTCAACAAATTATAAAGAAGCTGTGTAAAAATGTTTACAACATGTTATACTGCAATATTGGATTATATTTTATTCTTTTATTTAATTTTCCCTATAAATATATTTTTAAAAATAGTTCTTACGCCAATTTACACAAACCAGTTACACCACCTGACACTGTTTTTTTTTGTTTTTTTTGTTTTTTTTGAAGAAACTGAGACTGAAAATCAAGTATGACAGTTAACAAGATCAACTAAACTTTGTTTAATTTCCATTATTTCAGTTTAGGAAAAACATCTGACAGCAAGAACCTTTCACCTTCTTTTGGCAAGGTCACAGGCCCTTGCAGCAGGATTAGTGTTCACTTGTGCATGAAGTAGAAGAAATTTAATGACTTTCAAGTATCATTTCCTGTCACAATGTCTTCTTGCACAATATTAGCAATGAATGATGGTTACACCACTTGACTTTTGGAAGTTAACGTGACTCACACGATTCCCCAGATTAATTATGATATTAAGAATAATAGTGTTCTTTTGCTTTTATTTAAAATTAAGTAGTACTAATGTAAGATTTTGCCAAACTAGTTTTTTTGGTGTATATATTCTGCTTTAATTTCTAATTTAATTTTTTAGCCATGTGGCAATTCTAAAATTGTGGTTGCAGCACAATATTTTTCTCTGTAAAGAAATCTATGTACTATAAAAACATTGTGAGCTGCATCAGCTACACTTCAGAACCCTGTTTAGTGTTTACACAGTCTGAACCAGGGAGGGAACATACCGGCTCCCTGCCATGTGTACTAATCTCAGGAAGGGGATGTGTGTATGTTTCCTACCAACAATGCTCTGCTCAGTAAGGCCATTGTTGAAAATGCGTCTGGGAAACGGAGGACAGGAGCAGGACAGACCTTGAAAAACCGGGGGAAGCATGAAGGAAAGACTGCTGAGAAGCTGAATGAGAGGTTGACTGTTAACTTTCATATCCCGTCAGTGTTTTTAAGAGCGCAGTTCAGGTTTCTATGACGGGGAGGGACCTAGTTGCTTCTGGGTCCGGCGTGTGCTGCAGGCTGCTGCCGGCACCGCAATGAGCTTCACTGAGAAGGTCACTGATCACAATTTTTAAGGGATTTTATGGCTGTTTTCTTGCTTGAGGATGAGTTTGACAATACAGTTGAGAATGTGGTACTTGGCTGCTCCAGAATTTGGTTACTGTAAGTAAATATTTTCTCTTCTTATTCCAGTCACGAAGGTCTTGGATTGAGGAAACCTTCTTCAAGAGGGAGTGTGTGAAATTTATTCCTTCCTCTCGAGACCTACACAGGTAAACTGGAATCTGATTGCACTGATGAGCTTCCAAAGAGCTGTAAAATACACGTTTTTATGATTCTCAGAAGAAATACAGGATGATTTGTTTAGTTAGTGCACAGCATGATATTAACAGCAGTGGTTGGAAAAAAACATTTTTCTGAGAGCAAAACTATTTGGCACTCAGCCCTTATTTCCAGGAATAGAGACCATGTAGATTCTTTGATAATGTGTAATTTCCTGTTTCTTGCAGATGTATTCCAGTATGTCAAGTGTGTCAAAGCTTGATAAGGTAAAATTCTGACATCTGTGTTTATATGTGTCTTTTTACCACCTTCAAACCCTCAACATTTCCTCTCTTACACCCCGCCCGCTGATTCCAGTGACGCGGTTGTGTCATCACTGCGTAGATTTTTGTGTAATTGTTTCCATCCCTTTTTTATCTCTCCCTTTTTGTTTCTCTTATGTGTTGCTAGTTCTAATGTCACTGCCTTTTTTGAACTTGTTAAAAGGGATCATTCATATTTTCTGAAGTGAGGTTGAATGAAACCTATCAGTTTATTACCTACAGAAGGCGGTCAGCTCACCCCCTGTTTGAGGAAGCAACAGGAATACAGTTGTAGGAAGCTAAGCATTATACTGTTGTGTTGTTGTATTCTAGCCTACACTTAAACTGAGATGAACTAGATTTTTCACGTTGCTGAAATACTTTTTGCTGCTAACCCTGTCCACAGCAATACATTGTTAATCTTCCTACACTGGTACTTCTGCTGCTTCTCTAAATTAGGGATATGTCAATTGTTATCTTCTGTAGGTAATACACTGACTATGGATAAGTACCTCAACCAACAGCCCAACTTCAAATAATCCAAAACATGCCTCTAATCTTTCATAAACTGGGCCAAGGTATTTTATGTTGTTGCAATCCTATATATAAATATAAAAACATTGGGTAGAATTTTGGGGTATTTATAGTGTAGGAGTTGTGTGAATGAGAGATGTGTGTGGATTTTGTAGAACCAAGGACAAAAGGAGGTGAAGAGGAAGGGAGGGAGACAGGAAAAGGGGAGGAATTGTAGCAGTTTGTCTTAATTAAGTCAGGAGGAAGCCTATCAGGTGTCCATGAATAATGCCCACCAACACGACCATGATTTTGGGGTGCTTTACAAACAATACCTTCTTTTTTAGTTCAAAACTGTGAACTATGAATGATGTGAACTATGTTTCTGTGTAAACCCAAAAATCTGCACCTGCTATCCTCAGTTACATAATGTTTCCTTTGGCCAGATGTTGTTGTGGCCGCCTGATGGGGGAGCACTCTTGGCAAGAGTCCCCTCCCCCCATATCCCTCTATCCTGGTCCTGGACAGGATGTGGAGGAGGACTGGTCCATAGAGCTCCACACCAAAACCAGTCCCACTAATGCATATGGGACCGTAGACTTTCAGGACACTGCCACACGTGTGTGCCGAGCCAAGGTCAGTGAGTCTGCCACCTGAACAGAATATGTGTTTGTAGGTAAAAGAAAAAATGGTTGTTTGCTCAATAAGCATCACAAATTTTGATAACTCCCATTTTATGCAAGGTGTTGCTCAAAAAAATGAGGATAAATGCTTGTCCAAGACTGAACAAGACAGTTTGACTTTTGATGTTTATATAAACAGACTTTGGTTTGCTATGATGTAAGATAATATCTACTTAAACAGTAGTCACACTAGCAATACCTGAGAAAAGCACAAGAAGCCTCTCAGTCACCAAAAGTTCAATGTGTTTCTTGTCTAGTATGTTCGTGTGGCTGTGGACTCGAAGCCAGAGGCGTTGCTCCAACTGATGCTGAGGGAGTGGCAGATGGAGAGACCCAAGCTACTACTGACTGTCCAGGGAGGCTCAGAAAACTTCACCCTGCCACCTAAAGTCAAGCAGGCCTTCAGCAAAGGGTTAATTACTGCTGCCCGCAGCGCAGAGGCGTGGATACTCACTGATGGCATCAATACAGGTGGGGGAAGTTAACCAAAAGCAGATTCCATGGCATCTTCTCATTAAATGTTCTTTTTCTATGACCGGTCACTGCACCAAATTCTGTTCTCAAATTTAACACTTTAAAGTTTCTTTGCTTTGATGTCAGTGTAGACTCTAGAGATCTAGAGATCTTGAGCTAGTCAGATTGCCAGCATGGCAGTTTAAAACAGAGAGAAGCTTACAAAAGTGCACAGGAAGAACAATTCAGTGAGAAACTATGAATAAGGGGAATTGTAATTTTTATATTTGGCACATTCATTAAAAATATCCTTGTGATATCATGCACAGGTGGTTGGTTAGTGAGAGAGGGTGAAATGAGTGGTTGGTAAACAATGTTAGCTCCTGTTATTTAACAGCATCATTGTACGCAGAGCAATGCAACAGCATGATAGGCTGTAAACTTTAGAGACCAAGGCTAAAAATGGAGGACGCACATTTTCAGTTTTTCTGACTTTGTGAAAATCTGATGTTTTCACCTCACAGATGGCAAGGAAATGTGTTAAAACATGAGTCTTATTGGTAAAACATACTCGAGGAATTTAATGTGGTGCACTGAATTATAAAAGAATTAATCATTGAATATTTCTGTCTGATTGAACTGAAAAAAAAAATCTTACTTGGTGAAAGCCTGAGTTCATTTGTAATGACTCAGTCTATTCATTCTCGGTATCTGTGGGTCCGATCTTTGGTGTGTAGCTTTGTGCTATGGCCACTTGTTTGCAGCTGGTCAAAGAACAATTTGATTATTACGCAAGATGGTGAATGATGCCCTTCTTAAGTGAGCTGAATTCTTTATTTATACTGTTGAATTGTGTATTTGCAGTGCTTTCAGCTGCTCTTTACATTCTCTCTAGGTGTGTCTAAGTATGTGGGCGAGGCAGTGAAAACATTCGGGGGCCACAACCTGAGGAAGAGAAACACAGTGGGCATTACGCCATGGGGTGTCATTGACAACAACACAGACCTTATAGGCAGAGATGTGAGTACTACAACCTCACAGAGATTACAACAGTTTGACACTGCATATGTACAAATATTTCTAACAAATCCCAGTGTGTTGTTTTACTATGATTGACTCGTGGCTGGTGTGTCTTTGACTCCTCGTGGTTCAGGTGTTCAGGCCATACCAGCCACTGGGGAACCCTCTGAGCAAGAGGGCTTGTCTTAATGGTTTCCACTCCCACTTTCTGTTGGTGGATGATGGGACGATGGGAAAACATGGCTGCCAACAAGGCCTCAGAAAGAAACTGGAGAAACACATCCAACTACAGAAGATACACCCTCGTGAGTCTGTGTGTTTTTGTGTGTTTTTGTGCAGTATATATAGGAAGTGACAAAAGCAGAGGGGTTTGAATTGATTAATGTTAATGTCCCTCTCTCCTCCCTTGTTTATAGGTTTGAACCAAGGAGTGCCAGTGGTGTGTGTGGTGGTGGAGGGAGGCCCTGCCATTGTGTCCACAGTGTTGGATTATGTTAGCAGTGTGCCCCCTGTGCCAGTGTTTGTGTTTGAGGGATCAGGCAGGGCTGCTGACCTGCTTGCCTTCTTGCACAAGCAAACGGCTGTTGACAGGTATGTAGGCTTACCTTAAAGGGTGACTTTGTTTGTTTCAACCTGGACCATATTTTTCCATGTTTTTGTGTCTGAGTGACCAATGGGGAGAACATGGTTTGTAATTGGTCCAGTACTGAGCAAGACTGCTGCAGTCATCAGCTGCAAAACAGGCTGCAGTGTAATCCCTATGGGTAATTGTACACTGTCAAAGTACGCCCATTAAAATGCGTACTGACAAGCTCAGATTGTTATATTAAGTCTGACAGTATTATGGGAAGGATCCCTACAGAGAAACCTTTTTGTGAAAGAGTAAGATGCTTTTTGCTTGAAAAGACATTTTCTCACTTTCGTCAAAGACATCAGACTCCATTTACAGAGACAGTAGTTTTATAATTTTATCACAGAAACAAAATAAAATGCACCAAAACTGTCTTGGTTTCTCTTTCTGCTGCTCCAACAATCACCAACTCTGATTTGGTCAAAATAAATCCTTTTTTCTTCATCCAAGTGGATTTGAAAATATCCAGAGAGGAGCGACTGGGAGAGGTCAGAAAAGCAGAATGGAAAAGCAGAGTGAATATATATTTTCACATCTAACGTGGTGAATTAAGGGTTTATTTTTGGCAGCGTTTGGCAAGCTTGAATGAAGTGTGTTTTATCATGGTAAAAGTAGTTTCTGTAAATGGAGTCTGGTGGATTTGCCGAGAGCATTTAAACAGCTGTTTTAGCTGAATCAGCAGGGGGAGATGTGTAAAAACAGCTGTTTATAGTTTACAACTCTCTCTCTCTCATTAGCTGCTCCTTCCCTCTGCTTGTTTCCCTTCTGTTTGTGTATTGTACACAATGGGGGGAAATGAAATTAGTGCTGAAGGTTCTATTTAGAACTAGAAAAACCAAACATATTCTGTTGATGGATCTCCTCCACTCTGTTACAATACTATGGACAGTGACACACCCACAGAAATGCCCCTAATTTGGCTCAGTGATGCGGGCAATGCAGGAAGTTCCACCACTTTCTTAGTTAGGACATATAGTCAGTTCACAAGTAGAATGATCCATTTAAAACTTAAATCAGGCAAAGAGGATTTTTTGCGGTGTCAGACGTCTTTGAGGCAACCTACAGGTACAGCAGACAGACAGGCAGGGAGAGCAAACACTCTCTGACTGCTGTGTAATATTCTCAAGTTCAAATTGAGGAAACTCTTCATAAAATCAGTCTAACATTTGATCATGTGGTTGGTTATAGGTGACAAATGTATGTCAACTTGCCACAGTGCCGTGGTTAGTGTATCAGAGGTTAAATTACCTGAAATGAGTCTCAATATAAACCTGTGTCTTGATGCATCTGCTTGTCTTAGGTATGCTCTGGTAATAAAACCAGCAGCTTTAGGTCTCAGAATTTAGCCAATTATTTCACCGTTTCGCAGCATAAAATCCCCCTTGCTTCACTGCAGGATTTACAGTAATCATCACATAACATTAGATAAATAAGGTCCAAGTTAGAAAAAAGTAAAACCAAAACCAAAAGTAAAACCAAACTACATGTTTTGACTGTGTTGTTATATGGCAAGTAGCAACTGTTAAATCAGCAGATATGTCACAAATCTAACTTATATTTTGTAGGCAGTTAGATGCTGACATTAAAGAGGACTTCCTTGTCAGGATAGGACAAGTTTTTGCAGTAGAGAGAGCAGAAGCTGCTCAGCTCTACAATCTCCTCCTGCAGTGTATGGATCACAGACAGTCTGTAAGTAAAACACTATTTGAGAATGTGTATGTTGTGATTCAACACATGGACTAATCACACTATCTCAATATGTCTTTGAACAACAGATCACCATCTTTGACTCTGAGCCAGAGGATCAAATGGCCCCTGATGCGGCCATTTTGACAACTGCTCTCAAGGGTACTTATTTTTCTCCTCTTGGTTATGACAGTAAACATTTTTCACTGCAGACATTTTGACATGTCATAGCAGGAAAATAAAATGCTAATAAATGATCATACCAATGATCGCTACATTCTTTTTAGGTTTAGCAGTCCAGGCTCGTTATTGTGTGGGCTGACTCACCGACACAACTTGAATGAAACAACAATCATGAATGTTAGAGCTGAGTTTTTCTTGCCATGACAACTCAAAATTTCAGCCATGAAAAAGGAGTGAGTTTAGGATCACAGCAATTCAAGTTCTGTTGTATGTTTTTGTTTCTGTGTGATGACCAGGCACCAAGGCCAGTCCTGCAGAGCAGCTGAGTATGACTCTGGCCTGGGACAGGGCGGACATTGCACAGAAAGATGTCCTGGTGTACGGACAGCATTGGCAGGTTAGACTGAATGAACCACTCCTGGAAAATGTAGTGTAATTACTGCATCTGATATTATTGCATACAAGGAATATTTTGCATACTCAAAATCTTCAAGATTGTGTGCTTTTAATTTTAATTGTGTGCTGTATTTAGGTAGGTTCCTTGGAGCAGGCCATGCTGGATGCTCTGGTGATGGACCGGGTCAGTTTTGTCAAACTGCTGATTGATAACGGCATGACTATGAGCCGTTTCCTCACTGTGGATCGCCTCGAGGAGCTCTATAACATGGTAATTATAATATATTTATTATCCACTTATAATGTTTATGATTGATCCATCTCCTTCACAATTTCTTATTGACTTATCTCATGGGCAAGTTTAGAAATGCAGCTTGTTATTAATAGGGGTGAGAACTGATAAGATTGTATTTATACCAGTACCATTATTGATTTTGCATATTTGCCCGATTCTTTATCAGTGGCCTTATTGATTCCTGAGCTGGCTGCACCAACAGTCTGTGATCGCCATTTAGGTTTTATTAGTGAAACAAAAAATCAACTAATCCTACCTGCATTGTGCTAATGTCATTATAGCACGATATTTACCCCTGGTAACGGATGTGCTGCTCACTTTGGAAGCAATGGCATTTGGGTGTAGAGTGTCAAATACATGGCATTCCTGGAATTAAAGCATGTGTTGCGTACTCTAGCATATTGCTGCTGTTTTGACCCTTACCTGAAATGAGAGACATTACAACCTAGCATGATGGATTTGAGGTCAGAAGCATAAAGGGCTGTGTATAGTTAAAAAAAAGTCTGAAGGAAATACCAATACCAGAACCCTTAAAGTGATACCAGCACCAATAGAGTTTGATCTGACCAGGGCCTTATGATGTTCCCTTTGGCCCCATTAAACCAAATAATATTTTTTTTCTTGACTTGGGTGTTCTTGATTCCCATAGCTAATATTTAGGGATGCAACAATAAATCAAATATCATGAGCTCACAATAAAAAAATAGTCTCAATTCTGTACAGATTGCGTCAGTATAAACTGCAATATTACATGGTAAATTATTGTATTTTATTGTTATCATTTCATTTTATAAAAGGGCTGCTATTGACTGCTGCATTGCTCTTTTGCTTGCAGTTGTCCACACATAATTCAAGCATTCATTGCGAAGGATAATTCATGCCAATTTTTTGCACATGTTTGGGTCATAGCTGGATACTTTTATTTTATTTGACGAAAGAATGAAAGCACTTTAGAAGCACAAAAAGGAATAATGATTTTATGCAAACTAAAAATCCTGTACACATCAGATTTATTATTTGATTAAGGACATTTCAGGTTCATTCATTCATTCAGGTTGTCATTTTTCTTTGTTTTTTAATGTTACGATAAATATAATGGACTGTTTGTCATGGGATTATCATTATGAGTTTTTGGTATTGTTACATCCTTACTAATTCTTGATTATTATCTCTATTATTATTTCTGTCCTTGTGCTGCTGCAACACCTGAATTCCTCCTCTGGTGAACAATAAATGCTTATATTATCTTACCTTTAAATAGATTTGAGAAATATCTTTCTTTTTAGAAAAGGCTTTCAGCCTGCAGTATTTTTTTGTCTTGTTGTATCATCTCCTCTTTTGTTTCCCCTTGGCTCACACTTTGCTACACAAACAGGAGAAATTCAGTTCTTTTGTCTGTGACTCTTGAAGCACAAATTCCAAAACAGTCGCTTTGATTGAAATCACAATAATGCACTGTAAGTGTTTTGCACCAGTTATCTCTCGGCTTCCTGGTCAGTCACATTCAGGGTATTTTTTCCCAGTTGTTGTCTTAGGATGCTTTTGAGATCACAATACTCTTTATCATCAGTGCACTCACACTTGGCTTTCTCCACACTGCATTTATCTTTTGTGTATTAAAACCTGTTTACTTATTCATAACTCTGGGATAATAAGTCCCCATAAGAAACAAACTAAGGGTCCCAGAGCTGCTACTGTGTATGCAATATCCAACTGTGTTAAAAAGTAGTAGATTCTGTTTTTGCTCTGATTTGTTTGTTGTTATTTTCTGTTTACTTGTCTATTCTCTCTCAATGATAATACAAAATTTCTTCCACAGCCACAGGGACAGACAGACTGTTTCCTCCACCACCTCGCCGAAGATGTGAAACAGGTGAGTAGTGAAGATGAGAAAGTCTATAATAATATGAATATTAATTTCCACTAAAGACAACACTTTAGTCAGACATTATTGGTGTTTGCACAAGTTACAGGACATTGATGGTACTTAAAGATACTGAATATTCTTTTTAAAGATGTAGTGCACAATTTTTTGAGCTGTAAATTAAATTATAGTACTGTAATGTGGTGTTCATATTGATGTTTCTTAACAAATTTATAAAAAATGTGATTTCATGGGTTGAAAATGGCTCAACATGACACCTACCGTTTTATATCATCCTGAAACTTGCTGTAATAGAATCAGCTGTTTAGGACTACTCTATTTCATAAAATGTATATTTAAAAAGAAATATTACGCCCTCTAATCACAGCTGGGTGGTCCACTGTCCCCAGGTTTTGGTTCTCATTGTAACATATAGTATTGCCAAAAAATATGAAAATTATACCTTAAATTTCCCAGGTTTCCCAGGATAATGTACTTGTTTTCTCAGAATAGAAAATGCCTCATGTCCAGGAAAGATATTAAAACTGTGTGTAGACTTCTCTTCCCATAGGTTACCGTCTTACTCTCATTGACATGGGTCTGGTGATCGAGTACCTCATAGGAGGAGCGTACCGCAGTACCTATACACGGAAACATTTCAGAGCTGCTTACACCCGCCTGCAGGACAAAGTGAGCATCTCTTTTTAATCCATTGTGTTTGATGAATATCCAAGAAAATGCTTTGACTTGGTTATTTTGTCATGTTTATTAACCGTAATTATGTTTGACCTGTCTTACAAATAATGCTCTCTCTAGGAGGCTAGACGGGACAGCTCCACGTCTTTGTCGAAACAGAGACGGGGATTAATACCAAACTTTGGCAGAAACAGGAGTCTGCAGGACCTGCCTTTCTTTAGAACTGCTCAGCCGTACAAACCCAAGGTTGGTTTATTCTCCTTTTTTCCAATAGATTTTATGTGATTATTATATCTGTGTGTGTGTGTGTGTGTGTGTGTGTGTGTGTGTGTATGCATATAAAAGTTAGTCAGTTCTGGGTAATCTGGATCAGTTATTCTGTGTTGTTTGATATTTTGACAAATTGGGTAGTCCTGTATAGTTCAACTGTTACCAGTTGAAACCTTTCACAGATGGTTCTAGAAATAACTCTTAATGTTGGACTCCAGGCAAAGGTTTCTGAAAGGGTTCCAAGCATCTTTATTTCTAAGTGTGTATAGCTCCTTTTTTTTCACTTTTTCTTTTTTTCTTGTGGCATTCCTCCATCTTTATTTCCTCCTCCTTGTCGGTTCTTTTGTCCACACCTCTAATTTTCCATCAAGGATGAAGATGTGACGCCCAGTAACAGCGGAGAGGTCACACTGAGCTCTGGCCTCAGTGACGGTCCGCTGCTTGTTCACTTCAACTTCAATGACCTGTTTGTGTGGGCCGTGCTTCAACAGCGCCAGCAGATGGCACTGTTCCTATGGCAACATGGTGAGGAGGCGCTGGCACGTGCCACAGTGGCCTGTAAACTTTACCGCTCCATGGCCTTTGAGGCACGGCAGAGCAGTCTGGATGACAACATCGCAGAGCGATTCAAGATGTATTCACTGTGAGTGTACAGATGGAGACACATGCTCTAAATTATGACCTAGTCTGGTGTATGTCTGTGTCTTAAAAGATCTTTTAATCAGTTTGGTGTCACTGGTGGGTTTTTATTTTATATGTTTTGTTATCTGTTTTTTAATTATCGTGAACTTTATGCGGATGATTTCATGTGTGTCCCGTCTCTGTGTCTCAGTGAGTTTGGTCAGCTGGCGGTGGATGTGTTAGACTGTGCGTTTCGTCAGAATGAGCAGATGGCCATGAAGCTGTTGACTTCAGAGATGGAGGCATGGAGCCACTTCACCTGCCTGCAGATGGCTGTCTCCTCGTGTCACAGGCCATTCGTCTCACACTCCTGCACTCAGACCCTCCTCACAGATCTCTGGACTGGTCCCCTCAACATGAGAAAAAACTCCTTTTTGAAGGTAACCATCGTGAAAACTGCGAGAGTTAAACCGGATAAATGTTTTTTGAGCACTCCTAGCGTCCCTTTCATATTACAATGAGTCATTTGATTCAATGTTAATTAAAGATACATTGCTTAAAGGGATAGTTTGGATTTTTTGAAGTGGGGTTGTATGAGGTACTCATCCATATTCAGTGTAGATGGCAGCTGGCACGCCCCCAGTTTGGAGAAGCAACAGAAGTTCCGGTGTAGGAAGGAAGCCAGTGGACAGGGTCAGCAGCAAAATGGATTTTAGCCATCTAAAAGAATCAATATCAGTTTAACTGTATGCTATTTTTAGAGTACTTTCACTACTTGACCTTGCTGTCAGACAGCCTTTTCCCACAGGAAACTTCAAATCTCAACTAACCTTTTCGACAATGAAGTTGCACAATAACACAAACAAACAAATGGTTGAGGCAGCGGTAGACCAGCGACTCTTATGTTCTGTGAGTTCACCTTACTGATCTTGTCAGTGGAGTCTAGAGCAATATTTGGTCTATATGTTGGCAGTCACCTGTCAAAAAAGGCTGACAGCAATGTAAAGTGGTGAAAATATTGTAAATATAGCATGCACTTAAATTAATATTGATTTTATGATTTTTGGTTAGGTTTGATTTTACTGTATTGAGTGGATATAAATGTTAAAAATAATGCACAATCATTTTTAGTTCAGATTTTTTGAGAGCCAAAAAACACATTATTTTGTTGTATGAGTTATATTATTGTTCTCACCAGCTGCCCACCTGCAGTTTCCTGTGCCCGTACCTCAGAATTTATGTAGATATATTTTCTTTACAATGCTACACAATATTTTTGTTGATCACGCAGTGTGTTCCTGCAGGTACTCAACCCAGAACAAGACTGTACCTGCTGCTTCTCCAAACTAGGGGAGTGTTTTTTTTTCTGGATGATTGTACTTCTATGCTTACAAGCCACACTTGTTATTTCTTTGTTTCAGATTATTCTGAGCCTTCTTCTGCCCCCTGCCATCCTGCTTCTGGAGTTTAAAAGCAGAGCTGAAATGTGCCATGTACCACAATCCCATGAGGCAATGCTGTTTGGACTTGACTCTGTGAAGTCAACACCAACCCAAGAGGGAACAGATCACACGGTAAAGTGCCAGTAGTGCATTAATCCAGTATTATTTCTAAACTGGAACTAGTTACAGTAATAGCCATACCATACTTCTCTTGTCTTGCTCTACTCTTTCTCTCACAGGGCAGTCAGGATGCAGAGCGAGGCCTCTCTTTCCGTGACACATGTCTTGGTACTGTGTCGGAAACTGTTTCCTCTGTGACTGTGCATTGTCTGTCCTGGATCAAAAGACTCTATGAATTCTACACAGCGCCTGTTGTCAAGTTCTGGTTTCATACAGTAGGTGGTGTGCATGTTGCTTTTCTGAGAGTATCTGCTTGTCTTCAATGCAGCCTTTGTGGTATTTAATGTACACTGTTGTGCAAAAGTCACTAAGGGATTTCACTGTTTTTGAAGGAAATACACATTTGATTTAAATGGAAATAATATAAAATTGTTCAGAAATACAGTCTAGACATTACTAATGTTTCAAATGACAATTATTGCTGGAAAAGAATGCTTTTCAGCAACTATAACTCCTGTGTTCCAATGGCATATTCTGTGTAGATCTGCAATGATTAATCAGTTAATTGATTATTGGTTTCAGTCATGTTTTAAGAAAAAAAGTCAAAAATTCTCTGATTTCAGCTTCTTAAATGTGAATATTTTTTGGTTTCTTTAGTCCTCTGTGATAGCAAGCTGAGGTTGGGTTGTTAGTAAAACAAGACATTGTGGACATCTGCTTAGGCTTTGAGAAACTCTGATTGACATTTGTCAGAGTTTTCAGAGTGACTCCAAACTTTTGAAGGTCAGTGTATATTTTTCTAATTGTTCCATGTCCCCCTTCCCTTTCCTTGTCTCTGTTCCACTTCAGATGTCCTTCTTGGCCTTTCTGATGTTATTTTCTTATGTCATCCTGGTGAAGATGGAGGATCAACCCAGTGTTCAGGAGTGGCTGGTCATAGCGTACATCCTGTCCACTGCAGTGGAGAAAACCAGAGAGGTGAGCGAGCCAGTAGAGAGCCATGTTCTTTTATTTATGTCTCTTCCCTCCTTTGTACATCTGTAATTATTTTGCTATTTGTGTGCATCAGTGTTTGCATTTGTGAAACATTTTCCACAGATAGCATCACTAAAAAAGTGTGATATATTGAAGACACAGTAAAAGTAAGGGGTAGTAGGGGTGTCACAATTCTCCAAATACAAGATTTTTTATTTTGCTCTAATGGTTATGCCGTTATTGAAATTGAAAGTTCATTTCGATCAATTTTCGATTTAACATTTAAATTGTAATATCACTATTAGGTATTAATGTCTGAGCCAAGGAAGCTGAGCCAGAAGCTGAAGATCTGGTTTGCAGAGTACTGGAACATATCAGATTTCATTGCTATCCTCCTCTTCTTGGCTGGACTGGCAATGCGTTGGAGTGCTGATCCTTACCGGACGGCAGCACGCATCTGTTACTGTCTTGACATCATCTTCTGGTTCGTCAGGGTGATGGATCTGCTGGCTGTCAATCAGCATGCTGGACCTTACCTCACCATGATCACTAAGATGGTGGGTAGACACTGTATGCTACTTGTTGGAGAGGAAGAAAGCAGCAGTGTTTCTGTAGTCACACCTCTTTCCTTGCTCTCTGTGTGTCTGCTTAGACGAGCAACATGTTCTTCATCGTTGTGATGATGGCCATAGTTCTGCTGAGTTTTGGGGTGTCCAGGAAGGCCATCCTGTCTCCAGAGGAGGAGCCGTCCTGGAGCCTGGCACGAGACATAGTCTTCCAGCCCTACTGGATGATCTATGGAGAGGTCTATGCAGGGGAGATAGATGGTTAGTGGTTCAATGGAAAACACTACATACTTATTAAATAGTGTTGATTTAAAGTGGCAGACATTAACATTGATGACTTTGGTGTAGCCTTCAGTTTGAGGATAATGGAGGTACTTTTTGTAGTACTTTTTGTAGAGTGCTACTAAGTCATCTTGATACTTGTCTTTTGCCATGTGTTTTGCTTGGGTCCTAGACTTTTGACTCTGTTTAGCTCCTACTGTTAATGAAGGTGTTGATGACCACTTATGGTTTAACAATAATGATTACCTGCTTGCCTGGAGCAAGTAAAATTCCGAACTCACTTGACCAACAGGTAAAAAAAGAATCAAAGTTCTAAACTATTTTGATAATTGATTAATTATGAAATTAATTTTTCATGCAAAATGGCAGAAAATGCTGTCTACAGCCACTCAAATATAAAGATGCCCTGCTTTTTCCTGGCTTGTCCCTGTAGGCGAACTCTTTTTGGGTCCTTTAGAACCTTTTTTATAAACGTTCCATATGGAATCCTTTTAGAAAGTTCTACCTAGAACTCAGCATAAAGGGTTGTACTAAGAACCAACAAGAACCCACTCTACCAGTGGGTCCCACCAGTAATCTTTTTTTAAATTCAAAGGGCTATATCTAGAACACACTCAGAGAGTTCTACCAAGAACCTATTTATATCCCATGGGTTTTATCTAGAACACATTCGGGGGTTCTATTGAGAAACTTTTTACATTCCAGTGGTTTTTATCTAGAACCCCCTCAGGAGGTTCTACCAAGAACCTCTTCATATTCCATGGGTTTTTATCTAGAACCCACCCAAGAGGTTCCACCAAGGGCCCTTTTATATTAAGATTCAAAAAAGGTTCTTAAGACAACCCTTAGTCTTATAAAAAATGATTGATAAACCCTTATCCCAAAGAAGGGTTCTCCAGAAATGTTTCTGGGTAAATAAAACCATTTGTAATTCTGAAAAAAAACAAAACATTAATATTCAACCCTGCCATTAGTGTAAAGTCTGTGTGTGTGTGTGTGTGTGTGTGTGTGTGTGTGCATGTATGTGTGTGTGTGTGTGTGTGTGTGTGTCTTAACAGTATGTGAAGATGGCGATCCATGTCCTCCTGCTTCCTTCATCACACCCTTCCTCCAGGCTGTCTATATGTTCTTCCAGTATATCATCATGGTCAACATTCTCATTGCATTTTTTAAGTAAGCATGTTTATCAAAAAATCAAATCTGTTTTTTACTGTACAGAACTGCAATAACGAGCACTTTTATTTAAAATGAATGCTGTCTTCTTAATAACAGCAACATCTACTTTGACATGGCATCAACGTCCAACAAGCTGTGGAAGTACAACCGTTATCGCTACATAATGACCTATCAGGAAAGACCGTGGCTGCCTCCGCCACTGATCTTCCTCAGTCACATGACCCTCACTCTGAGAGCCATCCACAAGAGATGTAGTGGAGATGATGAGCGGGAGGAGAGAGCCACTGGACTTAGTAAGCACTGCACTGTGTGTGTGTGTGGATGGAAGACTAACCAGCAATTATCTACACACGGCATTGTAATAAACTTTCTTCTCTCGTCTTCATCAGAGCTTCTCCTGGGCCACGAGGATCGTAAGAAGCTCCATGAGTTTGAGGAGGAGTGCGTAGAGGCCCACTTTCTTGAGAAGAGTGATGATCTCAACAGCAGTCAGATCAACAGGATCAGAGCCACAGCTGAGAGGTTGGATTGTTATTCTAATTGATTTGTATGAACCAGGATATAACCCCTAAAAGGCCTCTGTATCCTGGGAGATACAGTAATTTGACAGGCTCAGGGAGGAGGGACATTAATTCTGTGCCATTTTCATCATAAGAAACACTGAAAAGGGATGGGTCAGTTACTCAGGTCATGTGACTTCAAAACAACATTCAAAAATATACTCATCATTTGTACCAAAAATCCAAAATGGCAGCATATGTTGATAGTGGCCATGATGTAAGTGTTCATGTTTATTATATTTTTGTTCTAGGATTTTTTAAGGATGATTTTATATGTTCGCGTTGAAAAATATTGTGAAACATTTTCACAGCTTTGATGATCAGGCACTGAATGTCTGTACTGTGGAGGATACATTGTCCAGATGATGGTATAAAACAGGGACAGTCACTCACAGATGTACTTATGTTTAGGCCTATACTTTGAAATATTTATTACTCTTTATTTTACTCTTATTGATTAATTCATTAGTTTATGCTTATTTTTGCGCTGACACTTCTTCCTGTTTCCTCAGCTTCCATTTCCATAAAGATGCTTCTAGGATTGAGGGTGATAGTGTAAAAACTGAAATAAGATGTTTTGTTTATAAATGTTAATAGCTAGATGTTTATTCAAAGATTAGATTTGTTTCTAGCATCCAAAACATGTTTGAATATGTATTGTAGCTACTTAAGAAGCAAATTAATTATATTAATTATATTATATAATTAAAAAATCAATGTAACTTCAATAGTCAATGTAACTTTGCCTTGGAAAATGGAAACACAGGCTCATTTAATCTGATTTCAAGACTAATTTAACTAACCAGGCATTAAGAATAACTATAGAGAAAGAGTCTAATCTATAGGGTTCTCTCCGCTGGTCTTATTTGCTTATGTAGGTCATTTAGAGGCATCAGTAATAAATTGAAAGCATTTCATAACCAGTTAAAAACTCTTGTTGTAGCTTAAAAAAGGAAAATGTTAAATTTATAACCTTAATGGGTAATATATATCAATAATCATCATCAATAATCATCATCATCATCAATAATTATTAAGGTTTGTTGTTCTGGCCTAAATACAATAGAGCAATTAATTAATTTTCCAAAATATTTCTATGTGCTTGTCCATTTAAGCATGGATATTTTGTGCTGCTTCTTAATTTGTGTTATCTGGAGAGGATGACCCTCCAGCTCTTGTGTGTTCCTGCTGCACCACGGCCTCTTCCCTCTCAGGCAAAATCACAATTAGTAGCTACTGACTGGACGCTGATGTCAATGTTGTAGACACTTCAGAGTTAATGCTTACATAAACAGTGAACATGGATAGAAACATGAAGTACTTGGGGCTCTAAATGATGTAACTGAGAAAAATGTCTTAAAAACGAAACATATGCGCTCTGCTTTTCCAAGTTGCTTTTGGTGTAGTGTAGTGGTTAAGGTTTCTATTGCAAGGAGGAGGTCAAACATCTGTGTCTGATCCCAAAACTAAAATATTCTTCCCACTATAACACTCACAATGACTTCTTCTGTCATCGTATTGCTTCCCTACTGTACCTATCGTATGAGTCAAATAGATAATTAGGTATTTAAAGGGTTGTATATTAGCAAAAAATTTGGTGATATGATGTGCATCACAATACAGAGGTTATGATTCAGTACACTGCAATATACTGCAATACTCTGAGCCAGGTGATATGTTGCTATTTTTAAAATACAATTTCAAGTGAAATGCAAAGCAAATTCACATGCACGCATGAGTTGTTTTTTTTTACGCTGCAATTGTCTTTTCAATTGTCTTCACATTTTGGTAAATCGATATAAATTTCATTTACGATTGCTAAAGAGGAGGGCACAGCAGCATGACTTAAAAGAACATGAGTCAAATCTCAAACAGTGAAAAACAATGTAGAGAACAGGATGGAAATATGACATTTCTGTTTGTTTTGTGTATTAATGTGAGGAATTCTACATCATCTGTGTGAAGCCATCTTGGATGTATTATAGAGCCGTGGGAGCGATGAGGAGAAACAGCAGATCAGTCATGTGACTTGTGTTCACTGCATTATTGAGAAAAAGTATTACGCACATTAACAGGCACAAAAACTTTATTGAGAAACTGAGGAAATTATTAAGTTTTTCCATCAACCTTTTCTAATGCAATACTTCAAAATATTCATAAAAATACATTGATGGAAACATGTTGTGACATTGGTATGAGCTTAATTGTGTTTACTCTTTCTGTCAGCTGTACAATTATGGTAAGAGCAGTAAACATTTAAAAGGGGAAAAAAACATGTTTGAATAATGTTTTTTTTAAATATAATTTTGTTCCACTAGAGCAGAGGAGATGTGCCTGATGGTCGGGGAGGTCTCAGAGAAGGTCAACTTCATCCAGGACAGCCTGTCAGAGTTGGACTGTCAGCTGGGTCAACTCCAGGACCTGTCGGCCTTGGCTGTGGACACCCTCACTCTGCTCTCTGCTTCTGACAGTCTCCATCAGGAGGAGGCACGCCTGGCTCAGTGTCGACCCATCACAGCGTCCCGGCACATCCTGCCCCACAGCTGGACCCTCCCGCACAGAGGTGGAGCAGATTGTGACGTACTTAATGCGCGGCGAGTGACAGGCAAGTCATGTAAAAGTACCCCGCCTTCTTTGCTGAAGGTGGCGAGTAGACTGGCGTCACAGGAGTGCCATGTCGGAGCCAGGGGGAGCAAGGGAGGAAGACAAGGACACACTGAGGAGGGAAAAGAGGTACTTAGTGTTTTCTGTTAATGCTGTCATCTTATGCTGTTGTAGGAAGCAAACCTGACCTCACCCTCTGAGAGGAGTTCAGCAAAAACATAAAACAGATACTACACTCTGTCATAAACTACCGACACATATTATAGATTGTTTTTTTAATTTAATAATATTTGAGCAGCATTTTAAATCACTTCCAGAATAACTGAGCAATACAGAAAACAGAAAAATCTTAAGTGTCATTTACTTTGTTTAAAATTCTAATTCTTAACACACTTTTTTCTTATTATATTCTTTATGAGATTTGCAATGAAGTTTGTGGTCCATTGTGACCCCCAAATTACCGAAAACCATATTTTTTTTAAATTTTATTCCAATTCAAGGATATATAACAATAAAACTATCATATAATAACTAATGACTCCTACAGATAAAAAATATTTTAACACGCATTTTTTCCTCCAGTCTGCTACTCTTCACCATCCCAGTGAGAACTGGCTGGGAGTTTCTCGACCTGCGTCCCGACAGACACCCTGTGAGTCCTGTGGACCGTCCCGCTGTGGTTCTCCTCTTTCTTCCAGAGGCGTGGAGTCACCACATCATAAACTCTGGACTTGTGATCTATACCTGTATCCCAATCAGAAGGAAACTTCCATGGACGAGGAGGAAGAGGGAGAAGAAGAGGGGGAAGAACAAGAAGAGGACGAGCAAGATGAGGAAAGGACACAAGAAAGGCCGTCTCATGTAGACAGAGCTTCTAGCAATGCTGTCCTTCTGTCTGACCCTCGAGACGTCTCTGAAGGTTTGGGAAATCCTGACTTTTCTCAAGATGATAGCCAACCAAGTTCTCGGTCCAGACCGTTCAGCCAATGGGGAAGACCTGTGAGACCCCCCAGGTGGGCGTATCTGTCCAGAGACCGACCCTACGCCCACTGCAGGTCTCTGTCCTCCAGTGTGGAGAATATGGCTTTCTCTGAGGGACCTCTCAGTCCAATGAGAGGATCATTTCCTTCTCTTAATGAACCAATGAACAGAGAGAGTTTCAGGGACGACACATCGCTACGATGCAGCAGTAACAAAGGTATTGTTGTAGTTTGTAATGCCGGGATTAGAAAATGTCATTATTTATCATGAATGGTAAATAATCACAATCTCAATGGATGGTTTACAGCAGTGGTTCTCAACCTTTTTTAGGCCAGCACCCCCTATACATTATCCAGTCTCTTACTGTCCCCTATCAAATAAAATGTAGGTTTATTGTCTTCCCTGAATATTTATGTTGATTATTATGCGGTGTTATATCAGTTTAAAATATCTGTTTATATATATCAGTTAAAATTTTTTTATTTGAATGCCAGGTAACAGATTTGATTTAAGTGAATAGAAATTATATTTCTGAGTTTTAAACAATTGAAACATTTAGAAAATTGACATTCAAACTTTAATTAGGTCTCATTATTAGTCACAAACAGCAGCAAATCAGAAATGTCAACCAAGAAGCATTCTTATTTAACAAAAACAGCCTATCAAGGAAAACTCTGAGGCGACTAGAAAAATACGGGATTTGTAGGCCATCATATAATCGGAACAGTTACTTTATGACAACAAGGCTACTCAAATAGAAGTAAAATTTAGTCATCAAAACAGCTACTCGAATGAGAGTATAAAAGTTTTTATTGAATAAATGACTTGGGAAGCAATTAACTTATGAAAAAAACAGAAAATGTGCCACACTACTGTCTTTTTGGCCCACTTGATGGTGCTCTGTGGTTCACCAACATTCATTTTATCCATGTCTGTCCCTGCTTTTAACAGAAAAAAACAAATCATTTACAAAATTGAAAAAGTCCTTGTGTACATTGTCTCATTTTGTGTTATCATGCACAGTTTCAAACAGATCATGTGTGTTCTGTTTCTGCAGAGTGGTCCAAGTCCTCTGACTTCACTCAAGTAGACTGCAGAGGCAAAAGCCAGAACAGGAAGACAGTGAAGATACAAGAGAGCAGTCCAGATACTGTAATGTGACACAAGAGATTTACTTTATTCCTGACTAAAATTGGAACCCTTTGTTTTATATTCTGTGACTCTTCGTCTGAACTTCTTTCTTGCTTTTATTTCTTTTGGAAAACAGGGAATCGTACAGTCCCACATGTCTGACGCCTGCTGGAGAAGGTGCCGCAGATTCAGAGGAGAACCTACATGTTGGTCGGCTTCAACCAGCCTCAGTCAGCTCAGTAAGGAGCTACAGTCCTATTTAAATGACGTACACATTTGTAATTAGTAATACTGTAAGAATTCAGTACCTGATTAAATTGAAGCTGAATGCACAGTGACCTAATAAAATGTGCGATTAGAATAGATTTGAATATTGAAAATATCAACATTGTTTCAGATTTTGAACCGATTGATTTGTTGCAGAAACAAGTGTTTTCCTATCAGGTAAGTCTGTGCCGAACTGTGGACATATACTGTTGTCATTGTGGAAACAGAAATATAGAAATATTGAGGAAATATAAGATGTATTGAGTATATAACATAAGTGAGATTGGTCTCATCATCTTTGCATTGGCTTTCAGGACGTGTGGAGCCCCACTCATTCGGCATGGAACAGCTGGGCCAGATCCATGAGCCGCAGGTCTTCCTAAGTCAGCCTTTTTTGGCCTGACGTTATATCCACAAATTTCAAAACACCTAAAGATTGTAACAATTAGTTTCAAATGTTCTTCTTTATGTCTCTGCTGCAGTTTGCAGAGTGGGATTGCCACAGAAGGTATTTATGAACACATACATTGTCTCTAAAATTTGTTTATATAGCTTTTTCATTTATTCACTATCGTAAGATTCACTGTATTTAATTTTTTCTGTGTTTATCTTACTGCAGCAAAGAGCTCGTCATTCCAGTCCACTGACGATTTGTACCCACACTATTCAGGTATTAAGATATTATGCAGAAAATTATATATATCATATACATATATATATATATATATATGTGTGTGTGTGTGTGTGTGTGTATATGTTAAAAAGCATTTTCTACCCAGAATCATCTATTGTGCATCTGTTTTTCTGGGAATTTATATCATCATTATTATCATGGAAGCCCTGAGAGGCGAGTGAGGGGAATAAAGCCAGATCTAAAATGTTTTCTCTCCTGACATATGAACAGGTGAAAAACATTTTGCTAAGCTAATTTTTGTTACTCAATATACTTTTTCTGTGAAAATAGGCATATGCTTTGTGTTTAGAGTAATTTAAAGAGAAATTAAAATTCACCTGGAAGAAAACATGAATGTTTTTATTCTGGCAAAACCTTTTTTTCACCTGTTTGTAAAGTTGTAATATACAACATCTAGCCTATGTAGATGTCAGCAAACTATTTGCTATGTAAAGATACACTGGAGTGAAGGTGTCCTGAGAATGAAGTCACATTCCCTCAGTGTGTGATG
This sequence comes from Lutjanus erythropterus, assembly GCF_056507025.1. NCBI lineage: Eukaryota > Metazoa > Chordata > Actinopteri > Lutjaniformes > Lutjanidae > Lutjanus > Lutjanus erythropterus. The sequence continues at coordinate 28,803,584 of NC_139326.1, read as the reverse complement.
GAATCTGAATTTCAGTGTTCTGGCCACATCAGCATTTTAGTGCATCCCTCTCTGTCTTCCTTGTGCCCGTTGCACACATCTTCATTTTTGAATGCCTACGAGTTTATTTCTGTCATAGGTGTTTCAGGAATAAAGCCGAAAGAATAACAGATTATATGAGAAAAGAAGTCAGGTTGGAGAGAAAAACACTGGAGAAAAAAACAGATCAAACTTAGAAAATGGATCAGATTTTATCCTCACTTGTCTTTCAGGGCTTTGTTATACTTGTATTTTGGCTCCTGTGTAGTTTTCACCGTGTTGTGTTTGTGTGTTAACAGCTATGGAGAGAAACAACCTGATGCGACTGGCTCAAACCATTCCCTTCACACCTGTTTCCATTCTGGGTAACTTTTATGTTTGGTGTCACAATCAGTTTATTTCTTGTTTTTTACCATCTTGAATTTCTTTCCATGCACTCCAGCTACTTTTATTCTCTGCAGGAGGTGAAGAGGTGAGCATCTACTCTCTGGAGGAGATACGCTCTGATGCTGACCCTGAATCCAGCACAGTCTCCTCCTGGTCGTCACGTGGCCTCTCTGCCATGGTGCAGCCCCTCGCCAGTGAAGAGGGCTCTCTGGATGGGGGTCTCCGGCGGGGCTGCAGGGTGCTGTGTACCTGGGCAGAACAGGACGTGCTCAGACCTGGTCTGGTGTACGTGGTCAAAGCCTTCAGGCCGGAGGTGGTTCGGGCCTGGCAGAGGTACTTCCATGGTAGCACGGCACTGCAGCTTTGTTTAAGGGTAAGTACAAAGGTGTCAGAAGTACACATGTTCTTTACTCAAGTAGAAGTACAGATGGTTGTGTCAAAAAAAAAGACTCTGGCAAAAGCAAAATTACTGATTCAGTCTCTTTACTCAAGTAAAAGTGAGGTATAGTATAAAAGGACATTTTTCCCAGCTGTTTCAAAGTAAAACTAACTAAACCTCACATTTTCTCCAAGGTCACGTTTCCCCCTCTGTCTCTTTCATCTTATGTCTTTTTTGTCTTACATGTTTTATGTAGTTTTTCATCTTGATACATCTTTAACGTTAATTTTCATCTTTTTACATCTTTTATGTAGTTTTTTTTGTCTTGTTTTGACTTTTTCATTGTTCTTCCAACTTTTTTCATCATTTTCGTCTTCTGTCTTTTGTGCCTTCTTTAGTCATGCTGCATCTTTCATGTTGTTTTTTTGTCTTTTTATATTTTACGTTTTATTAATTTTACGTTGTTTTCATCTTCTTACGTCTTTTATGGACTTTTTTGTCTTGTCATGTCTTTTAAATTATCATCTTGCTTCAACTTTTTCACCGTTTTTTGACTTTTGTGTTGTTTTTCATTATTTCTCTTTCGTCTTTTATGTTTTTTTTTGTTTTCTGTCTTTTTACATGATTTTTTTCGTCGTATGTCTTTCATGTTGTTTTTTGTCTTACGTCTCATTGATCTCATATGTCTTTTACACTGTTTTTCGTCTTTCTTGTCGTTTTTGTGTTGTTACGTCTGTTGTGTGTGTTATGGACTGATAACTACACCAAGGAATAATCTTTTCTGTGTTGTTATTGTTATTTGGACTGAAATGTGTTTTAATGTTGGGAAGGCACGCACAATAATGCAAAATAAAAAATAATTAATAATTCTGCTCAAATGCATTAAACTTAACTAAAGTAATGAGCCTGTTTTGAAAATGTATAGGGTAGAAAGTACAGATATGTGTGTTAAAATGTGGGGAGTAAAAGTAAAATGTTGACAAATACTATGTGAGTACAGTAACAAAGTAGTTGTATTTTGTTATTTCCTACCTGTGGATATCTAAAAAGCAAAGTGCTCATAGGCAGGGATCACTGAATATTTGTTGAAGACATTCAAATAACAACATGGCCAGATATCATAATTTTAGATCCTTCCTGTAGCTTTATGATCAACCTGTATTTGACATCCCTGAAGGAGATCCAGCAGCAGAGAGCAGCCCAGAAGATGATGAAGGTTTTCAACCAGGTCAAACCAGATGATATGCATCACTCACCAAGGTGTGTGTGTGTGTTTTCTTTTGAATATGCATCTGTGTGTGTCTGTTCATGCACTAATTGTCTTTTCACTCCGTCAGGTTTCTAGATGTGTCGCTGGTCCTCTGGCATTCAAACGGCCAGTGGCTGACCATTGAGAGGAACATGTCCGGTGACTTCAGGAAGTACAACAACAACACAGGAGAAGAGATCGCCCCCTGCTGCTCACTGGAAGAACTCCTTCTAGCGTTCTCCCACTGGACGTATGAGTACTCATGCAAAGAGCTTCTGGTGCTTGATATACAAGGTAGATTCTTTCACTGTGTGTGTATGAGGCATGCTTGTGTATTTTGTTTTTCTTTTTTTTTAAAAAAAATCTCTTTTTATTGAAATACAAATCCACATATCCATCAACAATTTTAAACAATAAAGATGTTCCAAAAATAGAAGAATAAAAGAATACACAATAAAATTACTAATTTCAAGATGCCGTACATGTACATCACCACACTTATATATACACACACCTTTATATTGAAACCTTTCACATTTCAAAACCTACAGCAAAAACCAAGGGGTTCTCAGATTTGTGCATTGGATTAAAAAAAGAGAAATAAAGTCTGGCTAAACTGGTGATATTCAATCCCAGTTTCCCAAATTGTATTAAATATATCCAGTTCTAATCTGGAAGAGAAAGTCAGCTTTTCCATCAGACATAGATTATTTTACATCAACACAGTCCTCAACATTACATTCCTAAAAATAAAAACATTTTGTATGAAACCACTCACAGATGGTTCTACATGTAACCCTTTATGTTGGGTTCTAGGCTGGGCTCCAGGTCAAACCTTTATAAAAGGTTTTATGAGGAACAAAAAAAGGGTTCTCCTATGGGGACAAGCTGAAGAACCCTTTTTTGTTTTACTTAGCACCTTTATTTTTTGAGAGTGTAGGTACTTCTGTCTTCCACCATATTTAGTGACAGTTTTTTTTTACTTGCAATTGACATTATACTGAATATATATTTGTCTCCCTATCTGTTTATTTATTTGTTTATTACATTGTGTTATTTTCTTGACAGGTGTAGGAGAAGAGCTGACTGATCCTACAGTCGTTATGGCAGATGATCAGAGGTACAATAACAGCGAGGATATCAATGACTTCTGGGTTCATTAATCTTTCTCCTCTGAATTTACCGCTTCACATGATCTCAAACATGAAGCAGATAAAACCTTTTGTCTGACTCTGTTACAGTGGCAGCAGAAGTGAAATGCTTTTTGGTCCTGATAACCTCGGAGCTGCTGCCATCAACGGTTTCCTGCAGAAACACTCTTGTGGCACCTGCTGCCGCAGACTGGGCCTCGCAGGTCAGAAATGTTCAGCATTGATGTGTGTGTGAGAGAGAGAGAATGCGTGCTTGTTATCATTGTTAAAACACTTGAAGAATACATTTTTTTGTCTAAACCAATATGCTATTTGCATTCCTTTGTGTATACAATTTTCAAGATTTTTTTATTGTCGTTAATGTGTTTTATCGTTGTGCACGTGTGTATATGCATGCATTCGTATGTCACCTCAGTGTCGTCACTCAGGAGGCCAACGTTGGCTCTGAGATAAATCCCCAACAACTTCAAATGAAGACAACACACACCAACAGCCAGCTAATTAAGCCGCGAGTGTTCGTTTATTTCTATAACAACAGTAGTGTTTGAGGCATGGGGGTGGGCCCTGCTTTGTGCGTTGTGCTCCGCGGCCTTTGATTACGTATTAATCATGTCTTTGTGCTGGCGATGTGCTGCTGAGACATTAGCTTTGATTAGCTATTAATTAACGTCTCTGGGTAGGCACGATACCGGCATCTAGAGGATAACTGCTCGGAAAGAAACTGTGCTCAAAAACAAACAAGCCCGGCAAACAAACACACAAACACAAACATTCAGACACAGTTGTTTTGATATTTCAAAGGTGCGTTGTGTTTCCTCTTCCTCTTCTTGTGTCCTCTCCAAGATTTCTCCAACAAATCAAACCAAATTATTCATGCCGGATGCGTGGACTTCCTCCCAGGCCTGTCAGTATTCTCTTTCTTGTGGTAATGACTGCGTTATTGGAACGACATGTCGCTAACTGATGTTTCTGTTGTTTCAGATTTAAGGAAGTGTCTGGACAGCTGTGAGAACAGCAGCGAGGCAGAGCCGACGGCGGAGAAAGAAGAACAAGAGCACGATGAAACCGAGGTTTAACCTTTGACTCAGGAACTAGAAAAAAACACACACGCACTTTTACCAAAACAGACATGTCTGCCTAAACATACATACTCACAAAATTCTGACAAAATATTGTCTTGGCGTCCTGTGTGAGTCAGCCCTGATTCCTCTGCAGTGAGAACAGGAAGGGAAAAGAGGGATGTGTTATCATTAGAAACTAAAGATTTAATAACTGAAATTTGTACAGTGGTTGTTAAAATATAGGTTCAATATATTAACCAAATACTGAGGTATTTTATTCTGTTTTGGCAGATTATTCTTATAAAAAAGGGTTATATCATTAAGCTGTTTTTAATAACGTAAAACAGTAACAACATGCTGATTTTTCAAGACTTCACAGAAGTCTAAACTACGTGTTTTTGTACTTTATCTATAAATATTTGGATATTGAGACTATTACAATTAAATTAAAAACACTCACCAAGAATAAAGTTGTTGAATGTTTGTGTAAAATAAAAAATATATATGTTAAAATCTACCAGTGTGTATGTGTGAGACAGAAAAAGGAGGCAGAAATGCACCCATAAAATTTCTTTTATTTTTTTTTTCTTCCCACAACAAAATGTCTACAAAAGCGATAAAATATAGAATTTAACAAAAATCACTTCAGACCTTCACATTGTATATACATCTCAAAGGAGGACTCAGTAAGGGTCCTGCATAGCTCTGAACTTCAACCCATTCTGATCCATCAAATGTGTCTGTTTGTGGCTCTCTCTTTAATGCAAATGAATGCAGACACACACACACACACACATACGCACACACACTTTCACTCTCATGTGAAAAAAAAAAAAAATCTACAGTAGAGCTCATGGATTTATAGTCAGAGTCAGAGTTCAGAGTCCAGCAGAGTCCCCTCTCACCAAATGAAAAAAGCATAAAATGTAAAAACGGTTTGCCAGTGTAATCAAATACACATTTTTCCTTGGAGTTCCCCTTTTTTTTGATTGGTTTCTCAAGTAAACTCACACAGTAAAGCATCTACGCCCCACTCTGCCAATCCTCTCCTCACTAGCTATGGCACTTTGAAAACAAAGGAAAAAAAAGTCTCATTTTATTGTATTTTTTTTTGTTTTGTTTTGTTAGTCCTGTGTATGTAAAAGAGGTTCTGTAGCCTGAGCACCTTTTAGGTTTCGGTTACAGTTTGCTACATTTTGTTTTATTTGCTTTTGCTGGGATGCAAAGACATTCTAAACAATAAATTAACAATTTTCAACACTACTCCAATTGCACGCATGTGTAATGCATCAAGAAAGTTTACAAAGCATTGGTAGAGCAAACATCTCATTCTCTCTGTCTCTGTCTCTCACACACACATGCTCACACACACACAGTTTTCTCAGGAAAAGGAGGAGGAGGTTTGGGGCGGAGTGTACTTAATGAAGTGTAGGAAATGCATTTCAAACCAAGTGTAGTAAAAATGTCTGCGCAAATCTGTCACGTTTAAGAGTGACGACTAGTTTTATTGTGCGCTCTGCGATGTCAGTCTGTGTTGATGGAGTGGTAAAGGCGCGTGATGCGTTCAGCCCCTCACACTGAACACTACGACTCCATAACATTCAGAATAGGTTACCCCTCCCTCCCACAGGTTAAGGGTCTCTGATCCGGTTCAATAAGGCCAGTTCAGAAAGGGCCGTTCACTGACTGGTTAGACCAACTCACACATTCAAAAGGTTGAGAGAAAAAAAAAAAATCATTTCAAATGGAACAACAGATTTTAAATCGGTTGTGTTATAAATAAGAGCATTTTATTTAAAAATTCTTTCAGTTTGTGTGAAAAAAAAAAATTGTTTTGAACTGACTGAATTGAGGTGGAATTTGCCCTAAAACCCATCGCCCACCCTGCCAATAACCCCCTCCCACGAAACTCACAATATTATGAGAAGAGAAAACACAAATAAGCCCCAAATGTTTCATTGCAATGAAACGTCATGCAAATAGAACAGAACAACAATAGGCTAATAGTAATAGAAGAATAGTAGTCATAATAAGAACAATAATAATAGTAAATAGTAATAAAATAAAAAATAATCTTACAATGCAAACATGACAGTAGTAAATGCCTCCAGTTCTTATTGCTACAGTATCTTACTTACAGTGTTGCGTTGCCACTTGTTCTTGCCAGCACATCCCCTCTCATAACCCCATCCCACCCCTCTGATTCACAGTCTAACAAGGGAAAATAAAAACATCACACACAAAACTTCATATTCAGAGTTGGAATTCACTGTCCTGGGGGTGTTATGATGGCGCTTGATTCACAGCTTACATGTGGACTTCCCTCACTGTCCCGAAAGCAGCAAAATAAGCAGTAAACATGAGTGCACAGTGGTGACGAGAGCACACTGACATACAGTATATATATTTTTTGTTTTTCTTCATGTGCTACAATGTAACAATGCTTGTCTTATAGTCTCTGGGCTCTAAAGAGATTTGGACAGTGAATTCATGCTCTATACACACATACGTACACACAGACACACACTTATCAAAGCCTTGTCTGGGCAGATTCCTTTGCCTGCATACGCTTGGCAGCGTATGCCTTTTTTTTTAACCCTAAAAAGTTATTCTTTATAATTAAATTTTTGTAAATTTTGCAAAAATATTAAACCCTCTTTTAATGCAAAGTCAGAAAAAGAGCTGCTCCCTGAGAGATGCTGTGTAGTGCATCGAGCCTTAATGAGCAAGTGATTGTCTTAAGAGTCACTGGCCTCTGATCTGGGGTCGGAGGAAGGATCTGGTGAATGGATCACGGCGTGGAACAAATGGATGTGAGGATGAAAATGGTGAATGGTTCAAGTGTTTTTAATGTGAATGAATGCACAACTTGTCTGAATGTGTCTGTGCTTACAGCAAGTTGAAGAAATTGGCCACTGTGCAGTGAACATAGAGCGCTGCAGGAATGATGCATTAGCATTTTTGTACCTCCGGTTCCCTCGTCTCGAAGTCAGTGTTTTTTGTTTTTTTTTTGGATGGGTTTTTGGTTAGATGCCTGAAATAAGGTCAAGCTTAAGTAATTTTCACATTTTGTTCTACAACATAAAATAATAATGCCCCACTCATGAATTTTGAAGCCTTTATGTACCCTAAAATGTCTTCAAACGTCACACTTGCCAATTAGTGGTGGCCATGTTGAGTCATGCAACTGTGGTGTAGATCATTTATAGCCATTAGATTTTTACTTTAAACGATTAAATTTATGTCTCAAAAATCCTAAAATGTATGTTCATTTGTGAAGATGATCTTGCTGAACAAAACTCACTGTTAAGAATCCTAATGGCTTTTTATCGAGGGACCCAGTGCCATGCTAACATTCAAGTTGGCCTATGAAAGTACGACATCCCTGCAGCACTGTATTTGCAAACAACTTAACAGAGATCTCCACTTTTAGTGCATTAAGAACACTAGAACAGAGTCTATTAATCATAGTAATTGAATTTGAGGTAAAGTCTAAGTGCTGTCGTAGATCAGAAAAGTTCCAGTCACCAAAATTGTCATTTTATCAAACAAGTACAAGGTAACTAAGTCCCATCAGCTGATTAATTTTGTGCTTTTATTGTGTAGTGGGTCACTTAGTTTGGTAAATAGCTCATTTTAAAGGAAGCTCTGTAGCCATACTTAGAGATTTGTCATAGCTCATCATAGATCTCTTAATAGAAGTAATGCATCAAGTTTCAAATTGTCCCTTCTCATTATCACAAGACTACAGATTCCCTGGGAGGCAAGTGAGAGAAAAAAAATCTAGTGATCCATTTTCTAAATTGTTTTTTCTCTTGAGTTTATGACTAAAGAACAGGAGGAAAAGGGTTTTGCAAGGTGAAACATGGACATGAATACTTTCAGTCCTATTTCGAACATAGGGTATTGGTGTACTTCAGTCTTGTATGGCCAAAATGAGTTACAACAACAAAAATGAAAGTTTCCTCCCATTTTAAAAAGTAACTCAGAAAAAAGATCTCCCAAAACTTTTCTGTTTTATCTGGCAAAACTTTTTCCCACCTGTTTCACAGATGAAACACATGTAAGAATCCTAGAAATATTATCCTGGCAAAACCTTTTTGTCACATGTTCTGAAGTCATAAACAATACAGAAAACAATTTAGATCACAATTTTTGTCTCACTTGACTCTCAGGGCTTCCTCACAAGACAGCAATAACTTCCAAAAGATTGCAACATCATACTGGGATGTAATAAATACCCAGTAAAACCAGAGTGATTTTACACAGTGGCCAAATGCTAATCAAGATAAAGTTAATGTAGCGAAAGCAACATCATTAAGTGCTAATAACCGTGGAATGGCTAACATAAGAGCAAAAAAGGTGATTGTCTATCACAGCTTTCTGTGTGAACTGTCAGTGTAATATAGCTTTGAAAGATCATCGTAGGTTAACCTGCTTCTTTCAACCATTGCTCCGTGTTATGTCCTAACCCCAGATGAATAAGTGTCACATTAAAAACACTGCAGAGTCTGTGGTGGAATGAGTATCATCAATGGAGATGATTATTTGACATAATTAATGATCAAGAAGAGTCAAATATAGTGCATTCTTGTTAAAACTGCTACCCTGTTTTTGAACAGCTGAAAATAGAAAGAGATGGAAAGGAGAGGAGTTAAGATCAGAAAGGCAGTGTGAAAGTTATTGCTCTTTAGAGAAAAGGGTCCTTCATATTCACAGCCTGGAGTGATTGACATCCACGGACTGGATTGTGCAAATAGTGATGGGAGGGATGAGGGCATATACAGCACTCATACAGGCGTTTGAAGATTGGCAAGTTGTGAATGAAATTCAAGTCTATCTTGATTTTGTTGGGTTTTTTTGGTGGAGTTTTATCCTACTTCTTTATTGTGGTTTATATCCACTGCCAAAATCTCATGTCAAGGCCCTAATATATGAGAAATAAGGGACAGGGTGAGGGGAATTCGGTAGAGGTGGGATTTAACGTGAGGTCCTAGTTTCTGATTGGTTGTTTCTGGTTGATTGTTCGAAAGCAGTCCAGCTTTTGTTGGACGTAATTATTGCAGCGAGAAAAAAATGATTGATAGGACGGCAAACCTGCCAGATTCTTTTACTTGCAAAATAGAATATTTATGTATACATCTTCACCTTGAAAAGTAGTAGCCATTATTTTCTTTTAAATCCTTCATATGCTCTCTTTACAATTCTATAAGTTCTCATTAGAAGGATGCAGTACCTTCTTTACATATGAACAAAATCCAGACAAGGCTTCTATATATCAACAAAACCCGAATCGACTCCCGGTTTTTACCCAATATTCTTTTACAAGTCTCAACTTTACAAATTCTGTACACAAGAAACTATCAAATAAAATAAAAACACAGACAAGGTATAGTCAGCCATGGTGGACTGCTGTATATTTAAATTAGGACTAACTTATTTTAACAGAACAAGAAGTAATACTGGAATCCGCTCTGCACTAGAAGAATATCTACAATAGCTTCTCTAAATCCACAGTTCCCTCCCCCGTCCAGCTTCTTCAACTTCACAATTTCATCACATGAAAAAAAAAATCAAACAAACAAAAAAAAAAAGTTTTTTTTCAAAGTTAAAACAAATTAACTTACCCATTTTTTTTTAAAGATTGACAGCTTAAAATTGTTCCTAGTTGGTTTAAAGTCTGTACATTTCTGGTCAGTCAGTTCAGTTCAGGAGACAGGAGGAAGCCCCGCTGAGGTTGTGGCTCGGGGCGCGTTTGATTTATATACATTCTTCAGACTGTATCGGTGAACAGGATGGGATAAGTGCTGGACATTCCTAGTATTGTTGGCGGTAACTGTAAGTTTCTGGCAGATGACCCCTCACCCTCCAGCCTGAAATGAGGCTGGGGAAGGAGCTCAGGAATATGTGGTTGCCATGGTGATGACATGGTCGACACAGCCGCTGTCGTCTTGTCGGACGTGGCTGTCTTCTTGTTTTCTTGTTCCTTCGCTGACGCCGTTTGCTGCATCGGGACCACAGGCAGTCACTTGGGCATGGCCATGGCAGAGTTGGGGTCGGGGTTGAAGAGTTCTTTGTAGAGCGGAGGGAAGAGGACGTTGACTGTTTCTGGGTGGAGCTGCTGGAAGGCCTGGAGCTCCTCGGTGTGGAGCGTGCACAGGGCTGACAATGTTGGGATTCGGCTGATTAGCTGCAAGACAGGACGGAGAGACAGTCAAAGACAAAAGAATTTAGATTGGTGAATGACAGATGGAGGCTAGGCCTGGGCTGTATATCTTTTCAGATCTTCATACCTTATATATCAGTATTTGTGTGAAACAGCTGAACTCGATTGTACTCCACTATACTGTAGTACACTATAAGAAACACAGGTACTAACTAGAACCCTTCTATGGTATAACCATTTCATCCAGAACCCACAAAGGAGGTTCTACCTAGAACTTTTTTTTATGTTCCAAGGGTTTTATCTAGAACACACTCAGGGGTTTCTACTGAGAACCCTTTTCTGTTCCAAGGGTTTTGACCAATACTCCAAGGGTGTGATCTATAGCCCCCAAGGGAGGTCTACCAAGAATCTTTCTATATTCCAAGGGTTTTATCTAGAAAACACCCAGGGGATTTTACTAAGAACGAAAAAGTTCTTTGAGAATTTCAGCAATCCTTCAAGAACTCCTTCTTTCAAAAAGGGTTCTTAATGGAGCCATTAGTCTTACAGAGAACCCTTGACACAAACCCTGTCTTCAAAAAAGGGTTCTTCAGAAGTAAAAGCGTCTAGGGAGAACCTCAGCCCTTCCTTAACACAGGTGGAGCTGATTATCACAGCAACACTATTCCTGCAGAAGATAAACAACACATACTGGAGCTCTGCTCTGGCCGTGAGAAGATTTAGCATTTATTCACGGACAAACTCAGACCTACACTGTACATTAACAGTGCTGTGGTCACTCACTAAAGTTACACACTCACTATGCTTCTCTGACAAATCAGTAGTCTGCAGTGTTTGCTAGCTTACCTTTATCCATTTAATCCAAAACACTCCCAAACAATGGCATTTTTCTTTTTTACTAGTTAGTCCTGTAACTTTATCCCCCAGATGCCATGTTTCTTGGCGTAGCAGTGCTGCCTTGTCCAACAATAAGAGAGTCTGACCCCAGCTGATACGTGCTGTGCACTAAAATACATCATCTCAATACAGCATCACGGCATCAACTTAATACAGAGGAGCCTCTGCATTTCTGAGGGTTGAAATCATACCATTTGGATGTGTTACTACTCTGGTATAATAATATCTGACACTGCCCTGGCCTAATAAGAGACAGGACTAGAAGTGAGGTTATTTGTACGAGGGTTGAGCTGTCAGAGGAGCTGTTGTCTGTGTTTGATTTGTCTGTTCCTCGGGGGCTAACTTGATATAACTTATCTAACTATACTTGGCTTACCTTAGCCAATGCGTCTTCGTCCATGTGGTTCTTCTGCATTATGTGTTGCAAAGCGAAGTAGATCTTCTCCTGGAGCTTCTGGACTTTCCGTGGCTCCATCAGCCATGGCCGATCTAAGTAGAAAAAGGAAAGAAATGTTGAATTTTTTTAATACAATTTTTTTATTGTTTTGATTTGACATGTATTGATTGAGACTATTCATTAAGTTGAATATACAACTCAGAGGCCGCGGTACAAACTAACAGAACTACAAGGACTTTATTACTTTGACTGTTGTTATGCAGCATGATACTGTAAGGTTGCAGTGATACACCTGTATCACGGTTTACCATGGTATGAAAATTGACAGTCATCATGCCATTTGCTCATCTATGGTATTAAATTCCCCTATATTATTAGTGTATTAAAACAAGCACAAATTTGTAATAGTTGCGACCAGCTATTGTGACATATATATGTGCAAAAACTGTGGGGAATTTTTGTGGACTGACCAACAGTGCTACCTATAGAGCTACAGGTCGCAGATAAAAAACAGTTTCTAAAAGAAAGTTTTTATCAAGTTTCATGCCTGTCAGGACATAATATTTTGAGAAATTCACCAAGTCCAAATGCCCTATCTTGCAATGTAAATATTAGTGAAAAATAATATGTGTATCCACCTTGTAATTTAATGGCTTCTTCACTGGCCCATGCTCCACCCTTCCACTGTGTTGCATGAAAATTGGGCCAGTACTTTTATCCTGCTGACAAACAACCAAACAGCACAGACACCATCACCTCCTTAGGGGAGGTAACAATTGTGCTGTGCCATATATACCCTGATCCAGTGAAACCGTGGCATTGCTTACTGCAAATTCCCTTGATTGAATGCGGGCTTTGAGTTTACGCAAGTTGCTTCCTGTATTCTAATAATATTAGGGAAGGTGTACTGACCTGTGGAAATTAGTACAGCTGCTGAGAACAGGGCGATCTCCTCCTCTGTCAGCTGCAGTGAACACAAACTCTTGGCAAAGTCAAACACCGCACTCACTAAGTCATCACAACCTTGGAGAGAAACACAGAGAAGAGGACAGAGAAGGGCAGACAAAAGAGAGAGATGTTCATTACATTTATTCCAGTCATGAATGCATTGATAAATCCCTCACAGGGTTAGGTTTTTGCATTTCATTTTTTTATTTGACTGGCATTTTCCCCCTAATTTTTAGCAAGAAGAAATGCAAAGTTAGTAATGTCTTACCTAGAGCTTTGAACATCTGCATGCCTCCATACTTCCCTTCAAAGAGCACAGTGTTGTTGAGTGGGTTGAATGCCCTGCACATCCGCACCAAGACTACCTCCAAACAACCTGGAACAACCAGGGAGACAGATTGTGATGATTTTGAAGCTGATATACGGACACAGGACGTTTTCTTCCCTGAACTACATCATCTGACATGTAACAAAACAAATCCCTCCTGGACCCATCAATGTCAGTCCAGTCAACTCACCTGACTTGAGCAGGAGGATCTGGTCATTCTGGCACAGTTCCATGAACCCTGAGATGCGCTTGGCGAACTCCACCACATACTGGATTGCATGGGTGATCTGGATGGCACACTGCTGCCACAGCACGTCCCGGGGCTAGAACCAAACACACCCAATACATTCAAACACAGTCCCCACAGGCACTAAATCCCTAAATTTTGGTGGCCAAAGAATATTTTTGATGACCCAAATGTAAACGTATGTAAAAACAATACAGGAGATACAATTTAATACAGCTTTCCTCAACTGTGACAATTGTGTTACCTACTTTTCCCATGGATATTGATTTGGATTAAAAACCAGCTGGACTTCTTGGCTAGTTGAGAAAGCTGATGGCATTACGTCTTTATATGTGTCATATTCTAACCATTCTAACTCCAGCTTACATTCACTCTTTGATTTTTTCGTTGCTGTTTTTTTTTCATAGTCTACCTTTTATGTTCCTGGTTCTTCTGTAAGGATCGCATTAGTTGTCTGAGGCTTAATAAACCCAAACATATAGACCCTTTTTACAGCTGACACATCTTGGCAACAGAGGTGGCAGTCTCCCCCAGTTATCTAGATGAGTTATCAAGCTGCAAGTGTTGAATTAATCACAAAAACAGGTTTTTGTGTATATGATATGTATATGTATATGGACAAGCTACTGTGATCCGCCATACTTCTGTTGCCAAACCATGCAGCTCGCTCACTGTTTACAAACTGACATGTCTATGGACAGAAAGCAGGCGACAAGTACTGTTTGCTGTTTTCTTAGAATGTTAAACTAAAAGTCCCAAAGGAATTGGGATGTTTGAGGAACATGTTGGCAAAGGCTCACAGTATGGGGATAAGATTTAGTGGCCACAGGGGGGCCACCTGCAGGCAATATTTGGTAGCCACAGACGTAAGTTTTTATGGCCACAGGCCATGGTTACTGTCAAACCCTGCTTACATACTTGAATTTATGTCAGGAAATGAAACTCTTGTCATCTGTCCTGACTGACATTGCTGTGCAACTGCAGGTGTGTTTATTTCCATGTGAACTGAGGTGGAAATGACAAGCTGAAAAAGCTGTTTTCTCATTCCCATTGTCTCAGGTACAACATCTGCAAATTGTCTTTGTCTGCTCTGTCATTTGTCATTCTAAAATTCCTTGTGGAAAATCATTTTAAAGCATTGCATGAATGCATGAATGGCCATGATATAAGTGACAATGAAATACCTTGCACCTCTGATATTGCAGTGGTAGCTGAAAATTAAAGTTACAATAATAATAATAACATAAAGCCTCACCTTGCTCTGGTACATCTTGACCTCTTCGTAGGAGTGTGTCTGCCAGGCCAGCTGCTGCAGCTCCTCTGTTGTGTACTGACATGTCTCCAAGTGAGACTTGATGATATTCTGAGCAATACGGTCTGCAAGAGATGATTATTTGTTATGCATTTATTACTTTCCGTACAGTATAGTCATTCATCTACTTCATTCATTTTAGAGCTGCAACATTTCATCGATTAATAGATTAGCTGATGAAAAGAAAATCTAAGCATCTAATTCTTATATGTTGAAAATTTAGAGGAAGAGGCATTAAGGCATTTTCTCATTTCTACCCATTTACGGTTTAATTTAACATTCTCATGGATTTGTGTTAAATCCTTGATTTTAACTAAATCTTAACTTGTGCTAACGAGTTGAGCTACACATAGAGTAATATGACACGTTGTCAGCTAGCTGTGTAAGCCTGTCTGATCTCCTGTTGTGCTCTCAGATTAGCTCTCTGACTCACGCTTTTTACCAGCGCTGCTTTGTGGGTAATTTTTCCATCTGTGTAATTCATGTAGATTTTAAACTATGAACCATTCTACTGTGTCTTGTGTTACAGAGCCAAACATCAATCAGTCTTTACCCAGCTCTCCCATGCTGACGTTATTGGGCCCCAGCTGACTGTCTGGGTAGCCTCCATAGCTGAACAGGTTGGGTACTGGCGTCAAGTCGTATACTGGCTCCTGCTTAATGTGCTTCATGCCCGACATGTCCAAACCTGACTGGTCTGGAGATGGTTGGGTGGAATCCATTCCATAGTATCCCCCCGGGACTCCGCCACCGTTACCATGGCCACCCTTGGGCAGCTCAATGACGTGACCATTGGCATAGGTGCCCCCAATCTCATGGTTAAGGGTGGACAGTCCGTTGGTTAAACTGGATGAGTAAACACGAGCCAGAGCTTCTGCCTCGCCTGTCTGCTGCTGCCGCTGCTCCTGCAGTCGTGCCTGGTGCTTCTGGACCTCTGCGTACAGGCTGTCGCGCTGCTTCTTGGACATGCGGCCAAATTTTACCGCTATATGGGCAGACAAAAGGGAGAGAGATGAAATTAATACCAAAAAAATATCATAAACTCTCAGCTTCTTCAGGTATTAGGAATAAATGATCTAAAAGCTTATTTTGTAGAACAGTTGACAAAGCCTTAGAAACATACTGTGTGTACATTCATGCTCCACCAATTTGATAATTCAGTTATGATTATTTTTGTATATACATATAGATATTGTGTCTGGTTGCACAAAACCACATAGGCTAGGGTTGCACTTAAATTTTTGTCTAAAGGATCCCTTATTAAAAAACAGAGTTGCAAAAAGATCCCGGATTAGGACTTCCTTAGGATGTTATGTTAGGAATATCCTACATGCTACTTCAGTATTCCCTTATCTGTTGCTCCGAGGTCCTTAGTAGGCATATTCCTCTGAAAATTTTAAAGGACCTGTACCAGTCTCTTAAAAATTAAATAACGTAGAACATAAAACAATGTCTGAATTTATGGTGACTGAAGAGGAGGAGGAGATACCTGGACACATTTTTCAGGACAGAGTAAACCCATTGGACAGTTTATTAGAAAGTGTGGCTGGGCAGTATGGTCCAAAATTTATGTCATGGTATTATTTGAAACTTGTGCTTTCCACATTATTTGAGGAGAACAACATGCTCATCTTCTGTCCAGTTTGTCTTTCCTTTTCTTTTTGTCCATTTTAAAGAAGCTAGCCAACACGGACAATCATGCTGTCAAGTAACGCTAAAGGATAATGATGTGAGACAAGGATAACCATGGTAACTGAAGTTCAAATGTACTGTATTATAACAGTAACTACGGTGAAATCCTAAGTCTAAACACGTAGGCAAGGAGACAACCTAAGAGGCTTTATGTAACGCTCCTAAGTGAACCCCTTAGCTTAGGGAAATATTTTGTATAAAGGACAACCTAAAATTTATGCAATGAGCACTGATTCACTGGGCCTCACCATCTCTGGACATTCCTAGGGCGAGACATTTCTGCAGGCGGCAGTGTTGGCAGCGGTTGCGGTTTGTTCTGTCGATGAGGCAGTTCCTCTGGCGGGGACAGGAGTACGATGCATTGTTCTGCTGACTCCGTCTGAAGAAGCCCTGGTGGTTACATGTCAACAAAGAGCGTGAATACAGACTTAAAGACAGAATATGCACGATTAGGTGCATAACTTTTGAGAACAGTTTTTGATGAAACAATGTCTCACCTTACATCCCTCACATGTAATGACTCCATAGTGGATACCTGATGATTTGTCTCCACAGATTTTGCATGGTATAACTTCAATTTGGGCTGCAAGCAAAGAGAGAACAGAAAAGACATGCGTTAAAAACACACTTTGGACAAGGAGGACATAGACTAGTTGTTTCCTACCTAAACCTCAGCCACCTCGCAGATTTTTAGACCTCAGTTTGGATCTAATTTGAAGTTGAAAACCCTCATAACCTGGTGGGCTGTAGGAGCTGAATGTGTGAATGTTTCTGTGTACAGAGTGACTGCAACTTCACAAGGGCACAGTGACATCTGGACATTCTGTATGTCCTTGTAGGAGCTTTTCTAACGACTGGGACATGACAAGGACTGCATATGTGCACGGACACACACACATAAATGACAGAATGGCATTAATCGAGTGTGTGTGGGTTCTCTGTGTTATGTTTGAAGGAGAGACCCCTGCAGGTTAGAAGGGTTGCACATAATGAGAAAACAGGTTACATCACTGAAGGACCTCTCTTCGTTTCTCTTTCTCTCTCAACACACACACTGAGATACATAACTTTTTCAGTAAAGCTTTTAGTATTTAGCTTTTTCTTAGTCTACAGCTATACTAATTAAACTACCCCTCATCCATGTCAGAATTTTACTCACTGTGTATTGGCAGCTCCATGTACCGTCACAACCAAAGGCACAGAAAGTATTTCAATCTAACACACAGAAGTCACCAGTAGTGTCTTTGTACATATTATCCATAGTATATGGAAAGAGAAAGCTGTAGCGTCTGTTAAGAGATATGAGATGTAGATGTAGAGGTAGGCAGGTATGTCTGCTGAGATGGCACACCGACTATAAAGAGATTAGACAGCCTTTCTAATCCTAAATTATTTCCCGACAAGCTGGATCCCTCCTCTGGCTTAGCAACAGCTGAAATAGCCATTCACATGTATAATCTCCTTGCATATTCACACCTGTAGGAGAATTCTGCAAGTTTTATGAACGATAAGTTCAGAGGCAGACAAAGTCAACGGGCAGAATGAAAAATACAAGTTGGTCAGTTCAAAATTCCATGCTTGCATGAATTCTGTCTAACTGATTCCCTTTAAGAACAATGCATTTGTGAAGAAGAAGTATTTTGTGGTTGCATGTGTGTGCATATCTGAGTGTGTCAAGTGAATGTGTGTGTTCGTGCTGAAGTGCATACGTAGGAGTCGTATCCGGTTATTTTTCTGTGCATTTGAGCAAGTGCACATGTTCTGGTTTAATAGTATGAATAGTTTGTGTGTCGAATTAGTTGTCAGCTCTTTTGATAATCAATTGAACATTTGGGGGCTCCAGTTTATTAAGTGTGAGGATATGCTGCTTTTCTTTGTCATTTGTGATAGTAAATGGAGAGTCTTTGGATTTTGGACTGATGTTTGGACAAAAAAAAAAAAACAAGTTGAAGATGTCCCTTTGTCCTCTGGGAAATGTTTTTGAGCATTTTCCATAATTTTTGGACATTTTATAGATTGAATGATTATTCAGTTGTGAAAATAATTATCAGGTTAATTGGTAATGAAAATAATTGTTAGTTGCAGCCCTTTGTGTATGTATGTGTGTGTAGACTAAATGTCTGTGGACGAATGAATGTGCAGTATATATAATTGGATAATCCCATGTGTGGATCAATGGAGACAGTTCTGTCTGTCTAAGCGACTGAGCAGGAACAGTCTGTCTATACGCTATACCTAAACAGCAGGGAGTTTCACAATCAAAAGTATCACTAAATACCTGCCTTAAAGTGAAAATTCACCACTTTTTATGAGGATGTGCTGTAAGCATTGATGGTAAATGAAGTCAGCTGAAGCAATAAAACCCACAGTGCATGTTATATTGACTGAGAAAGCTGAGTTCTCCTGCTTTAAAATCTATTGTTCTACCTGCACCTCACAGTTTGACAGATTCTTGAAAGTATCACTCCTGCCTTAACACACAAAGATGCTCACAACTGGTCTGCCAGTGCCCACTATTGTAGTGTGTTCTCTTTACATGAACCTGAACAGCCTTTTTAGAGACACTGATGGACAAGACTGGTTAAGAGAAGTGGGAACATGGAGATGATGGCAGAACAGATATAGAAACAAAGAATCACACAGAGCCAGAGGGTAACTTTCTCATGCAGCCATTCATTTCCTCTCAATCATTCTTTCACTTGCCTATTTGCCCCCTGGTGGCCATTAGGGGGCATTAAAATGTCTACAGACTAAAAACTGACCTCCACTCTGCCCTGGACTATGCACCATCCGTCATGCATACTGCATCATGCATTGTTCTAGTTATCTTTATAGCTGTAATTCAAGGTGTGAACGGGCCTTTAGCCCCTCTGTTTCACTCTTGTGAAATTATACGATATACATTTAGTACCTCAAACCCAACAATAGATCATTGTGTCCCTTCGCAATGATTGAATGACCTATGGACGGCACGACAGACTTGGAGTGCTTGAGGTGGCGTAGCTCATGCTGTGCGTTCTGGTGCAGCTCAAGACGTGACCCATTTCCACCAATTCCCGGCCAACTGGTTCCAAACTGGGTCAGAGCAAAGCACCGGACTGGGACGGCACACAGACTACACATACACAGAGCTGTCAATGAACGTGGCCCGGCTGTAACACACTATTTATAGTCTGTAAAGCAGGTCAGTTGTACCCGAGATGGCCGTTATCAACAGAGCACATATGAGCAGTAAACAGGACAACAGTGTGTCAGCCGTGTGGCTTATCACTTTCATTTAGTGGCTGGCTGTTATCATCCAAAATCTTCTATCATAGTCATTTTATATCACTGTAATGGTGTATATCACGATATAGTAATTATTCTGTAAATTCAAGAAAAGGTTTAAAATGACCTTACCATACTTTGATTTGGTTGTTTTGAATGCCTCCTGCTCTGTATTTACAGTTTCACTCTCCTCTATAGTTTTATTCCAAATCACATACTTTTTATTTTTACTTTAGTAAATACTGCAGCTGCCCTTACAACATTCGTACTGTTGCATGCAGTATGCATACACTTGGGACATACTACTTAGGCGCAATGTTGTGTTTTCAACTTTGACCCTCTTGCTCATACATGCCTTCTAGTCCATAGCGTGAAATTTCTGCCATCTGTCAGTGAGTTGAGTGAGCCATGTGTCTGGGTTTTCTCAGCATAATGTAAATGCAACTGGATGCAGCAGGACATCCTGGTATTTTTGGCATATTGCATTTGGTATACTATGCATTAGGAAAACTAAACCTTTTTCTTGCGTACTAAATAGTGTTGGATATTGTCACTATCTTCTTCTACAGCACTTTGCAAACCAGATTACTCGATAATCAAAATAGTTTAATCGCTTGGTTCTTTTTTTACCTCTTGCCTTGCCCGACAGGTAAGTTGCCAGATTAACTAGCCCAACATAGCATTTTACTTACCCTGGACAAGCAGGAAACCCTTATTCAGTGCATGAAACGTGAACTCGTTGTCCAGTTTATTAGGTCCACCATAGATACTAAGGGATAGTAAATTGAAATGGTGCTGCCAGATCTCTGTGGGTGGACACATTCCTACTGTTGCAAGGTATATACTATCAATAGCCCAACACTACCTTAGTTCTTTGCTTCTCACAATCCTTTCTTTTTGCAGTTGCTGCACATACTTTTTGTTAAACTCTGATTAAATAGTTAATCATGAAGGAAGTGAATCTCTGCGGGTTTAAACAAGCTGAATGCGTCCGGCCCACACCTGCTGCTGCCGCTGTGATGTGGATATACATACTTATTATGTCTGTTGATTTTTAGAAAAAGCTCTTTGCATTTTTCCACCTTAGAGGAGTGTGTTTACGGTTTCTCTCCACTGATTACATTATATCGTCACTGTATTTCTTTTTGCCCCATGGGAGATTGTACTCCTCTTTGTATCACATAATTATGCCCAAAGGAGCATGGGCGTGTGGGCATGTGCATTGTCTCAGTGTGTGTTTCGGAGCGGGTTTGAGTGAGCGTTTCACTTATAAAACAGACACAGTGAAAGATAAAGTACATGTACATGTCTACGTGTTGACAAAGTGTTTGTGAATATGTGTGTGTGTGTGTGTGTGTGGGTGTGTGCATTGTTGAGTGTGTGTTGTGCTCATTGCCAGCGGGGACTGTCAGGTAGGATATAGGGAGACGGTCATGACAGCATTGCTGTTGCCACGGTGACCACCCACTCGCTGCACTCGTCTGGCTGTCACAGCAATGATGTGCTAAGCTGTCACACTCTTAAAGGAAGTGATGTCATCGGTGCGTGGAGCCAACTCGGTGTATCATCATCACTGTTTGTCCTGTCGCCCTCTCTCAGCGGTGGAGGCTTTGTGGATTGTTTACCAAAAAGGACTCCCACTTCCACATCCAGTCAACAATACACGCCTGCTGCCTTGTTACACTTCGGCTGCAGTGGTGGATTACGGCAGAATTAAGACATTTTATCTGTTGGCTGTTTGGAGGAGTCTGTGTGCGTATTGTTTCCAAAGTTTAGGATGTATGATGATGCATTTTGGGTGTTTGATTTCATGAATTTACATTACAGAGGCAAACTTATAGCTTAAAAGTTCTTTGTAAGAATAAGGGTTCCATTAAGAAGCCTTTTCCTCCAAAGAAGAGTTCTTGGTAAGATTCCCTTGGTAGGATATGACTAAAAACCTTGGCATATAAAAAGGTCCTTAGTAGAACCCCCAGTGAGGGTTTTGGTCAGAACCCTGGGAATAAAAATAGTTCTCAGTGGAACCCCTTGGTGGGTTCTTGTTAGCACCCTCAGAAGGTGGAGAGGCTCTGGATAGAACCTCCAGCAAGGGTTTTGGGTGGAACTGTCACACCATAGAAGGGGATTGCATATATAATGGTGGTTTCCAGTCGGAAAAAGGCTGTGTGACGATATGGTAATGCAGTTAAAATATTCTAAATATACTGTACATGAAAACTGATATTGATGTTTTTAGGCCTTTTCTAAGTGTCTAAAATACCTTTTTCTGCTGACTGTTCACAACAGTGCTTAGCTTCTATGCTGGTACTCCTCTCTGCTTCTCCAAACTGGGGGCATACTGACCGCCAGTTACTGCAGGTAATACACTGAATATTGATAAGTATAAAAGCCCACTTCAAATAATCTGAGCCATCCCTTTAAAATGAATTTCTGAGATAGAGCAGAAATGCAGAGAGAGGATTCTAATGCAGCTATCCTCCTAACCTCTCTTGACAGGCATCCATTTTCAAACTACAGTGGAAAAAAGCAACTCATTTCTGTTTTTTTTCTGACATTATTTATTTTGCTCTCAGCTACATGTCTCTCACAGAGGAGGGAGGGCCTTCTTCTCAACCTGAGTTGACCCGCTCTGAGCCGAGTGACTGACAGCATCCTAGACCAGTGGGAGCGCGAGTCTTATCCTGAGGTTATTATGTAAGAGCGGGACTGCAGCGCTGGCGATTCCTCAGCTAAGAGGAGGATCAGGCCCAGGCACAATCTCATGGGAGAGAAGAACTAACTAGAGATGAATTTCACAAAGAACAAGACAAAGATAGTTGTTGTAGTGTGCACTCACTCCACTACAGTGAGAGCTGCCACACACACGTGCATGTGTGTGTAGCTGATTATGGCCATGAGGGCTGTATTGCGCTGGCACGTGTGTTATGATAATTGATTTTTAATGAGGTGAGGATCTCCTGTGTATTTCCTGGGCTGGCCCTCTCTCTAAATAGAGTCCTAATTATCTACATTGCGCTGCAGAAAAAAAAAGCAGCAGCCTAGCACCAATATCTTAACAACACTTCATCTAAAACACATAAGTAGCTTCCACACAAAGTCCCATTAAGGGTTAGGCATGCATGTATATTAGGGCTGGGTATTGTTTAAAAGATTACAATACCAGTATTAATACCAGTACCCTTAAAGTGTACCGATACCAACAGAGTACTTAATTTGATACCATTTTTTGTACTTCATTCAATACCCATTATGTGAATGGAAACATCCCTGAAATAGTCCTTCTGTATTTTATGCATTTGTTTTTGTCTGACACCACAGTCATGTAGTATTGTCAAACTTTACAACATTTTGGTGGCGTGCTGAACTGCCAGCTTGGTCAAATACGCTGCACTTGACCGCACCGCAGACTGCTGTTGGGGTCCCAAGTCAATCGCACTGTAGCTTCAACAATTATTAAATGAATCGGTGACTATTTTGATAATCAGTTGATAATTGGTTTGAATAATTTTTTAAGAGAAAAAGGCCCAAATTCTCTGATTCCAGTGTCTTAAATGTTATTATTTTCAGTTTTTTTTCCATTTTCTGACATTTCATAGACCAAACAACTAATCAATTAATGGGGAAAATAATCGCACAAAAATGATGCACAGTGAAAAGATGCGTAAGGGTACATTGGGGAGGAAGACAAAGTGAGAACAAAAAGGAAACAGAAATGTGCAGTATTCTTAAGAGCTGCATCACTGCATCATTTACACAATATTATATGTGTATTCTTAACATGATATATGAAATATTACGGTTATTGTCAATACAGTATATCAGCAAAACCATACAAATAGTCTACTTTTCTTAGATCTGACTACAAAAACTTTCTAAAGACTGATTCTCAGCCCTAATGCACACACACAGTGATATGATCATTTTAGCAGCTCTCCTTGTCTACTACACTGTGACAGTGTAACAGCAGAGCATGGCCACTAGGTGCTGCTATACATGTTTAGTTTTTGTGCATGTGTGTGTGAGTGTGTGTGGGCATTTGTGTGTTTCAAGTGGGGCAGACTGGACATGCATGTTTCATTCTTTCAGCCTGCAGGGTGGGTCTACAACAGAAACATCCCCAGAGCAACACACACACACACACACGCACGCACGCACACACAGAGTATCATGCAGTATCATAACACAGCATACCAAACTGGAGGTTGGTTCTGTCCCATATGGAAAAGATATTTTACTTGTTAAAAGTTTATATGTTTTATCTGAAAGTTAAAGTTTTCTATATATTTATAGATAAAAGATCCCGAGCAAATTTATGTAATGTGAAACTAGAACTGCAATGATTAGATGATTAATTGATCAGTCCATCAAATGAAAATTAACTTCCCACTATCTGATAATTGATTAATTGTTCTGGTCATTTTTCAAGCCAAAGTGTCAAACATTTGCTGGTTCCAGCTTTTAAAATGTGAGGATTTCTTTATTATTCATGACAGTTAATGAAAAGTCTTTGGACTGTTGGTTTGACAAAAGAAACAATTTGAAGATGTCAGTTTGGACTCTGGGAATTTCAAATGAGCATTTTTTCACAATTTGACAGATTTAATCTCTTAACAATGATTAATCAATAATGGAAATAATCTTTACTTGCATCCCTATATGAAATGTATATAATTTGGGAACTTAGAAGTTCTACATATGACAGTAAATCCACACAAAATATTGTTAGAAGTTATGTGTACTATCAAACCTGTATGAGTTTGGTAACCAGTAGTAAAATTAGAATCTTGCCATTATTTAAGTATAAGGTGTTGGGTTAAGTATAAAAACCTTATAAGACATGTAAACCTATACATGTTAAAAATACAGGAATTTAGTGGATTCAGCAAATATTTTCTCATTGATTTAATGTAAATATAGAAGTTTTATTTATTCCATTTAATTAAGCTTAACATTTCGAGTGTTTATTTTCAGAACACTTAAGAGCCTATAAACATGACTTCTTCTAACTTAAAGTCTTTTGACTTGAAATTACGAGGTGAATGAATGTACTGAGAAGCAGATGGATACTTTGTACTTTTCTACTTTTTACTTTTACTTGAGTAAAGAAGTTGAACTTGTGCTTATACTTGTATGAGTCTTTTTTACACAAGTATCTGTCCTGGAATACAGAATATGTGTATTTTTGCCACCTTTGCATATACGTCTTATCAGACATACGACATACATAAAACAAAGCTCACTATTGGAGGCAATGGAAAGTTTTTTTCCCCCGATTTTTCTTCTATATAGTATCACAGCTTATGGAACAGTTGAAATCACTTTCTACTACAACTTTTGCCAGTTCAGAAATGCAAACACAACTGCTTCTGTAGTCCCAGGGGTTGATTTGTTGGGGATGAATGTGGGTGGTATCTCCACTTCATTAAAAATATGCATAGCTTCTTGCCAGTTAACTAGATATCTTCTGGGAAAACGAAGGAGATCAGCACTTTACCCCCCACCACTCCTTGTTAAATCTGAACAACTCCGGCGCTGCTCTTAGATGTCTATATACTGTGAATTATGCTATCACTGTTCACCATCCACTCCACTTCAGTCTGTTTGACTTTACCATTTGAGTGTTCCTCCTCGCTGTAAGTGGCTGTGTGACTGGGAAATCATTTCAGTTTCTGTATTTCATGATCTATTTCCATCTCTCAGTGTAACTGTCTTCCTCATCTCATAGAGCTTAGAGAGGAACAAGCGTTTTTTTTTTTTTTTTTTCCTCCTGCCGATGATGAAAAACACGGAGAAAACTTTTGGTGGCGTGATCGCTGAGTGCATTAACACACACAGCTGGGAATAGCGTATAGCAGTGCTGCTTGGGTTATCTCCCCTGTGTCTCCTGTCATGTTTTCACATCATACTGTCCCATTAAAATCAATGAAACACAGCCACTGTATATGGTTTCAAACGGACTTGTGCTGCCTGCTGTCATACTTTTCTCTCTTTCCTGTCTCTTTTTACTGTCTGAAAATATATCGACGAGTGGTGGACTATCTGAAGGAAGTGCATTTTAAATTTTACTTTGATCTGTCTTACATAGTGTATGTCCATTTTACTTCTCTTTGTGAATCAGACACCAGAGGATAGTATTAGCAATAAATGCCAGCGTTTGGGAGCCCTTTGGGTTTCAGGTGCTGGCCATGTAATCCCAAAGATCCCCGGTTTGAGTCCAGTAATAGAGAGGTGAAGTGCCTCCCCTTCCAGTGTCCCCCACAGGATGTACGGTAAATAGAATTAAATGAATGGATGGATGGATGTACGGAAAATAGAATTAAATCCTATTTAATATATGATCTATAGTTGTAGAGAGTTGTTTCAGACAAACAAAAACAGTTATTCCTGTCCGCAACAGTCAAAGGACACTGTGGCTTCAGAGCTGTAGTCAAAGAAGCAAGTATTTCAACTTAACATGTTTCCTCAATATCTGATTTATTACAGTAAATATATTACAGATTTCTTCTTGAAGAAGCAGGATGAGATTTTTCTTTAGATAATTTAATTTTTGACATCCTACTTTGTGGTTATTTCAGTGAAAACACTGCAGCTATTT
The DNA here is from genome assembly GCF_056507025.1 of Lutjanus erythropterus. Taxonomy (NCBI): domain Eukaryota; kingdom Metazoa; phylum Chordata; class Actinopteri; order Lutjaniformes; family Lutjanidae; genus Lutjanus; species Lutjanus erythropterus. Next base: position 28,777,490 of record NC_139326.1, on the reverse strand, counting down.
TCCAACAGTGGCCTCCAAAATCAACAAAATATAAAAGTTCCTTGTATTAACTTTAAACAAAACTGTCAGTCATTCTCTGGTTCCATCTTTATGTCACTGGAAATTCTTTTTTTTTTTTCTTTTTTTTTGAGACCTTGGACTGTTGGTGGGACAAAATAAGACAACTGAAGAATGTGATGGACATTTTCATTATGTTCTGACAGAGTTCAATGAATAATTGAGAAAATAATCTGCAGATTAAACAGTGATGAAAATAAGCATTAGCAGCAACAGTGAACTCCGTGCTAGCATATCGAACATCTCAGCCTGATGTGATCATAAACTCAACGCTGACATGGAACATCATCGTTAATGTAAAACAACGCGGTTCTGTAGTTCTGTCTTTGTATGTACACTCAGGTCTTTTGTGCAATATAGTAATAATCATAATGCCATGCAGCGTCTCCCCTCCCCCATCTCCATCCCTCACTGCCATGCATGTCTTTGTCCACTCTGTGATATAGACAGTCACACTGTTGCTGCATGAACATGTTACAACCCCCAACCTCAACCTCTGTGTTTCCCATCAGTCCATCGTCATCGACCCCCCTCCCTCGCTCTGCCAACACACACACACGCGTACAAACAGTCAGAAAAACAGTCTCTCTCCCCCCCCCATGCTGTATGTCAGAGGGCATGAGCTTGTCCAGCTTGCCATGCGGCCCCAAAGCACTCTGGGTAATTGCTCAGATAGCAGGTCTGGGATCAGCTGCGGTTTGCTCATAGAATATTGTGCCGCGGCATGATTGGACGCCACGGAGAGGGAACAGAAGGGGGCCACTGGCTGTCATCCAGTGCATCGATTCACATGCACAGGCGCACACACACTCACACACACACACACACACACACACACACACACACACTCACAGAGACACGTTCAGACAGACAGGGGCACATTCAGACATGCTCAAATGCATACATTACTTCAAACTGCACTTGAAAAAGCAGACTTCAGAGTACAGTATGAGTTCTATGCTTGCCCCCTCTACCCCCTACACACACACACACACATACAGTCTCCCACTTCATACAGCATGTGTCCTCAGATGGATAAGAGGAGATGGAGGCGTGGGAAAAAATCCACAGGGTAAACCCACCCCTGCCTGAACACATATATACACACACAGACAGTCTGCCCATCTGCCCACTCAGATCTGCCTCTCATGGTCACTGTACACACACACACACACACACACACACAAGCTCACACTCCAACCCCCTGGGTGACCTGTAGGACCCTGACGGCCTTTGACCTTTCCTTAAGGACTGAGCGAGTGCATCAGAGTGGAAGCAACGAGTCCAAGTGTGAGAGGTCTGCATCTGGTCATTACCGTCCTGAAATCAGCCATGAGAATGCACACACACTGCCGAAGCAAACACGCACACACACATAAAAAACAGACACACACACACAGTGCTTCAAGCCCTCTTTTATGTATTTTATTTCCTCCCTTCATCCTCGCGTTAGCAGTCATGCTAACACATACGTGCATACTTAGCTGTTAAAACACAGAACAGGGCCGTTTTGTAATGGTGAGATTAATTGTTAACTATTTTGATAATCAGTTTGAGTAATTTTTTAAAGAAATAAGTAAAAATTCTCTGATTCCAACTTCTTAAATGTAAATATTTTCTGATGTCTTTACTCCTATGTGACAGTAAACTGAATATCTTTTGATTGTGGACAAAACAAAACATTTGTGTCATCTTTGAGAAACATTTGTCACCATTTTCTGACATTTTATAAACCAAACAATTAATTAAATAATCAAGAAAATGATCGGTACATTAATCAACAATGAAAATAATAGTTAGTTATAGTCCTGTGTAGTTATTGTTAATGTCTGCCACCGGGTTGCATTCTCTGTGAAATGAGATAAAGCAAGCATGTGTTTGCATTTTCCCAGGTAAAGTTGCAGTGAGTGGTGTGTTAGCCAGTTAAAAAGACGCAGGGGGGAAATTTTTATTCAGATAATTTCATTTTCGACATTATATTTTGTGGTTATTATGGTGAAAACAGTACCACTTTTGTCCACAGGGATCTCCAAAATCAACCAAACATGTAGAAATGTAAATGCATGTGTGCACACTGAGCTGTTAAAACACAGCGTAGAGTTGTGTTGTTTGTCATCACGTTGTGGTAAAATTAATCACCAACCATTTTGTTAATCAGTAAATTTTTTTACAGCCAAAATTCTCTAATGTCAGTTTCTTACGTTTGAATTATTTTCTGATTTCTTTATTCCTTTATGACAGTAATCTGAACATATTTTGTTTGTGGACAAATGTCATCTTGGGTCTTGGGAAACACTGCTCAACATTTTTCACCATTTTATGACATTTTATAGATCTAGCAGTTAATACAATGGCCAGGAAAGTGATCAACAGATTAGTTGTAGCCCTATATAGTAGTTCTTAATGCCTGCCACTGGGTCAGATTCTTTGTGAAATCAGATGAAATGACCCTGTATTTACATTTTCCCTGCCGAAGTTATAGTGAGTAGTACTTTAGCCAGTTAAAAAGAAGTAGGAGGAGTTTTTTTTATTTAGGTAATTTTACATTTTACATCATATTTTGTGGTTATTACAGTGAAAACACTACTGTACTACTGACACACAGAGGCCTCCAAAATGAACAAACCGAGCTGAAAGATCCTTGTAGTAGCTTTAAACGTAGAATCAGTAGGATTTGTCCAAGTTGTGTTTTATTTCCTCTGGTCACTCTCATGTTACCGGACATGCTGACACATGCGTGCACACTGAGCTGTTAAAATACAGAGTAGAGTCGTGTTGGTCTTTGTTTTGTTATGCTGTGATGAATCAAAACGGAGAAGAAGAATCTGTTTACACACACGTACAATGACTGAGATTCTGTTGTATCATTCCTGAGGTGAGAAAATAACATTTTGTTGGCCATGTCCTCATCCTCTCTTAACCTCACGCTCCTCCTCCTATGGTGTTTCTCTTGAGCCTAATTGCAAATGACAGTGTGTGTGTGTGTGTGTGTGTGTGTGTGTGTGTGTGTGTGTGTGTGTGTGTGTGTGTGTGTCTTTGAGGGGGAAGGGAGAGGAAAAGGTGGCTATCCCAGTGTAGCGACAGAGAGAAGTACAAAGAGAGAAGGGACATCTATGCAGAGGCAGACAGAAAATTACTTTCAGTTCTTACATAAGATGCAGAGAAATTTGCCCCCAGTTTTGTATGAGTGCGTTAGAGTGATACTTGCTGTGGTCAGTCAGATAAAACCGGCGACAGGAACATCAACATGAGTGAGGCTGAATGGGCTTTAAAGCATTAATGAAGAGAGCAGCACTTAGTGTGAATGGCTGACAGAATTAAATCACTGAGAGAGAAAGAGGGATGGAAACTGTCTGTTTTAAAATAAAACAGTTTCCTTTCAGGTCTGATTGGATGTTTCTGAAATTGTTTTTGAGAATGTTCACGTACAGGATATACTTGAATACCCTTGCAAGGTAGAAACTTGTGTAACTACAAGTACAATATTTGCTTTATGTGTTACTACTACTTAACTAAATATACTTAATGGAGAAATTTGTAATGTATTTTTTGTAATAAATCTTAAAATGACCATGATGTCATCAGAGATCAAGGAAACATGTTAAGTTGAAATACTTGCTTCTAGTGAGTTCAAATTAATGCTGAATGTTTGCTGAATAACTGTCTGTTTTTGAGTTGTAAGAAATCATTAATAATCTCGTAGGAGAAGTAGAGGTTTATAACGATTAAATTGAGCAGTATGTTTGGAGTCTGGCAGGCAGTCACTGAAGTCAAACTCCAGAGTGTGTATTTCCAGAGCAGTGGCTTTTGTTTTCAGGATAACAGGCTTAACTTTACATCGACAGACAAATGACAGTTACAAACAGTTGATGAACTTACAGCAGAGGACTTGTCCTTGTTTGTTATTGTCAGTCTACAATGTTGCGCACGTCCTGCACTCCTGCAGTGTTCCTGCAGCCTGCCCAAGCTTCCTATAGGAGGAAGGGGCGGGTGGATTTCAACCTTATTTAACATACAGTCTTTGGCTCCAAGTTGCTATTTGGACTGCAGTGCTCAAGTTTTACATGTACGTTTGCTACATATTGCTCCTGTAAAGCTACTGCAAGGAGTTTTTAACTGGTTATACAACAGTCTAAATTTAAAAATGATGCCTCAATACAACTTCCTTAATTAATGAGATGATCTGCGAGACAATTTGCTATTTCTGTATAATTATTCTTCATGTCTGCCACCGGGTCAGATTCTCCTTGAAATCAGATGAAATGAGCCTGTCTGCATTTTCCCAGGCAGAGTCACAGTGAGTAGTACATTAGCCAGTTAAAAAGAAGCAGGAGGAATTTTTCCATTTAGATAATTTTATTTTTGACATCATATTTTGAGGTTATTACAGTGGACAGCATTACTGATTTTGTCAAGAAAGGCCTCAAAAATTAACAAAATATTAAGTTCCTTGTAGTATTTTTAGATAAATATACTAATGCCACACTGTAAAAACAAACAGCAAAGTAAAAGTGCTGCATTGAAAAAGCATGTAAGTATAATGAGGAAAATGCACTTATAAAGGACTTCATTTACGACTTATAATCAGTTTTGATCTTAAGTATGACTTAAGCAGAAAACTAAGCATAAATAGTGATTCATAAAACTTGATTTTGACATGGAAATGATCCTATCTCTGTGTAGATTTGACCTGCCGGTGATGTTGGGGTGTTGCAGCATGTGGTGAACTTTGCATCAGCTTTATGAATGATGTGACAGACTTTATAAAGGATTTATGAAATCAAAGGTGCAATGACTTAATAGCAACACACTCCCAAGTTGTCAACCTACTGTTTAGTCCCCAGAATAAGACATGTTGTCTTGCATCAATCTCTACCATCGCCATGATCTCATCTTCCAGAACGTACGCTTTTTTTGTTTCGCTTTTCTCTTCTTACTCCTGATTAAACCCTCATTTGTGCTGGATTATACAAGGGGAATGACTGATTGTAATGCAGGTGACATAAATTTTAAATTATTTTGAGATTCATAGGTGCATGAGTTACAAGTTTTCTTCTCAGAGTTTGCTTAAGCAAAGTTTTTTAATGCTCAGTAGCTTTAATGAAGTAAACTTAAGCACACCATCGGAAATGATCTCCAGTTCAAATATAAATCCAAGAACATTTTTTATAAATGAGGCCCCTTGTTGCGGGTTTGTGCATTCCTCCAAGTGAAACAGGCTGTCTGCTTAAACATGAGCATCTGAATGTGTTTTAAAAAGGTTTGGATGTATGTGTCTGTTTTAAGCGAGTGTGTGAGCATGCATGTGTGTGTGTCCTCTCTCCCAGGAATGGCCGCTAATAGCTCGCCTCGGGCAACAATTTAACTCAGCCTAACAAGGTTCTCCCCAAAGTGGCCCCAGGGGCATCTCTCACAGAGGCAAATTGATCACAAAGACGATCACACGGCTCGGCTCGGCCCGGACTGCTCTGCTCTTCACCTGCTCTCTGTCTCTCTGTCTGTGTCTCTGTCTCTCTGTCTGTGTCTCTGTTTGTGTCTCTGGTGGGATGATTTAACAGAATGTTTTATGAACATTAAATCTGAGTGGAGAGAGCAAAAGCAGCAGCAGTCAGTTTCATAACTGCAATGCTCTTTGTGAATGACAGTAGACCTCACATCAACAGCCACTGCTCAGGACACACACACGCGCATAGACACACTCATAGGTTAAGAGAGGTAACTCAGGATTTGGACACAGTGAGAGAGAGAGGGGGGGGGGGGGGGTGGAGAGAAAGAAAGATAGACCTAATAAGAGTCTCTTCAATGAGATTACGAGCACTAAAACAGGCTAATCTTTGTCATTAAGAAAAGATGCCGCACTTGGCTAAGTCATATTATAGGCTTATTGTTGCTGGTGGGAGCTGTGCACCTGCCAGCACCGAACACCTTCACAGAGTCGAGGCGTTTAGCAGCATGGTGTCGGATTCAAACAGCTAATGTGGGTACACAGTATCTGTTTTACATCTTTATAGTAACACACATCTTTTTCTTTAGATTACTTTCTTTTCTTTGGATTACTATCTAGCATGAAGGGCTTGACCTTAAATGTGGTCATCAGTCACAGAGGCAGGATATTTTTGCACATTTTGCACATTCCTGGACAAAATCTGTAAATTTCTTTCATCTACGTAACATATGTTACATATTTTTGTAACATCTTTTCATACTTTATTGTCTGTTTTCTTTTGGGACCCAACCAATACTGGATTTGGGGGGCCAATACTGATATTAAGGGTTAAAACATTTCTGATATTGATATATCGGTCAATATTCTTTATAAAGAATATACATTAAATATATGAATACACATTTTTTGCAATAAATTCTCAAAAGTGGTGAACACTTGTGACAAAAATATGTAATAGAGGCAGGATATTTTACAGTTTAACAATACATTTAACAGTCTAACTGTGACTTCATTGACCAAAGTGATATCAGGGCATTGAAACAGGGATCTTTCACTGGTATTTTTAATAATTGTGAATGAATATAATTTTTTTTCATTAAAAATAGTTTTCATATCAGAAAACAAATATGCTTGTATCAATATAGACCAATATAGCTGTGATAGGACAATACTGGTCCAATAATATTGGTTGGCTGATGTATTGATTGTCAAATTAAAAAAATATTCTTATACTTCATACTGTGAACTTTTGCACATTAAATGGAGAACTTACTCTATGCTTACTTTGCACACTTCTGCACAAAACCTGTACAGCTCTTTTATTTACATATTGTGCATGTTTTTAAAAATATTTTTTCATATTGTCATTTTTTCTATTTTGTATTTCTACTTTAATTACAGTACTTCCTTTTTTTTTTTTTTTTTTTTATCTTTCTTTGTATTATTCTAATCACCAAGGAAAATTTCTTGCATGTGAAGACCTACTTGGCAATAAACCTGATTCTGATTCTGGTTCTATGGGGAGACAAATGCTGTTTTTTTTCATGGAAAAGTAGCTGCAATAACAACAAAACAATTCTTTCAAGTAATTCATTTTGTTTCTGCTCCTTTTTTAATGAAAAAGATATATTTTTGAAACAATAAAGACAGTTTAACCCTCAAATGAGCATTTAATCTACATGTACGTGCATAAAACAGGTAGGAATGTTAAACTGACATGACCCTACAGTGCAGTATATGGACTAATCTGCTTTGAGTGTTAGGTTAATAGGTGGTGTGCAAGTGTGGACTTTGGACGCTACTATTACAGGTTCTGGCGTTATTCATTGCTGAGGGCAGCTACAGTGTGCAAGTGTGATGTGAGGACAGGATAGTTTGTATCTGTGTGTGTGTGTGTGTGTGTGTGTGTGCATGTGTGTGAGTAAGCATGTGTGTCAGTGTGCATGCAAATAAACACCAGCTACTTGTTTTATCCACTCAGCTCTCCCTTACTTCTGCACACAGACACACACACATGCATGATTGCACTGTTATATAACTCTAGTCAAACTCTTACCCGCTCTCTTTTCCCTTATCTCATTCATTCACTCATTCACTTTCTCCACTTCTGTCCTTTCTTTTTTATCTCCTGCTTGTTAACGCTATTCTTTGACTTAATTTTTTTGCCATGTTTTCACTCATTTGATTCTAAAATAATTCACAACTGATGCAGAAAAGTCCAGTAAAAGAAAGGGTTTATTTACTGACTCAAATTGAAGAGAATACAAAACAAAAATAAAAACTAAAGCAATGTCCCATTATATATTTTTTTGATTCATGCAAAAGTGGAAGAAATGCTGGTTTCAGCCTTTCAAATATGGAGAATTCCTGCTTTACTTTGTTTTATATTATATCAGACTGGATATATTTGGATTTTGTGCTGAAAACAAGCCATTTAAAGACATCGCCTTGATCTTTAAGAAACTGGGTTGAACAATTTTCACCATTTTATGACATTTAAGACCAAACAATTGATCAATTAATCTAGAAAATATTCTGCAGATTAACTGATAATGAAAATAATTGTGAGTTTGAAATGTCCATCCCAGTTTCTCAGAGTCCAAGGTGATGTCTTTAAATGGCTTGTCTTAAGTCCAAAACCAAAGACATCCAGTCTACTATGATACAAAACAGAGAAAAGCAGGAAATCTCCATATTTGAGAGGCTGAAACCAGCATTTTTGCATGAAAAATTACTGAAACAATTATAGATTTACTCTTTACTAGTCGGTGTTTCTTTTACAGGAGAATGACTCTTGAAGCCAAAGTTTAGACATGCAGTTGAACATGCTCTGACTTTGGACTATCAAACATTGCACTCTAAATATCTCCCTCTACTAAATGACGCTGATTATGAGACAGCAAAACTCAGTTCCTGCTCAAATGGTCTTGATATGAGCACATCTAGTGACATCTACAGTCTTTCTGTTCATACATTACTCAGTTTCTGCATTTAACAAGCGCAGTCACCCTCTTCCCCCAGTTTTTAGTTCAATGTAAATCGAAGAGAAATGTGAATATTGAATGTCATTGTGGCTCCATTGAGACATGCTGGCTTCATGGATGAGTAAAACTGACAAAACAGAAGGAGCTGTCAGAGGACTCCATGACTTCAAGGCAGATTTAGAGTTTAGGAGTGGTTCAGGCTGAAATCCCTCCTGGCTAAAATAAAGTAGAGACACAAACCGAAGCGTGCCGTGTAGCCCACGCTTTGTGTGTATAAAGATAAAAAAAAAAAAGACAGAGAATTGACTGAGGAGAGAAAAACTGTTCGCTAGACTCCCCTAGACAGCCGCAGAGGGATAAAACCAACATGGAGTGCACGCTGAGCACATGCTAAACAAACACAGGCTATGATAGCGGCTCAGTGGGACCACTGAAGTGCCATCCAGGCCACACACGAGCGCAGCATGGTGGGATGTTTTTAGTAGACGGCCTGAAAAAGGGTCAGGCAGACACGCTGCGTGAGGAGGAGACTGTGGGTGTCTGAAGACAGGTGCACAGACTGTGTGTAGTGAATGTAAGCTTGTGTGTTTGTGTGTTGCAACAGCAGTTCTTTGGCGGCCCCTCAGTCAGTCAGTAGGGCTGTGCTGCTGAGGGATTAACAGTGTGGCCTGCATGGGCTTGGGGTAATCTCTCCTCTCTTCTTACATAACACTGGGCCATTAGTCAGCACAAACACACAATAAACAGCACAATCAACAACAGCCGACCACACAGACCCTCATAACGCTGCAAACCACACATTCACTCAGGCCAGGTGCCCGCTATTGTGCGCAATAAGTGATTTCATGGCAACAATGGAGAAACAGTGATTTGGTGGCAAAACCTGAATGCTAACCTGCTGTTTCTGACAAATAACCTCCTTCATCCATCAGTAGGAAGTGTGTCAGCTCTCTTAGTGAATGTTGCTAATGCAGTTGCTTCAGACAGACTTCCTTTTAATGATTTTCCAGGACAAACTGTCGTAAGTTATATGTTTCTGTCATTATTATCTTGATGAAAATTGACTTTAACCTTCCTATTTAGCATTTATAAGCCCCATATAAACATTAAAGGCAGCATATGTAGGTTTTGTCAGTTGCTGTTGGTAAACGGACCCAGAGATAGGTGACAGTTAAGTTTCATTCGCAGGTTGTGTCAAATATTGATGCTCAGAAACATCCCAACCACTGTGAAACAATGAGGAAATAAGAAAATTTTATCTTAAATGTTATAAAATACACACAAGTCACAAATTCCCAAGGTGATGTTTTTAAATGTCTTGTTTTCAGTCCAGAATCCAAAGATATTAATTTTAATGTGATATTATACTGAGAAAAGCAATAGATTCATCCATTAGTCGAATAATTGTTGCAGCTCTATCTTCATTAATCAGTATATCATCATATATTTTGTAGTTTCATGTAGTTGTTTATTGTTGTTGCTCTTAGCCCACTTTTGGCAATAGACACACTTCATACAGACTCCCCATTAATGATTTTAATCATCTTTTGAGACAAAATATATGTTTCTCTGTTTGCAACACTTCATGTTAACCCCCTATTTACCATTTATAACCCCATTATAAACATGTGTAAGCATATATATATGCATAAGGACACTTATAAGTTTTTATAAATGTACAGAGTTTGCCAAAAAAAAATTGTGAGGCTGTGTAAATAAAAATCAAAATGAAATGCAGAATGAGATCATTTTTGAACAGTAAACATCTTATCTTTGTGCTGCATTTTATTGAATATAGGTAAAATATAGGTAGGCTGCAACAATTGGTTGACTAATCGATTAGTCGATCGACAGAAAAAAGTCAGTAATTGATTCAAATAATTCTTCATGCAAAAATGGGAGAATGCTGTTTTCATCCTCTCAAATATGGAGATTTTCTACTTTTCTTTTCTTGATATCACTATATATTAAACTGACAACAAAAAAAGGCATTTAGAGACATCATGCTTAGAAACTGGAACGGGCCTTTTGCACTTTTTTCCCAACATTTTATTGACCAAACAATAAATCAGTTAATAAAAAGAAAACAACCTGCAGATTAATTGCTAATGCAAATAAGTTTCTTTCACCAAGCCCCTGGAAGAGGTAGATAATAAATATGGTAATAAACACTGCTTCCAACTACATTATAGCTACTTTATTGATACATTATTAATAATGTTATAACAAATGATAGGAACCAACATTACAACAGAAAAACACACTGAAATATAAATGAATTTATTCCTGTTTATGGATCTAATAACATTAAAGGTAAAGCAAAGCCATAGATTTATCTAAACAGACTGCTTCCGTTGGCTTCGACTAAAAATTGATCCCGGGATGCTTTAGAATCGGACAAATCAATGCTCACACAAGCCTCCAAAGCAAAGCAGGATGGGACTAATTCTATTGGCATGAGGCCGTCATGCGTAGTGTTGCAGCTGTGTCTCAGTCTGTGTGTGTGTGTGTGTGTGTGTGTTTTCAGTGCTTTCTGTGTTTGTATCTTGTGAGGTAATATATAAATGTATAAATTGTTACAGCCACCAATGATTTGTTAGTGGTCCCCGCCCTCTTGTCTTTTGACACCGCATGTCATCGCCTTACTAGTTTGCTCTTCTCTTTCACACTCTCCCAGTTTCTGTCATCCTATCTTTTCCCAGGGTGAAGGAGCCTGGGAGATTGTGATTGACACATATCGCTAACAGAGGAGATCAAATGGCGCTGTGAGGACCCCTCCTCCCCTGTTGCTCGCTCCATCGCTGAACTCTCTGACCTGTCTGACCCGGGTGCATCTCAGTGGTGTAACAGCTCTGAGACTTGAAGCAGTGATACAAAATGTGCGCAGACACGGGATAAAATATAAGGATCACTGTGAAAATACATGCAGACACCATGTCTATGATGTCAGTTTGTGTTTGTGAGGTTTTATAAATTAACATAAATGTTCATATGCTGAGTATGTGCATGCATTTGTTTGTCTTCAGCAGAAGTCTCAGTATCTCACGGCTCATGCTGATTTTAAATGACTGAAACATTTGGTTGATCAGTGGCTCTGATTTGTTTTAGAGTACCAAACTTTTTTCAGGCTAGAAATGCCCTTTTTTAGATTTATCTAACATTAAAATACAAACATTAGAGTTCTAATCAGTTCTAATCAAATCAAAATAGATTACAACCATAAAGTCATGTGCTATTTTTTTGTCCATTTAAGGTTGTTTATCAGGGCTATTTCTAGAAAATAAAAAACTTTGCCATCATCAAAACTTTTCACAATTCAAATTAGGCTGTCAAAAGTGCAAATACTTTGATACTTTTTTAAATGTATGTGTTTAAAATGATACAATATCCATTAATTATAGTTTCAAAATACTGTTTTCAGCCTCTGAAATATGATTTATAGATATATTTATAGAAATAGATCCCCTGCTTTTTTCAGCATCTTTGAGGTTTGACCTAAAAAACATTTAAAGACATCATCTTGACTTTCAGAACCTGATATGGATATTTTTCACTATTATCTGACATTTTATAGACTGATTAATCGATTTATTTAGAAAATAATCGGCAGATTAATGGATAATGAAAATAATCATTAGTTGCAGCCCTTGCACCAGCCCACAGGAGGAGTTACAGTAGAATAAGTACAAGTACAAGTACATTATTAAACATTTAGATCTGCCTACAACTACATTATAATATGTTATAAACTGTAACAAGCATTAAAAAGTATACAATAGCCGTTAATTATAGAATCAAAACGCTGTTTTCAGCCTCTGAAACATTAAGATTTCCTGCTTTTTTCTGTTTTATATCAGATAAAACTGAACATCTTTGGATTTTGGACAGAAAAACAAGACATTTAAACATGTCACCTTGACTTTAAGAGAGTGGGATGGACATTTTTCACTATTTTCTGATATTTCATAGACCAATTAAGATAATATACAATAGGTTAAAACATGGATAGATAATAAATACATTAATAAACAGTTATATATTCTCAAAACTACATTATAGCATGTTATAAACAAGTTATATAACATGCATTTAAATTACACAATGTCTGTGAATTGTAGTAACAAATGTACCAAAGCTATTTAAAATATTATTGAGATGTTTATTTAAGACATCACTTCAGTCTTTATTCCCATGTCTGAAATTTGTCTTGAAGCAAAACCAGACTTCAGTGCCTTTTTTAGTTACTTTTTCTGTACCAGCACTGTGTGCAGGTTGTTCATTTTTTAAAAAGAAAGAATTTATCCTATTTTATGTGAGTAGGACTTTCCTTCTTTTTGCTGTGGTATCAAAAAAGGTTTTGAATATCATTTTTTATATTAGTTTAAATTTAAAATTCTGTTATCTTGACAACTCTACGCTCAAAAAATATAATATCTAATATAACACCACTGTTACTGATGTCATTTTATTATACAACTTCTTCAGAGGAGCACCATTCACAGCACAGCTTCATCATGCTGCCGTTGAAAATACAGAAATAATTATGCTGTTTACAACATCCTCCACAACACTATGCCATATTGGGAAAAAAGCAGCAACACAAAGCTCCATTTTCTGCGTTTGAGAAAAGGCCCTGATGATATTATTCTGTCTGTTATTCGTCCGGCCACGCACACGATGGGGTGACATCATCTTCGGTCAGGGCTTCAGGAGTTGTGGCTATTGTTAAATGATAATTACCACAGCTCATGAGGGGCCTCTATTTTTTATAACCTTGTGGTTGTGAGCACATTTCTGTGTAAGGGCAGCCGAGACTCCACACACACACACTAACACACAGGTTGAGAGTGGGGGCCGCGCAGCCCATACTGATTTAATTCTATCTGACAAAACCCTTTGGGGCGTGCAGAGGGAGAGAGGAAGATGGAGAGAGAGAGGCATGGAGGGAGAGGGGTGAGAGAGACGCTTCAGGGGCCTCTTCTGCCAACCACGGCAGTAAAGCGAAAGCAGGAGCTCTCCGTACACCCCCCCAAAGCCTCCCATGCACGAGAGTGGTCGCGAGGCCCATTAAAATGTGGATAAAATACAAGGTGCATGACAGAGGAGTTTGCCATGGGATAAGAGACGGAGAAAGAGGGAGAGAAGAGGGGAAGAGGTGGGGGGTGTTTGGCCTTCTCATGTTTTCTCCTGCCCGAGGTTTGATGGCCTAAAGCTGAGGTAGCAGAAAGCTTTATATGACATAGAAATAGATAGATAGATAGATAGATAGATAGATAGATAGATAGATAGATAGATAGATAGATGGTTTGTCAAAAATCATTGTCCAAAGTGTCCAAATTGTCTGATTTCAGCTTATCAAATGTTAATATTTTCTGATTTCTTTACTCCTCTATGACAGTAAACTGAATATTTTTGGGTTGTGGACAAAACAAGACATTTGAGGACATCTGCTTGGGCTCTGAGAAACACTGATCAATATTTTTCACAGTTTTCTGACATTTTATGGACCAATCAGCTAATGCATTAATCTAGAAAACAATCAACAGATTATTGATAATGAAAATATTTGTTAACTGTAGCCCCACTTTAAACTTTGCACTGTCTTTTTCCACTTATTTTTGCACAGTCTTGCTCTGTCTGTACATCTGTAGGCCCAGTGTTGAATCTGAAATGGTTGCACACTAAATGCATTTATGTGCACTATGTAGCATCTTCTTTAAGCCCTTTTATACTAATTTGTATATAAAGATATAGTTCTAAGAACAAAACCAGAATTTGTCTGGTTATGTGCATTTCTGCGGTTTTTATTTCACTCTTACTTTGGCAATAGAAACATGTTTTCTATTCCAATATAGATAGATAGATAGATAGATAGATAGATAGATAGATAGATAGATAGATAGGCTTTTAGCTCCATGTTTGAACATCTTTTCAAGTAAAAACTGGATCAAAATTAAGTTACTTTAACCCATTAACTAGTATTGTTGATTAAAATAAATCCCAATGTCACGATGGCACCTAATCACCATGCATCACTAATTTTTCAGTATACATATATTTTTAACCCTTTTTTATTTAACAAAAAAAGCCAGATCAAATTTTGATTGTCAGCTAAACATAAGCAGTCATAAAAGGACTTTACCAAATAAAATACTGTCTAAAATATGAGATAATAATAATAATTAATAATCATGTTGATGATAATGTTAAATAATATTACTTGCCTGTGATTTATCCTCTTATGTAAAAATCTGATGACAATATGGCCAAAATCCAGTGTGAAAAGTGTGTTTTATTTTAGTTTGACAACATTTTGTTTTTCTGCCGAACTTTTACGCATGATGTGAAGTTAAGATTTTTTTTCTACATGTGGGTGGAAATACTCCAACAATTTCTGTCTCTTTCCTCTCCAGTTTGATTCAGACGTCCTGCTGAATGAAGCAGTTTTAATTGTTTCAGATGTTAAACAGCAGCACGAGGAGGCTCCAGACAGATTGACTTGTAATAAATTCGGGTTCAAGATCATCCAGTCGAACGAGTGTTGCAACTGTGCGTCACTTACCGATAATTGCTTAACATAAAGGACAGTAAATAAAAACAAATCCAAGCAGCTGATGGTGATCCGGTTAAATATTAAGTCATTTTGTGATACAAAGACCGAGAAAACCACAAAAACTGCTTAAGGAGAAACGAAAACGAAACGCATTTTCTGATTCAATTAAGGTAAAACTGCGAGGAAAAGCTCAGTGAGAGTGGAAAGAGCTGTGTTAACCTGTGTGTCAGAGCGTGTGTGTGAGATAGTGTGTGTGTTTGCGTGTGTGTGTGTGTGCAGGACAACATTGACGTTGAATTTCAACATCCCGGCCGGCGCGGTGCAGAGAAATGGGTTAGTGGAGCGCGTAAAAAGTCTCCAATAAAGTTCATCAGCTAAACATTAAGGAAATTTACGAAAAAAGTTCCTTTTCTGTGCTTCATCCGATCTGATCTGATGCCAACCTGCAGCTCAAATGATTAAAGCTTTAATCAAACATCATGCGCCACTATTGCAATTATAGTCCAGCGGCTTTTGCGCATGAATTTGCAAAATTGGAGGCCTGTTCCACACACTCAGACTCAAACACACACACTCAGGGAGAGCCAAATAAACTTTTACACATTTATAGAGTCAGGTGCAGAGAGAACCAACCACACACACTCCGACCGGCTGAGAAAAAGTGACAAAAACAGCTTCAGAAAAAACTTTCAAGGGCAAATGCGGGGTAAACCCTGCCGTTATGCGTGTACGTGTGTGAGTGTGTGTGTTTAGCGGGATGAAGCTTGGGGAAAGTGCGGTGTGTTTGGAGCAGTGGGATGGTCTTACCTCGCATGGTGTTGGCGGTGGAGCTGGTGCTGAGGCTCGCTTCCCAAAGCAGCAGTCATGAAGAAACAAACATAAACACTTAAAAAAGGGGGGGTGAGGATGAGGAGGGGGACTGATGCAGGAGGTGGAGAAAAGATCCTCGGTTTTTAAAAATAATAACAACAACGAAAAGAGTGCAGATGATCTGCGTCGACGTCCACTGGCTGCCCTAAGTGGAGGCGTCTCTGCGCTAAAAGCATCCCAGAGCGGGGCGCAGGGAGGCGGGCTGAGGTCGATCGGTGCGTCGGTCGCTGCTGCGCTCTGGTCGTGTGGTCGCGTTTCTCATGACATCTGCGCTCTCACCTCTATGTGAGGGTTTCACTGTTTTCTGCGGGCTGACGGAGGGAGGGAGGGAAGAGCGTCTAGGAGAGGCTTTACCCGGCGGCCCCGATTGGACTGGAGCACTTTCCGCTCCTCCCACTCTCTCCTGCTCAGCCTCCTCCAGCCCGGAGTCAGCACACACACACGCACACACACACACACACAGGGTGAGCGCACACTGCTGTTTGGAATCAAACACCCTGCCTGGTGGAGAGAGGAGATTATTTATTCCTCTTGGTGACATTCCAGTTTTATTTGTTTGAAATTTCTCATTAACATGTGACAATATCTTTTAATCCAGAAGTGTCAAACTCATTTTAGTTCATGGGCCACATACAACATAATTTATAGGTTTTTTTTCTGTTGCTAACATACATCAGTTGAAAGTGAAATCACATAGAACCTCTTTAAGGAACAGTTCTCATCATAGAATGAGTTTGTGGTACTACCAGAAGACCAGTGCTCACGTAACTTGTCACATACTCATGACAAAAACTACTAGTTTATCACCAAAGATGTGAGGTGTGTTATTCAGTATGACTGTTTGCATGTATGACAGATTTTAGTTTAGAATCCACAGTTATCCAGGATAATTGATTATGCATCAACAGCAACAAAGAACTAATCTGGCTGCTCTGTGTAATTTGAAGTTTTTTAAGGTCTTGTTGAGCAGCACTGGACCAGATCACTGGACAGTTCTCCAGTCAGTGAAACTGAAGTCAGTGTGGACCGATCTGTGAGTCATTTTCCATTGCTTTCACACAAAATGCATTCAAAATCCATCAACTCTTTTCTCATTCATACTCCACCACCTGCAATTAGGCACAGCACTTATTTTCACTGTCAGTTACTGTCAATCTTTTGATTATATTCTCAGTTAAAAAATGTTTGGTATTCAAAAGGTCAGAAATGGTGAAAATGATCATTGTTTTCCAAAGCCCAAGATGAGGTCCTCAAATATCTCGTTTTGTCCACAACCCAAAGATATTTTGTTTACTCATATATGAGGAGTTAAGAAACTTTTGAAAATATATATATAATATTTTATATTTTTTATGTATTTTTTTTTACTTTTTAAATATATTTATATGTATTTTTAAATATAATTTATATTTTTTCTTAAAAATTACTCAGAAAACTTAATGGCTTATTAAAATACTAGCCAATTAATTTAATCATTCATTCATAATCATTTAATAATACAATGCTCAATTACAAGTAAAACTACTGGTCTAACAAAATACTTAGTAAAAGTCAAAAATCAGTGTCCAAAATAAAAGCACCAAGTAAAAGTACAAAGTTTTCCTCTCAAAAACTACTTAGAGTATTAGTCACTTTTTAACCATTGATGGTTAATGCATTATCAATAGCAGGCATTCAATCAAAAGTAGTTGTTTCTCCAAATCTGATATTTAAATTAGCCCTGCAATGATTAGTCCATTGAAATAAATCATTTTTGATTAAAAAATATCAAATTTGGTTCCAGCTTCTTAAATGTAAAGAATTCTTACTTATCTATGCCACGGTAAGTGAAGGGTCATTGGCTTTTTAACTGTTGGTTGGGCAAAAGAAGCAATTTAGGGAAATTTTGATGAGCATTGTTCACAATTTTTCAACATTTTATAGACTCATCAATTACTCATGAAGCAGACCAGCAGATTACTTTACTGCATTTACTGTAAAATAGAAGTATGATTGTGCAGGTTAAAAGTGACTATTGAGCACCACATTTTCTAATATAGAAAAGTTATAAAATACATTGGGCTGAATAAGAGAAAATAAGAGAAATGCTGAACCAACTTTTAAAATACCACTTCAGTTGGTTAACAAGTTGTATGAAAACAACTGCTTTAAGACAGATGTACTTAATAATCTGATTACATTTAAGTCAACAGTTTGCATTAATGTGACCTAAATTTGAACTTAAGTTTCCACTTTCCATCTGTTTATCCAAAAGTAAAGTACTGCTTAACAACCTAATAATATGGTTTTAGGAAAGGTAGTTTGTTTGTTTGTTTGTTTGTTTTTCTAAAGTAAACTTGGTGTGTTACTTCAGTTTGTTAAATATAATGGACATAATATGACTCAATGTATCAGAACGTTTTTGTGCAGTGAATTTACAAAAACTTAAACAACACAATTTAACCAATTCAGACAGACCGTTAATATTTATATTACATAATATATTATTTGATCACAAAATATAATTTTGTCTTGCATTGGACTTAACCTTCCTTCTGAGTTACCAAGATAAAACATGACTTCAACAAGGGAGGGGAAATTTGGAAGAGACATGGACGTCACATATATAATCCTAAGAGAAACCTAACTGACACAATTTTACTGACATGAAAACAATCCACAAAAATAGAAGGTTATCACTAAAGCAGAAATCTGAATGGGACTCATTCAAAACATTACATTACTTTAACTACTACTGAAATACATTTTTTACAGTGTATGTGCACTCATGCAAAGATATTTGATTGTTTTTTCATTGCTTTCAGTGTACTTACAGAACAAATAGACATTACAGCTAAGAACAAGGATAACAAAGCTGAACAATAAAAGTAAAGAGTAGACAGGACTGTTATGTACACAAGAACATCAAAAAGATATACACCTATTTTTTTTACATATATGTACGAGAGGCCCTGATAACAAATAATATCAATAAAAACTTTACAAACAAGTCAAGTGTTTGTAGCTTCACACATAGTGCAAAAGAAACTGATATTGAATGGATATACATGGAGTGGATAATTATGTGGAGTATATAAATATGTATGTGTCTGTATGTATATATATACATATATATGTAGGGACTCAAAGATCTTATGTCACAGAAAGAGGAGCAGCTCAGATAACACGAGTTGTCTCAGGTGTCTCAGGATGGTTTTCAGGGTGGGGTCCTCTTCTTCCTCTGAGAAACACTGAAATACTGACCTGGAAAATGAAAGAGTCGGTTCATGTTATAGACCTCTGTACTGTACAATGACTGACCCAGTGTAGGCTGCAGGGTATTTAAATTTATGTGCAGTACACTTATTAAACATATGAGGAAGGAAGAACGTGTCTATAAAGAGATAGTTTGAATTTTTTTTCTGAAGTGGGGTTGTATGAAGCACTTATCCATCTCATATAATCAGTTTACATACAGTTGATGGCGGTCGACAAGTTCTGAGTTTGGAGAGGCTGCAAAAGTACCAGTGTAAGAAGCTAAGTACTGGACTACTATCCGCAACAAAACGCATTTTAAGCACCAAACGAATCGATATCAGTTTAAGTGTACGCTATAATTAGAATATTATCACAGCTTTACCTTGCTGCCAGACAGCCTTTTCTGACGTGAAACTGCTGTTGTAAAAGCCAAATATCGCTAAATATCAAGCTACCAGACTTCACTGGTGAAATCAGTGACTTTTTGCTTGCAGAACATGGGAGTCGCTGATCTACTGCTGCCTTGATTGGTTAGTTTGTTAGTTTGTGTTATTGTGCAAGTTTTGCATTTTAAAAGGTTAGTTCGGATTCACTTAAGTCACATAATCACCCTAACGAAGTACCCAATCAATGGCAATCCTGTGTTCTGCGAGGTAAAATGACTGTTTTACACCATGGAGTTTGGCTGGTTTTGAGAGAGTGATATCTGGCTTATATAATTGTGGTTTTCTGTTGGAAAAGGCTGTCTAATGGTAAGGTAAAATAGCAAAAATATTCTACTCTATTCTCAAACTGATCACTATAAGCGACAATTATTATAACTAAATTTTTCTGCATTTTTCATGCAGATTACCATCTACTTGACATTTGTATATTTGTTACATCAATATAAAGGAATTCAGTGGACAGCTTTAGTATATACTGAATTTTATTGACTGTTTCAAATTACACCAGCTGACTGAAATGTTACTGTACAAATATATATAGTCAGTTTGTCAGAAGCTTTTCCTTAAGAGAAAATGTCTTTCATGATTTTAGAACCAGAATCAGAAATATGTTATTGATCTCCAGGGGAAACTGGTCACATTACAGATGCTCCCATAGAAGAAGACAAAAATATATAAGCATAGAGCAATTATGAGAAAATAGAAAATAAGTATGGAAAAATATGTACAATCAATATATAACAGAAACTCTAGAGCAATATTTTCAGTATGTATGCGTCACCAGGCTCATGTAGCCAGGTAAAAGTAGATGGGTTACTGCAAGGCAAAGTATCACAGAAGTTAAGTAAAAAAAATATAATAATCCTAGTATAAGTTTTTTATCCACACGTTGTCATGTATAAAAAGATCCAAAATTTAAACAGTAAGCAATCTGCTTGATTACTTATACTGAATTATTCTAACAGCATTTGTATAGGAATGATTCTGTCCCAAACCTTTGACGGTAGTCAATGGCGAAAGACAAATAATATTTTGTTTCTGTTTGAATTGTGCCTTGATTTACCGTGAAGTTTGTCAGCTAAAAGAAAATATTACAAGACAAGGAAGTCCCACTTTGTGGTAGTTTTTTTGTAGTTTAGTTTTGTGTAAAACCACTCAGTGAACTACCCCTCTCATCAATATTCATCACCAACACCAATATCACTGTCCCTTGTAATGTTATTTTACCTGATGCGTTTTATCAGTGAGTCCTGGTCCTTTTATCAGCCTTTTATCACATCACCATCAACACACAAAAACTCACAGACATCGTAGCTTCAGCGACCAGCATTAGCTTTTGGAGGAAAAAAGACAACATGTTACTCATGTGACCGTTAGATATGTAGTCTTTCTAACTATCTTCACAGTTTGAATCTTGTGAGTTTCTTGTCTTGTAAAATTATCTTTTAAATTAACAAACATCACAACACAAGTCAAATGGGATCAAAATATGTATTGTCTCTCGCCATTGACAAAG
Source organism: Lutjanus erythropterus (assembly GCF_056507025.1). Taxonomy (NCBI): domain Eukaryota; kingdom Metazoa; phylum Chordata; class Actinopteri; order Lutjaniformes; family Lutjanidae; genus Lutjanus; species Lutjanus erythropterus. The sequence goes on along the minus strand of NC_139326.1, from coordinate 28,756,381 downwards.
GTACCTAATTTTCTCATGGTGGTCCACTGGAAGGGACTCTCTATATGCAGTTAATCACTGTAAGAGTGGTCACAATAAGCAGTTTCCACTGTGTAGCCTGCACTAAAATACATTTTGCTGCTGACCCTGTCCAAGGCAGTACATTGCTTAATTTCCTACACCGGTACTCCTCCTGCTTCTCCAAACTGTGGGTGAATCAATCGCCATCTACTGTAGGTAATACGCTGACTTTAGTACCACATGCAGCCTCACCTCAGATAATCCAAATTATCCTTTTAGCACACTTGTACAGTCATGGTGCTTTGAATTGCTTCACCTTCTGATGGGTTGTTACAGTAGAAAATGATATAATATGTGCACCAACTATGAGATAGCATTTTTAAGTGCTTGCTAGACATCTGACTGTCCTTAAAAGAGCCAACAGTATGATCTTTTTCAAGGTTAAACAGGGACAACTGAGCCTTTAGACTTTTTTACTGTTACTTTTAAAACACTGGTAATCACAAGGGTGCACCCTGACTGACTAAGACACTAAGCCCACCAGGTTTTCTTTGACCCTGGACCTGACTCCTGGTGACCTTTTGCGCCACTCTCACTGAAATATTCTCCCAAAATAAAATCTGATTGTGTCATGAATGTGTAGAACTAAGTTTCTGTCCTCTCAGAGCTGAAAAGAGAGGCTCCTGTCACTCACGGTTAACATCACGCCCGACGTTCAGTGTCTGTCATTAGAGTGGTTTTCTGAGAGATAAACCCTGTTGGAGCTTCTGTCCATGTGTGCAAGGTAGGAGAGAGGCAGGTGCGGGTGAGAGGCACTTTCACCCCCGGTCTCTTTTAGCCTCTTTAGCTGTGGCCCAGGGAGGGAGAGACACACAGAGAGAAACAGAGAGAGAAACTGCCCCGAGCACATCTCCACTGACCTACATTTCATCTGTCGCTTTTTTCCACTCTTCCCTTTTTTTTCCTCCTCTTATTTCTCCTGTACCAACAGCTCCATAATTGTGATGTAATGACCAAAGCAAGCGTGATAAAATCCCAGACTGGTCAGGATGAAATGGTCCTGAAGACGGGCAGACAGAAGAAAGAGATAAAGAAAAGAGGAGACAGTGAAAGACAGACAGGGAGGGGGTTGAAATGAAAAGAGGAGGGGGTAGTTAGCACTTCAAAATACAATAAAGGTTTCATCCCCTCTTGTCAGAGCAATAAAATGTGTCCTTATATGATCTGTATGCTACATGGACTTGAATCCATCTGAGGGCTGGGGACTCCATTAAGAAGGATTACCCCTCATTGCAGAGTATTCATTCTTCTCCCAGAGCCACACAGATAGCAGAGAAATTACTTTAAACATGACCAAATATGTACCTCGTCTGCTAAGCAAGGATCATGGGAAAAAAACGAGAGGAAGAACATAGTGGTTGTGTTTGATGAGATATACTGAGTGGAGGCTGCTCCGTCCATATGGTGGTAAAAGAGGGAGGAAGGGAGCAGGAGAAGCAGACCGGGCCATGCCTAAGGGCTGAACTTGAAGAAGGAGAAAGCAGCACTCTGTGCCGAGATGGGATCTGAGGTCCTTCTGCCTTTATGTTTCACTGTCTGTTTCTATTGGCTGCCTGATTGCCTACTACATCTCTGTCTGTCTGTCTACCTGTCTGTCTGACAGTCATCCGGCATTGAAGGTCAAATGTATACTGACTGATTGGCTGACTGTCTGTGAATTTGTTGTCCATCATTTTCTGTTTGCTTTCTTCCTTCCTTTCCTCCCTTTTTTTAGCCATGCTGGCGGCGTGGCTTGAGGCATGGCGATGTTGATGTGACGGTCGGTCCACCGCTTTGGTCCAGTCTGAAATATATCAACAAATGTTGGATGGATTGCCATGAAATTTTGGACACTCATCTTTCCCAGAGGAAGAATCAAAATGACTGTGATGATCCATTAAGTTCTCCACCAGCACCACCATGAGGTCAACATTTTAATCAATCCAATATGACAAAATACCTGAAAAAATTCCCATCAGCTTCAGCTGGACTGTGCTGTTTTTAGTGTCAATTCCATTTCACACTGCACTGCAACCCTAAATGTATGTATACATTACCTGGAGGAGCTGTCTGTGAGAATGCAAATGTCATAATCAGTTGGACTGGACATTAATTGGACTTTACCTTGCTAGCTACCTAGTAGTTTGCGCAGTCCAACTGAGCTAGCCTGGCATCCCTAGACTGGAATCTCTCAGTTAATTTGTGATTTCTAAGGGGCATTATCAGCTGGTGCAGCCCAAAATACCCCTGCAAGTTGGATAGCTCTGCAACCAATCAGAACAATGAAACGTGTGCTGTAGCACTGAGTGACACATGCAAGTTGGGGCAGAGCTTCATTTTCAAGCAGAAAAAAAAACATTGCAGGATGTACAGTAGTACAACTGAACACAAAAATGTATTTCTGAAAACATTTGAGGTGAAATATAGGCCAGTCCTGAATGGGTCCAGTTTGCAAACCCACCCACAAAGCTGAGAACCAGAACCAAACCCTAACCCAGTTATTCCTAAATCGAATCTGCACACGCCTGTGACTGTGAATATAAGCCCCATGACCTCACCTTCACCTGTGATTAAACACACATGCATGGTCACTCACTTGTCACTGATAGTTTGCAGCTATCAAAAGCTAATACTTTATTAAACTTTTTACAAGCAGCAAAGGAACTGTCAACTTGATAGCACCAAAATCTTCCCTAACACCACTGACAGGAAATTAACGGTTACAAAGAACCGATCAAGTGATATCAGCCGATACAGTTTAGGACTCGTTATCACTTGTTACTGTCAGTTTACTCTATTGTGCACCTCCTGCACTCCTGCTGTGTTCGGGGAAACAACTTGTTTCAAAAATTAATTGTATATTAAATAGGAGTTCAACCTATTTAACTCACTATTTGGATTGCTGTACTCATTTTTGCACACGCAAGCATTATGGTTCCTTTGAGACCCTACCTGCTACACAGAAATGTTGTTTGTTGTTGTTTGTTGTTGGAGCGGACATGAAATGTGGTTAAACCATATTCATCAATAGGTGTGCACTTAGTTGCCTTAAAGTATAGTTTCATCTTTTCACAGTTAGTATCCATACAGTAGGTGATCTGATTAGAGTTTAAAGCACCTTGCTGAATTAATCTTCTCTTAGCATACGAGGGAAGATGTCAGTACGTAAATATTTTTGCTATTAATCCTTAATCTATGTGGATTGAGTTAGAATGAATTCATGCAAGCAAATAACATAATCTGGACTCGTTCATCTTTGAGTTTGGATATTATGCAGAGGGAGCAGAACGTAAAATTCAACTCAAACAGAGCAAAAAACACCGAACCAGAGCTACCCTGATTATTGGGAGTTGCCAAGTGCATCCTCACACACACGTACACACACACACACACACACACACACACACACTCACACACACACACACACACACACACACACACACACACACACACACACACACACACACACATCCATAGTATCTCAACAACAAAACAATACTTCAGCCCGGTATTGTGTGAACAACAGTATACCAGTGGAGAGGTATGACTGTGTGCTGAAAGATGAGCAAAAACAGCTACCGTGAAGAGAGCAGGATATGATAGCCTTGTTTCTTTTAAGGCTGTTCATTCATACCAGTCAGTGCTGCCCTTGAATCGACCACTAGGAAGTTAACTTATATATAATTAGATAAGTTTCCTCTTGAAAATAAGAAATTAGGCCACAGGTCTCTGAGGAATCTCCCTCTCCAATCTGACGACATGTTCCACACTGCCTCTTATTTTCCCCTGAAACAAGCAGGTGATTTTTCACTCTGAAACTATATGTGTGTGTGTGTGTGTGTGTGTGGGTATGAGCACGTGTTTGCGACTTTGTGAATGTGTTTGTGTGTCTGTGCACGTGTCTTTTCATGCATTTTTTAATATGTATATGTGAGCATGACCGTATATGTCAAAGACAGGCTGTTTTTGCTGGTGCGACATAAGGAGGCTGCTCGTTTTTCTCTTTCATTTCCACCCAAATTGTTTCACGTATATTACCTCCGTGTAATGTGACATTGACACATTGACATGTCAAGTTGAGAGCTCCGAGAAAGAAAAAAGAAAAGCCAAAGAGGGAGAGATGAGAGATGGAGAGAAGAGGACAGAGAAAGGGAGAGGCAGAGATTGAAAATACACTTGAGAAATTTGCCGAGAGATACCACAAGTGACATAGGCAATTTCTGTAGAAAAATTACTTCATCATAATTTCAATCCCAAAAAGAATTGAAAGGAAAGCCCTGAAGGAGGAAGGCCAAGTCACCTTGAGAGGCATTAGGGGAAACACTTACCCACCACACACACACACACACACACACACACACACACACACACACACACACACACACACACACACACACACACACACACACTCTCCCTCTCTCTCTCTCTCTCTCTCTCTCTCTCTCTCTCTCTCTCTGAATATGGCTCAGTACAATTTTACGTCTTCATGCAAATCAAAATTTTTATCCTCACGTCTTCCTGTAATGAGTTATTCCATTATTTGTATTCAGACACTTTCTCTGAGCCCCTATCTGTGTTAAGTGCTCTGAGGTTCTACGTAGAACCATTTGCTTCTGAAGAACCTTTTTTTCTTTGCAAGACTAATGGCTCTATTAAGAGCTTTTTTCATCCTAAAACACTTTTTGGAAGGAAGAGTTCCTTAAAGATTGTTGAAATCGTAAGAATCGTAAGAACTCTTTAGTGTGTTCTAAATAAAACCCTTGGAATATACAAAGGTTCACTATAGAACCCCCTAGGCATGTTCTAGATAAAATCCTTGGAATATAAAAAGGTTCTCGGTAGAACCACCTTGGTGTGTTCTACATAAAACTCTTGGTGTATGCAAAGGTTCTTGGTAGAACCCCCAGTGAGGGTTTTGAACCCTTGGAATAAAAAAAGATTCTTAAGAGAACACTGTGAGGGTTCTTGTTAGCAAACCCCCAGCAAGGGCTTTGGGTGGAACTATTACATCATAGTTGTCTGTGGAACCTCTCATAGAGGGTTCTGGATGAAAGATTATTCATGTATGTCTGTAAGGGTTCCAAGTGGGTTCTACCATGTACTAAAAGGGTTCTCCTGTGGGGACAAGCTGAAGAACCCTATATGGTTCTCGTTAGCATCTTTATTCTTATAGTGTATGTCAGTATCAGAGTTAAAAATATACAACCTATTAGTCTGGCTGCTACTATTACCAGCATCATCTAATCAAAGCTTTATATAGAACCAGTGGTTCAGACAAACAGTTTCATGTCTCTACCTCACAGTGCCAATCATCAGATTTTAATTGGATTTCTCTATTATCTGTTTTTTTTCACACAAAGCCATTAAGATATTAAATCTAGTTTTACTTTGAGTCAGTCATTTTCCCCTTCTCTACTCTCTCCTTGTTCCTCTTAATACACACACACATATATATATATATATATTTTTTTTTTTTCGGCAGGCATATCGAATATGCCTCTGTAGCCTGAGGCCCTCTCTCAAAATAATTTAGTCGTCGTTGATTTCTTTGGGAGAGCTTAATAAACGTTGACGTTGAAATGGGGAGGAAATTGCAAACTGGGACTGTGTATGTGAGGAGGCTTTCATGTTCAGGGCTACTTGATAGTTATGTTGATTTTCTGAAGTGGTTAGTAATGATATAAACCAAGGGAGGATACAGCAACAGCTTTGCAAATCAGCTTCTTCGTTTAATATTCACTGATGGTTCGTGAAAGAAGGGCTGGCCTGCAGAGAGACACTCCCTGACATTTAAGTCTTTATTGAAGAGCACCATGGTGTCTGATCTGTGTGTGTGTGTGTGTGTGTGTGTGTGCATTTTTAGCTTTTCAGGAATAATTAGAGATCATTTTATGTCACATCCTGGACTGTCGTTTTGTGTAATGTGCAGTCAAAATCATATTTCATTCCCAGTTCTCTTAAACAGGCATCAGAGAGTTGCTTGAACAAATTCGATACAGTTAGTTATCTGTTAAAATATTAGTCAGTAGCCTAATCCAACTATCATCATATTAAAGTAAACAAGTAAGAATTTGTTTAACCTAATATAATGTTTTATGCTTGTTGCAGGTTTATTGATTGTCTAGCGAAATATTCCTTCCTTCGTTATGATGAATACAAACTTAGATTAATAGCGGTAATTGTGCACATTTTGATGTCCTTTGTTAAATATGTTATTCACACTTTACACTCAAACTTAAAGCAAAATTTTATGAACTGTAAATTCTGTAGCTTGTGTTTTTTACCCACACACCATCCCCGTCACCAGCGTCACCACCTACACTCTCAAATTATGTTTCAGAACTGGCAGTCATAGTTGTAATATTGACAGGTTTGCAAGCTAACTGGATTTCTGTGTAGCTAATATTAGCAGGTGGTCTCACCTCTTTCTTTAAATTACATGTCTGATACTTGGATACTGGCAGCATTTTCAGCTGGAAGACATAACTTGTATTGTATTGTGACACTTATACTTATTTTTCTTCTTACATTCAGTGCTATTTATTCATGGATCATGCGATTGTGTGTATGTGTGGGTACGTGATCAACAGACCTTTAGCTTGTCCACAGCTAATCTTGAACGCCTCCAGACCAAGCAGCCTAATTTTTTGTGTACATTCATGACTTCATGCTGAAGGACCTCTGTGATTCACAGTTTTGGAAAAACTTGAAAGCCGCTTCCATGCTGGCGACAGCTGTGGCCACGGGTATCATGGTTTCCAGTCATTCCATTCTTGTGAATGCGATACTTCAAGAATGGAATCATACATTTATAGTGATAAATTCGATTTTGCCAAATAATACACTTGATGCCTTTTATTAAATTCCTTCAAAGTTGCAGGTCAATATCCAGTCAGTTCCATATTCAATTCCCTCAAAGTTCATTCATACATTATATGAGTCTGCTCAGACATGGATGTAAACTGAAACTTGACAGGCTGCATCTGACAGTTGCGGTGACATTGCAGTAGGTGTTTCACCATCTGTTGACTGGTGGTGGTTCTGAGTTCACACTTCACGTTCAGTTTTGGTGTGAGTTGCCAAATTTTAGATATATCAGTTGTAGAAACGTCTGTCTTCTCTCAAATACAATGGAACAAAATAGTCCTTGATTGGTGGTGCTGAAAGTACAAAAAATACATTTGGAAAAACTCAACAGCAATGTGTCGTTCCAGAAATAATGATGAAGAGGCTCAAGCTTGTGACAGTGCAGGATGTAAACATTAATGGCGTCCTACTATCATCCTGTGCACAGTGGTACAGTTAGCAGGTGTAGTTTGGTAGAAAGAAACTGCAACTGCTCACAACAAGATCTGTGGATTATCTTGAGTAATCGGGTCACAATTTCTGGAAACAAACACTATTGTTGAGTTTTTTAAATGTATTTTTTTTTAGCACTTTGAGCACTACAAGCCAAGTGTCATGTATTTCCATTATATTCAGGAGAAGGCTGACATCTCCATGGATGATATCTCCAAAACCAAACAACTCACACAGAAACAATCTATATGAATAAACAGCACCACAGGTAAATGGAAAAATTGTAAATATTTTGGATTTTGGGGTGAACTGTCCCTTTAAGCTTTTTTTCCTTCGTTATTCTCTTGAGGCACCACTGGCTTGATTTACAGTAATCCCTCTCATCAAAACAAACAGATGTATCTTTTATAACCACCTCATCTCATAGCCCTTCCTATTCCTAACGGTTGACCTCTGACCTCCACCCTATCTGTAGGTGTCCAGTCTGGGGGGGCTTTTTCTAGAAGACCAATAATGGAGCCCTGGGGGACGCCACCCAGAGATCCTCTTACTGTCTGTCGCACAGGGGCAGCACTAAGCACTATAATCTGAAGGGAGGGGGAGCGATCATCTGTGTGTGTATGTGCGATGATGATGGGGTTGGGGGTGGGGGTGGGACTGGGCGGCGTGTTTTTAACCCCTCCCTCGCTCACATCCTCGTCCCCCCTCGTTAATCTGGAGTCTAGCATGTGGATTAGTGGACACTCTGCAGCACCACTGTTTGACAGAACACAGCGTTTCCTACAGAGCATATAAGATTACGTCTTTAAGCAGTTTACACTCACAGCTCGGTGAGAATATTGGAGTTAGCACATTGGCTAATGACATCTAGTGTAATCAGAGTGCTGGTGCGTGCTTTAATGCTGCGTTCTGATGTATATATGTGAGCGTAAGAGCACATCCTGCGGTCTGCGTGTTAAAGTGAGATCATGCATGTCTTTCCCAACAGGTGTTATGAAATTTTCCTTTTTCTTGTTCATCCACTGGGTGCCAAATAACTCCCTATCCACCAAACACACCCCTACCACCCCCCACAAACACACTTGCACACATTCACACACAAACACGTACAGCTTCATCATGTTAATACGATCATCACCTTTAGCGTTGGGGTGGATGATTTGACATCTCTCTTTGTTTGGGCTGAGGTAAAATGAGTCTGTTAGTCTGTTAATCCACCAGGATTAAGAAACAACAACAATCCCCCATGGAGTGTGTGTGTGTGAGAGAGAGTGCAGTACAGTATGTGATGTCTGAATTTTGATTTTGACCCTCCCGTTCCTTCAAATTTAGAAATCAAGAGAGAAATATTACTTTAAAGGTTTGATGTAATAACGTGGTAGGGTGATGATGATGGTGATGATGATGAGTAGTAGGAGGAGAAGAATGGATGTTGAGGGAGGGGTATAGGGTAGAAGAGTGTAGGGATTAGTTGATATTTCCCTGGCATTACGTACGCTTTGGCGAACATCTACTTAAGTCCTGCCTTATGCGCCGCTGTCTGGAACACACACACAAAAAGCCCTCTGTCCCATTCACACACACAAAGACTATTAGTACAGTCCAGCTCATCCTCTCAATGCGTAGAAGAAAAGAGAGAAAAACATGTTAAGTCTTTGTCCTCCTCTGTCTGGGCCTATTCATTCTCCCATACATGGGAGGAAGAGTAATGGGGAAGAGAGAAAGAAAAAATTGGAAAGACATAGATGATGATTTGTCCATTGAGGTTTATGGTTGAGATGGTAAACACTAAGTTACTACAGAGCAACCTCAGTGAGTCTGGATGTGTACTAACCTTAACAAAAGAATGGCTGCTGTGCCTAAAATAATAGGGTTGTGTATTTACAATATCACTGATCATGTATGTGACTGGATTCACTGAAATTGTAAAAATTTGGTCAGAAACTGCACTGATTTCACCATCGATAGATAGTTTTGATACCTTACACTGCAGATAGGATGTTTTTTGTTAGTATGGTAGAATCATATTAATTATATTGGCAGAATATTCATAAGTATGTTTTCATTACGCTACTTCCTAACATACAGTGAGAGAGCACACTTGAGCAGATAGAGACCAAAAAAAATGTCCAGATACACTCCAAGCGATGTTGCAGCAATACTGCTTGTGATTTCTCCATCTGCAAATAAGTAATATCGGTGTTGAAGTTATTCATTCCTAGCTAATCTGTTTTTCTTAAAGGAGGAATCTATGATATATTTGCTGTAATAAATTATAAAACGATCACAATATGTTATCAGAGGTCATGGGAACATGCTAAGTTGAAATATTTTCTCTGACAACAACCCTATAGTAGCAGTGTACACCTCTGAAATTTCTACTCTGGGTCGGAATAACTGTTTTTCTAGGTTTCACATTAATTAGAAGTCAAATTAATGCCAAATAATGAGCGTCAGTCATCAAACTCAAAGTCATATCAGTTTTGTTTTCAGGACTATGGGCTTATCTTCATACTGACAGACAATTGACAGTCAGACAGCTGATCAACTTACAGTGGAGGACTCGTTACTTGTTATTGTCAGTTTATATTGGTGCTCCTGCAGCCTCGTGCAGCCTGCCTGAGCTTCAACTGAGCCTGAAGAGGAGGGAGTGGGATAAACAACCATAGATTGTACACTAAAAAGGATTTCAACCTATTTAACCTATACAGTCTATGGGTTCACCCCACACTTTAGACTGCTGTACTCATTTTTGTATGTGCCATTGCTAGTTTACTTATTTGTGACTCCCAGATTTCCGTTCAAACCATTCATATAAGATGTGTCACTTCTCAGCCACGAAAATTCATCTCTCATCATCCATGTAGACTGCAGACTGAAGGGAAAACAGAAATCGATTTTGACCAAAACCTTTTTATATTCCAAGGATTTTTATCTAGAACACACTCATTGGGTTCTACAGAAAACCCCTCAAAGATTCACAAAGAAAAAGGTCTTAAAGGATTTCCACAATCCTTTTTCTTCCAAAATGGGTTCTTCAGATGAGAAGCGTTCTTAATTAAATCCTTAGTCTTACAAAGAACCCTTAACAAACCCTTTCTGCAAAAACAGCTTCTTCAGAGGCAAATGGTTCTTGGTAGAACCATAGCTCTTCAGGAGGAACCCTTTTGGAACCATTATTTCCAATAGACTTATCCATTAACTGACTAATCATTGCAGCTCTATTATCAGAGGATTCATGCACACAGATTCATTCTCACAGTCTAATGATGGCTAAACAATAGAATATAGGTTATAAGCAGACACTGTAAAGTGTAAAAGTTCATAAATGGTTAATTGATGATTGCCCTCCTTACTAGCGACTGAGATCAACTGAAAATTTAATCAGAAATTCCAAACACAATTGTTATTTACATAAAAAATGCCAGTAATATCTTGCAGTAAAGACATAAAATAAAAAGGGCTGGATGCTAATATCCTGCTGCATGTTTTGATGCATATTCTCAGTGCTATTCTCTGATATTAAAGTGATAATTTAATGTGTCTGCTGTCCTCCTCCTGGGATTTTTCCAGTGCTCTCTCCTCTGTTTCTTTTGCTTTACATACTGTACTTAGCCATCGCTCTCTCTTTGCTTTAGTGGCTGCCACTTCCAATCTCTCCTCTCCTCCCATCCCTTCCCCCTTTTAACTCATTCTGAATTATCCATAGCCGCATCGCTCCCTCACTTTCCCTCCTCTCCCCCTCTCCATCCCCCTCTTTCCTGTCTGCATGTTCGCTCGCCTGCGCTCTGTCTCTCGTTTCCCCGTCTCTTCCCCCCTCTTCTCTCAATTTGCTCTCTTACTTTATGGCAGCCTTTCACTTTCTGCATCCTCTCTCCTCCTCGTCTCCCCCCCTCATCCCGCTCTCTATTCCCCTCTCACTCTCTCTGTTTCTCTATGTCTCTCACTTAGTGTAACTGTAGGATATAGGTCAGCAGGGCGGCTTGGCTGACTCGTGTCTAGACTCAGCCTCAGTCTTGGGGGCATGCAGTCACACAGCAGAGCACATTGACCAGCACAATCACCGCACCACACTGGAGCTCCATTGACTGCCTGCCTGCCTGTGTGTGTCCGTGGATAACACACGCAAATACACACACACACACACAGACACACATATACACACAGGAAGGAGGAGGAAAAGAGCTGAGGGGCAAAGTTCTTATAAGGAGGCTTCGCAGCACGCTGGGCATTACCAAAAACATTAACGCCATCTGTGAAGAGAAACAGAGTGGTAGAAATGTCAGTGTAAATGCCATTAGTTGGGAGTTGATATTTACAACAGGGCAAACATGACCACGGGGCGCTCCTTTAAATTGATCTGAAATTTTCAAGCGTGCATAAATGCAAATTCAGTGCTGATGAAAGGAGTGTTAATGTGGCATTCTGTAAAGTTTCCTTTGTTGAGTTAGATGGATATTATTACCCAAAAAATATGAAATGGAAATGAAATTGGATATGGCGTTTGTGTGGCTGTCTGAGCTGAATGCACTGTAACCACGTCTGTGTTGGAGTGTTTTAAAAGGGGGGTCGGCAGCTGTATGGCAGTGGGTGCTGCAGGGTGCAACATGCTGTGGGGAAGGGTAGATGGGGTGACTCTGTGTGTGTGTGTGTGTGTGTGTGTGTGTGTGTGTGTGTGTGTGTGTGTGTGTGTGTGTGTGTATGTGTGTTAGGGCAATGATTCATTCAACTGAGTCTATGTTCCACCCCTCCTCCTCCTGCTCTTCCTCTCACTCAGTCTGTGGTCCAGATGTGATCCCCCTTCTTTCTCCCTGGATACTGATTCAGTCCCTCCACCCAGCCTGCCAGCCCTGTGTCTCCACAGCCAGACCAATGAGGTGATGGGTGCAGGAGGGGAACATGCAGTGGGTACACATTAGTTAGATGTGGCATACACACAGCTATCTAGTGACCCATCTAGCTAGGAATATAGCTATCGTTGACATATATGCATATAAAGATGGACGACATGACAGCTCTCCAAAATTAAAGCCAAAATGTCTCAATCACCCTCTGGTGGCTGGCTGCAGTATAGGTCATAAATCCTGCCCCCTCTATGTTGGATGGTTTCTGCCATTTTAGGTAGTTCTTATCACACCGATGTTTATTCAAGTGCTTATTTTTCCAATACATTTGGTTTAGGACCTTGCGGCTCTACGGAGGCTCACACTTGGGACAAATGGGATGAAAGTCAAAGTAGAAGATTAAACACCACTTCTTGACTGGAAGCAATGCAAACAAGCAAGAGAACAGCTGATTGCTTTGTTGTTTTTTTTGCAGTGATGATGTCCTGTCCTGATCTGTGCGCACAGCAAACAGGCTCAGTGACGTGTTGTTTTAGCAAAGCTTCTCACACATGCTTCACCTCCAACATTTTTTATCTGGTCAAAATCATCCAAGTTTCTATTTCCTGTTGTAAAAGCAGTCAAAAGGGAGGACAAGAGACTAATTGATTAAGTAGAGTAGCAGCACGTTTTATATGAGCACCAGCAGCTTTTTTATGGTAATATCCCCAAAAGGGGCACGGTTTGGAAGGAAAACAGGGAGCTATAAGTAAGTAAGGTGTCCTCCAACTATATAGAAACAAGACTGACTTAAGAAAATTACTTTAATTATGAAGATATAACTTAGACATTAACTTACTCATCTGCAGACACAACCTGCGACATTGCATGTATTTTATGTAGACAAAAATGTTTTGCAACAACATTATGCGTGTTGTAATGTAGTAGAACTAGATTATGTGTGTGAGTCTGTGATTCATGCACATGCATGTGAGCAGGGCCCGGCACCCCAGCTGCGACAGCACTGGATGCTATAAAACAGGGGTTTCATGTCATGATTGACAGCTGAGCTCTGCTCACAGTTGAGTTGACTGGATGTATGGGCAGGACGTTGATACCTCAGCTCCACCTCCGATCACTGCTCCACAGACTCTTTCTCCAAATGACATCATCAGCACAATATGGGAACACGTCACAACTCATGAACTTGGAGCTTTCAGAAAATTTTGACCTCAGAGGATCAATGTAATCCAACTATCTATTAGTTAGCAAAGTAGGTATCGATCTAACATTATTAGTTAACTACTAGCTGACTTGAGTCTGGTCTGGCTCCATGCATATACATTCTGCTATAGGGGAAAAAATGCCTTGCCTTGTTTGCATTTCTTTAAACCAATCACAAACATCTTGGGCAGTGCTAAGCCCAGGATGCAGTGATGGTGCCAGTGCAAAATAATTATTAGTTATTTCTTGATAATGATTATGATTTGTATATCAATTTATGTTAGTCTGCCTGGTAACAGTGGCTTCCCCACTCTGCCACGCTGAAATATTGATACATGAATGGGATCAGAGTTGTGTTAGTGTGCTACTGTGCATGTGTGTGTGTATTGTCAGCATGTGTAAGTGTTTCAGTGTGTGTGCGAGCTGTAGAGTGGGAGAAAAGTGAGTCTTCTCGTGGCTTTTAGAAGACAAATCCAGTCTGTGATGTAGCTTCATGTTACCTTACTCCCAGCCCATAAATAATGTTACGTCTGCTGTCTGCCCTGTTTACATCCTCCTGCATCGACCTCACCAGTTTTGTTTCTTATTTTTACCCTCTGCTTCATTTTTTTCCTCTCATTTAAAATCGTATTAAGTCACTCAGTAAGTCAATCACAGTCTTTCTCTATAATCCCCCTCCCAGCCCCTGTCTGTCATCCTGTCTTTCTCCCTTTATCTTTAGAGTCTCACGGGTTAAAAGCATGAAAGAGCTTCCTTTTTTCACTAATGAGAAAACCTGCTGGCAACTTCAGCTCTCAAATACAGAGAGACACACATGTATACAGGTACACAAACACACACTGACACACACTGAGGAAAATCATGTAAAATGAGATCAGGTACAAATTGGTTTCTAACATAGTGAGTATCATCTTACACTAATGATGTTTCATTGTATTAGCTAATTAACAGGTTTTTATTCAGTGGTGGGGAGTAACTAAGTACAAATACTTTGCTACTGTACTTTAGTAAAGGTTTCAGGTATCTTTACTTTACCTGAGTATTTGTTTTTCTGACAACTTTTTAGTTTTACTCCCTACAAACACAAACATCTGTACTTTCTACTCCATTTTCAAACCAGGCTCATTATTTTTTTAATTACTTGATTATTATTGATTATTTTTATTTGCGGCAATGTCAAAATTGATTTCAGTCTAAATGGATGGGACAGTAACACATAGAAAAGATGATTCCTTGGCATATCCATCAGTGCATAGCATATCAAGCATGGCAAACATAACAAGACAAAAAACAACATAACAAGACCAAAAAGACATAAAGAGAAAAAAAACAACAACCAAAAAAACAAAATGAGGTAACAATATGAAAAACATGTAATAAGACTAACAACAACGTAAAAACGTAACAATACAAAAGAGGTGTATAGAGACGAAAATGACGTAACAAGATGAGAAACATGTCCAACAGTTCTTCAAGCTATGGAAAAGTTCCTCCAGCCTGAAAACACAGAACGCATCAAGACTTAAAAGATATAAGAAGACCCAACAGACAGAAAGGGAGAAAAGATGAGATTCAGTTAGCTTTACACAGAAACAGTTGATAGAAATATCCTTTTTTAAAATTAACTTTACTTTAAATTTGACAGCCTGTACCTTTTACTTTTTTCACTTTTTAAAGAAGTTGAATCAGTACTTTGATTTTTACCAGAGTCTTTTTTCCATCTCAACTTCTACTTGAGTGTGTGTGTACTTTTGCCACCTTTATCTCTATTACATGGCTTTGGTAAATACTAGATCCTGATTGGTTAATTACAGCATTTTCAGGTCTGCTATTTCTGTATAACAGGTCATTGCAAAAAGACAACAAAAAGACTGTATGAACAGAACAGATGTGTCAAATTATTGACTTTTTGCTGGCTCCACTTCATGTTAGGGTCCTTCATCTCCTTGTCAAGGTTTAAATTGCAATAATAATAAATGACCAGCTCTCTGTACTTCTTCCCTTGCTTAGCTCACCTAGACAAACATCCTCTCTCAAAGAATCATAAATTATTCAACAGTCGATTTACAGACATTTTCTCATATAATGTAAACACATGCATGCATGCACAGGCATACACACATGCATGGATGGTTGTGCATTTACCCTCCATGCATATGCAAACATTAAACATGGTTTTACAAACACAAACATTTTCTCAGTGCAAACCTTACTTACACAGGCCTTGTTATATCATCCTGCAAATGATCCTCCATCACCTTGATGCTAAAAAACATCAGAGAAAATGTTTTTAGAACAACAGTGGTGCAGCTTTGCTTTCTCTTTCCCTCTCTTCTCTTTTTCTCTGACTCTTTTTCAGTCGTGCCAGAACCAATTTCACCTTCTTTCTGTTTGAGAGGCTGCAGACGGGCTGAAATCAATGGACGTGTGGTTGGAAATCTCATTACAGGGCATTATGAGGCAGAGATGTTGTTATGATTACTCTGTAATGTTACCTTTGCCGGCACATGTAATAATGTTGGAGCTGAAGGACGCCATGTTAGATCCTTCTCAGCACGAAGTAATCAATCACACATATCCTCTTGATACAAGAACAAACAACTTGACTTTCAGAGTATAATATGGTTATGTTTTTTGTTGTTGTTTATGATGGAGTGTTCATGTGTGTGTAATGAGTGGCAAGGTTTTAAGGTCGCTGATTTCTGACCTGTGCGTGCTGTTTGTGCCGCTTGGTCTCTTCAGTGTGACCTTGTTTTGTATGTTTCAGTCTAAAAATTGAGTATTTTACACAAAGTCAGTCATAGTTATTGCCAATACTATGGACCATATGATTTATTTTTTTACGTGAACTTCATTGGTTATTTTTTTTTCTATTTTCAACAAATAGAAATAGGAGAAACCATATTTCAATTACATATCAACTCAAGTACCTGCAAAAGATTAACAATAACATTAAAAAATAGGGATTGCTTAGTTAGATGAGAGTCTAGAGGACAAGCTAAACAATGTAGTTCAAGCCCTATTGAATGGAGTAATAAACAAGGGAAACTAAAATTGACTATTTACATTGATACAGGATAATGTCTCAGAATTGTGGGGATTGTAATTATTGTCCTTTATAATTTTCCACAATTATCGTTCCTCTTAAAGGTCAGAAAGGTTGGCTGCAGCTCCCTCCATGGAAACCATAACCAGGAATAATTGAGGCCACAGTCCCTCTATCAGCTGATCTGCATCCTTCCAATTCATTGCTATCAGTCTTTTGGTGGTCATGCATCCAGCTGTTAAAACTTGTTTGTTGAGTTTGGAACAAATTCCTTCAATAGTCTAATTCAAAAGGCTCAAGACTGGATCACATTGAGCAGTATAGCCAATAATGTTAAGCAGGGATGCTGGAACATTGCTTTGCTATGGTTTTTTTTTTTTTTTTTTTTTTTTGATAAAGATCTGGCTCTTGATTTGAAAACAAACACCCAAATGGAGCAAAAACAACAAGAAAGGTGAATGTTTTGGGGGGCTTAGCTGGCACACCAGTGATCCACCAATTAGCTGATCCTAGTTTTTCTTGAAAGTCTGTTGAGTTTATCACCAGCAACAATCTGTATCTCAGACAAGCTACACTGGTTTTGTTGTAAAATGAAACCAAAAACAGAGTTGTCCTGCCATAAGATTCAGTTTGGTCTCTCAGATGTTTCTGGCAAAAAAAACAAAACAAAAAACAAAACAAAACAAACAAACAAAAAGAAAAAACAAACAAACAACAACAACAAAAAAATCAAATATATGAACTGATAATAATACTTGTATAATAACCATGAAACCATCATATTCGTTCTACCACAAAAGCTCATACGATTGGAACCCTAACAGAAAATGTATTGGAAAGAATTCATTAATCATATGTTTATAATATACAAGTTTATAAAATGTGAGTTTTGCAACTTTTATTTGTTAGTCATGTGAATATCTTTGGATTTTGGGCAGTTGCTCAAACAAAATAAGCTATTTGAAGACATCACTTTTGAGCATTCTTTACTATTTTCTGACCATGTTTAATCCACCAGATTAGACTGATATTAAAAGTAATACTTAGCTAAAATCAGGACTGCCCTAAGTGGGGCCAGGGGGTCAAAACTGGCACGTCATAAGATTTGATTTGGCCAACCAGATGTTTCTAGTGAGGAAAAAAAACAAACTCTAAAATAGTCTATTTTGCTCTTCCTGCAGTTTAAACATCCTACTTAAATATGCAGAATCCCTAATTAATCATTTTTCTTCATAATCTGAGCATGGCAGGCAGAAGAAAATCACGTCAGTCAATTAAAGTTTTAGTTTGATCACCTGTGATTTAAATGATCTGAAACTGCTGGCTGGTTATGTAAAAGAATCATTTGACATTTTGGTAAATTAGATGAGAAGACTGATACCATTTTTATGTCTCATGGATAACTATGTAGTTTTAAGGCAGCAGCTGGTTAGCTTAGCTTAGCACAAACACTGGAAACAGGGGTAAACAGCTAGCCTGGCTCTGTCCAAAAGGTCACAAATTCATCAGCACCTCTGAGGCTCTCTAATTAACATGTTATATTTAGCTTGTTTAACCTGAAAACCTACACAACCACCTGTATGGTTTGTTTGAATGTATACAACCCATCTGTCATCCTCTCTACCTCAGAACACATCAGGAGAGGCGGTTCAGCGGCCACTTCTCTGCCCTTTTAACCTCATTTACTGCTGCAGCATGATTTATCTGTATGTGCATCGCTGTATAGACTGATGTAACAGTACAGCTCACCCCATCCTCCACTTCCCATCCCCTTTTCTATCTCTGTCTCCTCTCTTTCACCCATGTTGCCCCAGGCAGCACTGTCACTTCCCATCATGCTTTGCTCTAGCAGTAGAAGTGACGCTACATGGATGTGTAGTGCATCGTTGCTATGTAGGCTTTTCTGCCCAGGCCAACACTGTGGATTATCAGAGTATATTTGAATTATAAATTGCAGTATATTGTGAAATGAAAGTGAAAAGGTGTTTCTGGCAGAGTGCATTATTATAATTTTACTACACATTACCCCCCAGTCACGCTTGTTTTTTTTCCAGTGATCTGCACCATATAGGAAGCAAACTGCTGTTCCATGTGAACTGATCTGCGTGTAATCCACATTACAGGACGCAGCGGCAGCTTTATGTTTTACCTTTTACTAAAGCACATTGATCCCCTCATGTACAGGCCTCATGGGAAAACCACAGCTGCAGACAATCAATGATGTTCAATTTACAAGCCAACCATACATCCCAACTGTTCACCCATACAGTCCACACACAGGCCTACAATCCACCTTTACAACTAGTCATCTATACATTTACATTTGTGCATTATACTGAAACATAATGCTAAATCCAGTCCTGTATCTGGTCTCTAATCATCCACCCATCTTGTCAGGATAGACTATGTACATGCAAACACACACTCAGCACTCACAGGCGAAATTATGTGTATAAATGTATGATGTAACTGGACAAAATATCAGGAATACCATAAAACAGTCCCTCCAGGATTTCACAGGCTTTTAAAAAAATATCATGGCAGCTTTTCTAAAAATTGTGATATATGTATCAATGTTTTTAGCCATTTTTGCAATGAAGTTACAGCAGTAAGTGAAAATTGCAAAATAAGTTGTGAATTTTTAAAATGTCATTTTTATTTATTTAGTAATTGTATAACTCATTGACAAATAAAAGCAACTTGTTCCAGGGAGAATAAAATCACACAAAGAACCTACAAAGACACAAAATAACTTTTTGGAGTGCAAGCTGGGTCAAATCAGTAAGCACAAAATTATAAAATATAAAAGTGCACAGAGCACTGATAGTACCCGTGACAGAATAAAAAAAGTAAGCATAAAAAATAGTAAATAATAAAACATGAAGTCAGTACAGTAAGATGTATATATACATATGTGTGATGTTTGTGTGAGATACTGCTATGATCGTTGGAACTTGTGGGAAGTTACAAGGATTGGACAAATTTGCAGAGAAGATGCAGTGATTGGACAACATTGCAAGGTCGTGCAAGGTTCATGGTGATTGGTTGACTTTGTGTTAACTGTTGCAATCGCAACATCATCATGAAACCTGTGGAGATTAGGCTATTTGTCTCAGATTTAAAAGTAAAGTTCTTCTTAAAAAAAGAATAAAAATATTTTATTACCTGAAAACATTATTTATTTTATTTTATTTTATTGTGTTTTATTTTTATTCTTGTTTTTATTTTTTTGTCCCATCTGTCTGATTCTGTGATGCTGACAGGTACAGCGACTCAGGCATGGATGGATAAAATAAGGCTGCTGGAATAAGGGATGTATTCATGTAAACACTGTTATGTCATTATCATCATTATATGTCATTTTAAGGTGTTATGTGGCCAGAAGAAATGCATCAAATTATGGAGGTAACATTCTGCTTTATGAGGCCTTTTACTGATATTACTATTACAAATATCAGTTACTTCATTTGGAAGGAAAAATGGCTGACAACAAAGATATTTATATATGATAAACAAAAGACTCTTATTTGTGTCCACATTATTTTTTATTGAGGCATTTTTTAACAATAGAAAGTTTAATGTTTGTATGTTCAGAGAATCTGTGTTTATTCAGTATAAGAGCAGAGGGCTGATGATCTATGGACTAAACCAAAACTGCATACATTTAGAATGATAAAACATGAAAATTATACAGAGAATAACATTGTACATAATGTATTTAAAAAGGAAATATCCTTATGTGCCAAAGTTTGATCTGGCATTTTAGTACATTCCACTGATCTGGAAGAAGAAGAGTGGACTTCTTCAGTGTGCTGTTTGACTGATGTACAAAATGAGTTTCACTTTGTTTTTGATTTAAATGATTTTTCAAACATTTTGTACCCAAGCCACACTAAGTCAAAATCTCAAGACACACCTGTATTCATATCCATGCAAAATATCCTCTACAACACTATTTACTAAAAAACAAATATATTACTCATCAAATATTTAATAAGAAAAGAATCAATTATTAATTTGAAACTTTGAAAAAATCCAACAAAGCAGCAACACCATTTTAACCAGGTGGGTGAGACAGACACCCCCCACCAACATTCATAACTTTTTTGTAGAGTTGTATGTTGCAATAAAAAAGTATGGTTGTCGCAAAATTACACAACACATTTACAGCCAGTGTTTAGTTTGTCTGTTCTGTGGAAACATGGCAGTTCATCATAGCGGACTCTGTGGAAGAGGACCTGCACCATATGTAAATGAAAACTCATTCTAAGGTAACAAAAACACAACTATGCGTACAGTCAAATGACTCGTCACTAATTAAAACATTTCTGTGAATACTATATTCCTTTTTTGCCAATACATCATCCTAAATGTTACACACTGAACCCTTAAATGAAAATCTTCAAGATTGCCATTTTAAGCATGTAATTCTCTTTGGTGACCATCTGTCCACCCCTCAGCAGACACCCTGTATATTGAGCTAGATACACATATAGTAAACACAGAAAAGTGCGCCAAGCTAAAATGAACATGTGACTAGCCTTCCTTCATCTTCTGCCTGCTCTTTTGCATCCAGTGTGATTGAACGGAGTGTGTGGAGCAGAGGCAGAGGCAGAGGCCATGTTTCTGAGCCTTCCTGCTCCCACACTCACGGTCGTATGAAACATTAAAGCCAAACTCAGACCATCCATATTTCATACATCATTTTGCAAACAACAGATGAATAAATTATACCATGAAAGTGGGCATAACCTCTGCATCAGCATATCACTGTGGCCTATTTCTCTGCTTTTCTCAATGGTGAGAGGGGCTGATGTGTGTGTGAACCATATATGTGCATGCGCATGTATCTGTGTCCTGTATGTATGTGTATGTGTGTGTGTGTGTGTCACTTTTCCCCTTGTGTCTAGCTGTGTTCAGTGTCAGCAGGGTTAGGTGTGGATTAATGAAAGCTCCGTCGTGCCCCTTCAGTGAAAAAAAGAGCAACGCTGATACACTTGCCAGCTCGCCATCTCCTCTGTCCCCAACCATTATCACTCCCATAAAGACTCTCTTATATAATATGTCCAACCATTAATGGAAAATAACACTCGGCTCCAACAAAGGACAGAAATGTAATTACCGGTCTGAATAGCACTGCTGTTCCTTATTCTTACCCGGAGAGAGGAGGCAGAAAGACAGACAGAGAGGGACAGAAAAGCAAGGGAAGGACTGAGAGGCCTGATGAGCATTTAGTGAAAGAGAAAATTATGACGGGATGGAAGGAGTGACGGAGGTGAGAACAAAGGCAGGAGGTCAAGGTGGAGAAACAGTCATTAGTTCTTTTGTTGTCCACTATGCCACCACAGTGAAGGTTTGGTTCAGTTTATTTTTATTTGGTTAAATAACAATACTTTGACAACGACAATCTGAACTCAAAGTCCATTTATTTCATCTTTTCCTGAGCCTTTAACCAAATCTCCTGGTCTTCCATACACTCTTAGAAATAAAGGTGCTAAAGGGTTATTTGGTTTATCCCCATAGGAGAACCCTTTTTAATTCTTGGAACCGTTTCAGAGAACTGTCTGTGCAAGGTTCCACCCAGAACCCCTATGAGAGGTTTTACAGACAATCCTTTTATGATGTAATGGTTCCACCCTTTCTTGCGGTTCTATCCAGAACCTTTCCACCCTCTAAGGATATCAACAAGAACCCATCCACATTTTAATTTTTGGGTGACCTATCACTTTAAATAAATACATGCTCTTGAAGTACTTTGTTATTTCTCTTTTTTCTGCCCAGCAACATACAAATTACAAAATACTCAAAAGTAATTAAATATGTATTTTAAATACATTTAATTCAGTTGCTGACCATCTCTGTTAATACCCGAATCTTCTGGTTAAAATTACAGAAAAAAGTCAGCTCTATGATTATCATGTCTATGCACCTACCCTGATCACTAAGCACCATCCAGCCAGCACGCTTAAGTGTCAAAATCAAACGCACCCAGGATGTTGTGACCAACAGGTGCAGCGCCTGGCGAATTACTGAGTAACGAAACACTCACGGTGGATCCATCAGAGGTGATCTCGACATGTGCTACATTTGCAATAAACGTCTTCCTTCAGTGAGCCGTGTGAAGACTTTCTGACTGTTTCTGTCACAGCTCGAGATGTTTGAAAGCTTTGAGGAGAGCAGCAGGACACTGAGGCCAAGAGGACTGGTTATACTGGCACACAGAGGCTGGGTGGACTGGTGAAAGGTAAAGCTGACCCAGGGGCAGATTGTTGAGGACCTCACGGTGCAGAAAGACGCTCAGACAGGTGAGTGAAGACCCTGCGTTTTATATCTTATTGTGTGTTTGTGTCTGCAGCCGCTGTGTTGTTCTGGTGTTTTTATCATGCTGTTTAAATGTCAGTTATTTCATTTCTGTAGTCTCATATTTGCTTGTTCCATGCATGTTCCTGTTCTCCTGCTGCTGCTGTTGCTGTGCCTGTTTGTCTTGCTGCTCGTGTATGATACTTTTGTTTTGTTGTTGTATTACCTGATATTGTTGTCTCTCAGCCACCTGCCCATGCTTGTGTAATAGATGGCATGTCATTTATGTAATGCTTGTTGTTGCTGGTATAAGTAGTCGGTGTGCTGAAATGTTCTTGGCTCTGTCCTGCTGTCTTTTAACTTTTGATTCTTTTTCTTGTTTTTTTCTTTTAGCCCACAGATGATTTGCTTTTTGCCAGGCTGCTGTTGTAAATAAGAATTGTCTCTTAATGACTTGATTGGTTAGATAGAAGGAAAATAAGATGAAAATAGTTGTATAGTAAGGCTATAGATGAAGTCTGTACATGCACAGGCTGCAAGCTGTACAAATTGAATTTATTGTTGGTTTGGAGATCAGAGCTTGGTGACGTGATGTTGTTCCTCCAGTGCTGTTGGATTGACATTAATGTAAACATAATAATGACATAATTTCCACAGTGTAACATTCAGGGTACCTTTTAACTGACTTACTTTTTACTTATCTAGTTTAAGTATAGTAAGTATATTTTTACAAAGTACTTTTACTTGAATAAAATTTCTTTACTCAGGTGTAATATTCTAGTACTTGGTCTATCTCTGCATGTTTCCTTCGCAAACTGCAGTATGGATTGACGTCAACACAACGTCATTGTCATTTAAGATTATTCCTGTCAAATTAAATATATTTTTGCTATATCTTTACTTAAAATAGTTTATTTTCCAATATGAATCAGAATCTTTTTGATTTTAATTGTTTTTTTTCAGTTTATGTTCAATGTCCCCCAAGTTAAAGGGGTGGTGGTAGGGTTCAGACAGTTCATAAAAAAAAAAGAGGGACATGAAAAGTACAGTATGAGGATGTGAAAATCTGTAAATTAATCATACAGTATGTACTATATTAAGTTAAAGGTCCAGTGTGTAAGATTAACAGATTTATCTATGGCAGAAATTGAATATAATATTCAAAAGTATGTTTTCATTTATGTATAATCACCTGGAAAAAATAATTGTTGTGTTATCATTACCTTAAAATGAGCCCTTTAAATCTACAGAGGGACAATGTCCTCGTGCACAGAGGCCGCCATGTTGCACCACCATGTTTCTATAGTAGCAAAGGAGCAAACAAACCAAACACTGGCTCTAGTTAAGGCCTTTTGTGTTTTGTGCAAGTTTCACAGCTGTCGTAGGTTCTCCTACTCTCTTGGAAATGGAGAGTGAGACAACATGTTTTCAATCTGTAAGATAACTGCTATTAGCCGCTAAAACCTACACATGGTCCTTTAAGTTGATGTTTTGAAGGGACAGCGATTGTTACACTGATATTGAATATTAGGTTAGAAAAAACACCATTTGCCAGATTTCACATGATTTCCTATATAAACCACACCCACTTCTACTCTTCTATCTGACGCTTTTACAGCCAGTGTCATCAAAAAGCTATGCACGCATTTCAGTAACAGAAGTAGCAGTCTCCCCCAGTCATCCAGAGAAGTTAACAAGCTGCAAACATTGAATTAGACGTTTTATCAGCACCAGAATCACCAAAATGTCTGCTTGTTGCATGTATGGTTGTCAGAATTGATATTCCACTGGTTGACTTAAGTTGCACAACATTCTGACAGCATCACAATCATTTGAGAGCAATCGGCAGCGTCTCTGTCTGCACAAAACATGTTGACTCGACTGAGGACACGATGTTTGCAGCACTCTTTGACAAGCTACTTTGTCAGACTGTGCATGCAGCTTATGAGGGCAGATAATGACGTCTCTGTGCACCTCAACTCAAAACCCAAACCTGGTCTCCAATGTCAGAGTCAGAGGCATTTAGAGTTGGAACAAGACAGATACCAAAATTAGACATGTGTATGCACACCCATCCACCCTGACCACCTTTTGCCAATTTGTTGTTTTAAAAAAACAGACTTATTTATTGATGTTGTTACTTGTTGTGTCCCAATGTGTGAACAGGGTTTTCTGAGGAAACAAATTCATTGCATAATATTTACGTTAATGTCAAGATGTTCATTTCAAACATATGGTCACCCACGGAGTTTATTTTTTTCATGTTACTCTGCATCCTATGGCGCTAACATTCAACTTATTATTCCCCATAAATCTGTTTGTTTGTTTGTTTGTTTGTTTGTTTGTGATACATTCTTGTTATCAGTTGTTGCTCTTGTGACAGACATCATGTCAGGCATCCTGTCAGTAGCATGTTGCTTAGGGCAAAAACACAGAGGGGACTGCATGTGTGCGTCCATGAGCACGACATTTATGAGCGTTTTATTGAGTGTGTGTGTGAGTAAACATGCCTGTGGCAAAGACAAAGGCATTAAAAAAGCACACAGTTAACATGTGGAGGAAAGACGGACTGACAGAACATTTTCACTGTGAGGAGGCAGGTGTGGTTTTTTTGCGTGTGTGTGCGTGCATGTGCATGTATTTGCTTTTGTGTATGTACATATGCATATGAATATGTGTTTGTCTGTGTGTCCTATTGGTTCCAGCTCTGCCTGCCTGTGTTTATTCTTTGCCATGAATGCTTATCGTGTTGAACAACAGTTTGGATGGCTGCATTATGAATCATCTGTGTGTTACAAATCACCTCCTGCACACATCTAACCTTCATGGTTCAACTTCTGGGTGAGTTCATGTGTTAGTCAACGCTCAGATGTGGGTTATAGACTTTGACTCCCCTCTGGTGTGTCTGTGCAGGGAGAGATCTTTTGCAATAGTCTATGTATGTACAGTATGTCTGTGGAGTAAAATCAGCTGCTTCTCTGCTGTATGTCTGTTTACAGCACTGTGTTGGTTTTCTGTAATGTTGTGAAAAGCTTTCGCAACTGAGAGAGAAACAAAAGGGGGGTTAAATGTGGAGAAATATGCTGCAGGAGGCTGTACTGTAGTGAGCACACAGAAGCCATGTCCTCTGTGTTGTTTCTGGTCATTTAGAGGGATTTTAACAACATAAGTACACACAAACTATACATGGTGTCTGATTCAGGTACTTATTTTAGACTCAGTATCTTTCAATTTAATTTATTCACTTTAAAATAGACAACAGTTTTTGGAATATACTAGAGAAAAGCTGATTTCTACTGAAAAGAGGAGGAAATATTTAGGGCTTCAACTAACGTTTATTTCCATAGTGGATTAATCAGACAATTATTTTCTCGACTGATCGATTACTAGGTGTTGGTTCTATAAAATGTCAGAAATATGTGAAAAATGTCAGTCAGTGTTTCCCAAAACTCAAGATGATGTTCTCAAATGTCTTATTTTGTCCACAACCCAAGCATATTCAGTTTACTGTCAGAGAGGAGTAAAGAAGAAAAATACTTTGCTGCCAGACGACCTATTCTGACAGCAAATTGCTGTTGTATATGCCCTCCCTTGTTTTCTTAAAACATAAAAACTGTGAGTTTTGTTAGGAGTATTTGAACCTGTTTCCAATAAAAAAAAATTAACTAGTTTGGTGGGAATCTCTTGGCACCTCACAATTTGATTTCATTCAGATTCGGAGGGCTTCAGTGCATCTCGATGTTAAGCTTTTAAGCCAGCTGTGGAGGTCTAGTTGTATCCATCTGCAGTTGCTCACACTCAGTAGTCTAGTTTAGAACGTAATTTTTCCAAGAAAAATTTGGTTTTACAGCTCAATTTAGAAATGAATTACTTAATAATGTTGAGACTTTTTCTAGTGTTGACAAACACAATAAATTGAAATCAAAAATAATTTAAAGTTTTGGCTCAGTATTTAGACCATTATGTAGGCCGACCTTTCACATTAAATGCAAGTTTAATGATCACACTTGAAAGGGAAGAGAAGGTTCACCACTACATGCCACTAAATCCTCCACAGTGATCCTTTAAATGAGTTAATAAATCTGAAAAAGTAAATCTTTTCTGGTCAAAAAATGGGAATTTGGGCTCCTGACATCAGTATATGTAAAATCCTGGCTCTGGAAATAAGTGAAGCTGTAGAGATTCATTAGATGCAAAGACAGAGGAAAAGTACAGTGAATTTAACTCCTCACTGCTGTATGCACATGACATTACATTAACATCACTATTACATTCAATTAACGTCAACAAAATATTTTCATTTTCCTCCTCGGACCCATTGTCCTCCCATTTCCTCATCACTTATTGTGAAGACGAAACATTGACGATTAAATATTTAAGCCCCTTTTCTTGAATAATTTATTGCTGAGTGGCATATGTTAAATATGTGTTGAAAGCATACATTAGATTTGTTTTGTATACAAATCAGCTCCAGGCATGCACCCTTAGGGGGGAGATTGTAGCCTGGGAGATTTGGCGTATACTGATGGTTGTATTATTTAGATGTGCATAGATTTCTATCCTTATTCCTGCTGTTGCTTTTGTTAACTGTGTCTGATTATACCACACATTATTTCAACTGATGGAGGGGAGAGACAGTTTATTATCTGTGGAGTGAAGCTTATTGAGATGCACACATTTATACGACAAGATTTTTTGTTGTTCGATCTCTTTTTGTTTGGTTATTGTACTTTTTTGTAGAACATAAAATATAGTTGAAACTCAAGCTGTTGATTTTCCAGAGCAAAACAAAACACAACACTGGCAGAGGTAACCCCTCCCCTTAAGAAAAACAAAAAAACAAAAAAGAAAGAAACAACATTCAAATAAAACAAAACACCTCAGCTCATATTCTCACACACACACACACACACGCACACACACACACACACACACACACACACACACACACACACACACACACACACACACATTTATACAGAAAAGATACTCAGGCATTACATAATGTAAGACAAACAAATTTAACAAATATGCCATACTACATAAAGCCATGTTCTCTGAAATATATATAATTACAATGACACTGTGGCATCTATTATTCAAGTGTGACCTTATAACGCTGTGTTTTAGTTGGGACTTGGTCTGTTATTCAGTTCACAAGTATGCAGTTTCTTGCACTGAATGTTTGTATTTATATAGATTACCTTCCATATTTTACAGTAATAAAACCATTTGGTATCCCCAAGTAGCGTTCTGCACATTGGATCACTTTCAAACCAGGGCTGCCCAGAGTGGGGCCAAAGTTGACCCACCAGATGCATCAAGTGAAAAAACAGTTAAGCCTAACTTAAAAAAAGATATATAGTATACATCTCTGTTTATGTCGTTTTACCTTTTGGGAAGGTGAACTGCTCTTTAATTATGTAGGATCCCTAATAATTAATTGTTATTCACAATCTGAACACAGAGGGCAAAGTGACAGGAAGACAGTCAATTAAAGGTCCAGTTGTAAGATTTACAGGGATTTATTGGCATAACATGGCAGAATAGGAATATAATATTCATAGTATGTTTTCTGTAGTTAAGTTGTGTTAAGATTGAAACAAAGTCAGTAGGCTACTGAAGAAGATAAGCCATGAAATCAATAGTGGCATGTTTAAAAGAAACATACTGACAGCAGCCCGCAGAAGAGATGATGATAATCAGCTCAGTGGCTGATGACTGGTAGCCACTGGCGATGGAAGATGGCATCGTACACCACCATGTTTCTACAGAAGCCCAGAACAGACAAACCAAAGACTGGCCCTAGGTACAGCCTTTTGCACTTTGCCACGAGTTTTGCGGCCACCATAGGTTCTCCTACACGCTTAGATGGTGGGGGTTGGGGGGTGGGTGAGACAAGGTGTTTACAGTATGTAATGTCACAACTAGGGTTTGGTACTGAATTCGGTACTTTTAACCAACCAAATTATGTTGGTACTACTGAGTACCAGTTCACATTAAATCAATCAATGCCAAATATTGATGACATGCAAGCATCTCAGAGAATAGAGGAAAAAAAGAAAGTGAGCATGTAGCGTTGGAGCAAACAGCAGTTCATTTAAGTCATAGAGCAAAGTTAGTTTGTTTTAGCCAAGACACGTTCTACACATGTTCCAACAGCATGGCTTCATAATAAAAACGTTCAGGTACTAGACTGACCTGCATCACATTCAGAATGAGTGTATTTTTGTTATTATTATTATTTTTTATTTATTTTTTACAAAAAACAATAAAGTTTATCAGTTGAAGAGTGAAGGGTACCTGTACTATCACAGTCTTTGAGCGTACTGTGGGAAAGCTAATAGAATTGCCCACCTGTAATAGGAAAATCTGTCTCTGTGCATGAATGACTTTGGTGATTAGTGTCCTAACATAAGCCTCTATAACAGAAAATAAAATACATCACTAGAGGTCATTTCAATAATTAATTAATTCATTTATATATTTTTTGTTTTCTGTATTATACATTGGAAATTGGACCGATGACATGCATTTAACAGAGCAAGATATGCTGCAAAGTGACCTTCAGGGTGTGTAAACATATTCATCTATTCATGTTTGTGTAAAGTAGTGGTCAGGGTTTTAGCTGGATATAGGGTGAGATAAGGCTGCAGGTGGTGTCAGAGGTCAGAGAGCTCATTCATAAGAGAAGTGACATACAGTATCACAATATCTTTTACACATTTGCAGAGAGGAGGGGCCTTTCTTTCTTTTCATTAGTTTTTCTTTCTTTTGCACAAAGACAAAGGGAATTTTACTGTTTACTGGTCACATTTTCCCACATCTGTGAGAGGAGAGGTCAGTGGAGGCTGGGGGAAGTATGAATAGATTATTAGTCCTATTTTCTTTGCTTGCCTTACTTAAATATGACACATAAGAAGTGACAGTCTGAGGTTTAATCTTTGGAATTTTTAAATTATGATTCAAATATATGATAGCCTTTCCCATGCTTAATTATATCTGATAAGTTATTGCAGCTTGATGACATTTATTAGATTCAGTGCCAAATTTAACCATTTTTGACCACTCAAGAGTTGGTTGAAAATCCTTCTAAAAAAATCCCTCTAAAATACCATGTGAAGACACCAAGACATTTGATCCCAAAAACTTTTGAGATTTGGAGGATTCTGGAAGAACTGCATGTGGTGACTGGATGGCAAACACTTGTTATTGTCAATATACAGGAAAGCCATCCGTCCTCTGAATGCTCCAGGTCTGTAGTTTGTGGTTGTGAAGTGTCATGAGGCTGTGATTTTCTTAGAGGTCATTATAGGTCATTTTATACAGTGAGGTCAAATTTCAAAAAATGATCTCACTACAATGAGATGACTACTATGAGGATAAACATCATCATACATGAATACAACAATTTGGCTCATTAAATCCACAGGAGTCCCAGCTTTACAGTCAGAACCAATTCATGAAATTCCAATCACATTTAGCGACCCGAGCAGGGCTCCACAATGAGGATTGCCCCCTTGCCTGAGGCAAGTTAAATGCTATTCTGGGCTAGTAAATCTAGCAACTCACTTGCCTGACTGGGCAAGTGGTAAAAAAAGAATGTGACACGTTCAGATTGCTTCTTTTGTCGAATCGAAAAAACCAAAAACCCGAAGACTCCTCATTTACTGACAAAGACAAGCAGCAAATCTGCACATTTAAGAGGCTGGAATCATA
The DNA here is from genome assembly GCF_056507025.1 of Lutjanus erythropterus. Classification (NCBI taxonomy): domain Eukaryota; kingdom Metazoa; phylum Chordata; class Actinopteri; order Lutjaniformes; family Lutjanidae; genus Lutjanus; species Lutjanus erythropterus. The sequence continues at coordinate 28,725,931 of NC_139326.1, read as the reverse complement.
GACGTTTGACTTTTTTGCTTGAAAAATAGCTGAAAGGATTAATTGATTATTAAAATAGTTTACAATTAATTTTCTTTTGATTGGTTAACCGACTGATTGTTGCAGCTCTAGATGCAAATATGTTCACTAGCTTTAATTAAAAGTGAGCCCGCTACAACCTCTGAAAGACAGTAACCTCGGCTGTGGATGAAGAAAACAGCATGTTTATTTTTCCAGCTTTGACAACCACAAGACTTTTTTCATATGAACTCTGGCCAAATATTCCCAGTATTATCAGCTTTGGCAAGATTTATGTATTGAATTAAGACATTACAGACCTGATCAAGACGTTTCGTGATGAGCAACAAAGTGTTGAATGTTTTTGAGTGAAAGTGGAGGCGAAGAGAGAACGGGGGGGGGGGAAGTGACAAAAACAAGAGGGGAGGGAGGGGGAGGAGGGGAGGGGGGGTGAAGCATCTCACGCTAACACAGATCATGATCATCATGTTGGCAGGATCTGAAAGATTAGACACATCAATAGTTTATGAATCTCCACAGAGTTGCGCTCAATTCCCTCTTCTATAAATTACTAAATAAGGGCATTTACATCACAGCACCACTGCAAACTTTTTCCTTTTCTCCACTGTTTCCTTTCATCTTTCTCTAGTTGAAACTTGGACACAGTCCATTTGACCCTCATGAACTGAGTAATAAGAGAGAAGAACAGAGGAAAACACAGCAAAGGACGTCTTTATTGCTGTTGTGATTCAGTGAAGGGGAGAGAGAGAGGAAGAGAAGAAGAGAGGGAGAAAGAATAAAAGGAAAAGAAGATGTGGTAAAGACGCGAGCACCTAAAAGACTGACATAATTAATAGATGTGGCCCGCCGATACACATGAATTATGCAACTTTTATATTCAAGAAAATTACAAACACAACCCATTGGGAGAGAATGGAGAGGAATCATTATCTGCAGACTTGAACCTTTGTAAAATGCACCAAATTTTTAATAATTAATCCACATAAACAAATAACACATGAATAAAGAACACTTAAAAAGCCACCCAAGCCACAGGAGTTGTGCGAACTTCCTCTGTAACTTTCCTTCTGTGTGGAGAGGAAGAGAGCGACGCGAGGAAGCAGAGAGGAGAATTAGGAGGAAAGAGACTGAAATATTAAGATAATGAAAAAGTATCTTTTTTTCTCAGGCAAGTTGATGAGTTAATTTGGATTGCAGCTTGCTTATATTCAGCTTGAAACCAGCTCTTGAACTACCTGTTCAAATAGTATTAAGTTTAAGTTGTTAATATGTGTGTGTCCATGTGTGTGAAACCTTGAAACCTGTCCGGACATCAGCACATTGGAGATGTCATTTTTTAACCACATTAACAGACGAAGAGTCTGTTTCTCTCTCTTTGCATTGCTGCATGTGAAAGTTTAAAAATGTTGCAAATTAGCACATTGATCAGATCACATTCAGGATAGAAATGACCTGTTTGTCTTGTGAGTAGCAGCCAAACACTTTAGAACATAAAGCTGTAATATATTTACTTTACCAATTCTTTAAATGAACATGATTTGTCATTAGATTTAGGAAACATGCTGAGTTAAAATACCGGTTTCTTCAACTACAGTGCTACAGCTGCTGTGTCCTCCTTTTAAAATTTCTATTTGGGGCCAGAATAACCTTTTTAGTTTGCCTGTTTAACGTTTATAGAGTTAAATTAATGCAGAATGTTCATCAAATGAGTGTCTGTTTATGAGTCATAAAACAATCAATAACAATCTTTTTGACAGAGTAAATGTTTATAATGGTTAAATTGAGCAGTATGTGTAATATAACAGATTTCAGTTACCTTACTGCCTCATAAACACACTGATTTGAGTGTATTCTACATATATATGCTCATTAATTAGTTGACATTTAAGAAATATTCTCCCCAGAAACCTATGAAGCAAAACACAAAATGATCAGTTAAACTGAAGGTTATTTTCTGGATCATTTGGTCTATAAAATATCAGAAAATGGTGAAAAACACCCCTCACACTCATTTTACAATTTCTCCAGAATTTTCGTTTTGTTTTTGTTTGTTTTGACAGTCGAAGTCCCAAACACACTCTGTTTACTGTCACGTAATGCAAAGAAAAGTGAATAACTAACACATTGGAGAAGTTTGAACTGGACAATGTTTGACATTTTTGTTGCTTATCTGAATATTTGTAGATTAATTTTCTGTTGTTGACCTGAAAGTTTCAGCTTTTCTCAAAAGCTTGTTAACAGTCAACAACCAAAGGAAAACTTCTGTTAGAGATTCTTTAATCATGTCATTACAGACCTATATTTTGTTAATCCACAGTGTAGTCTGAAAACACACACACGTACACACACACACACACACACACACACACACACACACACACACACACACACACACACACACACACACACACACACACACAGTCACATATATCCATGAGAGCAGGACAGTGAATGTGTCAGGTTGTGTTAGGGTGGTGTGGCTGAAGAGATGGGAGGACAGGAGGACACCCTACAGTGACCACACAGTGATGCCCTACGGGTGCTCTGACTGGAAATGAGCAAGAGTTGCAACACACACACACACACACACACACACACACACACACACACACACACACACACACACACACACACACACACTCACTCACTCACAAGCAGAGGCCATAGTCACCTTCAACAGAGTGCAGCATATGTTTCACACCGCAAATATCAAGCGAGGTGGCTAAAATGTCAAGAAAATGTGTTTTATCTACTTGTCAGGTTCTGCTGGTGCTCTGGACCTTCTGTTTGCCCCTTCCACTTTATCATTCTCTCTTCTCTTTAGCCCCTTTTACACTGAACAGAAAACCACCAACATTTGGCTCCTGTCTTCAGTGGGAGAGGGTACAATTGGCATGAATTCCTGGGTCAAATATCTCTACAGTTATAGGGTATTTATTGGCTCCAGCTCCAATCTGCAATGACATTTTATTTCCTATAAGTCCTTCACAACAAAAGTTTTACTGTATTTTGTGTACTTAAAACTTTTATTGTGAAGTAGCAAAATCAGGAAATGGGATTTTCCAGCTGAAAGTCAACATGAAACAGTAAAATAGACCAGATACCTGAAAGTACAAATTCCAACACAGGAGAGAAACTAAACTTCCAACCACAGAAATTCAGTTAGAAGCTACAAAAGTACTGAGCACAAACACACATGACTCAAGTTGGCTTTCCAGTGCACAAAAGAAAAAAAGGCAAACAGGTTTACTGGCAATGAAAAATGGTCTTTTGTCTGTCTTTGCAATTAAGTTTTAATATCTTTCTCCCACAGAATTGTGGTCATCATGACCAACATTTTTATTATTTTAAAGGATGAGTATGTAGGAGTTTGTGGCATTTAGTGGTGAAATAGCAGATTTCAACTAACCTGCCAAACTTGCAGGAGAACCTATGGCGCTTTGTCTGTTCTGGACTACTGTAGAGCCATGGCAGTGCGACATGATGGACTCCATGGAGGAGGACCCGCGGTCTATGCAGATAAAAACTGCTCACGTTAAGATAATAAAAACACAAAGATTCTTAATTTCAGCTGTGTATGCACTAATGAAAACATACTTATGAGTATTATATTCCATTTCTGCCAATAGATCCTTGTGATTAACAACACATCCTCATACCTAAACACCAGAAAAGATTGATTGTCAATAACTCTCAAAACAACTTATATTACCAGACCTTAACTACATTATGTAAGTCACGTGACATGAATCAAGTTTTATTAAGTTCCTTCAAAGTTACAGGTCAATCTATAGTGGCAAGTTCCGTATTTAGTTCCTTTGCAGTCTTCACTACATAATAAGTTGCATTTGGTAGTTGTGGTGGCATTGCAGTAGGTGCTTCACCATTGCTGTATCTCAATTCTGATACTTCCATCAGTACACTGTCATGTAGTACACTTTGCACACTATGTACTCACTTGCGTAGTATGCAGATTTTGACAGTGTAGTATCGTTTCGTTTACCAGCTTGTTTGTTCATTTGTGTTCGATTTCACTTCATTCACCATGAACATTCTTTTAATTTTTGTTTGCCCTCTGTTTCTCAAGAGGTCAAAAATACACCTTAATCTCTGTTGATGATGTGAATATGTTGTTTTATATTTTATTCACGGTAACAAACTTAACCAAATAAACATATTGGTGGCTTTAGTCCGACAACAGTAGTGGTCCTTACTGATAAAAACACATGTATGACTTACATCTATCTAATTCACTGTCCACTGCAGCTGCTGTAGTCACGGCGGCTGCTTCCTCGGCTGCCTGGGCCGTCACATTCATGAGTTTGGTAGCCTTGCCTCTTCAGTTTCTATACAAGATGGCGTCTGTTGTTGTCCAGCGTTTCACACTCAACTTTTTGGCTGTTTTGAGTACAACATCTGGGTACTCACAGTGCTCTCTGTTTTCTTGTAAATGTCAATGTGAACGCACTTATTCACTCAAAATAGGAAGTGTAAGGACAGAAGTGCGCGAACACAGCAGACACAGCACATCTGTTGGTTTTTTTAAGTTGAAGGATATCTCTGCAGTGTAACAATATTTAATTTAAAATGGTGTTTGAGACACATTTCACCTTTAACAAATATTGCACCTACTGCGATTTGAAAGTTGCTGTAGGCAATATTGCGATGTTGATAAAATTTGGATTAATTGTTCCGCCCTAAAGACAGTACAATGAATTTTTCCCATTCTGTGTTGATGGGGAATCTTCTTCCATTCTTCCCATTTATTTCTTGCTACAGACCCTGAGAAAGTAAATTTATTTGTCTCTCCATCCTCATTCCTCTATGTTTCCCGTCACCAGAAGCCAGCCAGGGTTCAGTCAGCATGGCAGAGCAGGAGCGACGTCTCCAGCTTTTGTCTCTGTGGAGAGCAGGGGTTGTGTGCTTCCTAATTGCTGTGTGCCAAAGAGACCTGGGGAGCCAATCAAAATGGCCAATCTCTAAAGACGAGCCAAAACTAATTTGTTAGCAATATAACATCCCACACCTCGCTCTTTCTCTCCTCTCTGTCTCTTTTTCTCTCTGTCGCTGGGTCTCCTGATGGCAGTCAAGGGTTCATTTCTGTGCCATGGTGGTCATGACCTCTCCTGCTCTTCCTCTCTCCTCCTCCTTTGTGGCTTCACCGAGAGTTCATCTCCGCTGCCTCTCTGGTCGTGACCTGGCTCCGAATGATACGATGATGAGAGCCGTGTCAGGGCTGGCAGAGGAAAAACAAATCCTCTCCCTGACTGTGTTTATTAAATTCTGTGTGTTTCTCGATCTTCAGTCACTATCTTGTCCCTGTAGTGTGTGTGTGTGTGTGTGTGTGTGTGTGTGTGTGTGTGTGTGTGACTGTGTGTGTGACTGTGTGTGTGTGAGAGAGGGACACACCTCAGGGAGCGTGAGAGCGGAGCAGCTGTGGTCAGAGAGAGAACACACACGTTAGCTTTGGGTTTCATCCTTGGCTTGTTCAGCGGGGAATCTGGCAGCCTGCTGAGAGACCGAGAGTGTGCATGTATGTGTGTGTCAGTGATCGCATGTCTGTGTGTGTGTGTGCGTGTTTGTCCCGTTACACACCTCATACCTTTTGCTTTGTCACTATCTCCAAGCTCTCTCATGCTGCTTTTCTCTCTCTGAGGAGCCACAACTTCAAAAGGCAACTTTAAAAAGTGTGTATTTCACACAGTCAACAAAAGCGTCACACACACACACACACACACACACACAGTGGCACACAACTTTCTCTGAGAACACACCTAGCGCACTATCTCTGCAGGACACAAAGCCTTGAGAGAATAAAAAAACAATCAGTCTTTTATATCGCAGTGATTCTGCAGTTTATGGCTGCCAAAGCACGGAGCAGCTTCCTTGAGGCGAAGTGAAGAGAAGGAGGAAATAAAGGAGAAAAAAAAAAGATTTCCTTGTAAAAGCCCCTGTCATGTGTTTGGGGTCTGGACACTGAGAGGCAGATAAGATAGAAGGCACACTCGATTGTTTGATTGAATTTACACACGAGGAGTGAGCTGCAGGACAAGCATGTTTCTCTGCAGCGGCGTCTTTGATAGTTGCTTTAGCTCAAAGTGAGGAAGCCACGCAAACACAGTTGCAGGTCTGAGTGATGCAACCTCAAAGCAACTCGGCTCCAAACTCCCTGTAAGCAGGTCACAGTCGCACGCTGATAGCAACTAACAAAGGTGGCATGAACCCGCTGCTGATCACAGTGTTTGAAGGTGCTTCTGTGCAGGAGTGGGCCGACCATCTGGACGAGAAGAAGTTTTTGATCGTTTGTCAGAAGTTGTGTGCTACAAATCTGTAGTCATTTACTACAATAATTAATATCACAGATTATCTATGAACATTGACAAACAATGATGATCTGGAGGCTTATGTTTATTAGTTTTTTAAAACTGGGGTCTGGGGACCAACAGGGTTCCTTGAATGGTGTCCCCAACAAAAGGAGAAATAGAATATTTGAACCTTTGTAATTTTTTTGTGATCCTATTTTGATCACTGATTATAAAGACTCCAATCCTAAAAAATACTCAGGAGGAATTCCATACGACAAAATTCTTTCAAATTGGGCATCTGTGGCGTAATGGACATCTGTTGTCACGGTCCTTGACAGGGAAAAGTTTGGGAACCCCTGCTCTCCATCATAAAACACATAACATATTAAATAAATATTAAATTGAATAGGATTTATGGTCCCAGTTTGGTTTTCTCCTGTATTAACACTACATCCTAGTCACAGCACTAAGCACCTGATTTTTCTGCAAAGAAATACCCACCGATCTCTGAAAAACCCACAGGGTTGTTTAACAACACTAACTGCTCGTCTGAAAGTACAACCCCAATCCCAACATTGAATGCCTGTGACCTTTAACCCCTCAGGTGGCACTGTATTAAAAACCAACATGATTCTCTAAAAGATAATTGAATTTGGAAATTATGGATGTTGTGTCCACTGAGCTAAAGAGGAAAAACGACTATCCGGATCATTACCAGTAACTTCAAAAGTCAGCATCTATGATGGTATAGAAGTGTGTTAGTGCCCATGGCATCATGGGTAACTGTTGCACCTATGAAGGCCCAATTAATTAATGCTTAATGTTACAACAGTGTGGCTTTGTAGTGAAAGAGTTTGGGTACTAGACTGACCTGTCTTCAGTCCAGACCTGCCTCTCATTTAAAATGTGTGGTGCATTATGTGGCACAAAATACTACAACAGAGACGTGTATATGAAGCAAGAATCAAAAGTTCACAGTTCCCAAACACTTACTGACTGCTGTTAAAAGAAAAGGTGATTAATCACAGTGGTAAACTGTCCAAACTTTTTTGGAATTGGAGTTTGGAGTGAAAAACATGATATTTGAGACAAAAAGATATGACTTCATGTACACATAAAACATCTCAAACATTCTCAACTTGCTTTTATCTATTGATCATTTTATAGGTTAGTTCATAAAATTAAAGATTTCCTTTCAGTCATAGAATTAGAGATGCACCGATTCCGATTTAGGCAGATTCTGAATTTCAGTCTGTCTTTTTTTGTCAAATTAAATTGGGTGTTTATAATAAAACACTGACTATTAAATATTCATTCATATCTGCAATACTACATTTTCTCCAAAAGTTCTCCTGGTTACACCCAGGTCTTATTATATTAGTTTATATGTTAAATGAGTCTGGATGAGAAAATGTTCGAGGAGACACATCAACACAGGTTGTTTATTCTTCAGCCAGAACAGGAAGTGAGATTTTAACAGTATCTCTGTGAATAGTGGCCTACTGCTGGCTAACGTTAGCCTGAAGAGCTACAAAGTTTATGGCTGTTCTACGACATCGTCAGCTGCTCAGATGCTGGGTCTCTTTATCCTGCTCTTGGAATCTATCAATAACACTGACTTCATGCAGACATGTGTCTGAGTGTTTGTGGCTGTGATCAGCGCTGTCGTGGGTGTGATGTTACAGTCAGTACATCTGCTGCGTGCAAGATGTGACCATCATGCATAAAATGTGTGTGAATATGACTGGCACAGAGTCAGATATGTGATGCTGACCAGCTGGTCATCGGTTGGGGCTGGTCACACTGAAAATTGGGTGGTTCTGGCCTCTGGCCAGTCGATCGGTGCATCCCTACATAGAATTTCACACCAAACTTCTCTCACATGTCAGCATGTTGTAGACAAGATTTATTTTCTTCACTCTCACAATGCTCTCTGTCCATCCTGTGCAGATTGCACCAAAGGCCACTGAACTGATGTCACGCCAAAATTACTGAAATTTCCAAATTGTGGGTTTAATTTAAAGCAGGAATGGTTATCAGAGTAGGAAGTAGATAATTGGGACTAGTATTGATGGTGATTTTCCTGCCTGTGATTAGAGAGCTTGATTTGACAGTGATGGAGTAATGAGAAAAAAGTAAGATGAAGCATCTTTTAAAGGATCAGTTGAAATTGCCAATCTATTTTAATCTATTGTCACCTTGGGAGAGTAATGTTCCGTTTTTGTGTGGACTAATTGGATTTTAAAACGTATATTGAAAAAGGTCTAATTAGATATTCATCACATGGGGAGATACAATGTGATCACATGCTAAAGAGCACTGTCTTTAATGCAGGTAACATTCCTTCATCTGCTGCTCTTTTTTCTCCCTCTCCTCAGCTCATACCGAGTCTTTCCACCTTCTTCTGTGTCTCAGTAACCTTAACAGACAAATGAGCACTGATGTTTGAAAACACCCTGGATTAATTTACCATTTTGTCACATTCAACTAACCTGTTTGAACAAAAAAACACAGCCGTCACAGAGAAAGGGAATCCATACGTGTTTTTGTCCTCGACACTGTCACTTGTTCTCTCCTTCCTGACCCCTCGGGGAGATGCTCCATTGTGTGAACTCTCAGCGGTCAAGGGTCCCCACAGGGGTCACCAGAGGTCAAGACTGACATCATTGACCTTACGTCAGGTCAGCTCCTGAGGGGAGGAAACAAGTGGGGTTTCACACTCATGCTGAGGTATCCAGACTACAGGAGCTTAACTGGTTTGATGTGTTACAGAGGGAACAAGGCTTTTTGTCAATCAGGCAGAGGGGTTTCTGCACAAATATCTGTTCTGACTTAACTGAGATGTGACATAATCTGTATAAACAAATATCTGCATATGGAAACAGAATATGTTGGCAAGGGACAAGATATTGTATTGGAAGTGTTCTGGTTTGCGTTTGTAGTCCATCTGTTGTCCAAGTAGTATTAACCAGTCATGTTTGAGCGGCCTTTAGTTGGATGCAGGTAAACAATCCCTGTGGAGAACAAAAGAGGCCGAATCCCAGAGATGGGCACAAATAAAACAAGAAATATCTGATTACAAATTACATGTATGTTTGGTGGAATTCACATCAAGAAACAGAAATTTTACTTGGTCCAACCCTGTAAGATTGTCATTGTGACTTTCACTTAAACACACAGTGTAGCTTCTCCTACAGGAGTCTCTTGATCACAACAATAACAAAAGACTTAATTTGATGATGTTAACGTGGGATCATGGGAACAGTTGTCTTTATTGCTTAAAAACATCCATTGCTAATAAAAATCTATCTGATATAACTAAGGCAGAAATCATGTTCATGGACAACATGATGTATTAAAATTTTGCTCACATTGTCACTAACTTCCATCTGCCGTTTCTTCTCGGGCTTGGCAATAAATCAATACTGTGATGTGAGACTAGATATCATCTTAGATATTGGATATCGTTATCCAAGTTTTTAAACAAATACTCACATAGCTTTATAGTAATAGCAGGGAGATGTCTTGGTTCTTTCTACATAAAGTATAAGGCAGCACTCCATATATTAACAGTGCTCCATACTGCTAACTTGTTGAGTACTGTGGAGTGTGTGCCGCTGCCTCTCGGCCTCTCTGCCCTGTAGAGCGGCTGTTTAAATGAGATTAGTCCTGACAAGTGAACTTCAGCTGGTACTAAAAACCCCTTTTTATCTGCTAAGCAAACATTAGAGCCGCCCACCCGAATGAATACCTAACTCCTGAATTACCATAAGAATGGCTCAGCTGAGTGCTCTCATAATGCTTAAACTAACAGTGTAGAGCATACACTCACACACACAGACATGCGCGCACACACATACTCGCACTCCAGCCACGCTAATGAGAAGTTTCACAGTTTGAGATTGCTGCCCTGTTAGGGGTGGCGGCTGCAGTGGCAGCGTCGCCGTGACGATGAGCAGGAGGAATGTCGGGAAGCAGACAATATTGTTCTGCAGCGTCCATCCAACACTCCCACCACCCTTAACCCCCGAAAGTTGTCGCTCCCAGTGTAAAACTCTCCCCAGACGTCCTCGGTCAGGAACAGAGGGACATCTGTGGATCTGGTTTTACATCCGACAACATTTTATTTGACAAGATGTGCACCAGAACCAACAACTTTCATTCGTGTCCTGTCTCCTCCATCACTGCACTGAACTCCTCTCCTCACCTTTTAACTCTCCTGATCCTCCATCTGACAAACTCCTGAGACTCCTCCTCCCAATTACCCTGCAGACTTCCCTCTCACTCCCATGGGTCTGGGACCTCCAGACCTCTAGACCCCTGAACCATCCAATGCCAGACCTCCTTTGTCTCCCCCCATCGCTCCTCACAGTCCCCCCCTCAAACCCACAGGACCACGGTCCTGGGCTGACCAGAGCTGTGGCAGGGTGCAGAAAGCAGGCCGTTGGTTCCCAGGACCGCCGTGCACTTGTCATGTAAATGAAGAAGTCACAACCAATTAGAGTAATTGCAGCGCATCGCCCTGTCTTCGCCACGGCTGCTGAGCCGAGGAGGGGCATGGGAGAGAGGGAGAGACAGAGGGAGGAAGGAGGGAGGGGTGGGATGCAGAGAATTGAAATGTGGGAAGGATGAGGAAGAAATGGAGTGAGAGAAGGTGGAAAGGCAAAGAAAAGAATTATAAAGAAAAGGTAGATAATACAGAAAAATGAGGAGAAGTAAAAAAAAACATTTACTAATCCTCTTTACTAATTTGAGATTTTGATACTTAAAGGGATAATCTTGATTGTTTTAAGTGGGTAGTACATACAGTCAGTCCATAATCAGTGTATTACCTACATTAGACTACACACCCCCAGTTTGGAGAGTAAGTGTATGCTATATTTGGAATATTTTCACCATTTTACCTCATCATCAGACAGCCTTCTCCAATGGGAAACCCGCCATTATGTAAGCCAAAAAAATCTTTTTCTTGCTTAATCAGACTCCATTGGAGAAATTAGTAATTTTACCTCACAGAACACAGGAGCTGCTGACCTCAATCTGTTTGGTTTTTTTGTGTCATTGTGTGACTTTCCTTACCCTTTTTTTACCTTTTGAAACACCAAAGTCACCAAATAACAATACCAAACTAAGTAATCAAGGCAGCGGTAGACCAGCAACTCCTGTGTTCTGCTAGGAAAAATGACTGATGAGAGAGCAATATTTGGCTTATATATGGCATGTTTCCTGTAGGGCCTGACTTATACTGGATGTCTGGGGCTGATAGCAATATTAGAGAGTAAAACCCTTGCAATATCAAAATCATATCAGGGCACTGAAACAGTAATGGTGTTGTTACAATACTGAAATTTCTCATTTTGATACAATTCTTTAAAAAATATCATACAACCCCACTTAAAATAATCCAAACTATCCCTTTAAGTCATGTATTTCATGTGTCCCTTGGTACACTGTAGCTGTAGTTACCACTGTAGCCTTCGAAAAGATCCCAAAATATGATACATTTTGACCATTTCAACTACCCCAACAGTATATTCAGCTGTGAGAACAGCAAAATTATTAAAATATGTATATCTTGCAGGTTAATGCATCCATAATTCCACACTGAAAGGAACCAGAGAAATTGTTTCATACATTTTACTGATAAGACTTTTACAGCTTTGTTTTTCATTTTGTAAGATTACTGAAGCAGCCCTTTTCAACTTTTATAATGGAGAATTTTCCCACTGATGTCACTGCAATTTTTTCTTGGGCTGCATGTATAAGTACAGTACTTTCTTAAGCACCGATGTAACACACACAGTAATCATTATACAAATGTACAAACAAGTACAGAAAAGACAGAGCTGCTCTGTTTGTTTTATGCATGTAAGAAAGAGTAATAGTGAGTCAGTAAGGACAGTAGGTTTCTGCACAAGTGCATGCAAGCAAGGTTTTTTGTGTGTGCGCGCGTGTGTGTGTGTGTGTGTGTGTGTGTGTGTGTGTGTGTGTGTGTGTGTGTGTGTGTGTGTGTGTGTGTGTGCGTGTCTGTGTGTGGGGAGAGAGGATGAGTGGGTGTATCACAGCAGGTGGTAGGGGCTAATGGAACCCCCTCTGGCCTATCAAGAGTAGGGGGTGATGGTGCAAGGGAGAGAGTGTGTGTGCGTGCATGTGTGTGTATGAGAGAGAGAGTGTGTGTTTTTATGTGTGTGCGTATGTGTGTATCCTATGATGGTAGTTTTGTATCTTTGCAGACAGAGCAGCTACAGAACCAGAGAAGTAGAGAGGAACCGTTAGAAAATGAAATAAAATCAGAGAAAAATGTTTGTTTTCTGTGAAAATTTATCAAATACTGTGGAAATTCAAATGAGAGTGAGTGAAGGAGTGAAAATGGTTCATCAGGATGGAAAAAATGGATTTGAATGGAGGGGAGTTTGTGAGAAAATGGATGGAGAGAGAGAAAGAAATGAGAGATGGACAAAGAGAGGGACAGTCTTGGGCCTGAGGCTTCAATCTCCACCTCTGCAGTCAGCCGGCATGTAATGTAATGTAATGCTCTGTCCGTCCATCCATCCATCCATCCATCCATCCATCCATCCATCCATCCATCCATACGAGCTCTATGTCTGTGGGCCTCAGCATAAAGCCTCAGTGCCTGAGGCAACCTATACAGCTTACACAAACACAGCATGAGGAGGGAGTGAGTGTCTAACGTACGTGTGTGTCTGAATAAAAGCCACTTGTAATGTTCGTTGAGCCCCCAAGAGGTCTAGACAGCTTCGCTAAGAGAATGCCACTTTTAGAACCCTCCCTACCCCCGCCACCTCCTCTGAGAGGAACCTATACTTCACTTTAAGATGCACACTTACTGTCAGTACTTACACAAAACACAGTCAAACAGAGCAGAGAAGTCGGGCTTTAACTGAAGACTCCTGCTGATTTCTTGACTGGGTGATTGGCGCTGTGGCCGTGTTCCAGGGCAAGAACATTAACTCTACCTAATTAGTATGCAAAAGATCAGAATATAGTATTAGTATTTCAGTTTCCTGTGACAATAGCAGGTTATTTAAAAATGTGAGAAAAAAATCATACATATCCATATCCAGTCATACATATGCATGAATATAGATGCTGGGGTGACTCAGGTTGGGCTGGACTCTCTGTCCAGCCCTCTGCATCACCAGGCCATGATACAGTCCACCAAAGTGGACTAAATGTTTTTGGGATTACTTACTTGTGGTAGTGTTACTGGTTTGTAGTGTTACAGTAAGACTCACTGATTGGTGCATTAGTCTGTAGGTGTTTTTGTGTGTGTGTCTGTGCATTGCCAATTTCAGGGTATGTTTGTATTTTAAATAGAAGTGTTTTCCCAATGATTGCAAGGAATGTTATTCTTGAATAGGATCTCATGTCAGTAGTGTTTTGCAAGAAGTGTGTGCAGAATTGCAGACAAAGTACAAAGCAGAAAATGTGTTCTTTTGGTGCCTTTGCGTGGTTACAAAAGTTTAAGGTTTAAATGCTTTTGTCCGAGCATTTGCTTTCGAGTAGAAGCAATGGGCAAAAACTGTAGGCTCAGTGATCTGATGTTTCATATTAAAATATACCCTAACACAGTTGTTCATCTGTTTTACTGAGATTCTCAAAGATACATCTTCTGATGCACCTGAACACATCATCAGCGATGTGTCCTGGGGTGATTGGGTTTTTGGGTGTTTTGTATTGAGAGAAGATCTCTTGTTCTAGAAGAAGCATCAACTGAGTCATGCAATATGGTCTATTGAGACAATGAATCAAAGTTTTACTTCCTGAACCAGGGATGCCTGGAAGAGCTTCTTTTACTTCACAGCTCTATGAGAGGATGTGAATGAAAAAATAAGTACAAAACATGCTTACACATTTGCCTTTTAGCTGTAGTGCTATCTATCCATGTAGATAGTTTAGGCGTGAGTTGCAGGGTTTTGGAGATATTGGCCATAGAGAAGTCTGCCTTCTCTTGAATAGGATTTTGTACATGAATTCTCCCTGAGAGACGTGAATGTCTCAGTGACTCTGTGGTTAATTATCTTTGACAGGTTTATATAAAGTACCTACTTTAAGGTGTGTTGCCCACTTTTCTGCACAAAACAGCAACTATTTAAAAGTTTGTAAAAGACCAAAACCACACATTCAGCTTCTGTCATCTGCAGTGGGTAAATGTAACTAAGTACATTTATTCAAGTACTTTAGTCCAATTTCAAATTATATCCATATTATATTACTTTATAGTTTCACTTAACTTTTTTACTCCACTACATTTACCTGACAGGTACAGTTACTAGTTACTGACAGGCAACATTTTACTGCACAGTGGTTACTTTTAGTTTTCATACTGATAACAGCTGATAATGTTTACATACTTTTACTCAAGTAAGGTTTTAAATGCGCTATGTTCTCCACAGAGAGTTTATCATCTTCCTCTGACTGTTGTCGCTGTATGATGTCAGCTGATCAGGCTCTTTAACTCTGAGCTTCTCTTCTAACATTCTCCTCTCTCAGCATGTTGTTTATAGTGATTTCACGGATTTTATGATTCCATTCTAGCAGCTAATGCGCTAAACTCTTCCAACTATCAACACGTCTCACTCTGCTGTATTAATTATCAGATGTAGATTGAGCCAGTCGCTCTCTGCTGCCACCCAGAGGTTGACGATGTGTCAACCAGCAACATTTAGATGAATGCTGAGGGTGCAGGTCCTGTGCGCCCCACCAAACTCCTATCTCTTGTATTGAACTGCACATGTACAACTTATAGCAAGAGGAAATGGGTAAAAAAAAATTACGCCCCAAACCGGAAACACCTGACCTACCCGTAACTCTGGACATCATAAATCATTTTTAACAACACATTGTAGTGCTGTTTATACATTTTACTCACTAACCCTAACCCTAACTACACAATATTGACGTTGCTCATTTAAAGAAATATACAGTATACAGTGTTTCCCCTAGCTTTTTTGCTTTGGGAGGGGGGTCGCCTGGGCTGGAATGAGCATGGTCCATCGTTGGGGTCCTTGCAGGACCCTCTTGCCAAAGGACCCCATTACCTTGATTACAGAGCATTTGGACCTGAATAAACAGTTAACACTGATTTGTGTTCACATTTTTTTTATTTTTGCAGTGTACACTGTACACAGTACACTGTTTTTATTTATTTATTAATTCATTTATTTATTTATGCATCTATCCATCCATCAGGCATGGCGTTATGGGTGGGCCTAACGGGCCTGGGCCCGGGCCCACCCACTTCTACAAGTGGCCCACCTTAAATGACTGGGAGAACATATATTTTCTTAACTTTTATTTTTGCTAGATGACCAATATATTGCAGAGAAGGCAGATATAAGACTCTACAGCCAAAATCTCCAAAACTCTGCAGTTCACACCAAAACTATCTAGATCAGATCGCACTACATCAAAAAATATGTATTTTTGATTTCTGGGGTGAACTGTCTCTTTAAGAACACTGATTGTTCCTAATCCTAATGAAGTAAGAAGTTATATTTTGTGTTTTTAAAATACATAAAGCCACGCACAAACACACATACACACACACACACACACACGCACGCACGCACGCACGCACGCACGCACGCACACACACACACACACAGCCAACCAAGGCTAGGAAGTGCTGTGTGGGAATATTCACACAGCATTAAAAAATAATGGCTTGAGAAATACCAAATATGGCGGGTGTGCCCGCATGTATGTGTGTGAGTGTTTGTGTGTGTGTGTGTGCATACGTGCGTGTGTGTGCCCGCATGTATGTGTGTGTGTGTTTGTGCGTGTGTGTGTGCGCCAGAGGCCTCTCCTAAGGAGAAGTGAAGATTCAATATGTCTGCCTCCATTTAAGCACTGAAACATTCATGGCAGCCAGCACAGACTGGGCTGTGCATACACACACACGCACACGCGCACACACACACACACACACACACACACACACACACACACACACACACACACACACACCTGTGAGCTATGACTGGTAATTTTGTGTCTTAAAAAGCTGTATAATCACCACGCTGAGTTTCACCGTTCATTACTGCAGAGATTTTAAGAAGATTTTTTGCAGAATAAAGTCAGAATCTTTTTTTAAATCAACTTCTTTTGCACTTTTGACTCTGAAAAAAAAAAAAAAACACGCTGATGCTTCTCTCCCTCATTTAGGACACTATCTTGTGCTGCACATTGGCCCAGCAAGCCACAGCAGCGACTGGAGTGTATATGTTTCTCCTCTTATGAATTATGAACACAGTTAGCTCTTTTGTTTATGAATTATTACTGATGTGCCTCCACAGGATAGTTGCTGGAACAAATGCATTTACACTGTAACCAATCGCATTATTGCCTTTTTATTTTCATACGTATTTGTTTTATCGGGAGCAAGTTATTTGGGGTCGAGCACGAAACAAAACAACTCATTTCAGAAACATGCTTTTCATTAGGAGGAAACAAATGTTTATTTTACCAGCACTTTGTGAGGAGTCATGAATAAATATGGTGTTTGTCTCTGAGGTAAATAAAACAACAATGCAGCAGCAGAACAGAGGAGATGGAGAAGCAACAGTGATGTGGTTTGGTTCTCTGTGGACTTCTGGTCATGGCTGAGGAAGAGAGTGCAGGCGTGAAAATACGGATCCTTTATATTCTGTAAGAATGGTTTCACGTATTGAAGATCAGATTCTCAGAAAATGAGACGGAGAGGGTAACTATTCTATAATTACCATCTAAAATGAGGGAGTGAAGGGAGAAATGCATGATGGGGGGGCGACTCCAGACGGGGGAGAAAAAATAAAAAAGCCAAACAAAAACACAGAGGTCATGAATATGGAATGTGTGTTCCTTGTGATTTAAATATTCATGACATGACGATTAGTATGTCATAACGGCATTATCAGCTTCAGCAGCCAAAAGACGAGAAAACTCTGGCTTGATTGATCTCATCAGGACATCATCAATAATGGATAACTCCAATCATAGTGGTGGGAGCGCACACTCGCACACACGCAGGCATGCACGAGCACACCCTGACATGCACAAACAATTATGACACCATCTGTAATTTAAACCTGCAGTTAAATCAGTCTTACTCCCAATGCAAACACATCATCTCGCCATGATTCACCTCCTTCGGTTTCTAAGTGAGAAAATATTTATTAAAAAAAATTATAATTCTTTTAAAATCTATTAATTGAGCTCTGCAGCCTGAATTACTGTAAATTCTAAAATGAGCCTCGAACAGATAATGGTTCAGGTCATAATTGGTTCTTTTCCAGCAAAAACAAAGACTGGTCACTGGAATTACCTTCACATATCCTGTTCTTATTTGTTTATTATCCCCATCAGGTGTAAGCAGTCATGCAGTCACTTGTGTGAGTGCATGCGTGATCAACAGACTTTCGGCTTGTCTGTAGCCAGTCTCGATACTACTGGACCCATCAGCCTAATTTCTTTTGTGCACATTCATGACTGTGTGCTGAAAGACCTAAACCTTAAAAAAGTTTTGAAAACCCTTTTTTGTTAATGATTCCATGCTGACAACGGACGTGGCCTGAGGCATTATGTTTTTAGGTCATCCCATTCTCTTGTTTTTGGTGGTCAAAAGTCACAGTGACCTCAGTAAACACATTATTGGCCATAACTCAAGATTTCATATGCTAATTATGACAAAATTGCACATAAATATCTAACAGGATGAGGTGATGACATTTTATATCTAAAAGGTCAAAGGTAAACTTCACAGTGAAATCATAATGTTCAACTGTATCAGTCCTCTATACTTCTCTGTAAAAATAACCTCTAGGTAAAGACAACATGTCTCTCTTTGGAAATTATTCACTGGAATCACACGTGTACAGTGAGAACTTCCATTTTGCTAAAAACTACACTTAATACCTTTTATTAAATTCCTTCAAAGTTACAAGTCAATGTAGTGGTCAGTTTCATATTACATTTCTTGAGAGTCTTCACTGCATATACAAGTCTGGACAGACGTGGATGTTTGAGACATACAACTGTTGGGCAATAATTCTATTTTTTAACTGCACTGTTTTATACGACCATTGACAGCTGACTTCTCGCTCCTTTGAACCGACTGCTGGGGGCCGTAAGTGATCAACAGCTGCTTCAGTTTGAAATCTTGTTTCAGCTCGTGACAGAGTATATGGAGGCCGTGTTAATGTTGGTAGAACTTTGCAAATCTCTGCTGGTTCGATCTGGCAGTTGTGTGACATTGAAGTAGGTGCTTCACCATCTGTTGCCTGACTGAGATCTGCACTCTACTAAGTGACTTCTTCTGGTTGACCATTAATTAAATGCAGTAGCTTCTACAGTCAGTGGCCACTAGTGGCCACTTTATCGGAATATTGGGTTTGACCCCATCCCTTTTGCCCCTGAACAGCCTGAATTGTTCATGAATTCAATAAGTTGCTGGAAACATTCCTTAGAGATTCTGCAGATTTATTGGCTGCATGTTCATGCTCCGAGTCCACCATTACACCACATGCAGAAGATGCTCTATTGGATTGAGATCTGGTGACGATTGGAGCACCTTACTGTCATGTTGGTGAAATGTTAACCTGCTGGAAGTAGCCATTACAACACAGGTATATAATGATGCACATGGTTTGCAACAACATCTTGGACTGGATAGGCATATTTTTCCTCAAATCTGTTGTGGTATTTATCCCTCTAGTTCAAGGGTGGGCAATTATTTTTCCTAAGGGGCCACATGAGAAGCCCTGATTGTTGCCCTCACGTCGATCAATTGTGACAGGAGGAAGCGCACTTGCGCCACACAAGAATTTCAAAATAAAAGCTGATTTAGATAATTTCATTCATCTCTTAAGCCTTTAAAGTAAAATGGCGTGGTTTGTCTTCGACATCGCGGGCTGGATAGAACCATCATGCGGGCCGGATCTGGCTTGCGGGCCATACAATGCCCATGTCTGCTCTAGTTGCTGATTTTGGAGATATCGGCCTAAGAGTTGCTTTCACCAGACTTTGACAGAATTTAATATAGAACTTACCACTATATAGACCTGTAACTCTGAAGGAATTCAATAAAAGATGTTCAGTGTATTTTCTTTTGCCAAAATGGAAGTTGTCATTATATTGACATTCATTATTAGTCATTATATTGACATGCACATACACACGTACACATAATGGACTGGTGTTGCAGTGATTGAAGTAATGCTGTTGTAATGTACGTACAATGTCTTGAGTGTATCAAGCCAACTGGAACACATGGTGTTAGTTTGTATACGAGTTTAGTTTGTATTGACAGCAACAGGCATCAACAGCCAAATAAAATGATCAGATCGGAAAACAAGGCGACATCCTATGAATTTATGATGAATTGTTCTTGATAAAACATGAAAAAAATAAAATCCCATCTCTATTAAAAGAGCCACATTCACTATGTAGCTGAGGTAATACTGGGCTACCTTTTGAGATTTTACAGATTTTACCATACTTAACCCACTTGCTCTATTCTAATTTGAGATCTGGTATCTAGTATGACTGAAATGATAGAAACATAGATATTTGGATCGAAGTTGGAACACAGGAAACAATAAATGAAGGTTATCTAGTGGCACCATTTAGAGCTGAGAGGACTCTGCATTGAGTTGTGCACCCACCCCCAAAAATGACAAACAAATAATGCTCAAACTGGAAAGCCACTAAGAAGCACGTTAGTGAAGGAATGTACGCTGCTGCTGTTCTCGTTTCCCTCCCATCCCCCCGTTGCCTGAGGAGACAATCTAAAACAGACAGATCATGGTGATGAGGATGTGTGTTTTGGTAAGAGAAATGTATGTGCATGTATCTGTGTGTGCGGGGATGGGGATGGGGATGCAGGGGAGTTTCTAAGGAGGAGACTCGTGGGTGGGTCTTTCTTGTAAAGTGCTCCATTTGTGCGCAGAGATGTCCTGAGTGTCTAGACAAACCTACATGTGAAGCGCATTCATATGAAGCTCTTCATCTCCCTGGCGGTCCGAGTTCTCACTCCCCCTCCATCTCTCTGATCTGTACAGTAGGTCCTACTGTACTTAGATGCCATAAAATTTATATGAAGCTTCTCTTCTAACCACATCTAGTATTTCTGCATGATGTTGAAAGATAAGGTGAAATATCGTGATATTTAATGTAAGCGCAATATATCTTACCAGTGAACTTTAAAAACGTCAGAGATTTACATCAAGAATTGCACTTTTTCGTTTTATTCTTCCTATCTCTGTCTTTCTTTTCCCTCCTTGCATCAGTCTGCTTGCTCATTTTAGACCGTGCTCTGTAGCCTCAGGGCTGAAGGCAACGCTTAGAGTGTCTAGCCTCACCACAGCTGGGCCTCTTTGCCAGACAGACCTCACACACACTCGCAAACTACTGGATGCGTGAAGTACAGTGCCCTATAAAGCCAACATGCACTAATTGTGTATTTACATCCCATTTACACCTGGTATTAAATTGGGAACCAGATACGTTATCTGGTTAATAATTGATCCAGTCTTTCCTTTGCATTTACACCTGGTGTTTTAAATGCATTGTTGTTATTCTCATTGAGAACGAATCTCTGTCCTCCAGAGCAAAAGTTGTGCCTGAGTTGTTTGAGGTGGTGGCAAATCAACTCCAGACTCCCTTAAAAAATCTGAGTTTTGAGTTATGGGAAACTTTATTAACTTTGTTAAACTCTACAACATATTCTTAATAATTTGTCCCCTCTTTCAAATTCATCAAATGTAATATATCAGGCTATTTCTTTCTTTGTATTAAAAATATTTGGCTTCATGCAAAAAAAAGCAGTTGGGAGCGTTTCACCCCCAAAACCAAAAACACATGCTCAATTTCTGCAGCAGAATCTACTGGAAATATTTTAGAATCTACCTGAACTACTTTCTTTCTACTACAAAGAAAGTAGTTCCTATATGAAACTGCTAACAACAAGGTCTGTGGATTATCTTGAGAAACCAGGTCATGATCTCTGGAAAAAGAAACTGGTTTTGAATTTTTCAAATGTATTTTTTGGTGCTTTGAGCGTGACAAGCCAAGTGCTATTTAGTCCCACTATATTGGAGAGAAGTAAGGCTGCAGCTAATGATTATTTTCATTGTTGATTAATCTGTTAATTTCTGAATTAATCGATTAGTTGTTTGGTCTATAAAATGTTAAAGATGTCAATCAGTGCTTTCCAAAGCCCAAGATGATATCCTGTTGTGTCCTCAACCCAAAGATATTCAGTTCACTGTCAAGTAGAAAAGGAAGAGGAGAGAAAATATGTACATTTAAGAAGCTGGAATCAGAGAATTGTGACTTTTTTCTTTAAAAAGTTACTCAAACCGATTTGTCAGTTATCAGAATTGTTGGTGATTCATTTAATAAACATTTAATAATCAATTATTTGATTAATCTTGGCAGCTCTAAAGTGACTGCAGACATCTCTGTGGCCGATATCTCCAAAACAACTCACACTGACACCAAAGCAATACAGACAGATAAATAGCAATACAGGAGAGAGGGACAAAAAGATTTTGGAGTGAACTGTCCCTTTAAGAGGTTTGCACAGTGACTTACGAGTCGTCCAGATCTGTTGAAGGATTTCGTCAGTTTGAGGACATTTTGAGTTTGAAAAATAAATTACACTTCATAATTATATTGACGTTATCCTGTTTGACTCACTTCAAAATTATAATTCTAAATATACACATACAGCCGATTGTAATTCCTTTAAATTGGCTAATACATGAAGTTGACCAGAGAAACAGTCTGTCCTGTGTCTCTGCGATGGAGACAGAGCTGAGCAATATATCAGTATTGTGATATAAGAGCATCATATAAAGAGATATCATTATATGGTGATGTGGCACAAGTGTTGTCTTTTTCTGTTTTTCAAGGCTGTGTCACAGTAAAGAGATGTAATTTTCTGGACTTACCACACTGGAGCTGTTCTATTATTTGCCTTTACCTTCATATTGACGTATATAAATATTGTGATATTTGATTTTCTCCATATCCCCCCTACTAATATCAACCCCACTATGAAAATAGTACAGTACAAGTAAAAGCTCCGCAGCTTACTAAGGTAAAAGCATGTATTAAAACAACATTTATTTAAAGAAGTCATCCTGCAGTAAAATGGTGTCTGTTGGTGTTTACTGGATATGATGTTTGGAAGTTGTGGAAACTAGACGTGATTTGGCTCTTCTACACCTCAGATACAATAGGGCAGGTGTCTTGTCTTAGATTACCTGTGAGATTATCATCAGACCTGATGTTGCCAAATATTCTGAAAAAACTGTATGAATATACACACAAATACACTGGCATAGCTGTTACACACACATATTCACAAGGACAAAAACAAGGAAATGGGAGTGTTGTTTTCATGCACTATCATCTCTCTTCGCTAATGCTGCCTTTGTTCGTGTTGAGGAAGCAATATCAGACCTGTGATCATATTTCCTATTCAGATACACTCTATGATCCCTCTGTTCAACCCTGTCTGCTAAAATGATGCTCATGCACAACTAATTTGTATTAGGAAATAACATTATGTGGGGGTGCAACTAATGTCATGGCACCCAGATCACATTTTTATCAAGCTATCAAGGAAACAGTTATGCAAAATGTGTGTTGTCGAGGATATAATTTGTTTTCCATTTAATATCAACTCCAGACTACTGAACCACGATTAAAGGAATAGTTCGACGTATTGGGGAATGTGCTAATTTGTTTTCTTGCTGAGAATCAGATGAGAGGATTCTGTCCACTAAATATGAAAGGAAGGACTAGAGACAGCTAGCCTGGCTCGCTGTTTGTGGTTTTATGATAGGTTATTTGCCACCCAGACTGTTGGGCACAGTGACTTTCTGTCATTCCTAAACAAAATCCAGAAAGCAATAATATTTCCCTTAAACTGCAATTACAATTGGTAAAAGTACATCTTAGAAAATGCACAAAACAGACACCAAACGTGTCCAGAAAATGTACTTTGTCAACAGTTAGTTCTGACCAAGAAATTTAAGGTGGCATCTTGTACATGATTCGGGGCTTATTACTGTGGGAACGCTGTAACACACTTTAATCTGACAAAAAGTACACAGAGTAGGATAGAAGACAGCTATTGACCTGTTAATCAGTTGAAAACACCTTCATCAATGTGCATATTTGTAACCATTGTTACAAAACGATATGCATAAATTTATACATGACTTATGCAGATCAATAATACGATTGGTTCCTGATGTCAGATTTCATCAGCTTTGACCGGCTGGTGGATTTATCAGTGGTTCAGTTTTTCAAAGTGACACAACCTTTTCCAACAGAGACACTTGCAACTCAGATCGAACTGTCAGACTAAGCAGTGTTGATCAGAAAGGGATCAATATACTGTTACTGCACCGCCTTTTTCCTAAAATGTTTTCAGAAACATATTTTAGTGACTATTCAGCTGTAATATGACAAAGTTACTCACCAGGCCACTATGTTAAAAAACACACAAGAGGACTCGCATGCACATGCATGGATGGTTGTCCCAGTTAAACAGAGAAGACTGGATAACGATAAACAACAAAAAAAGAGTGTGACATCATTCTCTGCTCAGGAAGCCATTGCTTCACTTTATCTTTATACAACAAATAGCTGTTTGCTGACCCTGAATGAGGCTGAACGTTGTATTTATCACTTTTAACTTTGCGTTCTTTTACCTCAATAATTATTAATACCACC
The DNA here is from genome assembly GCF_056507025.1 of Lutjanus erythropterus. Lineage (NCBI taxonomy): Eukaryota > Metazoa > Chordata > Actinopteri > Lutjaniformes > Lutjanidae > Lutjanus > Lutjanus erythropterus. The sequence continues at coordinate 28,701,860 of NC_139326.1, read as the reverse complement.
AAATAATACAATAAAGTGGTCAGGTTGAAACACATAATTATATTTATGTTTACCTTTCTCCTTATAAAAATAATTACAGATTTATTAAAAACGTGCAGTTTCCAGGATTCCTAGAAAATCTCTCATTTTCTGGAAAAATATTAATCCCTTGTGTACGTGTGTGATTGTACAGTATGCCACAGTGTTGTTTTGTTTGTGTTGTCCGGTGTGATCATGTCTCACAGTGCCTCACTGACTCAGATGTGTGTGTGTGTGGGCCTGCAGTCTGTTTGTTGTATTTCCATGTGTCACATTGAGTCATCAGGGCGCTTGTCATTGCCATAGCGACTATGCAGTGACATATGCCCGCTTCTTGGCTCCCTGACTGACAGGACGGTTGCCGTGGTGAAATCCAAAGGATGTTGGAACAAATCACACCTCGTCCTCTTCCTTCCTCTGAGTGACAGTCAGCTTGTCGCTCATCACTTCCTCCCTTGTTCTGTTCATTTACTATGAACTTTAGTAAAAGAAAAACAGCCTTCCTAGTATGAGATAAAACCAGATAATCTAAAAATGGTACAAATGATGGAAGGAAAAAAAGAACGAATGGCGAAGTCAACAAATTATGTCACTTTACATTTCTCTTGTTTCCAGTTACTACAAGTATTTTTGTGTGTATGTACTGACTGTAAGCTGCAGGTCGTCCCCCACTGTGATCCTGAGTTGCCAAACAAGAGTCAGACCTCTGTATTCAAACAACACCGGAGCAGACTCCATATATCCCATGACTTGTTCACAATTGATTTCACACTGAGTCAGTTTCTTCATTTCAAAACACACCTACTGTAGAACAGAACAACAGACTTGTTTCAGCTCCTGAGACAGCAGAATAAAGAACACAAAGCTGAACTCTGAGAGACATAAAGGCTTGGAATTTTTCTGAGAAAAACGTCTGATCTCATGATTTGATGTGAACTCTGATACAAGCTGTAACCTTGGAGATGGGTGCATCGTTTCTCCTCACCGAGCTGAGATGGACATGTCCCTGCCTGATATGTTTCACAACCTTTTCAGATACGTGTCAAGTCTGTTTCTTCTACCAGTAAACATTCAACATTCACAGGCTGAGTGTGGGATTGAAAAGGGAAGGAAACTGTTGTTGTATCAATGTGACGAGTTTGGTGAGGAGACGGACTGTGAAAAAAAACACGTAGAGAGAACTCCTGCAGAAACAAAGTAAAGAATACTTGTTTGGCCTTTTGGTTTCATGTCATTTAATCTGCATACGGCTCACACACTATACTGTCCATATGCACATGCATTCTTCAGATGATAGGCCAAACTTGTTGGTTGATGATACTGTCACGGCACACTGTCTACCTATTGGCTGTCAGGCAGTGGGTTTTAGTTTGAAGGGGTGTTAAGAATTATTGTTTGCATGTTTGCAGTCTACAGAATGAATTTTCAATGGAGTATTGACAAAAAGTGGCAAAGGACTAAGAAAAGTGAGATGGCTGAGTGAGAGGCTTTTTAAAGAGTAAGAACTGTAATTTTACATCATCATCGTCAACTTCATTCAAACAGAAACAAAACAAAATTCACCAAAATCACCTTGGTTCGTCTTTCCACTGTTGTAACAATCACAAACTGGTTTGGTCAAAATAAATCCTGCGGAGTGTGCAGGGCAGGGGATGCTGGACAGTAGCTGCAACACTGTCAGGAGAGCAGCCCAGGAGAGAAGCTCTGCAGTGTGCTGGGATTTTATAACTGAAGTATAGGAGGACGCACACTTTTACTTTTGCTGGCTATGTGAAAATGTGATGTTTTCACATCACAGATGATGAAGAAATGCATCAAAACATCTTACTGGTGAAACATACTCATGGAGGCTTATATAGGAATCTGGTGTGACACACTGAACTTAAACAGGAGAATAAATCATTGAATATTTATATACAACAGCTAATTCTAACTTGACTTGCTTGACAACATACAGGCTTGACAGACTTGTAGTGCTTTTTCATAGAGTAAATATTTCACCTTTATGCATGGAGACATCATAGCTATCATCATGTGTATCCAGTTTTTTTTAATAAGGGCTTTATTCATTAGCTGTTTTATTCACATGAGTAAATGTCGTGGAATGTGTTAGTATCTATAATTTACATTTTTGTGTTTGCATCCCATTGTCTTTTGAGATGCACAAACGAATGCGTCCTCACTGACACAAAGAGTGTCTCTGCAGCTCTCTAATGGGAGAACAAGCTGTGTGAAGAGACAAAATGTCACCAGGCGGTCCCCACTCAGCCACCTCCCCACTCAGGGCATACTTAGCATTTAAAGCCCCCCCCCCCACCATACCCACCCTATCCTGAAAAAGGCGTGCTAACATTTAGCGGTGGGGGGAAGAGAGGGAAAGGACGCACAGACGGGCTTCAGCCAGGCAGGCAGGCGGCAGATTCCTCTGGCCCTGTAGTGGAGCCGTGGGGAAGTTTTTAATTCCTCTACCCTTATGGTTCATTTGTCCTCCAGGTCCCCCATGTGAAGCTCCGCGATGACCACTCATGTGTGCACTGCTGTTGAATTATTAACGAGAGAGATAAGGGAAGAGGGAGGCGATGGGAAGATAGAGAGGAGGGGAGGGGGACAGGGAGGTGAGAGGAGGAGGAGGAGGAGGAGAAGGAGGTGGAGACGTGAGAGGGGTAGCGAGGAGGAGAGGTGTGGAGATGTAGTGGGGAGGTGCGAGGTGAAGTGAGGAAGAAAGGGGTCAGAAAAATGAGGTGAGAAGAGCGAGGAGAGGTGACGGAGTAAGGGTGAGAGGAGGCCGGGAATGAAGAACGGACAGTGAAAAGGTGTCTGTATTAATACACTTGCATCAGTACTTTTCATCCTGGACCTTCTTTTCCCATGTTTTCGTGTCTGAGTGACTGATGGGGAAGACAATATTTGAAACTGGTCCAGTATTGAGTGACACTGCTGTAGCCATCAGCCGCAAAAGCGTCTGCAATGTAATTTTAAGGTTCAATTGCCAACTGTGAGATATGTCCACGAAAAGTGAGTTTTTGCTACTGACAAGCTCAGAATGTTACTCAAAGTGTCTGACAACATTATGGAAAAGATCCCCACAGAGAAAGACCTTTTTCATAAATTGAACGATTCCTTTAAATACACATCCAACTTGTGTTTTAACTTGGGCTGCAAGTAATGATTATTTTTATAGTTGATTAATCAGAAGATTTATTTTCTTGATTAACTGATAAATAGTTTATGGTCTATAAATGTCAGAAAATGGTCAAAATGTCAGTTAGTGTTTACCGAATTCCAAGATGACATCATCAAATGTTTTGTTTCAGTCAGTCACTCGAACTTTTACCTTAAAAATATACACAAACCTTTTAACTGATTATCAAAATAGTTAGCAATTAATTTAATACTTCTACTACTTTTTACTTTTATACTTTGAGTACATTTCAAAGTCTGTACTTTTTCACTTTTTCTTGAGTAAAGTAGTTGAATCAGTACTTCTACTTCTTCTACCCCCTTCTCCCTTTTTTTGGTCTGTCCTAAAACTACACAATGATCTAATGAAATAATTATCATGCATCATACAAATATCTTGTGAAGATTTCATTTCTCTCATTGATCAGCAGACCGTAATAATTAAAATAAAAATAAGAATTAATTGTTTTAAAGTCTTTCAAGCATGTTTCCATTTTTAGACAGGCTCAAACATTAAAGGCTCTCAAGCTAATATCTGTTGATAGACATGTCCACATATGTTACCACAGCAACAGAAAGTGGATCAAATTGTTCATGTCAAGGTACTAAAACAAATATTAAACACAGATATGAAACAAATGAAAGCACAAAATCTTAGAGAATATAGTCATTTTGTGGCCATATTTTTTCCTCTGCAGCCATGTTGGTACTTTCTTCTGCAGCTGTGTTGCTTCAGACCCATAATGCCACAGGCCTGCCCATAACTAAACTCTGGTTAAGTGACCTGTTGCAACATCAAAATAAAACCTGGCATAAAGAACACTACATTGTTTAACCAAATATTATTTTAAGGCGGTATATTTTAGACAAATTTCTAGTTAGTTTCTTTTTTAACAGAATTTTAATGACTGTACGAACTCAAACATTCATGAAATTATGACAAAAAATATGAAATAAACATCTCAATGAAATCTTAATGAAAATGTCTCCAAGACAGTTACAGTACACTTGCTTAAAAGATTTTTCAGTGCTTGAAGATAGAGGAATTTTAATTATTATTGTCGGGAATCGTCAAATTAGTGCAGAATATGTTACAGTTAGTGCCCTCGTCTTTGTTTAGTTCTTTTCTATACTGCAGTACAGTGGTGGTATAGAAGGTGTTGAAAGGTGATACTGTTGTCTTCAGTGACCCACTGCCTTTCACTGTACAGCCTCAGAGTGATCACATCTCTATTGTTACTGTTGGACACTGTAGGATCTGCTGCCACGTCACAAACTTACTGTACTGTACTACTGTGTGTGTGTGTGTGTGTGTGTGTGTGTGCTGCCATAAGGACATAATTAGGTTAGAGTGACGCAACACACACCGGCAGTGCCAGCGACATCAGTAACAGTTACCTGAGCACATACAGGACACGCACACACACACACACACACACACACACACACACACACACACACACACACACACACACACACACACACACACCCTACTGTGTAACTTTCCTAAGTGGTGTATGAATATGCACAAAACCATACTGTACATGCACATTAGTACTTCTTTTACACATGTATGCATAAAATATATGTTGATGCCCTAAACAAAAACACAACACACACACACACACACACACACACACACACACACACTGCATACATAAATGCAAGACTGAGTAAGTAAGAACGCACTGATTAATCTGGAAATGTGTGTGTGTACTAATGTGTGTTTATGTGTGTGTGTGTGTGTGTGTGTGTGTGTGTGTGTGCGTTGTGGGGGTATCCTCCTAAGGGAGAAGCCAACTAGACCCCCCCTCCTCCTCTTCCCACCACACACACACACACACACACACACACACACACACACACACACACACACGCACACAGTGTCTGGGGGGTGCAGTAAGCCCTGGCGGATTTGTAGAAAGGCCCGGATTGTTCATTAATAAAGAAAGGATGAAAACGGGGGAGAGAGGTGGAGGGGTTTGTGTGTGTGTATGGGTTTGTGTATGAGTGCGTTTGTGTGTGTGTATGGGTTGGGTGGGTGGGGGGGTTGGATGGGGGAAAGGAGAGTGGGAGAGAAAGAGAAGGGGAAGAGAGGGAGATGGAGGGAGGAGTAGGAGGGGTACACAGTATTAGACAGTAATTAAATAATCATCTGTGTTGCTCTCGTTTACTCCCTCCCCTCTTCCTCCTCCGCCTTCTCCTACAGCACTAGCGGCCACAACACCTGTCACAACTCATCACCCTCACACACACACACACACACACACACACACACACGCACACACACACAGAAAGAAGATGCTGCAGAAGATATCACATCAAAGTCATACACACACATTATGGACACGTACAGTTGTATAAAATATATGCACTCATACATAACACAGAGTTGCATACAAACATATTGGTAAAACACACAGGGGAGAGGGTATGAGTGTGCGCGTGGGGGTCTAGGTTGTGTTTTGGGAGGCAGAATGGTTGTCAAATTAATTTCCACCATCCAATCCTCTTCCCACCCTCATCAGCCTCCACTGTCCTTCCTCTCATGGTGTCAGGTAGCTACTGTCCAGCCCAGGTAGATCCTGGATGACGTGGACTGCTGACAGGCTCTTTAAAGTGTCACTGCTAATTATCTTGAGACAGACCTGCCATCAAGAAAAACATCCCAAAGTGATAGCAGTGACGGTTCACATGTTGTCTCAGGACAGTCAGCAGGAATAAAGGATAATTTTTTAACAACTTGGGTGAACGTTGTCCCAAGCTGAAACAAGATTTCAAACTGTAGCAGCTGTTGATCACTTGCAGCCCCTAGCCAGTCCCTCTAGGATTCTAAAAAAATAAAAATAAAAATAATATAATTCCTCAAGTATAATTCCTCAAAATCAAAGGCAACTTGTTCCAGGGTGAACAAAACTGCGCTCTAAGATGGTCAAATCTGTGGAAAAGTGGTGAAGTTTGGACAAAATTGCAAGGTTGCGCAGAACTTACGGGGGTTGGTTAAACTGAGCTCAGACTCAGAAAACTTGAGAGTGGACGGGTGCACCATGTAAAAAAGGTATCAAATAGAGAACTCATTGGCATCGGTATGACTTTAAGGGTACTGATATCCAAATTTTTTAAATGATACCCAGCCCTAGTACTCTCAGACTCAGACCCATTTAATAACCTTGCAATTGATATAAGAGAATAAACTCGTTTTATTTGGAGGAATGCAAGAAACCGTTTTTTTTAACTAGATACCATTAGGGTCCTAAAAAGCCAGATTGCAAAAAATTCCATTTGGGAACCTATTTTTACTGCTGTATTAAACTAACATCTTTTATTAGAAACATGGCATCCAAAGCAAGTAAACTGATTTAATACACTGTTCTGTAATTCTGTTAGCACTGTAATCTCCATCTGCCTCCATCTGATATATTAACCACAGACATACTGTACATGCGTGCCCACACGTACAGACAGTATATACTGTACATATAGGAAAACACACACACAGACAGTCTCATACACACACAGAATGAGCACACAGTCTCCAACATACATTCTTTAAATGAACCCCTAACCTGACAGAGAAGTACATTATGTATAATTACAGTCGGCCATATGGCCATGGGGACTGTTGGCCAGGCCGACAGGGTTCAGCTCTGAGGAGAACACACACACACACACACACACACACACACACACACACACACACACACACACACACACACACACACACACACAGTAGAATAAACATTCAATAGTGTTGCAGTAGATTCATTCTCTCATTCATTGATTCATATTCTTGTGTGCAGCAGCCACAGGGCCTCCCAGTGAAATCTGGCGTACAGGCCAGAATGGCTGGATAATATGGCCTTTGTTAATGACAATCAGAAAATTGTGCCTCTTTACAGCAGGAGGTAAACAGGATTCTGATTAACATCTGCTGGGAATTACTCATTGATTTTGTCTACTGTTTTTGTGGTGATTATAATGTTGCTGGAAACAATCAATCTGTCCTGCACAGACGTAAAAAGTTAGTCCCGATGTCCCACATGTAAAGCCAAATTAAAACAACAACAACAACAACAACAACAATAAATAATTCTTACAAGGGTACACATTGTTCTAAAGAAATTAAAGTTCTCAAGTAGAATTATTAGTTAGTCTTAGCTGATTGGTGCTGAGGCTCATTGCAGTATACAAATATACAAAAATGTATACTATATCAGTACCTACGTAGTCATTTCACAATACAGAGACAAATTCTATACCCCCAAAAAGTTGCTTAATAAACCTATCAAAGCAAACCCCAGTTTACACCACAGGCAGCCAGGGATCACAGCGTATTTGGTGACCACCTTCAGACATTGAAATAGAGACTTGAGCGCCGTTTTCCACGTGTGGCTGACATCAAGGACTGGACTGGATTCGAAACCCATTCAATCAGGAAATCTGCCTCATCCTTACTTCATTTTAAATTTTGTGACCTGTCTGTTTGCAGGTTTGCCTTGAGATTTAACCACAAAAAGTTTAGGGATCAGGCTTTAAAAATACCTGAATTACCTTTGAGACACATTGCTGATTTACCACCAGTGATCATTTATCAGCATCAATGCCTCTCTTTAGTTTCCTTGCACTTGACCATGATCTTGTTGGTGATCCAAGGAACTTATCTTATTGTTACACAGATTGAACATCATTCTTGATGAAAGCTAAAGCAACTATGTTATATGCAAAAATGTCTGTTAGACTGCAGGTCGATGACACCACAGGAGTTTTGTTTGTTTAGTGAAACTGGAAACAAATGTGAAAGAAAGGAGAAAACAAAAAGCTGTTGCTCTGCATGGACACATGGAAACTCTTGGAAGTTCATCAACAGCAAACAAACAAACACATTAACAGCAACAATATCTGCAGAAACAGAAAATCCAGGATGTGATTATTGGAAAGAATGAGATTTTCCATCTATGTAACATAATGAAAAGGAAATATTCATATTAGGCGAAAACAAACTATTGAAAAGCTGCTCATTAAACCTCATAAATAAATGCAAATCATCTTAATTAGTTCGAGGACCTTGGGTGCCTCTGAGCTTCTTCTGCTCCTCTCTCTTTTCTCTCACTTGTTTTTTTCCCTGTTGTTTGTTTTCTTGCTGTTATTGTTGTTGTTTTTGAAGTCCTCTTCCTCTTCCCCCTCCATCTCCTCCTCCTCTCCATCGCTGCCATTCGTCTCTCTCCTCTCTCCTCCCCTCTGGTCTGGTCGTTGCATTTGTGTCTTGCAGTTCTTTCATCGCTGCGTAGTCGACCTGGCCTAACCCTCTGTGGACGCTGGATCCGAGAGGAGGGTGACTGAGAGGTTTGGGCGGAGCGGATGGGTGGGGGTGGGAGATCTGGGGTTCTGGTGCCACTTTTTGGCATCTCAGTCTGATATGAGTGAGAGCCAAAGCTCTCTCAGTGAAGTCAGGAGTGCTCAAGAAGAAATCAAACTCACTCACAGTGGGCTTTGGGAATGTGATGATGGATTTGATGTGCTGCATCAGAGTGATACTTTGAAAATATTGCGTCAAAAGAACATCAAGAAGAAACTATATCAGGACAACATTCTGAGAAAACATAATTAATTTATTCATGTTTTTAATTTTTGTTAATATTATTTGATCGTTAATAAACTTTGTATTATATCAGTCAGGCAGGCTGTCTGTAGAGACATGGTTGTCTACACTTTTGTTCAACGGAGCAATATGTCGCTAAAAAAAAATAAGTGCAGCAGTCAAAATAGCAAGTCGGAGCCCAAGACTTTACATTTAATAGGTTGAAATCCTATTTGATATATAATCTATGGTGAAAGCAAGTTGTTTCCCCCCACCCCATCCTCCTCAGGCTTGGGGAAGCTCAGGCAGGCTGCAGGAACGCTGCAGGAGTGCAAGACGTGTGCAGCATCATAAATTGACAACAACAAGCAATGAGGAGTCCTTGACTGTAATTTAAGCAGCTGTGTATAACTGCTAATTGTCTGTTAATGTAAAGTTAAGCCTGTTATCCTGAAAGCAAAAGCCCACTGCTCCAGAAATACTCACTGCAGACTTTAAGCTTAGCGACTGTCTGTCTCACTGCTGCCAGACTCCATTAACATATTGCTCAATTTAACAGTTATAAACATCAACTCCTTTGCTGCATTTCTTTTTCTGGCCTCCCCTGCAGTCGACACAGCCTAAACACAATATCCCCATTCAAAATGTAATGAGCCTACTGGCATTTTCACTGCAGTGCCTGATCCTGTCTTAATGTGGCCTAGAAGTTAAAGATTTATTGATGGGCGAATGTCATATTATTGGTTGAAATTGGTTGCTTGTAGCTTATGCAACCATGGGCCATATTTTGCTATAAAGTTAGAAAACATTAATGTAAGAATACAAAGAATTTGACTGTTTGGCATATATTGTTAAACAGGTGCACAACATGTCTGGGGAAGTGATCTAAAAGGTTTTTTAAAAAAGCATCCTTCATTTCATCTCAGCTTTAAGTGTAACACTGCAGACTGGGCCTGGGGGCTTTGTTAGGCTCAACTTACTACTGTGACACATGCTGCTGTGAGAGGGAGATGTAGATTGGACGCCTGTGTTGTCACTTGGTCTACCTGCTGTTATTAGTTTAGGGACACCTAATTGGTCTCTGGTCTATCTGTGATATCTTTATGGACCTCTAATGGGGTCTTTTGCTTAGAGAGGAGGATGAGAGGAACAGATAATTGGTCCTGAGGTGCTGCACAGGCTCAGGCACGCTGCTATGCTCAATTTGCAATTTGCCAGGAGATCCAACACCTATTCACTTTAACAAGGTTTGTAAATCACAGTACTCTGTACTCAACAGGGAGAACACTGGTCAAAGGAATAGATGCAAAATACATCAGACTTGTTGTTTTCAGTCATTGTTAAATGACAATGTGTTGTGGTAACAAATACCAGCTCAGTGTGCCGTTTATCTAGCTGGAATTGGAAACATATTAGACTCCAGGGCTGTTATGAATGGATTTCTCCAAGTTGTGAGTGCAGAGCTTTACACCCGAGAGTGAACAAGTGAACAACAGCAGCTGAATGTGTAAATAAGCAGCCCAGTATCCTCAGGAATTACATCCATGTTTGACGATTTCCTACCACACACTGTACGCCAAATACCAGTATAGTGCTGCAAGATGAGGTGGAAATTATGAATGTTTATTACTTTTCACTGTTCATCTGCATTTCATTATGTACTGTACAACAGTGATTGAATGCAGCATTGTTCTTTACAATAGACAATATGAAAATTAGTGAACGGAACATCTATGACATAATTTCTGACAAACCGCACCTGACTCAGCTAAGTCCCAAATCCAAAACCGTTTTTTATATTGGGCTGTAAATATGTTTATTTCTGTTGTGAAGCTGGGCATTTCAAAATGGGGGTCTATGAGCATTGACTCAGTTTTGTAGCCAACTTTAAGTGGTCATTTGTAGAACTGCAGTTTTTAGCACTTACATGTTGGATCCATTTTTCAGCCTCGGAGCTTGCCAGTTGTTCTTGACAAGTTCTATTTTTTCAGTTCAGTAGCAGATTCAGTCTGTTACTAATCTCTATAAACAGATATCTACATATGAAAACAGACTCTGTAGGCAAGGGATAACATGTTGGTATCAGGAGTGTTCTGGTTTCAGCTTGTAGTCCAAGCAGTATTGACCAATCATGTTTGAGCAGGTTTGGTTGCATGCAGGTACACAGGGCATGTGGAGAACAAAAGAGTTGGAATGCATTGGCTCTTTTAAAATTTATTTGCACTCACAGATAAGTGTTTGTAGAGATTAGCCTCCAACTCCGTTCTTGCTTCTCAAGTTTCTAACTGGACACTAAACAACAACCGGTGCACACATGAGGAAGCCTTGGATCAGATATCTGTTATCTTTATATCCACTGGTTACACCAGAAGCCTGAACCATTGTCCCTCGCCACCAGAGGCTAATTGACAGCCAAGCGGTTCCAAGATTACCAGTTACTGTTTCAAACAGTTCAGTTAGGTACAAAACTAAAGTACTGTTTTAAGGTTCTTAAATGCATGATCATCATTGTATCTTTTACTATTTTTTAAGTTTGCAACCAGACAGTAATGAACTGTTAATTACAGATGACAACAGTACTTAACAATCATCAATGAGGGGAGCATCACAGCTAAAACATACTGATTTGTTCGTTGATGATGGTGATTCTCTACAGTCAGTTCAGCTTGGTGTTAAATATTTACACATATGGTCACTGGACACTTGGAGCACATGTGCCCATTATGTAGCAAGAAGGTGTGCATAATGAAGAGGTATGAATCATGTCCACCCGTCATGCAGGAGACCATGTCCTGACACAGACCTTTTTATTAACCATAACCTTGACCTTTCCCTGACCATGACAAAGTATGCCTAAACTTAATCATAACCTGACCATGCCTTAACATACTCTTGCAGCTAAATTCCACTGCATTGCATTACATGTCAGGCGGAGCTGATCGCGGCCATTCTGCACAGTGCTTGTGTTCCACCACTAGCACCTCTACACGTCCCAGAAGCGGCTCTCCTTTCTGATCTGCTTCAAATACACACCAAGTCTATTTTTTGACAGATGCCGCATCTGCAGAGAGTGGGCAGGAAGCCAGATACAGAAAAAGTAGAAAGTAAAGAGAGCAAAATAGTTGGTATGTTATGCCTAAAACATAAATAAAAATGATGCAGTGATTTAGAAATACATTACAACTTGTATAACAATTGTCATGTAGTGCCCATGCCATCATGTGTAACTGTCACATCTGTAAAGGCCCCATTAATGCTGACAGGTACATACAGGTTTTGAAGCAACATATGCTATCAGCACCCAAACACAATATATTTATGAGGATTATCAACATGTGGAATGTAGTTTTGTTAGTAGAAGTCACTTCTGATAGATTTTCTAGAAGCCTCTTCATCAACCCATTGTTAAAAGTGATGCCTGCACTGCTGCTGTTAACTTTACTCCACGTGTCATCTAACAGTGTTATTCTGCTGTTATGGACTTTCTGTTCACTTTCTCAGTCATGTATCAGTGTATCAGACTCCAGTGATGAAGTAACTCCACATCGTAAACAGTTCAAGTTTAAAGTCAAAATGTTGATTGTTCAGTTCAGTGAAGGGTTGTCAGTGATTAGTGATTAAATTGATATGTAGCACATCTTGTTTTGAATTTGAGGTCCAGTGTTTTTCTGATCAGACATCTGACATGGAGTCAGAGTCAGAGTCTGATCAGGAATAGGGTGGAAATTAGACAAACTTTAAAATATGCCACTGTTATCATAATTCTAATGTGCTTTAAGTGTCTGTTTTTCAGGATAATGATTAAATAAAATATTTAAATATTAATGAGACAAGATTTTGTTATGTATTTTAGGTAAACTAACTGTTATATAATCAAATAATAACAAAATAATTGTTAAATGAATCCATAGATTAATCAAGTAATTGAAAAAACAGATTAACTGTTCAAAAAATAGTTGTTAGGTGCAGCCCTAGTTTTGCAGAATCATCCGATGGCGACATTCTTGTCTATAGAATTTAAATAACAACAGAAAGTACGTTTTGAAGGAATCCCAGCAGAGAGAGGAGGGCTATGGGATCTACGGATGTCAGTGTGTTATGCAACATAATCATAGGGTGTGACCCCTGGTATCACTTACACCGACCTACATACTGCATACAGGCCAGTGACACATATACACATACTGACACAGATAAGGTTGAACCACACACACAATGTAGGTACAGGTGTTAAAAATGCATGACCGGTGTTGCTCGTAATGACTTACACTGTGTAACATTACAACCAATATAACAACAGATACAAAAACAGCTAATTATCATTAATAACTAGGGGTGTCAAGATTCTGCAAATGCACAATTCAATATGACTTTCCATTATAAAGCCATGATTTGATTAGATTTTTGATTTATACATTTTTTATTTTGCACTGATGGTTATACCACTATTAGACTATGGAGTCTTGATTCGTAAAGATCAACAGATGATTGGTTTTATGTCCTGACAACTGTAAATCACATTTTCAAATTCTTCTTTAAAAGGTCTATATGGTATCAAATGCAATATAATGGCTGGTAGGGGTGCAAGGGATAGGGGTGGATCATTTTTAGTCTGCAGTCTATAGTCGACCACAGACTGCAGATTTAGTTAATGTTACATACAATAATAATGATAATGATGATAATAATAATAAATAAAAAACGCACAGTTAATCGCAATTTTAGTGAAATTGCCATAAACAAATCACAGAACCCCGCAAGTTTTTGATAAAGGAAAACTGTGTGACAAAACAGCATTATAGTGACAGTACTTATAAATAGATAACTACACACTGTACAGTATAATACACTACAACACTCTGTAGTCTCACTTAATGTCCTGCCCATACACTGTTTAATAATAATAATAATAATAATAATAATCATCATAATAAAGCCAATCAACAGTGAAGCCTGTGTCACAGACAGGCAGACACAGAGCTGCTCCAGTGAGCAGAGAGGAGCTGTGTGTAGAAGTTAGTGCAGTAGATGCTGCCAAAGTTTAAGTAAACTTTGAAAATCTTATGATTAGGGCAGCAACTAACGATTATTTTCATAGTCGATTAATCGGCTGATTAATTTCTCAATTAATCGATTAATAGTTGTTTGCCTATAGACTGTCGGAAAAACAACAGCATGCCCTGTTTCCCAGTGAAAATGAACATTATGGTCAGGATTTCAAACTGATGGCCTTTAAATCAGTTGCTCTTCCTTTTTTTTAGACTGCGCTACCTAACACAGCAGCATCTGTCTTTTCACCACAACTACATTTAGATTTGGGGAATTTGGACTTTCAGAAGTAACAGCAACAGTAAAACTATGTCTCACAGTATGGTTTCATTTAGTTCAGGGCTGAACCAGATGGAGGTGATCCATATGGGACACAGACCAATGACAGTCTGTAACACTCCTACCAGTAAGCTGCGCCGTGTCGTCTTTGAAGTGTTGTTTTTTTCTTCATACATGCTACACAAGGAGGCTGCTTTTGCTTTTCGATTCGATTCTCAAAATTTAAAGCTCATTTCAATTAATTTTCAATTTTATATTGAAATTGTGACACCCCTTAATCACCAATCAAAACTGAAGAGTTGATCATTTTGAATAAATTTAATCACCTTGTAAATTAATATGATTGCTGGTCACATATCAGCTCAATCAGCTCCCTTCTAGCAGTTATGATTATTTCAATGTTACAAAACACCCAGCGGAGGTCTAATTAGATTAAATGACCAATAAGTCACACTTATTAAGAGCGCTCCTCAACCACACTCATAGACAGAACTCTCTCCCTCCATTGGCACCAAGTGCTTGTGATTCCTCATGTTGTTATTCCCGCTACTATAAATTATTCAATATTTGTTTGAATAAATGAACATGAAAAATAATCTCCAATGGCTACAGAAGGCAATAGTTAATTGGAATTAAAGAAAAAAGTTTGAGCCTTCTTTTTAGTTGTTGTTTTGCTTCTTTCTTTTGCACTCTTGCCTTTTATACTTTCTTGCATTGTACCATTGGACTTTTTTCTTCTTTCATGTCAGTTCATTACATTTAATTTATTAATGTCCAATATTTAATGTGCCAAAAATGTCAGATTCAAACAGATGAAAATGGGGCATTTTCTCCTGGTACGAGGGATGCACAAGCTGTTTGCTGCTTCTTGTTGTGACTCTGGGGGCCGAACGAGGGATGGGAGGGGAAGAAACACAGAGAGAGACAGAGGGAGGGGAAGAGAGCGAGAAAGAGTGAACTCTTCAGTCAGACCTGAAGTTTATCTTTAACCAAGCTGCGAGCTCCCAAACCACAATGCTGCTTGGTGCCAAAAGGCACAACTTTACAGAAACTAACCTCAAAACGGGGCTGGAGTCGGCGGGAGGAAGACAGCTTTACAGAAACAAACAAACAAACCTCGCAACCTTACTGTAACTCCGAAAAAGAGCAACTTTCTATGGACTAAACTTAGTGTTGCTCTGAAGTACAAATCAACTCCACTTCAACTTTTGTATTGCAGTGAAATCTATATTTGATAGATAAAGTGATGTCTTATGCAGCTGCAGTTTAAATATGAAATGTTGTTTTCTATAGCAGGAAAGCAACACAACACACTCGCACATACAGGGTGCAGCCATGCAGCTATTGATCTACAAGCAGTTTGTCCTTGACGTCTGTACCACTGTCACTGTGATCGATGTCTCATTGACTCACAGCGAGGAGAGTCAGCTGACAGACACACAAACACACACATTGAGAATGCCCACACACACACACACACACACACACACACACACACACACACACACACGTCTGTACTGAATAAGATGTGTGAGGCCTCGAGTGTGACTGTCATCACCTTCTCTGTGATCATCCGTACTTCAGAGAGGAAACAGACAAACAGACAGACATGAGCTCACAGCACAGACACTTTTTCCTTCTACTGTTGGATTCAATGTTTCACATTTTAGTTATTTTAAAGGAAAAATCTGTAACATATTTAACGTTCTAAATCATAAAATGACTATGTTATATCAGCAGAGTTTAAGGAAACGTGCCAAGTTAAAATACCATCTTCTGTGAAAACAACACTATGGTCAGTACTTTGGACCGGAATATCTGCTTTTATTTGCTTGTTTCATGTTGATTAGAGTTAAAATTAATGCTGAATGTTTGTGAAATAAGTAAGTGGCTGTTCGTGAGCCATAAAAAATCATTAATAACATGTTTTTTAAGACTTAAATTGAGCAATATGTTGATGAAGTCTGGCAATCAGTGACACAGACAGTCACTGAACTCCAGTCCAGAGTGTGCAAACCATTATATCTTATACTTTTACTCTTATAGTTTTAGGCCATGCCGCTCAGCCCTACGTAAGCAGTAACTATCAATTCTGGTATCGATAAAATCCTAACGATATCCATTTCTGGTAAAAGTTGAGTGAGTGAAGGATGACACAGCTGTAGAAAAAGGAACCTCCCAGAATCAATCTGTAAAAAAGGTGTGTGTGTGTGTGTGTGTGTGTGTGTGTGTGTGTGTGTGTGTGTGTGTGTGTGTGTGTGTGTGTGTGTGTGTGTGTGTGGTCTTGGGACGATGCAACTGATAATCATTTGTGACTTTTAATATGGACATCGGACACAACACACACACAGATATAGCCACAAATTTAGAGTTACTATAGCAACCAATGGCTAGCACACAATGTTCAAGAGGCGGTTTCTCGAACCATTTGCCAATTTGGTTAATTATGTCTTTGTGCCGGTGAATAGGCCTTGACTCCCCCTCTCTCCTCCCCACTGCCCCCCGCGCCTGTCCCAGCTCAGGCCTGAGTGCAGCCAGCTGACACACACACACACACACACACACGCACGCACGCATGTACGCACTTGCACACACACACACATACACACACACACGCATACACACATATTGTTGGGGGGAGGGCTGGGTCCAGGAAACTGGGAGCGAGCGGATGGAGGTAGGAACATAGAACAGCAGCTCTAATGAGCCACTGGCTGTCAGGAACGGTTAGACTGCTGCGCATGGAGAGGCGGGGCCAGCAGAGGGGCGGGGGCTTCACTCACACACAGAGAGTTGGTCAACTCAAGCACAAGAACCATGATTATTTATTTGTTCGGTCTATCTTTTCGTTCTCGTTTTTCCAACATTCTTGTTTTTACAGTGTAGTACTGAATTCAGTCCCCACCCCAACACTTAAAATTGAATAAATTCACTGGGAGCAATTTTACATGCCAATGCTGGCTTCAGGAGGTTATTTGACTAGAGACATTGTTTTGAATCATTACAAAATTTCCTTGTCTTATTAAATTCACTCAACTTGAAAATTTAAGGCAACCTTGATATTTTTAAATTAGAACAAATAATTTTTAATTTACAGTGCATGTGTCAGTCTTTTTCTGACACCATTTTTCCTCCCTTACACTAAGCCTCTAAGATAATTGATTTCCTTTAGAAAAGGTCCCAGAAACAAGACACACACATAATTCCTGTTAGACAAAATCCTTACATTAAAGAGGAAATCGTTTCTATTTTCGATTACACAACATGTTACGCATGAGTCACACAACTTGCGTCACACAACGCTGATGGGCTGCTCATATATTGGCGAGCATGCATGTAACTGATGCAGTCAAAGTGTGTTTGGCGTGTGTTGTGAACGTGCATGCTTTAGTTCCAGTCAGCGAGTCCTGCTGTCCACTGCATATGTTTGCTATGTTTCCTTGCCTCCATTACATGAATGTGCAAACCAGCTCTCATACAATGACAACCATCTGTCAATACACACACACAAACACTCACGCACGCACACCCGAAATGCTGTGAACCCCGCCCCCATAACAATATTCCAAGCTGTCTATAAAGTCAGCAGAAAAATCAATGGAGTTCTGAAAGAGACAAAAGGGCCTGGGAGGAGGAGCAGCTGAACTTTTTTCTGTTTGTTTCCACACTTTCGTCTCCGGCAGATGTCACAGTTAAAGTTGATGAGCTTCTCATCCCGCATGTCAGTCGAGATGAGATACGTGGAACGCCGGCTGAGGTTAAAGTGATGTGAAACCACACCTGAGACTTGAGGACTCCACTGTCGATTTCATTCAGCAGCTCCTTCACGTTGTCGTGCTGTGAGAGATTACACTTTGATTTGGGTGTCTTGACAGTTCAAAAGCTCAGGCAGAAAACGACCAGGTAGTGACTTCCGCTGAGTTCTCGTAGAAAACACAGTGCAGTGTGGTGTAGTCAGTGTGATTGTAAATAAGTGCTGCAGACAGTGGAGGAGGTTTGCCCTCAGCAGGACAGACTCACTCCACACTGAAATACAGGCACAGATGTTATCAATTATCACGGGCCTTGGAGTCATTCACTGTGTTCATCACACCTTCTCTTTGATTAATTACAATCCTGTCCAGTCTGTAGTCTCTCTGTCTTGTTTATGGAATAATTCAACATTATGGGAAATACTGAGAGTGCTGAGCGTCAAATGAGGAGCTTGACACTACTCTCATGTGTGTAGCTTCATTCCCATCACCATATTTTTATGCACTGTTAAACGTATCGTATTAGGAAAGGTTGATGGAATGAAAAACTTACTCAATTTAGCATTTTTTATACTTGCTAGAATCGTTTTTGCCTTTTTCATAAAAGAGTTAATTTACTCCAAGCGGAAGTTTTCAGTTTTTTTTTCTCAACCAAGGACTCCTTATAAGATAGAAAATACACTGAGGATCTCCTCATGTATGTCCGTTGGATAAGAGAGAGATATTAATGGGCGTCTGACTGGTGGGAGGAGGATTTATATCAATCAATCAGTCGATCAAACTTTGTTTGTATAGCACATTTCATGGAGCTCAATGTAATTCAAAGTGCTTCATAGATGACTGACAAACGGACATTAACACTGAACACATGACAGACTGTAATAGAGGGAAGTAAAAACTGCATACCATATTTAAGTAGAGCTAGAGCTAGTAAAACTTGACAGCTACATACAGTAAAAGTAGGTTTAAGAGCAATATTAATAATATGAGTATAGTTAAATAAAATGTGGCCTAAGAACTATATAAAATAGAGTAAGAAAAGTCAAAAAATAACAAGATAAATAAGAAGGATATAAACAAAACAGTATTGATATATATTATATTTTTATATAGATAGGGTTAGGACATGGAGCAACAGAAGACTGTAAAAGTTGTGGAATGCTCAAAAAACACCTGTTTGGGGGCGCGCTCCTACAGCTCAGCTGGTAGAGCGTGCAGCCACAATATATATCCATATACCATTAAAAATTATTATATCATAATATCATCATCATAATATTATTACAGATTCAGAGAATCCACAAATCTCTGCACAAGGCCAAAAACTAACAATGATTGCCTGTAACCTTTGACCCCACAAGCAGCGCTGCATTAAAAACTTCACTACAAACTGCCTTTAAACCCACATAATTGTATAAAGGATACTACATTAGCTCTGGAACATTTTGATGAAAACTTAAGTCAGTAAACACAGTTTGTTGCTTCATCTACAAATGTTAGTTAAGACTCTACCATGCAAAGAGAAAGACATACAAAGTTCATCTGAGATGGACTGATGCAAAGTGGAATAGTGTGCTGTGGCCAGATGAGTCCACATTTCAAATTGTTTTCAGAAATTATGGTCCTCATGACCTCTAGATTGTTACCAGCACTAACTAAACTAACTAACTAAAGGCAGCACTTTTTTGATACGTCTTGCAGGCAATAACAAGTTAATCAGATTGAACATTAAATATCTTATCTTTGTACTATATTCAGTTGAATATAGGTACTTTTTTTTTGCAAATCATTACATTCTGTTTTTTTTTTTTTTTTTATGTTTTATGCAACATCCCAGCTTTTATGAAATTAGAGTTGTATTTGAGGACCTGGGAATGAGACTCAACAACAAACCGTCTTTCTCCAGATTCACTTACTGCACCTTTAAATAATTGGAATATTTGCCTGCCTGTACCTCCATGCCTTTCGTTGTCATAGTCTTGTTTGTGCCCCTCAGCCTCTCCCTCTGATTCTCCTTTTCTGCCTGCCTGTGCTTGTTCCAGTGACATGAGCAACGTGATTCAGTGATGAATGTGTCAAGGTTTATTCTGTCTGTCCGTTTGCTTCTTTTTCAATTTTTGCTTGGCAGCAGAGGAGCCTGGCAGTTATGTAAAAACAGCAACCTTTTACTGGAGTGTCCTTGAGCAAGACAATGAATCCCTGTTCAGCTCCAGGCTGTACGGCTGTACTGGAGCTCTGGCTGACCCTGACCTTTGACCTTTGCTGCGAGGAATAATTTCTCTGCAGAAATCACAGCTTTGGCTGGACTTGTCTCACCGAAGGACGGTGTGTGTAGGAGGAAGAGGCAACAAGCATCAGAGGCAACAATGTCCAGTGACATAACAGAAATGAGATGTGATAATAATAATGATAATGGACTGATGACGTTAGCTGATAATGACACCCCTGGGAGACGGAGAAACAGCCTCACATCAGTGTGATTTCCAAATCGTCTCTGTCACCGTTTGCTTCGGTTCGTGAACGTGACGCACATCTAGACTGACACGCTGAATAATGGAGGGAGAAGATGGAGAGGAAGAGGAGACTGAGCGACAGGATGAGACAGATAAACAGGGATGCAGACACAAAGATGGAGGGATGATGGATGTGAGGGCAGGAGGATGGAGGGATGGAGGAAGGTGATGTCAGAGGAGAGGGCTGTCACTGAGACTCTGTTAATGATGTACAGATGGCCTGTGAGTCTCCCCTCCCCACACCAGTAATCTAATGAGGAGACGTGGATTACCGTTAACTCAGATTAATTTTTAACATGGTGGAGGAGACGGTGATGACAGCCATGATTATTATCATTACCATAATCATTCCCACTTTGTCTGCCACTCTGTGCGTGTGTGTGCGAGGTTTATTTGGGTGTGTGTGCGCGTCATCACGTGGCTTTGGAAATACTGTAAGCACGCTTGCAAGAGGTTTTTATGAACCTCGTTCATTTGCATGGAGTCTAGACATGAGATCACGTCATCATCCTTTTGTTTTTCATAAACAATATGTGTTGACCCTCCGTCAGGCCAGGGCAGCAACATCTCTACATGTAAGACCAGCAGAACACACAAGCAAACATAAAAGGCCTTTTGTCTCAGGCTGAGTGAACGAGGAGGGGAAGTAGGAATCAGAAAACGGAATTCCCACCTCCCCGCCTCTCTGAAGGGAGTAACGTGGAGTTTCATGAAGTTAAGAATGCATGGATAATGGGAGGAGAGGAGGGAGGGAGGGAGGGAGGAAACCGGAAGGAATAAAAGGGTGAAAATAAATGAAAAAGTGAGGTGAAGGTTTGGTTGGAATATTACTTCTGAAGATGTGTTCATGGGATTTTTGTGTCTTTATTAATTACAGTAATGCAGTCATGTAAGGTAACTGAGTACATTTATTCAAGTACAACTTTGAGTGAGCCTGCAACTAACAATTATTTTCCTTGCCGACTATTTTCACAATTAATGTTTTAATTTAAAAATGTCAAAAAATGTGAAAAAGGTAGCTCTGTATGTTAGGGTGCTTGTAATGAACATTAGTTAATAGGTAATAAGGTCCTTTGGAGACAACATTAATTTGTGTTAATAGGTGTCAATTATAGCATAGCAAACATGTTTATTGTGAGATTATGAGACATTTAAAAACACAAGAAACTTGGTAACAGTTTATAGACTGCTTAAGAATGTCAATAAAAGCCTTATGAGCTTCCCTTTCATTTTTTATAATAGCATTACAAACAAATGAAATAATTCTTATGAAGATGTTTATTTTTGTCCCGACTGTGACGATATCTTCAGTGATATTAAATTATTAACTTGTTTATTTTACTCATTTTTATGTTATTTTACGAGATGTTTGTGGGTTCATGTTGTATAATAATCATAATATAGTGTGATTAATTCTTTATCTGATACCTGTTGGCAGGTCAGGCAGCAACAAACTGATTTGTCCATATTACAGCAGTCAATTACACGTGAGAGGAAAAAAAATGTAAGTGTGGGGGGTTGGGAAAAGTTTGCATGTGTTCTATGAGTGTGTGTGTGTGTGTGTGTGCGTGCGTGCGTGCGTGCGTGGGTGCGTGTGTGTGTGTGCATGCGTGTGGCTGGGGGTTAAGCAGAGTCAGACAGTGTCTAATCCTCACATCCCTCTCTCTTAGAACAACAATAACACAGGATGAGACAAAGATAAAACAATCTCAGTCATTGTTGCCTCAGACAATTAAACAGTTTTTTCTTCATGTCAGTTCAGACTTCACTGAGCATGCTCAGTGGACATTTTGTTAAAATAATGCTGCCTTAAGGCATACAATTTAGAATACTTGCTTATTTTTGGAAGTCATGCAATTGTTTTTTTAATGGTGATATCCTGAGATAACAAGATATTCAACCATTTATCAGGAAAAAATAAAGTTATTTCATCTTATTACTTAAAATATTTATTAGAGATCAGGAGTACTATGCCAGCGTGCGTAATGGATGACATAGAGGCAAAAATAGCCTAAAGGACATACCAAATTGTGGACAATACATCATCAAAAGCCAAATCGGTCATTTTGGAGAAATTTGATGTGATCAGAAACGTTTTAGTGACTTTGCTTCTTGTAAAATGTGTCAAATTCTGATAGCCACATGGTAGGCACATCATCACTGAGGAAACCCATCCGTCACACAGGTCGGAACAGGCGAGTTCGAGTTTGCAAAACTGGACCCATGCAGTAGTCTGTCATATGTGTTTACTACTTATATAAATACGTCATTATGCCATTCAAACACAAGCCATATGGGTGATTTCTTTTCTAGTTCCCCTGTGCCAGAATTCTTTTGTCACGAGTCTGTTGGACAGTAACACATCTGCTTTAGGTTGACCTCTGTATCTAAGCCTATCCCTTACAATAATTAGCCAGAATGTAAAAAGCCTCATATCACATCATTAGGGAAAACTTTCGTACAACAAATGGCAAAACTACATAAAAAGTTAGTGTGGTTTGCTTTGAAACTCCCAACAGACCCCACAGAGTTGTGATTGTACGTCACAGTCCGTTCTCATGAATCTTTTCTTGATAAATGGTCCTGTTATCTTGAGAAATCTGCCTTGTGATTTCATGATCTTGTGATCTCGAGATTATCGGTCCATCCTCACCAGAAAAATGTGTGTGTTGGCTGCAAGTGCAAGCAGCTTATTCCGACTGATATGTCTGTTTATTGTCAGATGCTGCCCGTAGTGGACATAGTAAACGTGACAAGAGAAGTATGAACGAGAAAGTCTACATTTAGGGGAGGAGGGGTGGATGGATGGCTCACACAAACACAGGACCTTCATTCAGAAGGGTTTATAAGACGCACATTTGAAAATTCATATTAAAATAACTTTAACTATTTTGATCAATAACAATGAATAGCTAATGTACAGCTCCAGTTACAGAAACAGTTGGGAAATGTTTTTTTCTTAATTCTTCATTAGGATGCTTTTTCTCACATTTTTCCTTTTTCAAAAAATTGCAGTTTGGTTCTGGTTCTGTCGTTTGGATAATATGCTTGGCCATATTGTGATTTTGATCATTTTGTGATTAATTATGCAGCCTTAAAGGATATGTTGAGATAACATAAAGAAAAATGCAAGCACAGCTGTTCTTGGCTTCTGCACTTTATTGTAACATGCTTTTAAACTTTTAAAGAGATTAACTGGTGGGTTACTTGTGATAAAAGCTCAATCTACCTTCAGTTTCTTAAAGAATATGTGATGTTAGTATTGATCCATGATAATATCCCATTAGTAAAATGTTTTTTTGTTTTTATTTCTTCATTTTTTAACATCTAAATTTGTGAAAAATGTCAAGGGCTCAGTGTTTCTGACCACCACCAACACACCTTCTACACCGTCTCCATCTCCAGGCATAGGCACTGCATCACTGACACATTTAAGTATTGTTAAACATTGTTAGTGTTACCGAGATGTCATCATTACACACACAGACACACACACATTCATGATCATACACTGCATCCCCGCCTTTGGTGCAGGGATGTGGGTGAAGGCATTGGGTGGCGAGAGGCAGAGCTGTCACTTTGCTTGTCTGTCTGTCCGTGCTGAGGCGAGGGTGTGTGTGTGTGTGTGAGTGAGGGGTTTCTCTTAATAAGCAGGTCCCTAAAAGCGCGCCGATTACCCCAATTAAACAGTGTTCCCATCACCGTCTCTGGGACCCGGGGCCCCGAGAGCCTGTTAGGCTGTCTGAAGGAGTCAACAATAGGCCAGGCTGACACACCCAGTCAACTATACGCCATGCACACACACACACACACACACACACACACACACACACACACACACACACACACACACACACACACACACACACACACATACAAATTCCTGACAAACTTTCGATTCATTAAAATCTCACTTTCTGCTTTCTCTCTAAATATTCTCCCTTGATTCTTGAAACTGCTTTGTAAACATAGTCTTAGCATATTTGTATTTTTTTATGCCTAAAATCTCACGTTGTTTTCCTTATAGTTGTTTCTAGTTATTAAAAGTACCGCTGGAAGTTTACTGTTTCATTGACCTCATGTCATTTTAGACATTTAAGTTTATTGTAAACTGTAAAATATTCTGCCTCTATTACATGTCTTTTTCACAAATGTCAGCCCCCTTTTGAGGCATCATTGCAAAACAAGTGTATATATATGTGTAAATTCTATATTCTGTATAAAGTCAGATAAATCAGGTGATATATCAATATCATATTTGTTACTCCCTAATATGTGTAACCTGACGTCCTTAAAATAATGAAGATGTTTGGCAGGTGATTGAATAAACGATCTGTCTATCACTTCTAAGCTAACTAAGGGCTAACTTCAACCAATCAGATCAAACTCTTGCTGAAGCTGGTCGGGAGGTGATGTAAAACACTGAAAACATCTTACCCTTTGAAAAGCTCCTTAAATGTTGTTCTTTGCTCTTTCAGTGAAAAAATACCCTCCACTTCTGATATAACGGATGCTATTTCAGTAGCTCCGCTAACCTCTTCAGGAGCTGCCATTGTTTGACACAAGTTACTTCTGTGGACGCTTCTTGCTGAAGCACCTAATCACCTAAAACCACAACCGTGGCCAGTGGTCCCTCCTAGGACACTAACTGGCTGCACCACTTTAAGTGCAGACAGAAAAGGAAAACTTGAAGGCTGGCAAGATGGATTCTCATGTGATCTTGTGAATCTAATAATGTCAGCATCAGCCCCAAAGATTCAGTTTTGTTGGGCCTAATTCTCTTTTAATTATGTCGTCTTGCTGTATCCTCTACTTTTGCAATGGTTCAACTGGAGAATTAGCATCACCAGCTGTTTATCTTATATGATGAAAACATGCATTAAGTTGCATTTTATTTTGCTGATTATCTGGAAATGCAGTGAAACTGTAAGCTACATTTGGATGTAAACCTGACTGGAGTGTGTGAGTTACATCACAGCCGTCACCTGAACACATCTCATCCCCAACACACTGCAGCGCGCACACACACACAGCTAGTGTTTGGCATTGGATGCAAATCTGAAATGAAAACTACAAAGTTTATCTGACACTTCTGTCAGCAACACTTGCAACATTTTGACTGCCTGTCTTATTGTTGGACTCCCTCCCTCTTCCTCTTCACACAGATGCGTGCACATATTGTTCACTTTCATTCATACACGCAAACACACACACACACACACACAGACTGCGGTGGTGTCATCTCTTGAGTGCTATGGTCCCATGCTGTCGTCTGGCTGTCACAACCCCAGTGTTGGGCCTGCTGTTTGGGAGAAAAGCCTCCATTGGGCAGATCCTATTTGGACAGATTAAAAAATCCATGTCCAGCTGTCTACATCAGTCAACACACTGCCCCTCTGATGCTCCCACCTCTCAGATATAACACTGCTCCAGCCTTTCTTTTCCCCTCTCCTATATCCATCTCTTTTTATCTGGATGCATTACCTTCTCTGTCTCCTCTCTGCTTATTCTCCCTCTCATCTTTATTTTTGCTGCCTGTAAGACTATGATTTAATGCTTGAAGCACAGGAGCTGCTGTCACAGGGGTTTTAGCAGTTGAATTAGATTAAGCAGAGCACAACAAACGCTGGTGGGGATGAGTTGGCTTTTCTCGGCAGCGTGGCACTGTAAGCCTTTTTTCCCCTCAAAGACTGCCGAGATGCACAAGTGGTGTGGCTTTCAAGGTATGGGGTGAGATAGTGGGGCTAAACTGTTTCTCTTTTGTCTCACCGATGACACATCAACACTTACATGAATGATAATACAAGATTAGTTTAGCCGTGAAGCAACAGGAAAATAGGATGTATAGACCGTGATGTGAAAACAATATGTACAGTACAGCTCTGCACCAAAATGAAGATACAAACGGTTTGAGGTACCAACATGAATTCAGCTGTTTGTTATTTTAAACTCTGCATGAAAACCTTATTGGATTGGACATGGCGGCTCAGCTGTGTGTGTGTGTGCATGTCTGTGTGCACATGTGTATTCACATGTGTCTGCTTGTATAGCTCCGAGCACTGAAGCATGCATGAATTCATATCGGTACATGTAGTGTGCATTTTGAATGTGATTGTTGTGTGTGTGAGAGATAGCGGAGGAGAGAGAGAGACAGAGAGAGAGAGAGAGAGAGAGAGAGAGAGAGAGAGAGAGAGAAGGAGAGACCCCCATTAGCGTCTCTGCCCTGAGGCTGAATCCCTGATGATGTCAAACAGTGGAGTAGTGGTCCTGTATCTCCCCCTCTGTCCTCTGGTCCTCCACAGATCTCCACCCTTCCTCTCCTCCTCTTCGCTCCAGCACCTCGTCGCTTCATGTTTTCTCCACATCGACACACCCATTGTGTACACACTCATTTTTGGAGGGTGGCAGGTAATTGGAAGTTGTGATATTGTCAGATATTCCTTCACAAACAAAACCTGTACT
The DNA here is from genome assembly GCF_056507025.1 of Lutjanus erythropterus. NCBI lineage: Eukaryota > Metazoa > Chordata > Actinopteri > Lutjaniformes > Lutjanidae > Lutjanus > Lutjanus erythropterus. Next base: position 28,675,029 of record NC_139326.1, on the reverse strand, counting down.
CTTATTTTATTGTTTAAACCTGAAAATAGGTGAAAACCTTTTATGAGACCACACGGCCTTCTTTTAAAAAATGTCTCAATGATTTGGTGTCTTGTGTTCATTTAGAGGAAATCTGATAACCCTCACTAACTCATATTTAAATTTGTTACAATTTTGGGTTCTGAAGAACATGTTGATTGTTTAAAGTACTGTTAAGTACTTATGTAAGTAAAGTACTTATGTCACACTTCGGACATAAATGCATGAACCAAAGTTATTATAATTAACTAACTAAACTAAAAATTAAAACTAGGTGTGAAAAACATTTTAGTTAACTCAAAAATAAAAACTAGACTTCAGCAAAAAAAGAAAAAAGAAAACTAGTTGAAATGATAGTGTGTACTAACTAGTCTCGCAGACCTCCACAGTGCTGGATTAAGGTCTGGCTCCACACATTATCATTCTGCCATAGGGGAGAAAAATGCCCTGGCTGGTTGTATTTCTCTAAACCAATCACAACTGTTTTGGGTGGCACTAAGCGCAGGATGAAACGGCACTGCCCCTGCAAATAATGTTGGGGGGGGCAACTTATTTTGGTCGAATATTTGCACGTCTGCATTAAAATGGCCAAATCACAGCAAAACAAAAGGTAGCAGCTGTTAACTTGCTTACCTTCGCACCATTAGCAACCAAAGTGCTAATTTGCCATTTTTAGTGTATAGGTTGCTATTTTGGAGGTTGTTATTGTTGCCGGGGGACTTTTTTTAAAACAGAAAACGGATGCTGCAGTGGTGCCTGAAACAAGTGATCAATGGCAGGCTTGTACCAGCAGTGTGCATCCAGTGAGTCAAACTATGTACTAGATAAAATAAAAATATGTAGGAAATGTCTTGAGTTTTGTCAATTTAGTGAAATGTGTTAGCACAGCAAGCATGAGGAGGCCCTGGTGCATCTGTTTATTGAGACTGAGATGGCAACATGACACAAAGTGTTATGTTTAATTAGTACACTTACAGTCAACAAAAATCCAATTAATTGCTAATGTAACCTTGTGAGTCTTTCACTCAGAGCTGAAAACACAAACATGTTACAAATATGGAGAATACAGTTCCCTTTAACGAATTAATGAATATTTTAGAGCTGCATCTAACAATTATTTTCATTATCAATTGATCTGTTGATCATTTTCTTGATTAACTGATTTGTGATTTGGCCTATAAAATATCAGAAAATGGTGAAATGGTGTTTTTTTATATATATATATTCTCATTTGAGAAGCTGCAATCTGAGAATTTGAATTTAAAAAAATGCTCAAAATGAATAATTGAATATCAGAATAATTGGCAATTAATTTAATGGCTGATTAGCACTCAATTATTCGATTAATCATTGTAGCTCCTGAATATTTACCTGTTTAAATGAAGTCGTCTTCCTAAAGAAACTCTCCTGGAAATCAGTAACTTCTTATACTTAACTATAAACTAAACAGTTCTCTAACTACGAATCAGTCAAGTTAATTTGTCACATTTAATCATATAAGGCACATTAACAGTGAAAAATAATCTAAACTCCACTCTCACTTAAATACCCATCAGAACTTTATATTTTTTTGTGAAATCAGTCTCAAATAACATAGTTTATTCCAGGACGCTTCCTAGATCATTATCAGGAAATTAGCCATGAAATAAAACAAAAGTTAATGGTCTTCTACAACAATTTTGTGCACCAGCAGGAATGAAACTGTATGGAAACTAACAGCTGTGCATCTTTGTTCATTGTTACACAATACCTCTCAAACTTCTGTAAGTGATACCAGCATGACAAATTTGACATTTCCCATTTATTCACAGCCTCAATCTCATACCAAAGATATTCCGATATGGGATTAAGAGAAATCTGAGTCTTCCTTGTGGGGCTGCACTCTAAGAAACAATGCAGTTGGTTCTCAGCCAGACTTTGCCAAAGAATCAGTTCCCTGAGAGATACTGGAAACAATGTAGGCCTGGAACATGAGAGGACCGAGTCTGCCAACAACAACTCCTCGATGAGCAGTTAAAAAGAGTTTTTTCCACTTGGTATTAATGAGCAAAGAGATGGATGATCAGGAAAGATGGATGGATGGATGGATGGATGGATGGATGGATGGATGGATGGATGGATGGATGGATGGATGGATAAAATGACCTATAAAGTCTCCATCACCAGGAGGCATGGACTCAGCCAGTTGGACGGACAGCCATATAGAGCCGGAACCCTTTAAACACCATCACAGCTCGCTGTTAACTCCCCCGTCAACAACTAGTCCCGACGGGTTGTCCGCATGTGAAGCCAGCGAGATGGAGGAGTGGAGGGAAGGCATCGGAATACAGATGACAGAAAATGGAAAAGAAGAAGTGGGGTGTGTGCACAGGAACGAGGCTTCTCCTGTCTTGGCCCTAATGGTCCAAATGAGGCTGGGGGAGAGGATGGGGGCGTGTGTAGTGGGATGGAGAGAGAGTGGGGATGTGTGAGGGTCGGGCTGAACTGGGGTCTGAGCCTGGAGACTGAGGCAGAACAGAGCTAAGTGAGTCAGGCTCAACACCATATGAGCTGGCAGCTTGTCACATCCCAGCCCGTCACTGTGGGACTGGATAGTCGAGCCTGTTTCACCACAGAGCCGCACCCATCACTTCACACACACACACACAGAGAGAGAGAGAGACACACACACACACGCTTTAAATTATTTAATTTTTTGTTTTGTTTTAAAGAAATGTGTATAAAGGCATGTTTACACACACATTTTAAAGTTTTATGTCAAATTCAAGTTTGTTGAAGTTTGACATGTGAATTCACCTTGACAGTCTAGACTTTGAGGAAACGGAGAGCTGTAGAGTCCAAAATAGAGGGAGATGTGGTGACTTATTAGCTTTTTCACACCATCCAAAATCTGAAAATCAACAATTCAAATGATCAGTTGGAGCAGTCGTGTTTTTTATCTGTGACCAGCAGTACTATTTACTCTGTGTGTGTGTGTGTGTGTGTGTGTGTGTGTGTGTGTGTGTGTGTGTGTGTGTGTGTGTGTGTGTGTGTTAGGGTCACACAGAACTCAGATCATATCATGGTTTTGAGTCATGGATCTGATAATTTATCAGATCAATAAAAAGAGTTAGCTGCTTCTCTCTTTCTGTAGTTACTATTATAGTTATAGTAAATACTATGCATTATGTACACTATAAAGTACAATAATTTTACATTGTGTAGCCTCACTCAATCTCCTGCCCAGAGCACTATCTGATTGGTTACACGTCATTAGTAATAGCCAATCAACACAGTGTGACAGACAGGCCACAGGCTGCTACTGTGAGTGAAAGCTGCAGCAGATGTTACAGATGTTACAATAAACATCACAATCTCATCATCTATTTCTGTTACAAACATGTCCAGTTTCTCAGTAAAACTACTGAAATCGCGTGAAATCATAATCTCGTGGAAGGGCTCATTGCGCTCAGCAGTGTTTTCTATTCATTGGTGAAGGTTAGTCTATACTTCAGCCACACATAACTCATGAATCGTTTGTCATATATCCTTGTGGAAGGCGTCACTGGTCTTTTACGAGAGTTCTTTTTTCCACTGGTGTGACTGAATCCCACTGCTAATACTTCAGCTACTGTGTGTGTGTGGATGTAAATGCATGCACATATGCATGCACATAGCAGCTATTACGAATTTGTGCTTGTTTTTTTTCCTGTGTCAGTCAGCATGCATTGCAATAACAGGATAAAACAGATAAAAGCTTAGAAAAATGAGAGAGCATTTCAATAAGGAATTATAATAAGGGGGATCATTAATATATTTTTATAGCAGCTGGCACATTTTTTAGAATATCCGTGTGGCAACATGTGCTGGTGGTTAACAGATGAGAGAAGGTGACATGAGTAGTTGGTAAAGAAGCTTCAGCTCTTGTCCCACAAACCACAAAATGAACTGTGACAGAAGCAGATAAGAGTGGTTGTTAGAATTCACACAAACAAATTAAAAGATTGAGACAGCAGTAAGCAAGCGTCTCCCATTTTTGCCAAAGGTGTCTAATTGTTTTCTGTGTGTGAGTGTGATATTTGGCTTATATAATAGCATTTTCCTGACAGAAAAGGCTGTCTGATTTTTTTTTTAGGTGGGCCTTTTTAGGTGTCTAAAGCACATTTTGCTGCTGTCCATAGCAGTGCATTGATTAGCTTCCTACACCTGTTCCTGCTGCTTCTCTAAATTGAGGGCGTGCCGACCACCATCCTCTGTAGGTAATCCATTGACTGTAAATACCCCGTTTCAAATAACACAAACTATTTCTTTAAGCTGTGAATGTGAATTAACCCTGTTAAGATGTGAGCACCAGAAAAATGACCTCTGACCTCATGTTTTTTATCCTTCTGCTGAAAGGAAGAAAAATATCTTTAATTTTAAATTTGTAGAAAATCCCAAATCTACAGTGTGATATTGAGGATTAACAGTGTGTCTATGTGCACATGTAGATTTACTGTATGTGATATTCTGTCTCTCTTTGCCTCTTTTTCTCTTTTTCTAAGAGAACCACACACTGTTTACGCTGCCGTCTTCAACACCCGCTTCTTTGTCTCTCATTGGAATATTCATGCCAATTAAAAGCCTGAACCTAAAAATAGACAACTATGATTATGTTGGCAGGGAGCAGAGATCCTGTATGAAAATTAGTTGTGTATTATTAATGAAATGAGTACAGAACATACAGTTTATTCTTACGTTAAGTTATTCTGTGGGGTCGGGCTTGTAGTTATAGCTCAGAGGCTGTTGAGGTGAACTCGTGGCATTTCAGTGGAAACTAATTGAAAATTCTACTCAGGCTCTCATCAAAATGGAAAATGACTGTTTCTAAATTAAGTGCAGGGGATTATGTGTGTGATTTTTTTTTTTAAATTAACTATATTCAAACACTGGTAATTCCCCAAAAGAAAATTCATAAAAAACACGATTATCAGACGCCCTGAAATAACAGAACAGGATAAATGGTCATGTGCTGGGTTTATTCTGCAGATTCTGTGTGTGCGTGTGCCAGAAATATTTAGATTTTAACACATATAACAGGCAAATAAGGAGCATTTAAAGGCATAGCTTGGATTATTTGAAGTCGGGTTGTATGTCGTGCTTATCTTTTGTCAGTGTATTACGTACGGTAAATGGTGCTTGACACACCCCCAGTTTAGAGAAGCAGCATCAAGCTGCACAGAGCAGATGAAGCAGGCAGGAAGTCAGGAACAGAAACAGCACAGTCACTCCTGTCAGTTTTCAAAATTAAAGACCCTGTACAGCTCACGATCATAAAAACAGGCAAAAAGGAAACAATTTAACTACGTAGCCTACTTATCCATAGTAGAAGCCCAGAAGTCAAGGAAAAATGACCAAATCAGTAACCATGTCAACATAATCAGGTGGGCCAAGTACTCTGCTGCTGCTGGGACATGGAGCCGTGTGAGGGAAGGATCGAAACCGTGGCACAGATGAGATGTGCCCAGTTGAATTAACGGGTTAAACAGAAATGTATTTTTTAGGTGGGCAAAATACATTTGCCATCTACTCTAGTTAATACACTGACTATGGATAAGTACCTCATACAACCACATTAAAAAAAAACAGAACTCTCTCGAGTTATCAATCAGCTTTTATCTACTGTAGATAGGTTTATGCCATCTAAATGAAACCTCAGCCTTATTTTCAAATTTTTAGTCATGGATGAGAGCAGCCATATGTCATGTCCTGCGTCATGGGTGAAAATGAGCACTGTAAAAGTGGCTAGTCTGTATGTCTGTCTGTATCCAACATCTCATCAAAGTTAAGTCAGTGATATTCTTGGATAAATGACGTGTGCTAGTTGAGTCTGTAAATTGAAGTGAATCAGAAAAACTTCTTAACGATGGTCTAACTTAAGTTTTTACTGTGAAAAACTATGGACCTATCATAAAGTACCTGCTTTTAGCATAGAGTTTGGTCCATTGTAATGGCGACAAACAGAACTGACTCCTATTTCTTTAATTATTTCTGATTAGCAAAGACACTGGATAATTGCTCACCTGTCTGGCTACAGGATTTGTGCTCCTAATAGCTAAACAGTGACACATGTTTCCTATTTTATGTGTTGAAACTGGCAAAGACCTTGGAATTTGTATTATTTTATTATTAGAGGTTGTTTTCACCCAAAAAGGGGTGTGGGTGTGATGTAGGAGCAAAGCACTTGGAGGAGTTGCTCTCATCAATTGTGGCTTTCTTTGAATGTAAAGAAGCATTTGTAACATAAAAGACATCTTAACAAAAAAATTAAACAAGAACACAGAAACACCGTCAGAATAAACTTTCCGGATTCAGCTAAGTTGTTTTTTCCCTTCCCCCCTTGAGTTCCTCCTCTGCTTTCCTTCTTTTTAGATCCTTAAATCTGCATAAAGGCTGACTGAGTACACCTCACTGCCAGTTCCCACAGTGGCGACCGGGCCATGTGACCTACACACAGGTGTGTGTTGTCACCAGGTAAAGATATCTGCCTGCTTGCAATGGAAGAAAATACACCACCGTTCGCCTCTCCTGGGGCTAGAGTTACGGCTCGGCCGTTGTGTCTTAGCTAACAGCAAACTGAACCCTCACTGCTCCTCTGTCCGTCTTGCATTAAGGCTGCTCCTGCCCTTCCTCCATAGATCCTGGTCAGCCAGGTCTCTGGTTTCTTTTCCTCTTCCTCTTTGAGCCTTCGCTGCTCTAGGACCATGCAAAAAAAAAAAAAAAATCAGTGGAGAAGGAAGTGCTTTACTTTAAGAGTAATTTTGGTATTTTTTAACCTGGACCGTATTTTCCCATGTTTTTGTGCCTAAGTGATTGATGGGGACAACAGTGTTTGAAACTAGTCCAGTATTGAGTGAAACCACTGCAACCATCAGCCACAAAATAGGCTGCAGTGCTTGTTTTTGCCACTGACAGGCTCACATTGTGTGTGTCTGACAACATCATGGAAAAGATCCTTTGTAAAAGTGAGATTGTTTTTCTTCAACTAGAAACACCAGACTTCATTTACAGTAACAGATATCTCCATAAGTCAGACTGAATACAGCATTTTCTGCCATTTTTTTTGTGAAACATTCCTTTAACCATGATCAATTAACAGAATAGTTTGATTCTTTTTTACCACTTGCCTGGTCAGGCAAGTGAGTTGCCAGATTTACTAGCCTGATGGCAAGTGAGTTATCCTCATTGTTGAGCCCAGTAATGTACACAAAAATGTACATTTGTTAAGTATGACAAATATATGTTGATAATGAAAACAAAAAAGTACATTTTAAGAAATTTGCACTTTCTTGCAATACTTGAATGCTGAAGTTCCCCCCTATGAGATGACTGTACCATCAATGGCCCCAAGTCAATTTTACATTATTATTTATTTTCTTTTTTAATGGGTTGACAGAAAGAATACTGTCAACACCCAGAGTTTCAGTTTTGAAACAATCATTTAATCAGATGAAAAATATTCTACGCTCACAATAGGTTGGCACAAAAATAATTACAAACTACAAACAAACCAATAATAAATAAGTTAAAACACATCTGCAAAAAGGGAGATCCATGCCCTTTAAAAAAAAGTATGCCTCATAATCCCACACCTTTTGAAATGCATCCAAATGTTCCCTTTAAGCATAATATTTATCTTCTAACATCACATGTGCTCTGGCGACACTTAAAAACTGTTGGGCCAACTGCAAAAAATTATTTCAGCTGGTAACCCGCAAATGAGTCAAGCTTTTTCAGATCAAGTTAACAATATTATGAACACAACTGTGTTAAGTCAGAGGTTTTTAATAATCTGTTTGCAGTGTGCATTAGTGCAACCTTGATTTCAGGTCAATGTAAAAATTTCCAGTTTTCCAATTCAATTATTTGATTTGCCCAAAAGTGAAGTACTGCACTCTAACAACTTAATAGTTTTGTTTCAGTAAAAGTATTTGTTATAGCAACCTTAGCATGTTATTAAAGTTTGCTGTAATATAATTAATGTAATTGTTCAGCTTACAGAAATTCATATGGTCCATTTTTATAGCTAACACCACACATTATTTGATCACAAACTATGATTCTGTCTTGCAATAGACTTAAAGTTCTTCACGAGTCACCGAGAGAAAATTGCAGCTCAACTGCAGGGAAAAAATCTGGAAAAGACACAGATGTCATGATGTCAGACACACAAGAGAAAACTATTTTGTGCGCTTTTACTGAAGTAAGAACGGCGGGTTGAGGATACAGGATGCAATTTCATGTTATTATTCACAAAGTAAACCGCCATCACTTTCAGAAAGCTGAATGAAAATCATTCAAAACATTCCATTACTTCAACTACTACTTTTTACAGTGTCGACAAACAATCAAACCACTGTCCACTTTCTAAAGGACAATGAAGTCTCAAATCGTTGTTTTTTCAAATAAAAGCAAAAATAAAAAGCAAATTTGTGCAGCCTTCATGTGAGTGTGTGATGAAGTTAGTTTAGAAAACGGAGGAAGAAAACAAAGACAAAGGACCCAACTGTGGGAAGAACGAGAGGAGGAGAGGAGATACAGAGAGGTGTCCATGTCTCTCATTCTGCAAATAAACAAAAAGTAAACACCGGTGGAGGAAACACTGTGACACCTGATGCTGCTGATCGCTCCTCCACCTGCCCACTCAGGTTTCCCAGAAGACCATTCTGCCGGCCACGGGACAAAGGCAGCGCAAAAAGCCAACACCTCTCTCCTCCCGGGGCGCTCACAGACAATAGAGAGAAAAAAAAGCGATACAACACCTTTGTTTGCTGAGATTAAAACATGTTGCATTCTCTGCCTCCCTTCTTCTCTCCCCGGAGGAAACTTTACCAGCCGAGAGATGCAACTGTCAGTGAACTCTCTCCAGAAAAATCGGCCGCATTATTTCTGTGTTTCTCATTGTTTGGGTGTCATTGTGGCGCGTCTGGTGACGTTGTGATTAGCGGAGCAGCCTTGGCACGGTGTGAATGAGCTTTGCTGTGTGATACGGGTATAAAGTTGGTGGTGTGACCAGACTTGTGCCCCAGCCTGATTGTTAATGACTGAAACTGAGTCGCTGTTGATATAAAAGAATAGGCAGCCTTACCCTGAATGTGACTCTGATGATAACAGCTCAGGAATTTACACGTGAACAAACACGAGTGCCATCACGTGCACTAATAGTTCAAAGTAAAGTATTCACTAAGTAATTGCCTGATCTATGTACTGTGATAACACGAGGTGTAAGCTAAACTTTATGTTAAAGGGATAGTTTTGATTTTATGAGGTGTTGTCGTATGAGGTACTTATCTATGGTCAGTGGCTATGTTTACATGCACACTGATTTTCCACCATCAGTAGGAATATGACTCTTCTGAATATGATACTGGTCATGTAAACAGTATATTGCTGTTTGATTTTCTGAATTAGGCCACATTCTGAATGGAGGATATTCCAGTGAAGACGTGAGATATGCCAGTATCATTCAGGTTTTAAGAGCATTCTTTGGACATATAGTCAGGGCTAAAAATTAAATTGTTCCTCAGTGTCCTACAACTGTCCTGAATTCTGCTTTCAGCTGTGCCACACTTTACAACCATTGTTGTATTTCTTGACTGAATGACGTTGTGGCCATTTATATTCACTGTATGATCTATTAAGTTGTAATATTTTTTCAGGAGAGAAAGTAACTGTTTAGTTTATAATGATGTAGTCCAGTTTATTCAAATAGTGCCTGTTTGGAAATTTGCTCTGAGATTTTTGAGTAGTTCAGTAGTTTTTCTACTGTCCCCGAATTGTCCCAGACGCCATGTTTGAGTCCCAAGTTCTCTGGGACAACAGGGCATCCTTCATTTTGAGCGCTGCATGTATTCTGCTCATTCAGAATATACATCTCAGTTTTGGCTGCAGTTTGCACCACATGTCATTTTGCCTGTTTACAGTCAGCTCCATACATTGTAAACAAACCAACTAGTCAATAGTTGGTGAGGCTGGCGTAGAGATGCATGCAGGAGAAAAGCCTGCATTTCTGGTTTACACCTATTTTTAAACATAATGAAAGCCTGGGATGTCAACAGGTTTTTGGATATGTGCAAATATCACAGCTCTGATCTTCTCAAGAAGGTGTTTTAATGAATGAAGGAGGACAGCTTTGTTTGTACGATTGAACAAGCCCACGATTATCTGTTCATAATCTGTCCATAATCAGAGTATGCATGGCTGCATGTAAATGAGAATATTAGAGGAATATAATTTTCATTAGCCATGCAAAATGCTTAGTAGGAATATTGTTTTGTTTTGTTTTTTCAGAATACAGTTACAGTACAGAGTTACATCTTCTGATGCCATCTGTGTTTTAAATGGTTTGTTCAGATTCACCAAAGTCATTATTACTATCAAACTATTCGATTGAAGCAGCAATAAACCAGCTAGTCCCACGTACTGTGAGATAAAATTGCTGATTTTGCCAAAGGAGTCTGGATGGTTTGGAGAGAGCGATATTTGGCTCATATGACCGTTTCCTGTCAGAAAAAGCTGTCTCACTGCAAGGTAAAGTGGTGATAATATTCTAAATATAGCATACACTTTAACTGATACTGATTTTTTTTTGTCAGGTAAAATACATTTTGCTGCTGACCCTGTCCAAACCAGTACTACTTCTGCTTCTCCAAACTGGAGGTGTGCCTGCAGGTGATACAGTGACTGTAAGTACCTCATTCAGACCCACTTAAAATAATCTGAACTATCCCTTTAACAGCACATAACTGGAAAATTTAGACAGCTTTTCTCACACTTGGCAACAAGTCTTATGCAACTCCCATGACTGTTATTGCTCTACAAAGTCAGTGGTCGACATATAAGGCAACATCAAATCCACCAATCCATCACTACAATGGTGGCAGGGAGGGTGGCCCCTGAGACACGCACTCTCTCCATGGGGGGTTTCTGCCAATCTGGCAACCGCAGTGGGAGGTCTCACTCTCATCAGCGCTGTAGGAACCAGACCACTCGTCTACCTTTCCCCACTCTGTCTGCACACAGGCTTTAAAATGGAGTTAGCAAATGATGTGTCTGGAGTTAACACATTTCTTCTTTTACTATTTTTACTGGAACTACTTTCCTCAGAAGAAACAGTCCCATTGGGAACTGTTCACAAAGGAGTAGCTGTGTGGGTGATCCAGAGTAGTAAGAGGATTGTCTATGCAGAGATAGGTTGTTGTTGAGTTTTTCTACAAAGATTCAATTATTGTCCATTTGTTTTGGGGTGGCAGCAGAGGTTTCAGATGTAGGGATCTCAAAACCACAGGGAGAACAACTGGAATATAAACCTTTTTGCTCATTTCAGATTTATTGCTGAGATTTAAATTTTGTAAAATGTGGGTGGCCAGTATGAGATCCCATTGTGAACTGTCGTGGTTGTACAGAATTAAACACAGAGGCAACTGAAGTCAGCATTTCATTTATAAGTTGATGTGCAATGAAAGCTAGCAAACATCTGAACAGACAATAACAAGGACACGGATAAGAAGGAAATTTTGAATTATGTGGAGCAATGGCTGCTACTTATGTACAAAGGTGTGTCTGTGGATGCTGAATTGTAGGCAGAAGTGGTGGAATCATGACATGAATGCATGAAACAGGTTTCATCCAACATTTAAGAATGTCAAGAGCTACTTTTAACTTAATCTCTGAAAGACTTTTTGCTGCACCCATCTCCCTGAGAAAGCATTTAGGAGGTGGCTTGTATTAGCTGGCAACAAGGCGGGCTTCTGCATGTACGAGAAATTCTTAAAGTGCTCAGAAAACTGGAAATTTCAACATCTAAAATTCCACAACAACTGGGCAACCTGCATCTGCTGAGAGAGATCAGGTGAGCTTACAGTTGAAAGCTCGGCTACACAGCTACTAAATGGACCTCCTGGTGAGATTGTTTTTTAAACATTCAACACAATTGTTTCCCTTTTTCTTTAGATCACTCCTACACGCTCAGGAAAACCTTTTCACCTTTATATTTTTTTGAAAGGTTCCACTTACAACCCTTTCAGAGAGTTGTACCTAGAACCACCCGTGAAAGGTTTCACCCAGAACCCCCTCTGAGAGGTTCTAAAGGAGAGCCCTTCTATGGTGCAATGGTTCTGGGAATTCAATCCAGAACCTTTCCACCTTCAAAGGGTGCTAACAAGAATCCACTCAGTGGGTTCTCCCATAAACCCTTTTATATTCCAATGGTTGTATTTAGAACCCACCAATGGGTGTCTACTGCAAACCCTTTTCTAATTCAAAGGTTTTATCTAGAAACCATGCTGGGTTTTTTCCAAAACTCTTTTCTGTTCTTCCCCCTATGAGAAGTTCTAAATGAGAACCCCGCTGTGGTACAATGGTTCCAACCAGAGTTCTCTCTGGGGGTTCTATCAGAAACTATTCATCTTCTAAGGGTGTTAACACTGAGGGGGCTCTGCTGAGAACCACCGAGAACCCTTTTATATTATGATGCAAGGAACCTTTGAAAAAATTGTTCTTCAAAGACTTTTGAACTCTTTTTTTCTTTCTCTTTGAAAGAATGAATGGATGAAAAGCGTTCTTAATGGAACATGTAGTCCTACTAGGAACCCTTGACAAACCCTTACTTCAAAAAAGGGTACTTCAGAAGCAAACGGTTCTGGGTGGAACCTCAGGCTTTCAGGAAAAACCCTTTTGGAACAGTTATTTATAAGAGTGCACTACAGATTCAGTCAACGTCACACAGCCACAGAAAGTTATCTTTAGTCTCAAGGATGCATGTATGGAAGAACTTAGGAACGTTGTCCATATTTTTCAGATTTTAGGTGGCTTCCAGATGAATTAACCTCAATTACTCAAGTGAAGGAAGCTGGTGAACTTGATGCTTGTACAATCTAACGTAACTCTGAACAACTAGCTGAGTGTGATTTACAGGATCTCAGAAAACTGCTCTGTAAATAATGAAAAACCCTGGCGTCTCACACACAGCACTCATAAGTTTACATGGGCCTGTGGTTTCATGTGACTTTTCAAAAGAGACCAAGCCAAACAGGCCGATCGCTCGCTGTTTTCTGAGAACAGCGAGAGGATAAAACATAAGCCTCTCTCCTCAAACCCTCCCTCTGTCTCCCGCTACACAAACAGTACGCCCAGATAATGAGCCTGGGTGAGAAAGTGTAAAGTGGAGGTGTATTGAGGGGCTGTGTAAGCTGGCCTAATCCTCCTTCACAGCATTTGTTGTGTCATTAGAGCTGTATGGGTTGTGGATCCTGTGACACAGGCCCCATTCACTCTCGTAGCCCTCAGCCACTACGCTGCAGAGAGACACTGTTGTGTTTGGAGCGGCTTTAAGCCACGGTGGATTTTCAAAGGTGGGAGCATCCTCAAAGACCACACAGGAGCTCTCTGTCCTGGGGGTATAAAATGTGGTGAAATCTGGTGACAGGAGGTAAAAACCAGAGCTCACAACAAAAACACCAAACTCCAAGATTCACTCAGCAGCTTTATTTTTTTGTGCAAATCTTATGACAGAGGAGCTGGCTACATGGATGAACCAGTGATGATGTGGTATGGTGTCCCTTTATTTAATATGACTAAAAGCAGGTGACCAGCTCTTTTATTTTAGCTAAAATCACTTTATGTAAACCAATTCATCCTCATCTCATGTGCATGTGCCAATTATCAATGCTAAAGTGATAGTTGTTTTTTTTAAGAGAGCTTATATGAGGTCATTATCCATAGTCATGTATTACCGACAGCAGATGGCGGTCAACTGAGATATTTGGATGTAATTTTTTAGTGGGAGTTCAATGTGATGATAGGCTATTATTTGCACATTGTAGGGGATGAAAAATGACACTGTTGCACATCATGGTGAAATATGGTCTATATGTAAATGTAAACATCTTAAAATAGTCAGTGCAAAAAAAGTTTGCTTTTGAACCAATTCTGAACCATAGTCATATTATTGTCTACTCTATATTTAGAATATTTTCACTGCTTTACCTTGCCATCAGACAACTTTTTTTTTCTGAGAGGAAACTGGTGTTAAATAAAAAGGTCAAGGCCCTTCCCTTCTCATGGACCGCCATGTAAATTAACAGCAAGAGAAAAAATTTTTCACATTTGAATTGTGCCATGAATTACAAATGTTTGCCAATTTTGCAAGTCAAAAAGTTGCATTTTGTTGTAAAACTGCTTAAGTATAAGACTGTGAAGATAGTACAAAGAAATATTACATAACACCTGAAGCCACCAGACTCCTTTGGTAAATTATTTTACCTCACAAAACACGGGAGCTGCTCGTCTGCTGCTGCCTTGATTGGTTAGTTTGTTTATGTTGTCACGTGACTTTGGTGAATCTGAACTAACCTTTTAAAATATCAAAGTCACACAATGACACAAACTAACTGACTGAGGCAGCGGCAGAACAGCAAGTCTTGTGTTTGTGAGGTAGAATTACTGTTTTTGTCAAAGTAGTCTGGTTACATTTGGCTTATATAACAGCAGTTTTAAGTCTGATGTCAAATTAAAGCGGTGAAAACACTTTAAATATAGCTTATGCTTCAACTAATATTGATTTTTTTTAGATGGCTAAAAGATTTTGCTTCTTGTTCAGCTTCCTACATGTGTACTCCTGTCAGTGACCACTATCTACTGTGGGTAATATAATGTCTATGGATAACTACCTCATACAACTCCACTTCAAAAAAACCTGAACTATCCCTTTAAGACTTTAAGAATTTCTATTAATACATTCTCCTACAGAGCCTGGTGAAAAAAACATTCTATGCTGCTGTTTCATTCATATTTTAAGCCTGGTGAAAATTATTTTATATAGTATACAGTACCATGGAGAGTTACAGCATATTTTATAGTACTTATATTGTTGACATTTTTTTAAACATTAAAAGTGAAACAATGTTAGCAGCCAATGCCAGTGGTATTGGTCTTTCAAGTTTTATAAAGAACAGAGTTGTTTTCAGAGTTTATTGATAAGTCTGATTCTTTGATTGAAAAACAGAGACGAGATGGCACCATGCAGTGTGTAAGGCTGAGGTTTACTACAGGAAGTAAGCTGTCAGATCCAAAGGGAAATGGATTATTCTCTGGAAATCTGTGCTTAATTTAACAGAATAAATGCTCCTAGTGACTTTTTTATTCCCTTTCTAAGATGAAACTTGTGCAGTAACTACAAACCTACTTAGGTAACATAGTGTGTGTGGTGCAACTATTCACTGTGAATGAGTGTGTACTCTACTCGGTGCAGCAACTGTACATTCACCTCCTGTGTATCGTACCATACAGAGCTGATACGAGGTAGTAGAGATTCATTCGTTTAGAACTGTAAACCATACAACTCAGGAGAATGACTAACATATTCATATACAGTACAATATGATAGAACAAGCATCACAAAGTAGCGATATTGCTTTTGGCTACAGCTCTTATTGCTGGCTTATTAACACATTAAAATGGCTCAGATGATTAAAACAGCTTAGATTATACTTCCCAAAGTACTTCGTAACTTCCAGAACTGTGGAAGACAATTTATCACAATGTGATGAATAAAAAGTAGGTAATTATGACAAACAAATACATAGCATTGCAAAATAATGACTTGCCATCTCAAAATAATGGCTTAATATCTCAAATAAAAAGTTAGTATCTTAAAATAATGAGAAACTTTATCAAAATAATTACTTAGTATCTAAAAATAATGACTTAATATCCCAAAATAATGACTTACAATCTCCAAATAATGACTTAAAATCTCAAAATAGCAAGAAACTTTCTCAAAATAATGACTTAGGTTCTCAAAATAATCAGTACCTCAAAAACATTTGTAATTATTTGCGATATTAACTCATTATTTTGAGAAAGTTTCTGCTATATATGATGACTCGTATTATCTTTTTTTCATCACATTGCTAGAAATGGGCTCCCATACAAAACAGTGTGACTGTACATTACTGCCTGACAGAACAATTCATCACACTGACAGGATGCAAAAATACTATCCTGTCCAGAGAACTCAATACAACATTACTCATCCTCACCTCCACAGTGTCTGCAAACGTTAATCACACTACCGTAAATATTAAGACTTTTCCAGACATTTTGAATGCAAAATAAATAAATAAAATGTAAGGCCAAATTGCCAATGAAATGACAATAATACACTCTGTAATAGAGTACTTAAAGGGATAGTTTGGATTATTTGACGTGAGGTTGTATTAGGTAGTTATTTATAGTCAGTGTATTACCTACAGTAGATGTCAGCAGCAGTGCAGGAAGCTAAGCCATATACTGCTGTGGACAGGGTCAGCAGCAAAACATAGTGTATATGATGTTTAGAATATTTTCACCGCTTTACTTTGCCGTCAGGCAGCCCTTTTACACCTAGCTTATGTCACTCACCACAAAGCAACCACACTGTTTTGGCAAAGTTACTGGTCTACTGCTGCCTCAATCAGTTAGTTTGTTTGTCTTATTGTGTGACTTCTGTGTTTTTAAAAAGTGTCATCTTGAACTCACAAAAGTCACACAATAACACAAGCAAACTAACCAATCAATGCAGCAGTAGACCAGTAGCTCCTGTGTTCTGCAAGATAAAATGACTGTTTTTGCCACAGGAGTCTGGTTGCTTTGGAGAGTGCAATATTTGGCTTATATAATGGCGGTTTCCAGTCAGAAAAAGCTGTCTGACAGCAAGGTTAAGTGAAAATATTCTTAATATAGTAATGTAGCATACACTTGGACTGATGCTAAAATGCATTTTACTGCTGACCCTGTCCACAGCAGTATATTGCTCAGCCTCCTATACCAGTACTCCTGCTGCTTCTCAAAACTGGGGGTATGACCGCCATCTACTGTAGATAATACACTGATGGTATAGATGAGTACCACAGACAACCCCGCTTCAAAAAATTCCAAACTACCCCTTTAACCACATGGCTGATTTCTCCTTAAAAATGGCAACAAGAAATTTAACTTATTCAAAATCTTCTATACTGACATTTGCTGAAGTCATGAGTGTTATATTTAATACGATTCAAAGACTTTTGAGGTGTCTGTATACTAGTAATCAAACTCAAGTTATTTCACATTTTCAGCACCTGCAGACGCCCCACATCAGGACCTTCCACCCTGATCCTGATCTCACTTGGGCTGTTCTTTGAGCTGGTGTTCCCTGAGAGCACCAGTGAAGGTCGCCGTCCACACATGCAGGGCCGTCCCGGCGGAGAGCGTGAGGAAGAAGAGGAAGGCCACTTGGAAACCAAACCAATCGACCACGCCTCCGGCCAGAGCGCTGAACGTCAGCTTCCCCAGCACCTCCAGTGTTGCCAGGAAACTGTAGTGGGTCGCCTGAAGGAGAGAAGAGGTAGGAAGAGGGGAAAAAGAAGGGAGGAATGGTGAGAGAAGAGGTAAGAGGAAGTAAAGGAGAGAGAAGTGAGCAGAGAAAATGGACAAGCGGGAAGGAGAGAAAATAAAGGCACATTGTAAGTAAAAGGATGGAAGAGGGAGGGTAACGTGGGTAAAAAAGGTGACACTTCAATGTAGTCTGTAGCACAACTCCTCAGTTGATTTTTCTGAACCTGTTACAAAACAAGCAGCATCATCAGACAAGAGAAAATGTGTGATTTTCAGGAAAGAGCCACAAAGTGCAAAAGGAAATGATAGAAGGCAAAAATAAAAAAGAAAGACTGGAAGCCTGAAAGAGAAAGCGTGAGATCATGGCCTGAGACGATGGATGGAGGCCAAACGAAGAAGAGTATCTGATCCCAGCCTGAAGGCTTTCAAGACCAAGTGAGAGAGGGATGGAGATTACCTAATCTCCCCACGCCTCCTCCCTCTGGCCGAGAGCACAGCATCAGGTGAGGCAGGTAACAACAACAACACAACAGAAGGACTCTAGTGACACCTAGACCAAATAAGATAATTGAACAGACTTTTCTTCAATAAAAAATACCTTTAATTCTTCCATTTAATAAATATGTATATAATTTGTAAGAAGCCTTTGTTGATATATAAGTAAACCTGAAATCATTGCAGAGGATTTCTCTTTGTGCATTACAAAAGACTACTTCACAAGACTACTGTTACACAGCGGGTAAACAAGGGTGTTGTTATCCTTCACACATGTATATCCACAAATTACACTATAAGCTTCTTTGACAGGATTAAGCATGATTGTTTTTGCATCATTTTTATTGTCATTCTTGAGATGGCTGCAACGATTAGTTGAATAATTGATTAGTAGATTGACAGCATTACAGATTTAATCTGCAACTGTTTTGATCAAAATCAATAATTTAAGGTCTTTTTTTTAAGGAAAAAGGACAGACACTCTCTGGTTTGAACTTCTACAGTGAGGGGATTTGCTATTTTCTATCATTAAAGGAGCAATATGTAGTAATATGTCATGACTGAGAGTCGGCACAGACGAGTAATATGTAGCAATTGTTCAAACAAAAATGTGTACAACAGTCCCTATAGCAAGTTGGAGCCATAGACTGTATATTAAATAAGTTTAACTGCTATTTAATAACAGTAACAAGCAACAACGATCCTCCACTGTAAGTTGATCGGCTGTTTAAAACTGTCAAATGCTAATCAATTTAAAATTAAACCTGTTATCCTGAAAACAAAAGCCCACTGCTCTGAAAATACACACTCTGGAGTTTGACTTCAGTGACTGCCTGTCTCACTGCCTGCCAGTCTACATTACTTGTTCAATTTAACTGTTCTAAACATCTACTCCTTCTGTAACATTATTAATGATTTCTTACACCTTGATAAACAGACACTTGATTCAGCAAACAAAACATTCTGGGCCAGAGTAGAAGTTTCAAAGGGCTACAGCGTCGATGTCAGAGAATTTCAGATTAGCATGCTTCCTTGATGACATATGCTCATTTGATGATTTATTACAGTAAATGTATTACAGATTTCTTCTTTAATTGAATATATTTAAGAGCTGTGACATTTTGTGTTACCTTCTGACAGGTTATAATCTAAACGAGTATCTGGTTGATCAAATCTTAAGACAGAATAATAATAAAATGTACGGCTGCAACTAATTATTATTTTCATTACCAGTTAATCTGCAGATTATTATGTCTCCAAGCAGGTGACATCAGTGGCCAGAGGCATAATGTTTAGGGGTTGTCTATATGTATGTCCCATTCTTGTGAAAGCAATATCTCAAGAATGCCTTGAGTCAGTTTCTTCAAACTTAGCACTTAACATCCAACTGAACTTGAGAATTAAGTTGAAAATTTTGTCAGTCAGTGGTCACTATGACTTTACATAACATCTTTTTGGAATCCTGAGAATTCATACACTAATTAGGACAAGTTTCCACACAAATATCTAATGGGACAAAATGATGAGGTGATGACATTTTATATCCAAAAGGTCAAAGGTCAACTTCACTGTGACATCATTATGTTTAGCTTTCTATCAGTCCTATGTGCTCTAAGTGAAGACAGCATGTTTCTCACTTATTCACTGGAATCATACATGTAAAGTGATAAGTGTATGTTTGGGCAAAATGGACATGAATACCTTTTATTAACTTCCTTCAAAGTCCTCACTACCTATCATATGAGTCTGGACAAACCTGGATATAAATTGCAACTTGGTGTAGCTATACAACTGCAAGTTGGTCATTCTAGTTTTCACGATTAGTCGAATAATCATTTAATCTATAGAATTTCCAAAAAAAGTAAGAAAAGCTCTCTCTAGCTTTCTCAGAGCCTAAGGTGACGCCTTCAAAATGCTTCTTTTGTCCAACCAACAGTATAAAACACAAAGACTCTTCATCTACTATGGCAAATGACAAAGTAAAGCAGCAAATCCTCACATTTAAAAAGCTGGAACCAGTAAATACTTGACATTTTTGCTTGAAAAACAACTGAAATGATTATCAAAATAGTTGGCAATTCGATCAAGTAATCGATGCAGCTCTAATGAGTTGCAGCCCTAAATCCTTCCATCACCACACTGACAGTAACGCTGAAGTATTTTTATGACAAACAAACTACCATACACCAAAATCATGACAATCCATGGTGGACATTTCTCAGTGAAAAAGACTGACAATGAAATGATATGGATTGGATGAGAGTTGAGGACCTGGTGGTGAGTTTAGAGTATCTGAGCTGTGACTGTGGTCTATACGCTGAGGCAGAGAGCTCTGAGAGCCTGTGTGACCACAGCTAAGTGGAGTGCCTTTATTCCAAGCAACTTGTTTAACAGATTTAGTTTCTTTCTCCTGGGGATCGTTAACAAGCACTCACACTATCAGCTTTCTGTCACTGGATAGCACTACCTTCAGTAACACACACATATACACACACACAACGAGCTGAGACAGGCTAATGCTCTCCCTTCCACACACACACCAACAAACAGTATATGTGTCATGAGAACCTCTCAAATTAACCGTGGTTCTCATCCTCACATGTTGTGATTGATTCTTTTCTGTTATTTATTTTATTAGTTACTGGATCAGATAACTGTGCTGCAGCCTGTGATTTTTTTTCCCTCTTTTCTTCTCCACTTTAAGAGTGACAGCAATTTAAATGATAATTTGTCACCTTCAGAGATTGACTGAGTGACGTCTGAATGGCTGTGTGAACAGCGATCACCTCCAGGCAACGATGGCCCAGTTACGACGGGGACAAAAGGAGTTATGTCAAAGAGGAGAAAACGAGAGACGAGAGGAAAAAGTCAGCGAGCGTTTAGAGGACTCCAGAATGACAAAGAAACAGAGTGAGGTGGTGGGAGGGACAATGTCAGCGAGGGGGTGAGGGGGCAGGAAAGAAGGAGGGGGGCAAAGAGAAAAGAAGCAATGAAAAGAGAGACCGAGGCTGACATATTTCAGGTGGAAACAGCTGATGAGAAATGACAGGTACAGGTGATGATGGGCGTGGTGCTGTATGCGCAGGATTTCCCTTTGACAACTAGCGGAAATGACCTAAAATTATATAATAACACAATCAAACCAAGACAGAGGAGAGGAAAGAAGGGAAGGAAGAAGAAAAGAAAAGGTTGTGTTGTCTGTTTGTTAAGCCACAGGAGATGATCTAACACCAAAGAATGAGACACTTAACAATAAAAAAACACAAGGTGACAAGAGCGTCATATGATTAAATAACAGTCTGGGTCTCAGAATGAGGCTGTGGATAAGTACATGCAGGTAAACGACAGATCACTCACTCAACTTAAAAGTTTACTGTAAACAGTTTGCCCACAAAAGTTTTTTTTGTTTTCAAAGATTATTTTTTTGGGCTTTTTGCCTGTATTATGATACAGGAAGGGGGGCAGAGAGAGAGAGGGGATGAGACGCAGCAAATGTACTGCAGGCGGGAATTGAACCGCTGCAGAGGACTGACCGCCTCAATACATGGTGCGCAGACTCTACCAACTGAGCAATAGGGGTGCCCACCCACAAAAGTTTTAAGGTGTACTTTAAATAAGTTAAAAAAAAATGTAGGTTCACTGAACTTGAATAATTAGTTGAAAGTCTTATTTGAATTTTGTAAAACAATTGACTACATTAAGTGACCTTGAGAAAAACATGTTCACCAAGCTTAAGATATTAAGTTGAACCAGCAACTGTTCAGTCAACGTTTGAGCAAGCACATTTGATTTCAATTTGCATCAGTTTGAAGAGTCAGTTTTTCATTTCACACACTGGAGCTGCTTTGTTCTAACATTGGCAAGAAGACAAGAACTGATCAATGAGATTTTTAATAAGCTACGTTGGCTTTCTAAATTTTAGTAAAATTGACTAAAAAATCAAAACTTATTGGACCAATGTGTAGGATACAGGTTTTCAATAGCAAACAACTGAATACTACTTATCTCACCATTCCCTTCCAAGTGTGTAGGAGAACCTATTGTGGCTGTGACTGTGGCATATTCTGCTCATAGATTCCTGTACATCTTACACTCTGGACGTTTAACATCTAAAACATGTCATTCTCATAATGGATGATTGAATGATGAGTGAACATACACTTTTCATGTCATTTTGACAGTCACAAACATTTGTGTGGGCTCTTCACTAAAATTTTGTGTCATGGATCAACTGGGGTTTAAAGTCTGTTTTACCTGAATGCTTTCCTCGGCCCTCTGAGTGCAATGCATCATGGTAGTGAAGGTGAGTGTCGTGATGAGACCGCCCAGGAAGTGTTGAACACTCATGCTCAAGACAGCCATACCTGAGGGAGCGAACACACACAAGCAAAATCAAGCAAAAACAAGTACAACATGTCTGAGTACAGCTTAAGTTTGTTCAGAAATAGGCAGAAAAGTATAAATTTCACATTGTTATCTGCTCTGCTACACTTCTCACTACACTGTTCTGTGTAGAAGTCAAAGTAAAGAGACAAAGCAGGGAGAAAACGGTAAGCTGCTGCAGTGTCGCCTCTCCTTTCTCCCACCACCACCATCCCCCCCTCGTCCCCAAAACACATGTAGTGTATCCTCTGAGGGGAAGTGGCAGAGCGGTGTTAGTGGGGAAACACAGAGGAACCACAGAGCCTATCTGTCTCTGCTCCCGCTAACACTGAATTATTCACTCAAGCCGCCAGAGTTTTTCCTGAATAAGATTCTTCAGTCAGCGACACAAGACTGTTGGAGTCACACAGATGCACCGACTGATCAGACTGGAAGAGTAGGAAGCGGAGGGTTATCATGTAATATTGAAAAATCTGAAACTGAATGTTTTTTTTTGGTTGAGTTTTCCTGAAACCTTTGTTCTAGGTTTAAAGCAAACGGGGGGAGAGGCCTCAACTTTCAGTCTGAGAGGTTTGATAGGGGAACAGACAACTCTGACGGAGATGAATGGTGCACATCTGAATCCCAAAAGCTTTGCAAGTGGCTGTGTAACAGAATCAGATGTGTCATTCAGACATTAATAACTCAATGGCCCTCAGGAGAGAGAGGAACACCTGTCTATCATTGTCCTCTGCATCATCCATTCTTGTTCTGTATAAATACTGAACACCTTTTTCTTTGTCCGACAATTCGTGTAACTTTCTGAAACTGAACATTCACGCCCTCTTCACGTAGCGACTGGCCAGCTGTGTGAAGGTGAGAAACTAAGCAGGGTTTGATTTCATTCTTTTTTTGTCACGTTTTGTGTCCAGAAATAAGTGCAACACTATGAGTGGCACTCAAGAAAGACAGTCTGCTGTTATCACCATATTTAAACAATAACTGTCTCGCTTCCCCTCTGAAGTGGTTGGGCAACATGTTGTACAAACCCTCCACCTTTAAAGCTACTACAAGGAGTTTTTAACTGGTTGTTAATACCAATGAATCTATGTGACCTCCAAAAGCAAACAAGACCATTAGGTAGATCAGCTATTTCTATATAATTATTCTGAATGGCTGCCATGTGTTGGATTCTCCTAGAAATCAGATGAAGCAAGCCTGTTTAGAATTTTTCAAGGCAAAGTCACAGTAGTAATATGAGCTGGTTAAAATTAGCAAGAGGAGATTTTTACTTCAATAATTTTATTTTTGACATTACATTTTGTGGTTATGGCAGTGGAAGCCAGGGCTGTGCCCTAATAGTCAAGTTAATTGTTAGTTGGTGCTAAGAGTCCACCATGTTTTCATTTATACATTAATTGCAGAAAAAAAGTTAGTTCACAGCTAGGCCAAGGGATTGTTGAAACACAGACCTGTGCTACTGTGCCATTAGCAAGTCAGCTCTCCTGCTGGTTGTTCCGACATTCAGAGACATGACCCTTTGTGCCGTTACTATTTAAAGGACAGCTGGCTTCGTGCCCCAAAAATATATCTTAAAATAATTAAATTAATATCATAAATGTGCGGCAACTAGACTAATGACTAATGGCTTTAACTGACAAAGAAAATCTTTAGTCAGGAGCAGCCCAAGTGGAAACACTACCCCTTTTGTCCACAGGGGCCTCCAAAATCAAACAATATGAAAGTTCCTTGTAGAAGCTTTAACAGTGCTTTCACACCTGCGTGGTTTTACCCGAAATTTTGGACTTTTCAGTTTGACCCAAATTAAATTTACAGGTGTGAAACCACGGTCCAGACCAAACCGCTGAACCTTGGTCCAAACAAAGTAAGCTGTCTCCGTTCCCAACAAACTGAACCATGGTTCGTTTTTTTTTCTAGTGTAAAGACACTTCTTTTGGATGGTTCAGACCTTTGGGACCAATTACAGGAAGTTCTGGCAGGGTATCGCCAACATTCGTAAAAAAGGAAAAACAACACATCAAAACAAAATGAGGTGCAGTAGCACATGAGGAGATGAAGAAGAGACAAAATGTTTAGCTGATGACTTCTGGCAATTATTTGGAAAAAACAAAATTCTGACACTTTTCAATTATTTTCCAAGACAATGAAAGAGTGAGGGATTGAACTGAACTGACATCAGATGCACACCCATCTACAGACCAATCAACTACAAGTATGGGGAAACCCAGGTCACCTGACCAAAGACCAGACAAGCACAGGCGTCAGTCACTCTACTGAAGGATTTACTGTGAACGTAAGTCCTATTGTACAGATGTTACCTAACATTAATATCAAATTACATATACCTGCTGGCCAGCTGACAGAAATCAGCTGAGACATTCCATCAGAAAAATTAACAATACACACCTTATGTCACAAATATATAACAACACCTCAACATAATAGTAGAGGAGTGAATGTCATAATGTTGTTGCTAAGATTTTCAGAAGTGTTGGCTCAACTTCTGGGTATCTTTCAGTCATAGTTATAAAACTGTTTATGACACCTGGAAATAAACTTTTGAAATAAAAAAAATCCTGGGAAACCGCCTCACTGGCTGGACTTAATCATCTCTATGCCTATAAAAATAGAGATGAACTTTGCTGACTGGTTACATCATTCCTCTTAATGGAGCTCCTATGTTCAGTGATTCACTCTTTAATGGAATGGGATCATCTATATATATATATTACCACATGGACACTATATCATATATTTTACCATGTGGTAAAATATATGTATATATGAAACTTCCCATTCCCTAAAATAGGTGCCCCTTGGCTTATGTGTGTGGACGTATATGATTGGTTGTCTTTAATATATATATATATATTTTTTTTTTTAACCTTTTTGATTTTTTTGGCTTCATACCAATTTAAATGTTGTCTGTGATGTGTTTCATAATGACTCTAATTAAGGCCACATCAAAACGTGTTTATGGGTTTAAAAAAAAAGTTATTCTATATACTACAACTGTTGATGGAGCTCTGACCTCTTTAGACTCCCCTGTTTTCATGCACCTTGGAAGTAGGTGAAGATGTCCATGCTTTGTTTTTGTTTTTTTGTTTTTTTTGCTACCCTTAGGTGGCATTTCCTTTCCTTTTTCTTTTTATTCGTCCTTCTTATTTAACGTCACCTGTCAAATGTCAGTGGCTTGTTGGTCTGTGGTTTGCACACAGCACTTAAGTCTGCTACCTGTATATGGATTTATTCAGCTATTTCTATACTATGTGCAGATTTTCTGGCAAGGAAATCCAATTTAATATCAAATGCAGTTCATCAACATACTCAGGTGGGTAGGAACACACTGGAATTTCATGAATCCCATTTAGGATTTTTTTTATTTTCCTCCCAATGCTTTGTTTAAGAACAAATTTAAGATAAAAATAAGAAAACATTCATACATGGGGGCCAATGATTCCTATTTTCACATGACTGTATACCAATGAAAACATGCTTATGCATATTATTCTATTTTTGTCATATTCTCCCAAGAAATCCCTGTAAATCTAACACACTGGACCTTAAACCTAATCTAATTCTAAGCATGCATAGTTCATTAAGTGTGAGCATTCTTGGGTTTATCCATATTAACTCACATTGTACATTTGACCTTAACCCTTGTATTTATATGTACCTGCATGTGTAATAACTATGTGTTTATTCAAGAAACTAGGGGGTCAAGTGAGGACAGTATATCTAAAGGATCAGAATCTGGAGAGTTTAAATATGTAAATCTAAAGAATTTAATAAACAACATGTGGTGTGCATATACACTATTTATGGAGAAGAATATAAGACCAACGAGGTCACACTTGACTTATTAACTATTCTTGTCCTTTCATTGACATTTTGCATCATATTTACACCAGTACACAAACTGGACTACAGTATATAGATGATGGCATATGGTAATATGAGTTGAAACTGGGTTCCAGTTAAAGAGGTGTGACTGTCTCTTACCTTTCATGAGTGGTGATGGTTCCAGAACAGTGAGTAGAGAACTCTGGAAGACCATGCTGATGGTTCGCAGCACAAACACACGTCGCATCAGAGCCCCGATGCTGAGGAGAGACCAGCAAACAAGACAAGGATCAGACAGACGTTCACCAACATTTAGGTACAAGTGTATTGATGAGCAGTGTGATAAGTAGTGACACTG
This sequence comes from Lutjanus erythropterus, assembly GCF_056507025.1. NCBI lineage: Eukaryota > Metazoa > Chordata > Actinopteri > Lutjaniformes > Lutjanidae > Lutjanus > Lutjanus erythropterus. The sequence continues at coordinate 28,648,559 of NC_139326.1, read as the reverse complement.
TCTTAAATCTGTTACCATTAAATTTGGAGACATTCTGTGTTTTTTAATGCACCCACACTAACACACACACACTCAAACATGCATGTGCACACACAGTGACATGCGTGCACGTGTGTAAGTAAACAAGTCCCCAGACACTAATTGATTCCCTGTTAGTGCAAGAAAATCATCCCCCTGTGGGTTTGGTTTGTGACGTAATCAATAACCTAAGGAGATCCCCAGCATGAGGAAGATAATTAATCACCATTAACACACACACACAAACACACAGCCACACACACACACACAAACACATACACTAAAACTGTTGTGTGACATCAGGGATTAACACTGCCAATCACTCAGAGGATGCCTGCCACTCAAAGGACTGCGTGTGTGTTTGTTTATGTTTTTTTTGCATGTAATTATTTATGTGTAAAAAAGGCTGTGAGGAAGAAGAAGGGGCCTGTCACACAAAGCAGGGTATCTGATTTAGTTGGATAAGTGCACTGAGTAAAACCATCAACACTTTCAGTCTATGATTGAGAATTAAAGTTTCATGTTCTTCTCAACAAAGTTTACCAATTAATTTCCTTCTCCTCCTTCATGAGATGAGCCCCTGATCAGTATTAAGGCGAGCAGTGACCGTACACTGATCTAACACACTCATTCTGCCCAGTAACTTGAAATCCTTAAAGAACTCTTGACAGGGTTTTTTGTACCATAATATAAAAGGGTTCTTTGTAGAACCCCCTGGGTGAGTTCTAGTTGAAACCTTTAGACTATAAAAGGGTTCCCGGTAGAACCCCCTGAGTGGGTTCTAGATTAAACCTTTGGAATATAAAAGGGTTCACAGTACACTGGGTTTTAGATGAAAGACTTGGACTATAAAAAGGGAACCCCCAGAGATGGTTCTGGGTGAAACCATTACACTATAGAGGGGTTCTTTAAAATTTTTCACAGATAGTTGTAGGTATAACACTTTACTTTGGGTTCTAGGTAGAACTCTCTAAAAGGGTATTTACAGAACAACAACTAATAACAGACTATAGCATTTGCAAGCATTTAAGCTGTCCCTGTCTTGTCCAGGAGAAATGCATCTCTGGTACTTATGGTACTGTGAAAACGAGTACCGTCACATATTGGGTCACTATGTCTGAATGGCTGAAAAACAAGAGAGCAGTTCACCCTGCTCCAGTTTAACCCCACAGGCTCCCTTCACTTCACCCAACAGCTGAGAAGCAAGACATGGGAACTTATTAAACTTTTTGCAGCATTTTCATGGGCAACCCGTACATTCACTGCCACTAGACAACTTTAATCTCTCTGCTGTGATAGCCACTCTCTTCTTTCCTTTATCTATTTTGCTTATCAAGACTCACTACGCACGCAAACACAGACTGGAATGCTTATGCCACAGTCATATGCATTGTGTTGATACAAAATAGATTAGTAATATTTACACATATCAAAGGAAAACTGCAGATTGCACAGAAAGTTTGGTTGTCCTTTGCTGCTGGATGCTTTGAAATGCACAGACAAGACCTATCCAATATGGACAGACGCAGTATGGCATGAATGCTGTCATCACGCAAGCATGATGCTGATGTGACGTTTGCACTCTAGACAAGGGTTAAGCCACAAAGATGCCCATTTGAATGTGATTCTTTAATATTATCTCCATCAACCACAGATTTTTAAAATACCATGATACAATAAACTCATCTGTGTGTGCGATTAATAGCTTACAGATTATTATTTATTTCTCGCTGTCCCTCCCTCCCTCCCCGCTCTTCTTCTGTATCTTCTCTCTTCACCATCTCTGCCCAGCCTTTCCTTACCTCTCTACTGGAAAACCAATCCTGCATCATTCACATGTTAAAGACATTCTTCTGTCTGCTGCTCCTTTAGCTCCCACTTCAATGACAGCCTTTCATATCACGCACTCTCGAGAGATGCTGAAGGGTGTGTGTGTGTGTGTGTGTGTGTGTGTCTGTGTGTGTGTGTGTGAGAAAGGGAACCTGCCTGGCTGCCACCTCACACGGGCCGGGCCCAGATAAGAATAGCTATGTTCTCAGGTTGCTGGTGGTGGTTGTAAAGGGGGTCATTCACTGACCACTCAGCCGTTTCTGATGGTGGGGAGGATAAACCTTCCAACTGAGCTTTTAGAGGTGGGACCACAGCCTGGTGGACAGCACTTTCTCTGTGTGTGTGTGATAGGAGGAGGTAAGGAAGGAGAAGTGTTCACCTGAGACTGGACAGTACACACAGCGAAGGTTGGGGAAATTATTCAGTTAGAATCTCCTCATTCTGATTCATCTGCTGTCATATTACACAAACTGGAACGACAGAGGTGCTTCAATTACAGGTCAAACACGGTGACATATAATTTGTCTCTTCTGCTGCTGATTACTGCATCATTTGTAGGTTCAAATCAACTGTTGCCTTGTGCTTAACAGTTTCAGGGGAATAAAAATTAGGGAAGAGCAGTTCTGACACATTTCTCAATTGAGACTCATTTACCTAAACTCATGATATTGCCAGAAACTGAAACCAGTAAAGACTGACTGAGGACTTCTAAGACTGATAAGTCTCAATGTCTTTTACAGTTATTATGTGAGTTTGGATTAGGAACCAAAATTAGGCTCAAAATTAGAACCGAATCCAAATGGAAAGAATCAGGTACCAATAAAAATTAAAATTAAATTTATTTTCTCCTAACTGGTTCCTAAACGTGTTAATTAAACCCTTAATTATTTGCCAGCACTTGTCTGCATCATGCATCAACACAACAGCGTGTCTGTGTAGATACGGCATGCATATATGCATTTTAGCATTTTACCTGTATTGTGATTGGCTGTGGGGTGGGGACTAGTGAGGAGAAGGGATGTTCCCGGTGCCTAATTTCTCTGTTGTTTAAATACAAATTCTAATTTAGACTAGTCAACTAGTCTAACAATAAGAAAACGCTCAGAAAACAGTTATGGTTGGTTATATACCACTTTATTCTAACACAGCCTACATTCAACTACGTTTTCATTTTCTACATAAAACTACTGTCAAACTGCTGTGTTTATGAGCTGTCATCTGATAACTGGGTGATCAGGGGCTTTTTGCTGGGCAAGATGGGCTAATATCCAACAGAGATGCAGCTCTAGATAGAGGTGGGGGGGCAACGTAACACCTTAAAGGCAACAGTTAACTAATATGCACATTAATAAAATATTAATAAATACCGATGAGTATTTCTGGTGCCAGCTAGTGAGGGTGGCAACATTTAATCATATAGCCAACTAATTGCACGCATCCCTAGCAAAGGGTGAGTGGTTGGTTTGCAGAAAAACTGGGAGTTGATAAGAAACAATATATAAACAGAATTGAAATTAATTACCAACGCTATATATGTGGCATCTGACTCCTAGAGAATTAGATTCCAGAGATTCAATCTACTCCAGTAGTCATTTAAACAACTGTTTTCTCTCTCAGTCAGCGTGTGAACATTTTACTGCCTTTACAAGTTAGAGTCCTTTACAGGTGAGATAGAAGAGAAGAAGTGAAAGATCTAAAGCCAGAGAGTGACAATGACATCTTTTGAAAGCGCTTTCCCAAAAACAACAAAAACCTTGCTCTGCGTTTGCTAGTGTCACTTTACAGGAGGAAAAAACCTGGGAGCCAGCTGAAAACACAACACAAGAACAAAAGACTGACATGAGAGCGCACAGAGCAACTGATACATGTCAACAAAAGGGCAAGCACACAACTACTTACACTCAGACAGATACAAACAAATAAGCAAGAGGCTTATGTTTAACGTCACCTCCCCACTGACTCATTCTGTATCCCTACTCATTCGGATCCCTTGTAATTAAGCACAAAGTTGGCTAAAAGGCAAAACATTTTCTAAATAAGGATGAATGTTTTGTTTGATGCACAGTATGTAATTACTCAATCAAAACATTAACAAAAGATGGAGTTTGATGATGTAATGAAGTAGTGTTGGATCATGGGAGTTGGTGTCTTCACTGTTTAACAATCATTTATTCTTCCTGTAGTCCTAGCTTGTCACGAAACATTCTTCATCTTAGAAATGCCACACCAATATATATAGTCTCATTTTACCTCTCTTTTTGTCCCATAATCTTTTTGGGTCATTTGGCTTATGCGTACATTTGCACTTTACTGGGACAGCTTCAGCGACAGAACGTGCAGCAAACTCTGAAGGTCTGCCCCTGAAAGTTGAAGATTCAAATCACTGGTCAGAGACCCCTCAATCGTCTGAGATTCTTCAAGTCGAGCAACTTATCCTGTCTACATGGTGAAGATGTCTGTGACTTGTACAAGCAGCAGCGGACCTGGCCAGATCCAGGGTGAGTCTGAGAGAAGCCTGGATAATACTCCAAAACAGATGTGAACACAGACATATGCAAATACCATGGATACATAGTAGTTATGAGACAGAAGTAGATGCAGTTGCTCGGAGGGAGGCTGCACTGCCTTCCAATAAGGCTATGAGATAACATTATCCTCTGCCTTCTGCTTCGAAGTGGTGAATTTGAAGCTCACTACAACTTAATACCATATAGTCACTGGCTTTTGTTTGATATCTAGTGTTAACGTTAACATTGTCATCACCCAGTAATACGCCGCCAACAGGCACGTAGCCTCCGTATCCTGCCCTGAAGAAGAGGCGTTTGATTCTCACACGTGGTTACCCTCCTGTATGGATATACTGGACATACGGCACCACCATCAACAGCAGCAGCCAGTCAACCGCAGACAGATGATATTTCAGGTGAAACTACAGGTGTAACACTTAATATAACACATAATCAGAGCCGGTCGACCCTATACGCACACTACACAAGTTGCGTAGGGCCTTATGAGCTACGCAAGGGCTTTGCCTTCTCCTCCTGTCAAAGTGGGTGTCAATGTTTACAACTCTGATGAGGGAATGAAGCTGAACTGAAGAGAAAATAACATCCTGAGAGTGAACAGAGTGAACAGTAATCAGGTAAACTCCTCTCCAAGTTTGATATCATTCAAGTTGCTGCTCCTCCCTGTGTCTGTCTGATGTTAGCTGAGCTCCTGTCTGTCTGTCTGTGTCCTGCTTACGACACATCCAGGGCTCCTCTGTGACTTTGTGTCTGACAGCAGTGAGAATGAAATAAAACTATTTATCACGTCTGATGAGCGCCAATGTGCAACAGTGTTTATAATCTGTAGCTCAAAGATAACTGCGTTGCGTGTGAACATGCAATCATATTCGTGTGCACGCTTTCCTGCAGCAGCCTCTGAGGAGACCAGTCTGTCTGTCTGTCTGTCCAGACAATATATGGACATGATGTTACTCCTCTGAGGTGACCAGGAATGTAAAAAGTATTCAGGTCCTTTACTGAAGCAAAAGTATTAATATCACACTGTAAAACTTCTTCACTGCAAGTGAAAGTTTTAAATGGCATCATGTCCTTTGCAATTAGAGTTGCACAATTAATTGCAATATTATTGAAAATCGCAATATGGCCAAGTACAGTATCCAAATTGCAGACAGAAATCCCAAATTTTACTTACTTTTGTGGTGCATAAATGCCCTGGCCTTAAAACTCTTCCAGATGAAAGAAAATATGTGTTTGGTACACACCCCAGCAAATATCACGTCATCATAATGAAATGAACATTCCGACTAATGGTATCACACTTGCAATTTCAGTCAAAATAATCTCAATATGACTACCATATTGTGCAGCTCTCTTTGCAATATCAGTGTTTTCACTGATGCAAAACAGCCCCACATTGCTACTGTGTTTGGGAGACTGTTGCTAACTTTGGTATTGACTGAGTTTTTCACATCATTGTGATCAAACACAGTTATCATGATGATTAAAAATTGAAATTATAATACTAACTTTCAGGAATTTTATTGCGGTTTATCATAAAACCAATTATTATTTCATCCATACAGGCAGCCAAATGAAAAGTACCATCTTTTTAATAAAATTAAAAATTTCTTTTGGTTTGAGCGTATTTGAAAACATTTGCCTTTAAGGGTACTGTAAGACATGCTGTGGGAACTTATATACTATCCTCCATAAAGGCATTGTTGTTATTTATAGTTCCCATTACATCACACTGGCCATAGGCAGGGTGGTGCAAAGATGTGATCCTAGTATACGCAGACGTAAAGCCTTATGCAACGATGGTCAGGCACAAATGGCACAGTGTCAATGTGCTGAAGGGGAGAACATGCAAAGGTTACATACAATCATACTTGTGAGACAGACACACTGTGTATGCTTTCTATAGAAATGTCTCTGAATACATTATCATCAGAACTGCAATTTTGTATCAGCTGACTTTTTAACACTGTTAACCTGTGCAAGAAAGAACACATTTGAAGAAAATGCCATAGTTTTAACATGGTGATTACATCGAATCATCATAATAAATCTAATTTAATATACTGCAAAACAGCCATTTTGATATATTAATCAGAAAGTCTAATATCTTAGTATCTGTCTGTAAATCTCAGAATTAAATTCAACTAGAGTTGCATGTTGTCTCTGCGATCAAACCCTGAGGGGTGTGTGTGTGTGAATGTGCTTGAATGTGTGTGTGCGTGCATGGGTGTGTGATGGATTTGCTGCTCATGCTGTTCTCGCACCACACACCAGACACAGGGGGTCCCTGAGCTCTCAAACAAGGCTATGTTTACTTAAATTACTGTACACACACAGTCAGACAGGCAGGCAGGCAGACACACACACACACACACACACACACACACACACACACACACACACAAACGGCTACGAAGAATAATAAAAAACTGGAGGAACGGGCGCAGAGTGAAGAGGAAGAGGTAAAGGAGAAGGAAGAAAGCTGCAGGAAAGAGGGAGTTGCTGTGCACAAAAAGCTTGGAGGAAAAAGAAGAGGAGCAGGATGAGGAAGAAGATGATGATGATGGTACTGTAACATTTGAGGGGTGTCAAGCACAGGGTGTGAGGCTGTAAGATACACATTCATGTGGTGCAGTGGACTGTATCTTATCAATCTTCATTTCTTTCCCACCGCTGGAAAGTCAATGACCAGTTTTACAGAAGAACATTGGTCAGATTTTTCTTTGTCAGCTTCATTTTCACACCTTGAAGTGCCAATCTTGAAGATTTTCATTTAAACAGATGTCTGTTATGTCACGATCACAGAGTGAGGTAACACAATGGTGACTGAGCCTATGGCCCACTGAAAAAGGTAACGTTCCCAGATGTATGCTGTTTTAAGTTGCTACAAATGCAAACTGCATATTCTCTGCTGCTGCAGCTTCATATTACAAGCATTAATCTGGTGAAACATGATTAGACTTTTATTCTGAAGTAGTCACAGGAAAAGCGATGTGTTTTTCAGTGAGCTTGGCAGCTACCATCAAAAATGTGTCTACAAAACCAGATAACCGTAATGTTCGGCATTTATTGACAGCGGATCAATTTAGTAATGGAACTAGCGGGAGCAGCGACAGTGGACTGTCAAATGAAGAGCTGCAGACAACAGGCTGCACACCTCCAACTTCTCAGAGAAGTAACCAACTCCTTTCACTGTTCCCTGCTCTCATGCCATGTGCAGCATAAAATCAGATTATGGTTGTAGGTCTTACTCCAGCCTTTATGGGGGCAGAATTTTATTTGGGGGCCTTTTACCGCCTGAGTGCTAATAGTTATTGTTAATGCTTTAGTAATTTGCACACCTACTGCAAATAACACACCCACTATGAATTTCATTGGTTATAATTGTGTTTTTATGTCATATTAATGTCAGCCTGGCATGTTTTTAAGTATACTGGGCTCTTGGAAGTTATGACAAACATTTTTGGGTATATCTCAACATTTTTACGTCAGGAATGACTGATTGATTGATTGAGGAAATAAATGGCAGGTGAACCCATAATCAAATAAATTATTAGTTGCAGGATAGTGAGTATTGGACAACTTCTTTGAAGAATATAAATTTGGTTATATGCAAAAACTGTGCACGCTGACAGAGTGCGGTCTTTGACTTAAACAGGCTTTTTATACATTTTTAAGGGAATTTTCCCCTGAGTACAAATTAATTTTAAAAGCTTGAAAAATTCCTTCTCAGTCACAAAATACTGCTTCCATACAAAAACAATTACAGTGAATCCAGTGATAACCAAACAATAGTGTTGAAAATGAAGCCTACCTGAACTGAGCGAGCAGCAGGCCTCCCAGGGACGACCCACAGATGGAGAAGCCCATGGCGATGACGCCGTTCCAGAAGCCGAGCTCCCGCGCAGTCATGTGATGATCCAACAGGAAAAGAGGAAACATGGTCACTGCACCCTGCTCACCTGTGGACACAGTGACAAGAGAAAGAGGTGGACACAGACAGAAGATCAGGAGAAATTTTTGTTGTTTTGTTTTTTTAAACATTCATTTTTCAGATAAAAATTATTCTACTATTACTAATAACTGGTTATAAAACATTCTCAATTTATCATTGAGAATGTTTTATAACTCTTATTTATCTCAATTACTGATGTCTCAACATGACTCCGTAAGTTAATGAGACCATCTGCGAGAGATCACCCATTATCAATGTCTGCCACGGGATCGGATTCTCCTTGAAATCAGATGAAACAAGCTGGTGTTTACATTTTCCCAGGCAGAGATACAGTGAGTCCTACATTAGTCAGTTAAAAAGAAGCAGGAGGAGAATTTTATTGGGATAATTTAATTTTTTATATTATATTTTGTGGTTGTGATGGTGGAAACACTACTGCTTTTGTCCACAGGGGCCTAAAAATGAGACCCCTGATCTAGAACATTGCATAAAACATTGAAATATGTTCTCTCTTACAGAGCAAAAGCACAATCATCTAAGGCTGTAGGATTCAACACCAATACAAATGCATTCACTGCCACAATCCCATGTAAAATATGCCATTGTTAATCACCAGAGAAAAAGGACAATGAGAGAAAGAAGGAGAAAAAGAGGAAAAAGCAAGAGTAAAATATACAATCAATACACCATGTGTTATGTACTGTAAGTCTCTGACTAAGCATTACTATTTTTTACATACAGTAAATATGTGAGACACCTCCTGAATACACACGCCTGTTCCAATCACAGTCAAGTACAACGAGGATGTTGTACCAAACTGTTTAGCCTGCAAGACTGAACAACATGGTTTTCTTGAGATGACAACTGCAGAATCAAATACAGCACACCAACACGCAGCGCACCTATGCCTATTCCTGGAAAGTGTCAATAATAGATGCCTGACAAGAAAAAGAATACCCTCAGTCACTTTATCAAACGGGGGCCTAGCACTTTTCCTAAAGCACAAAAAGGAAAACACAACAAAAACACAAAAACTTCCACAGATGAAACAGACCTCACAAAGACCTTTCAGTCAAAATAAAAAGTTTCTGTCAGGCAGTAAGACTTTCTCTGTGTGGCGTTGAGTGTGGGGGTAATGTTGTGCTGAACATTACAGTAAAATATTCAGTGGCGCCGACTACACGCCATTATTATATTAATGGAGACTGACTTCAGAAAGACAGTGGGACCAAGGAGCTGCGTGAGTGACAGCTTGGCTCCCAGACTGCTGTCAAAGACGACGCAACACAACCGACGACTCACTCACTCAGTCAGCCAGGAGACAAACAAAAATAGAGAAAGAGGAAAAAAAGACAGATGAAACAGACTGAAATGAAAAAAATAATAATAATAAGAGAAAGCTGAGAAGCTCCCAGTGATAGGGAGTGCAGCAGCAGAACGAGAGTGTCACCGCTGTAACAGTGGTGTGACAACCCAGCAGAAACATGGGGAAGGAAATATGACTCTGTGTAGGAAACACTCTTCTCTCACTTCTGTCACTCACGTTTCACTGCTGGCAATTTACAGAGTTAACAGAGACAAGGACGACTACGTTCAAGTTGATCAGGAAAATTAAATTACTCAATAAAATGGTGACTTTTCCAAAACATATCTACTTGTCTGACAAAATGTTTTGTTTTTCTTTCAGATAAAGTATATAAGTGAAACAGATATAATTCTCTCTGCAGATGTCTGTGACATCACGGTAGACATATTGAACATTATTTGCACTCAGACTGAACCATAAATTGAATTTGTTTAGTGTAATTTTACAAACGAGTCCCACAAGGGTCAATATTAAACTCAAAAGTGGGCCAGCTTTATATTACTGGCTGCCACCTTTGTTGAAAATTCCAACAAAAATGCAGGCTTTTTTTTTTTTTATACCTCCTGACTTCCATACTGGTGAAAACTGTGATGAACAAATCGTACTAAATTGGTCTCATCTAACACCTATTCTGATTGTTAATGTGTAATTTATTTATTTTACATAACACAGAAAATAATTGAAGTTTTTCAATAGCTTGTGAACCGGTTACTCCAAATCAATGCCTACTTCACAGAAAAAAAAAGAGAAAAAAGAGGTGTGTGTATACATGTGTGTGTGTGTGTGTGTGTGTGTGTGTGTGTGTGTGTGTGTGTGTGTGTGTGTGTGTGTATAGATACATAGATAGATAGATAGATAGATAGATAGAGATAGAGAGAGAGAGAGAGAGAGAGAGAGAGAGAGAGCCATGAGAGTGAAATGTGCATAGAAATATTGCCAGTCATCTCCAACTGATTGTTTGTTATGTTTGTTGAGTCCTGTACCAAATTAAACAGCACCATTTGTCACAGTCTTTGTTTTTTAAATCTTTTTTGTTCCATCTTGGTATGAAATTTAAACTCCCAATGACACTTTTCTCTGTCAAATCGTGATTCTGCCACCACCATACTTTGTACACCTTGCATGCCACGCATGTCCTCCAGCCTTTGCCACCTTCGTCTCAAAAACATACATGGAAAACCCTTTACCAGTGCCTAAATTGTTTGTTCTGGATATAAATTACATATGTAGGGTATCGAGAATATTGAAATTTGTTTTATTTGCAGATGATACCAGTATTTTCTGTTCTGGGGAAAATTCGCAGCAGCAGCTTTTGGAGTTGGTCACGACAGAAATGAGTAAATTAAAAATGTGGTTTGACGCAAAAAAGTAATCATTAAACATGCCGTTTGGAAATTACAAGTTACAAGAACATACAAGTTATGATACACAGTAAAAGAGTGTATGAAAAGTATATGAAAAGAAATTTCTGGATATGATACTAGACCACAAAATCTGCTGGAAACCTCATATAAAATATGTACGAGTAAAGCTGGCGTGGAGCGTGGTAGTGCTGGGAAAAAATAGACACTGTGGATCACAAAGCTTTGTACACTTTGTTTTGTTCACTTGTATTACCAGATTAGAATTTAAAGAGTTGATACAGTCAGTGATGACTGTGTTTGAAATTATATTTCATTATTGTAATGTAATTTTATTAATAAGTCCCACAGGGGTCAGTATTCTGTATGTAAATGACATATGTAAAGTGTCACAAATATTGAATTTTGTTTTATTGGCAGACGATACCAATATTTTGTATTCTGGAGAAAAATTTGCAGCAGCTTTTGGAGGCGGTCACAAAAAAAAAAAGAATAAATTAAAAATGTGGTTTGACAGAAAAACAAATTATCATTACATTATACTGTTTGGAATAATAAACACACAAGTACAAGTTTAATAAATAAATTTAATAAATTTCTGTTTGTGATATTGAACCACAAAATCTGCTGGTAACCTCATATAAAATATGTACGAGCAAAGTTGGCACGGAGTGTTGCGGTTTTGGGAAAAACTAGACATACCGCAGATCACAAAGCTTTGTACACTCTGTTTTGTTCACTTGTATTACCATATTAGAATAACTGTGTGGAGGTATGGAGCAACATCTGTACAAGCATCCTGCAATAATAAGGCATACTACAAAAACAAGCAATAAGGATAGAAAACAATGCTGGATATCGAGAACACACTAATAGTCTGTTTTTAAAGTCACATGTATTGAGACTCAGGGATCTGCCAGAATGTAAGACAGCACAAATAATGTACAAAGAAAGAAATAATTTGCTTCTCTGCAATAAACAAAAATGTTCTTGGACAGAGAGGGTGGTTGCAACCTAAGAGGAAAATTTCATTTGAAACAATTTTGTATTCGAACCAATCTTAAAAGTATGTGCATATCAATCTGTGGTGTGCTTCTGTTGAATAGACTGGAGGAAGAAATCAAGAAAAGTAAAGATAAAAAATATATTCAAAAAAATATTCGGGCAATATGGTTGGTAGTGGTTTTCATTTTCCTTTTCACATTCTTTATTGGGAAGCATTAATTAGGTATGAACAGGATGAATATAGTGGTTCTAGATGTGGGGATGGACACTGAGGTAAAGAATGGGTTTACATGACTGATTGATTAAGTTTTGATAGATTATTATAAAATAGTGATATAAGCTAATATTTTTAAGCACTTGCCCACACACCCACCAAGCCCCTAAATTTGGTGGCCAGTACATTTTTGGTGCCCCAAATATTAAACAAACCCAAAACAAACAAAGAATTTAACAAAGCCTATCTTAACAGTGACACTTTTCCTATGAATTGTGATGTGGTGTTTCCTGAAGACAATGTTTCTGATGAAGATCGAGCTAGACTTCTTGGCCAGTTGAGGAAACTGGTGACACGCAGTGCTTTATGTCCTTAGGTGTGTCAGATTCTAGACAGTTAAACTTAAACTCCTGCTTCCATTCACTAGTAAATTTTGTGTTTAATAGCCTGTCTTTTGTGTTTCTGGTTCTTCTGTAAGGATTGTGTTAGCAGTTTGAGAAGGCTTAGTAAACCGACTCTTCAGAAGCACTGATATATAGGTAGCTAGCCAGCGACGAGTACTGTTCGTTGTTTGTGTAGAACGGTGAATTAAAAGGCTCACAGTCTGGGGATTAAACTTCGTGACTGCAAGGGGGCTACCTTCATGGAATATTTATTAGATCATTTGTTTATTGACTGGTTTTCTGTTTTTTTCTGATCATTTTATGTTTCTTGCTGTCTTTTTTTGTTTTCTTAAATGATATTGTTAGTTTTGATTATTATTATTGTTTTGTTTGTTTGTTTGTTTGTTTTCACTAAAAGGAGGGAAAGCTTGGAAAGCTTGTGGCTTCCTGAACTCTCCTGATACATTTTTTATGAATTTCTTTCATTATTTTATATGTGCGCAAATAAAAAAATAAATCATTAAAAAAAATGGTTGCCACAGTGTAACTGTGTAGTCATGGGCTACTGGACCATGGTTAATATCATATTTTATGTTTGAAATTGATAAATCAAATCAGTCACATGACAGTAATATATTGCACTGTCCAGTGAAAACCACTTATCTCCAAATTTGGTGATTTTTAATTTTTCGATCTCCCATTTCTTGAGCCAAACAAACCAATTACAAAGCCACTGGATCATCTACAAAAATGTACTGCCACAAAACTTTTTCTGCTCATGAAGAGTTTTGGAGTTGCATGGTTTTCACAGGATATCAAGTATATGGAAATTCTAAAGTCAAACCCATGAGGTGGTCAAACCCAAGATACCAGACTTGAAACAGATCTTGATAATACACCACATTAGATTACGACCACTCCACACACCCAGTGGGAGCTGCACTGATACACTCACGCCCTCTCTGTGCATTATTCACATTTTAATCTCTGTCATCCTCTGTGCTGAACAGTTTTGAGCTGCATCAACTGTGCGGTAAGCATATTAGTCATAATAAAGTAAACATTGGCAGCAGCAGTACCCATGATGCCTGGGTTGTTTACCCATGGTTCTGTGCTCCCGATCCTGTCTGCCTGTTGTTTAGCTCAAAGCTCAGAGCTTACACAGTCCTGCCTTCAACTAATTATTTCTTTAAAGAGGGGTGGGGGGGGGGGGGGGGGGGGGTGGGGGGAAGGGCGTGCAGACAAACACAACCAGGCTGATTATTCCTTTCTATAAATATTCTCAAGGCAACAATTGTCCATTTCAGCAGGGATTTCATTAGACATCCGCAAAGATTAAACAAGTAGAGTGAAGGGGAAGGAGAAAGGGGTGGAACGAGTGCGAAAGGGGGAGAAGATGAGAGAGAGGGAACGGAGAGGGGAGAAAAGTGGAGGACTAAGAGCGAGTCAGTGATAACAAGAGAAAAACAAAGAAAGAGAAAGGAGATATAAACGACAGAAGGTGGAAAAAGGCCAAGAGAGGTAGACAGAAAGAAATGAGACACTGCAGGAAATGACAATCATAATGCTTTTATTTCAAAAATAAAAAAGACGGCAGTTAAACATGACTGGAGAGAAAGGAGAGCAGCCAGGGATGGAGACAGCTACAGACAGAGGAAGAGGAGGAGGGGGGCAGATGAACAGAGACATTGTTAGGAGGTTAGTGAAGAGGAAACAGAGCAGGAATGGCAGGCTCAAAGAAAACTCTGTGTTTATGTTTACATTAGAGACAGACAGCACAGAAAGACCAAACAATTTAACATTCAGAGGGAAAGTGACTGGAAGAAGAGAAGCAGGGTCGTTTTATTTGCCCTCATCATTTAAAGGTGATTTACTAGACTTGTAAGCAAGTGTAGCAGGGTCCAAGACATGGAGAGGAACAAAACAATTAAATTTTTCATCATGTGTACTCAAACTCAAAAAAAAAAAAAAAAGACATGGATAGTATGGCTTAACCATTTTGCAGAGAGAATTTAGAAGTTAGAAGCTCTGTTTGCCACTCTGCACAGTTTTGGTGAAAAAAAAGGCACTGACCTCAGGAAAATGAGTTGTGGCTCTGCTTCAACTGGCGACCAAAGTTTCTGACAGAAATTAAGCTTGAAAATTGGAAATGTGGCACCAATATCGGGTCAGAAACAAGCTCAAATTCATACAATGAATGCCGAGTTTGAGAGGTTTCCAGCTCTGTGCTTTGGTACTGACTTTTCTTCACAGACAGGGTCCAAGTTCAAAAACAAAAACAGGGACAACACCCCAAAACAAGTTCATGGCTATTTAAATGTAATCTGATAGCAGTTGTAGGGTTACTTATTGTTGCTGTCTAATGAATTCCAGTGTGTTCCTTTATTTGCTTTACTTTGTGAGCTATTAAATAATCCCTTCACAAATCCAAATGATGGTCTGAAAAATGTCACAAACTTTGATGTTGCTTACCTAGTCATGGATGAGGATAATTACTGAAGATTAGAAACAGGAGGGAAAGTGACAGTATTATTATATAGTAAGGACATTATTTATTAAAAAATTACTCAAAATGATTAATCAATTATCAAAATAGGTGGCGATTAATTTAGCAGTTGATACATAATTGATTAATTGTTGCAGCTCTATAGTATAGGTAATTCTACTCATAACACCCTTATCCATGTTGATTAGATAAGAGAGATGGTCGAGTGTATGTGTGAATATATAAAGTATATATGTATGTATATATGGTAGAGGGGGTTTGGGTGGTAGTATATTGAGACATCAGAGTAGGTTAAGGGTGAGATGAGGGTAAGAGGTCGATGAGGACAGTGGGGTCAAATCCTAACGTCCATGCTGCAGCTCAGACAAAAGAGCTGGCAGAGCAGGAGAGATCACTGAGGACACTGAGTCCCCCTGCAGAACAACATTATCTCTCCCTGCCGAGAGCACGGTAAACAGAGACAGGTTCATACATACTACATGTTTGAGCACAACACACACACACACACACACACACACACACACACACACACACACACACACACACACACACACACACACACACACAAATACAAACGTCTATGTGCATTCACACACACATCTTTCATCACCTCAGGCGCCCTGCGGACAAAACAGTAAACAGAGCCCTGTCTATACACACTTTCACAATATCCTATGCATATTAGTCTATTGACACACACACACACACACACACACACACACACAGTAAGAGCCTCTGCAGATCAATGCAGATGTCAAGGAGTTCTCCGTGGCCTGCAGGGCTAAGGAACATGGGAAAATACATTCTGTAGCTACGTAGAAGCACAACAACCACTATCTCTCTCCACCCACCAGGTTACTGGGTTGATCGTGTTTGTTCTCTGTGTTTATTTTCTGAAAAATTATGTAATATAAATATCCATTCAGGGTCTTGGAGCGAATACACTGTCCCCAACATTTTCAATGAAGTTTCAGTAATTGCTATAGGAACTTGACTGTGCTACATGAATCCGAATTTTTATCTTAAAAAGCAACTAGATAAAAGTCTAGGGCTGGCCAATATAACATTTATAATATATAAATGTATCATGGTAAAATGTTTCATTTTGGTTGATACTGATATTTATTGATCACTTTTATTTACCTTTTTTAAACAACGATGAGTAGATAACAGGTTGAATTTAACCATTTTATTCTAAATTTAAAGAGACAGTGTGTAGAATTTGAGTGACATCCAGCAATCAACTTGCAGACTGCAAACACCCTCCCCTTCTAGGCGTGCAGCAAAACCTATGATGGCTGCAAAACTCACAAAAAACTTGAAAAGCCGTATCTAGAGTCAGTGTCTCATTCATCTGTTCTGAGCTACTGTTTGGATTAAATGTACAATAAGTTCTGCTGCTAGGATCTCAAACAGCATCTAAAGACATAGTTTAATAAAGTAGTGAAGCAGTGTGGAATCATAGGTGTTGTTATTTTCAATCTAAACAACCTCCATAGCTGCAGAAAATGTATCTGACGTGACTCAGGCAGAAATGTTAATTACATCACTCTCACCTCACTCTCGTGTTTTCCCAAAAGTTACAAGCAGTTAGCATGAAATTACCCTTAATAAATTAAGGATTTCTCTGCATTTGAATTTTATTGAAAACATTTGGGATAACACAAGTACACAGCTTAACAAAATATAGGCCTGTCTAGCATTTTCTCAACATTTTAATGCTGAAATAGTACATTTTGTAGCTTTAACCATTTTATTTATGAAGGCACACAGGAAAATCTTAAAAAATAACCAGTTGAACTGTCCTTTTTTATTGAGAATTTCCTCACCATTTGCCTTCACTTTCTAACTCCATGCTGTTTCTGCTGTTGTGCCACATGTCAATGGTGTAACTGAACTACACACCTGTTACATGCTTGGCTGTTTGCGTGTCACTAGTAGCACGCTCTTTCAGCAAGGGATATGATAGGGTGTTTATAAGCCAGGGCGTATATGTTATGTGCTTTCATTGCAGTTTGCCTTTAATGCTTTTCAGGTCCATTCTATCAAAATGATTTTCTTATTGTTACTGATGAAGTGTCTATCACCAGTACACATAGTTTTATTCATATTATCAATTATTATCCATTGACGAAAGCACATAATGCTGGTTTTGATCATTATGACAGAAAATAAACTTTGTATTTGGGTTTCTGGGATTAAAAAAAAAGACTGGACCTTTAAACATCTATAAAGATCTTGCACCTATATGTCTCTGCATGGATAAGTGTGTTTAATTCTATTGCCATTTTGCTCTTTTCCCCTCTCAGGGCACCATGTGGTGATTGTTCATTAATTCATCCCCTCCTTCAGCCTCCCTCCCTGCAGTCCTCCTTTTTCCCTCTGGAAAATACCCCCCATTCCTCCCTCCCCAACTTTCTCTCTTCTCTCATTGCCACTCTTCCGCCTCCCTTCATCTCTCCGAACGCCATCACCTCCCCCATCCTGCTATCATCCACTTCTGCTGGCGTCCATGCCTTTAAAATTGTCCTGCACACAGGGTCGGAGGTTTCATGACAATGGTGCATTTGTTTTTTAATGGATCAATGGTACAATATATTTTACTATATTTGCAACCTGAGTGCAAACACAGTCTTTTGCGACAGGGAATTACTGTTACATACGCCAAATATCTATAAGAAATAAATAAATATAATAGCAATTAGATTCCTTTGGCAAAAATGGTCCTTTTGCCACACAGGACACAGGAGTTGCTGGTCTACCTCTGCCTCAGTCTGCCTGTTAGTTTATTTCATATTGATATTGATTTTATTTGATGTGATATTGTGTGTACATGAGCCTCTTATTCAAGTCAGCATTCATTCAGCACACTAACTATCGTCTAATACAATAGCTCTCAAGGTTTTAATTATCAGTTTTTGTTAAAACTCATTTATTATTTTTATTATTTTACCATTTACCCCTGTAGCTGTGTTTTATGAGGAAATGGTTGAGGAGGAGTATTGGGACAAAGCTTTTCCCTTTTTGTGTGTTCATCCATGCAATCCTACATCCACCTGGTCAATTCCCAGAGAAAGCCACCATCAGGGTCCACCTCTTTTCACCATCATTCACGTCCCTTTCTAAAGATACAAGACTACCGACTCTCTACCTTTAAAAGAAACGGCTCTGATGGGTGCAACATTTCAGCATCATATACACTAAGTATGTGTTGTTAAATGCAAATAATATTAGAATAATTGAGGTCTAGCAATAGCATTTTAATTCAAAGCATTTAAGACAGTGGTTCCCAATCTGTGCGGTGGGCTAGAGCTGCAACAATTAATCAATTAATCGATGATGAATCATTTTTTAAATTAACTGTCAACTAAAGAAAAAATGTAAAAATTCTCTGAGTCTATCTTTTTAAATGTGAATATTTTCTGGTTTCTTTACTCCTCTGTGACATTAAACTCAATATCTTTGGGTTGTGGACAAAAGGAGACATTTGAAAACATTGCTTTGGGTTTTGGGAAATACTAATCAACATTTTTTTAATAGACAACACATCTAATCAATGAATTGAGAGATTTGGCAGACTAATCAACAATGAAAATAATCATTAGTTGCAGCCCTAGCACAGGTCCCCCTGGAGGGGTATACAGCCACTGCAGGGAGGGCATGTATGACCAGAGGGGAAAATATAGAAACTAAGTTGAATGAACATGATTTCTGTGGGGAAAATAAACAAAAAAGTTTGAAGATCCTATTGTGCTAACTTTTATTTCACTAAAATATAACTCGGATCCTTTTATTAGCCCCTATCATTGATAGTGATTGTTAAAAATTGTGGGGTGGGGATCTGCTTCAGCTTCTGTAGGGGGGCACGACAGAAAAAGTAAGGTATTGATCTAGATGACAAAAAAAATGTAGTAAGTAATACTTGAGTCTGCAGTATCTAAAAATAAGGATTGACATTTTGAGTTACAATTAATGGTGCCATACTGTAAATATCAAATCAGAAATCGATCAAAATTACAAAAATCTAATCCAAAATCAAAGGCAGACAGTTTAGATGGAAGAATCAAATCAAGTTGTGACCTTAAAATCAAAAGTCACATTGAATCATGGATTTGGAGAATCATAATAGTCCTAGTTATAACTGCTTAGTGAGCAACTTCATATGCAAACACAGAAGTAAACTGGCCCTGTTTCCAAGGATGACAACAACAGGATACTAAAATGATTGTGCACTCCTTATTTGTCTCTTTCCTGGCCTTTTTCTCCTACATTTCCTCTCACGAGTACCTAACTCCCTCCCCCTCCTGCCCTCCGTCCGTCCCTGCAAGTCTACCCAGACAGTTCTCCCATCATGCCTGTAGCCTCAGATGGCACAAGGGTCACAGTTCAGACATGAGGCTCTCCATGATTGGCCGCTGTATTGGCGCAAACTCAGAGTTCATTAGGGATAGATGAGGGAGAGGGGTCTGTGCTTGTATCTGTATGTGTGTGTGTGTGTGTGTTAGTGTGTGAAGCGTAGGGGGGGCTCAGACAGGCAGATCACCGGTCTCACACAAACATACCCACACACCCCTTGAACAAAAACAATACTGTCTCACATAGGCAATTACACTGGCACATCCCGGCCTAATCTAAAAGATTACACAATCCTTTTTTCCTGCAAAGGTGGGAAATATTTAGAGTACTACAAGAGAAGATGTTAACAAGTGACACCGCTGTTAATGAATCCATGGAGTTCAATCACGACACTGAAAACACGTTTAATTCTTGTTGTAAGAGGCATCAGGAGTGTGTGTGTGAGTATAACAGGGAGAGTTGTTGGGGGGGGGTTGCTCCCTAGACAGATTAGGGGGTCCAGCCAGCCTTCATATTTTGTCTAGTAGTGTCGTCTGCTGGGCTCATCCGATTACTGAGCCACCCTTAACACTCTCTCAAAAACACACATGTACACACACAATTTAAAAACAAAAGCGTAGATTTTCAAGCACACACACAAGGAAAGACTATGCAAATGTGAGGAGACAATTATATTCCCACCACCCACATACACACACACAAGCGTGATGCGCCGTCTTCCATTTCAGTTTCTGAACGCAACAGACACAAAGACACTCTAATCCTTACATAATCCCCTTCTGCTACCAAACACCAAACTCTGGTCATATCAACTCTCTCTCCCACACACACCAGCTTGACTGATGCAAAACTACTTTAAAATTTTAGTTTCTTATTGGAACTAACTAGTTCACACACAAAACTGTCGGCATGAACTCAATATGCATTCAAACTAGCATTGTGTTCTCGTTCAAGTGCCTTAGGTTTATACTTTTATAACTGTGGCATTAAAAACTACTGCCTTATCTCAGCAGGGCCTGTGTTTTCCACTGTACAAACAGGACCTGCTGAGACACAACACATTGTCAAGCAATAACAACTTCCCCAACTTCTTCAGCACACTCACTCCTGAGTTCAGTCCTCATGGACACACCAACAGAGACATCTAGTGGTGAGTTGTAGGCTCTACATGAATGCAGGAGAACAACTAAAGAAAAAACCTATTATTGCGTTGGGGAAGTTTTTTTCTGTCTGATAAACTGCTCTCCTATTTATAGGTAGAACGGGCAATCAGAGTGCTCCTATGTGCTGTTTTCGGAACTTTTTCTTTCTCATCTCTTACTTCCTTTACTGGTGTCCATCATGATAATTTTAACTCAGTCTGTGCTTGAGTTGTCACCAAACAAGAACTTTTAACTTTGACTAAATACTGAAAAACGATACTCAATACCATAGCAAAAGTGGGGGGAAAAAAAGTCTAACACACACAAAAAAGTGTGTTTTTTTCCTTTTTTCAAATTTACAAACTGCACAGTGTTGGCACAGAAAAAGTCACTCAACACTGTTTAGTTTTGCTGTGGTGCAAGCCAGATTCAACAATTCAAATTTCAACCTGAGGTCTTGGATGAGCTCTTAGATCTTTTTTTTAAAGCTTTGCTACTTTCGATACATCAAATGTTATTGGTATTGAAAAATACTAAAAGTATCAATACTTTTCACAACCTTAGTCTGTGCACATGATTAGAGCTGCAATGATAAGGTCATCAACCTGAAACCACTTTGATAATTGATTATAGTTGCAGTTATTTTCATTTTTGATTAATCTGCCTGTTATTTTCATGTTTAATTGTTTAGTCTAAAAACAATCCTTTCCTTCCTTTGTTCAACCAACAGCCCAAGACCAAAAGACTCTTAATCTACTGTACATACTAACATAATTGACAAAGAAAAGACTGTTGCCAAAGTCACCACTGTCATTAGTGGGTGATGCTGAGGACAGCCAGTCTCTTGCTGATGATGACGTTGCAGAAGACGGTAAGCATTAACAAACCCATCGAACTCTGTGTCAAAAATTGCTGTAACAACCCTGAGCATGGTAATGGCCATCAAACACTTCCTTCATAATGTTTACACTCTTATACACTCTTAAGAAAACACAAAGTTTATTACAGGTTAATGACTAGAAAAACTTAACAGAGTGCTGAGCTATGGCATATACTGTTGACCTGCTATCTCCCCCTAAAGATCCCATGTGCCTCCCAAAAAACATGACAACAATGGATCTACAATAGGGCTGAGTACTGAACTTTGATATTTTTATGTAGAGCTGCACAATACTTGTATTATCAAATGTATTATCAAATGTGGCCAAGTGCCATATCCAAATTGCAGGAACACATTGCCATGTTTTGAAAGAGAAAAACTATTCTAAGAGAAAACACTATTGCAATGAAGTCCTGTAGTGCTGCAAAAATGCTCTGGCCTAAAAACCTTGTTCTCCAGAGGAAAGACAAAATGTTTGTTTAGTACAGACCCCTACAAATATCTCATCATCACAATTTTAACAGTTTAGTTCAGCAACGATGAAAACTTTAATGCAAAAATGATCATTCCCCCTAATCAAAAAGCATAACGCAATCACAGTTACAATCAAAATAACACATATCACAGTATGACTTTTTATACCAAATCGTACAGCCCTACTTTTCTGATGTCGATTGAAGTGCTTCAGGAGTTTTGTAAAAATACCTTATTATTTGATAGCAAATATCAATATCTGAGGCGTTTGATGATTATCTATATTTTTATATATTATTATATTTATATATTTTTATATAGTATACTTTTCTATCCTTATAATGTACAGTTATTCCATCAGTTTTTTCATTTTAGTCCAGCTATCCAGGTTGAGTAAAATGTGCAGCGTAAAAACTGTTTCTGCAGCTTTTCTCAGGTCTTTGAACAGTGAGGAATTTTACTGTAATGTGTAATGTTTTTTTTTTAAATAAAAAACGAACATTACAAAAATTATAAAATTTAATTTATAACATTGGAATCAAAAAGCATTGTTCAGGAGCTGGTATTGATGCAAAGGTACTGGTACAGGTTGCAAAAAAATCTGAATGATACCCAGCCATAAGAAAGGCAGGGGTGAAGTGAAAGAGGTTAATCGGACTCACCTAGTTTGTATGTCAGCACATACAGGACTGTCCAAGGGGTGCCAGGCACTGCCAGCAGCTTCCTCCACACCCTCCATGGCTTCACAGCATCTGCTCCCTGCCCTCCCCTCCTGCTGCCATCTGCCTGCTGGCCCCTTACAGTCTCATCGTCCAGTACAGGGGCCCCCCACACAAACAGAGCCACACCTGCATACACAAACGTCAGCAGCATAAACATCCAGCTCCATCCAGCCACGTCGATCACAGCCAGCAGCCCACCTCCAGCAAACACCGATCCAGCTTTATAGCCTACGACTTGGGCTGTGTTGCCCAGCCCCAGCTCCCCACGACCTTTCAACAACCCCACGGCAGCCCCGTCTACAGCAATATCCTGGACTGAGGCCAAGCTGTTCATGGCCAACAGGGTTCCTGCCACTCCCCAGATATGTGCTTCTGGAGCGAGGGCAGCACTGGAGAGGCATGTCAGAGCCAGTCCAGAAACTGTCCCCACCAGCCAGCGACGCTTGGTGCCAACCCGGTCCACCAGAGGGGCCCAGAGTACCTTGAGGACCCAGGGGAAGTAAAGTATCTTGGTGAAGCCAATGCGGGTGAGGGAGTGACCAGCTCCACGCAGATAGACAGGAAGCAGGGAGGACTGGAGACCATAGGGGATGCCCTGGACAAAGTACAGCAGGCCCAGGAAGACTAGTTTGTCATTCATGATCTACCTCCAAAAGTGACCCTCTTTTCTTTTCTGCAGTGGTCCATTGGTCAAGTCATTGTCTTTTATTCTGGTTCTGTGGGAGCACTTCAAATGGACAGGCCGACCCAGATGAGCTGACTAACCTGGAATGAAAAGACAAAAAGTGTGAAGTTCAGATTTTACCTGCAACAGAATCCCTGAATGTTATTATTAAAGGTGACCTCATTGAAGTTACAGAGGTGAAGTATTTAGCGATAATTTTAGAGTCAGAGTTTAATTTCAAATGTCACGCAAAAAAGATTTGTAAAACAATTAAGGCTAACCTTAGCTATATTAAGATGACATTTGACTGTGCCCTACCATCTCTAAAGCCAAAGATATTCTCATATCTGTACTATGGTTTAACTACCAGGTCCCAGGACGACCAGTCTGTAATAAAATCAACAGATCATCTGTAAAATCAGAACATGAAAATCTTGGACAAAGGCAAATAAGGTTCCATCATTGCCATATTTAAAGTAAATTTTAATTTTTGCAAACTTAGTTGATTTACATTATGTAAAACTTTTAAGGATGTAACAATATAAGTCTAAATACTGTCATGATATCTACTGTGAAATTACATGATTAATTATTTTATTTCATTATTTTTTTTAAAAAAGGGACTGCTGCTATTGTTTTTGTTTGCAATTATACATAAATAATTCAGACCATCACTGACAAAGCCAATTCATGATATTTTTTGAATATGCTTAAGTCATGACTGGCTAATTTATTTTATTTAAACAGGGAAACAGAAGCACTTTAAGTTAAAAGGAAAAATATATATATACAAACAAAAAAGGCTGAACACATCAAATATAGCTAGCTTTAAAGCTACTACAAAGTGTTTTCATTTTGTGTTCATTTTGGGGGGCCCTGTAGACTAAAGAGACAGTGTTTTTCACAGTAATAATCACCAAATATAACATCAAAAATACAATTATGGAAATAAAAGTCTCCTCCTGCTTCCTTTTAACTGGCTGACCTACTACTCACTGTGACTTTGCCTGAGACAACGAAACACTGGCTCTTTTCAGTACAGTACTTTGCTTTTGAAATAAATCCATAAAATCATTAATATTTTATGTCAAATAAATGTATGCCAAATAATTGGTTTTTTGGTAAGTGATGATGTAATCAGTGGAATACTGTGCAGTGAGCAGGTCATTATCATATCATGATATCAATATAATCACCCTAATATCACCTAGACCATATATAATTTCATTATTGGTGTGGAACTTATAACGATCTTGTAAAGGATATGGTAGCTAAAGACTTTCACCGCTCCTCTAAGCAGCCTTAAAAGGCTGTCTCTGCTGCTGTTATACTGCTTCTCTGCCCAGCTCAGTTATCATATCAGTAACGTTCACAGGCTAAGGTTAGCCCCTCGAAGTCAATGACTCAAATGTACAGAAATGTGCAATCAGACTTTCAAAATAACACCGACCACGTGTGTATTCATCATTTCACCTGTATAAAAACACAAACGTGATTTTAAATCGTTGACATTCAGCTGACAGGTAGGACAATTAAGTTTGCTGCCAAACTGACAGACTGTAAGCTACTGTTAGCTAGCTAGCTTGCTGTCATGCAACCGTTAGTAAAAGACCAGTTTTAAAACATATTTATACCGCATGTCAATGTTATTTAGGCATTTGTTGAGATGACAAAAATAGTTCAGTAACTGTTATGAGATAAATCTTAACACATACTGGGAGAGAGATTGTTGGTTAGCTTTGCGTTAGCAAACCACAGGAGCTGCTCCGCTTGTTTATAGTTGTTGGTCGTGTCCAGATAATAACCCCAGACTCGCGGAAGATCTCGCGAGAATTAAAATTTTAACCCAAACCATAATTTATCCCTAACCATAACCAAGTAGTTTTGTCCCCATTTCACAGCACATCTTGATTACAGCGTTATAAAAGTTAATTAGTAGCACAACGTACGCAATGAAGAAACACTGTATACAAATCTCGCGAGAGTTTCGAGATATAGGGTTCCCGTCCAGACACGACGATAGTTTGAGGCGTGTGTGAGCCATTAGGTTGCCACGTTCTGTGAAAGCAATCCCCCTTCTGCGGTTGGAGAACCAAGAAGGTGTCATATCACTTCAATAAATTAAAAATGTTAAAATAATTAAATGCAGTAGTAGCAAATCTTCACATTTGTGGAACTGGAGCCATGAAATGTTTTTCCATGACAATGACTTTATTGATTATCAAAATAGCTGTATTTTATATGTTTTGTATATAAAAGTATTTAATTTGTAAAGTAACTAGCAACTAAAGCTATCAGTAAAATGTATCATATTTCTCTCTGAAATGAAGCGCAGTAGAATTAGAGCATGTCACGAGAAGAAAATATTCAAGTAAAGTACCTCAGATTATGTACAGTACTTGACTAAACATACTTAATCCATCTGTCACCCTTTCTGTGTGATTCAGTGTTCATTCATTACTGAGATTAATGTTCATTGTGTTACATTAACTTTTATAATTGTATATTATGGATTTACAGTGTGTTGTGATAGTGCTAGGGTTTTTAAATCATTCTAAATCATTTCTAAGGGTAAGTACTCGTTATTGCTCACTATTAGTGCTTAAATATTTGACAACATACAGACAGTCGGTGTATGTCTGTGTCCTGTATGTGAATGTGCAAAGAAACCAAACCCACTCCAATAAGCCTTCATACAAAAAGCGTGTATTTGCAAGTTTGCACTATGATCACCGATTTCAGCTTCTCTCGGATCTGCCTCTTACCTGTGCCGCTTACCTGCGGCTGCGTCCAAAGTTCAAATTATTTGAACTTTCAAATTATTCAAATGTTAATTACTGACTATAACACCACAGTAAAATCTCGGCAGGAAGAGTATTGCTTGGCGAAATGTCAATAGTCAGATCGGGCTACCATGTAGCGTTTGGGGTTGCCTAGCAACGGTGAATAGCTCGCACTTGTTGACATATATATACATGTTCATACACATACATATGTGTAGTAGCTGTTTAGAATAGTGGTTAATGCTTCTGACTGTGAGACGGAGGAGCGGAGTTCGAATCCCAGTCAGGGCATTACCATCTAGACAGTGATGGCCCTTAGGCAAGGCCCTTAGCGCTACAAGCCTACACCACCACCACCAGAGGAAAAGGAGCAATGCATTGTGGGATGCTGCTGAACGATTACTTGGAATCAATTGGAATATACTAAAAGGCCATCTAATTACTTGTAAGGCACATCTGCCTAACAAGTAAATAGATCTGCCTTATAGAGAATAGCAACTACTTAATTTTTTTATATGAGCATTTAAATCAACTAATGTTCTTATAATAATACATGTATCCTATAACACTTGTCCCAATGTTCAGCATACTGTTTTACACTAGTATGTGTACCACTGCTGTATATATTGTTGTACATTAATTACATACAAATGCATATGTTCACATATTCTTACACGTCTTAGGTTTTTTTCTACTGTTGTATATAGTTTAATTCACAATGCACATGTTAACTAATATTTTATTTTTATTTCTTAAAAGCTTTATCTCTACAGAATATTTTTATCTTAACTTCTATATTCTATATGCTTATATTTGTAGAAATAAAAAAAAAATATATATATATATATATATTTTTTTTTTTTTTTTTTTTTTTTTTTTTACACACACACACACACACACACACACACACACACACACACACACACACACACACACACATACTTATATTCTAGTCTTCCTTGAATGGGTCCAACTGTAACACTAGCAATTTCCCTCCTGGGATTGATAAAGTATATCTGATTCTGCCTGTGATAAGTCATTGTATATTGAGCAGGATAATGTACAGTGAGCAGGTCAGTATTGTAAAATAAACCTCTTCAGGATGAAGTAAGACCCTCTGCTTTGTGTCAGGGTCCTGCATCATCCTGTCAGGGTTTATTTCACGATACTGACAGAAAAGATTTTCACAATATTGTAAGTTGTATTTATTAAGATAAATATGTCAAATTTTTTACAGTTTGCTTTACATTACTTAAGTCGGCATAACATTACAGCGTTCACTAAACACCATGAATGGAGAAGCACACCCCAAAATAAACAGATAGCGTTCATATTAAACATGACTTCACAGGAGACAAGTTTTACACATACTGTGAGGCATTTATTGAATCGCATATATCACATCCTATAACATGTCAAATGATGTACCTATCATCCATGACAGTAAACTGAAGGATTCACTGAATCCAACACAGTAAAGCAGCATAAAGATGATAAAACTTACCGCTGCCATGTCTGCAGTTATGTCACAGTCAGTACTGCTCCATCCTTGAGCTTCAGTTTTGAAGTGAATCTTGTTTTGTATTGACCGTGGATGAAGAAGCAGTCCGAAGTAAAATGGTTAGCGCGCGCACGGGCACACACACACACACACACACACACACACAAACAACACTTTACCGGCGTTGTGAGGACATTTTATTAAAAAATAAAATTAATAATAAAAATTAATCCACTGGGTCTTCTGTGGGTCAGATGATGGGAGAAAATGCAAACATTTGTGCTCGTTCCTGCAGCCAACAACAAAGCACTTGTTGTGCTTTCCTTGTGCCTGCGACATCTCTGTTTGCCTGTGCAGCGTTACCGGAGAAAAAAATGGCGACCGGGAGGCGGACTCGTAGATTTTCAGTGGGCGGCACAGACGCGCAGCACAGGGGGTGTCTCCTGCTCAGAGGAGGCGCTTGCCCGGCTATGTTGCCCACTCAGGGCAATACCATCTATACAGTGTCAGCTCTTAGGCAAGGCCCTTAGTGCTATCGGCCTACACTAGAAGTGGGACACCCTGATTTGCAGTAAGGCAGAGCACGTGGAATGTTGCTGTACGAGACAACCTGGATGTGTTGGAATTCGTAGGAGGCCGTTTGGTGGGATCTACCGCTTACCTGCGGCTGCGCTCTAAATTCAAATTATTCAAATGTTAATTACTGACTATAACACACCACAGCAAAATCTCGGCAGGAAGAGTATTGCTTGGCGAAATGTCAATAGTCAGATCGGGCTACCATGTAGCGTTTGGGGTTGCCTAGCAACGGTGAATAGCTCGCACTTGTTGACATATATATACATGTTCATACACATACATATGTGTAGTAGCTGTTTAGAATAGTGGTTAATGCTACTGACTGTGAGACGGAGGAGCGGGGTTCGAATCCCCGTCAGGGCATTACCATCTAGACAGTGATGGCCCTTAGGCAAGGCCCTTAGCGCTACAAGCCTACACCACCACCACCACCAGAGGAAAAGGAGCAATGCATTGTGGGATGCTGCTGAACGATTACTTGGAATCAATTGGAATATACTAAAAGGCCATCTAATTACTTGTAAGGCACATCTGCCTAACAAGTAAATAGATCTGCCTTACAAGTTACATATAGAGAATAGCAACTACTTAATTTTTTTATGAGCATTTAAATCAACTAATGTTCTTATAATAATACATGTATCCTATAACACTTGTCCCAATGTTCAGCATACTGTTTTACACTAGTATGTGTACCACTGCTGTATATATTGTTGTACATTAATTACATACAAATGCATATGTTCACATATTCTTACACGTCTTAGGTTTTTTTCTACTGTTGTATATAGTTTAATTCACAATGCACATGTTAACTAATATTTTATTTTTATTTCTTAAAAGCTTTATCTCTACAGAATATTTTTATCTTAACTTCTATATTCTATATGCTTATATTTGTAGAAATAAAAAAAAAATATATATATATATATATATATTTTTTTTTATTTATTTTTTTTTTTTTACACACACACACACACACACACACACACACACACACACACACACACACACACACACATACTTATATTCTAGTCTTCCTTGAATGGGTCCAACTGTAACACTAGCAATTTCCCTCCTGGGATTGATAAAGTATATCTGATTCTGCCTGTGATAAGTCATTGTATATTGAGCAGGATAATGTACAGTGAGCAGGTCAGTATTGTAAAATAAACCTCTTCAGGATGAAGTAAGACCCTCTGCTTTGTGTCAGGGTCCTGCATCATCCTGTCAGGGTTTATTTCACGATACTGACAGAAAAGATTTTCACAATATTGTTCACATATTCTTACACGTCTTAGGTTTTTTTTCTACTGTTGTATATAGTTTAATTCACAATGCACATGTTAACTAATATTTTATTTTTATTTCTTAAAAGCTTTATCTCTACAGAATATGTTTATCTTAACTTCTATATTCTATATGCTTATATTTGTAGAAAAAAAAAAAAAAAAAAAAAAAAAATATATATATATATATATATATATATATTTTAGTGCTGTAATTAATTAATCTAATTAATCGCATTTTAATCTCATATCTGCTAAAGGTCCCTAAATAAAGAATTTGAATTCTAGGACATTACAAAATTAGTGCATGACTAATCAATTGAATACACAAGGTACAAATCGCTGCGTTCTTGTTAATAGTCCCGTCTTTGTTCTTTTTATAAATAAACTTGCCGTTCAAAGGTCCAAGTAAGCTTGCCTCGCTCTTAGGGGTGCAACGGATCAAAAAACTCACGGTTCGGATCGTATCATGGGTTTCAGTCATAGATCGGATCATTTTTCGGATCAGCAAAAAAGAAAAAAGTGGTGGGATTATGGTTAAATTATTTTAAAAATGCACTTGTCTTTGATCTTTGTCTATAATTATCACCATAGTTATGTAATGTAATAATAATGATAATAGTAATGATAATGGTAATATATTAAAAACTTCAAACTTATACAGTGCTGTACTATGTATATACTATACATATATCAGATCATTATACACTGTACAGTATAATACACAACTACGCTCTGTAGTCTGTCTCAATGTCCCGCCTACAGCAGCACATCTGATTGGTTAGAAGTCACGATCACACACTGTGTCACAGACGGGGTGAGACAGAGCTGCAGCGGTGAGCAGAGAGGAGCTGTGTAGAAGTTTAGACAGCTGATATCACCAAAGTTTCAATCAACATCACAGTTTTATGATCTGTTTCTTTGGTGATAGCAGAATTACATCAGTGAAAAAACTTACGGTCTGGATTTCACTCAAGGTGATGTGACGGCTTTGAAATCAGTCGCTCTTCACAGAGATGCGCTGCATACAGCCGCATTTGTCCTCTTTTCACTGCAACTCTGCATGGAGATTTCGGGTATTATAACTTATACAAAAGTAACATTGACAGTAAAACTATGATGCTCACATGTGGTCCGCGGATCACACGCGTGCCGAACTCAATGGGCCAAATTTAAAATGCTTGCGCATTGACTTGCCACTCATGATTAATTGCGTTAATTTTTATAGCGCGTTAATTTGCAGCGTAATTAATTAATCTAATTAACGCGTTAAACTGACAGCCCCAATGTTAACATATTTTACATGTTTTGTATATAAATGTATTTAATTTGTAAAGTAACTAGCAACTAAAGCTATCACTAAAATGTATATTTCTCTCTGAAATGAAGCGCAGTAGAATTAGAGCATGTCACGAGAAGAAAATATTCAAGTAAAGTACCTCAGATTATGTACAGTACTTGACTAAACATACTTAATCCATCTGTCACCCTTTCTGTGTGATTCAGTGTTCATTCATTACTGAGATTAATGTTCATTGTGTTACATTAACTTTTATAATTGTATATTATGGATTTACAGTGTGTTGTGATAGTGCTAGGGTTTTTAAATCATTCTAAATCATTTCTAAGGGTAAGTACTCGTTATTGCTCACTATTAGTGCTTAAATATTTGACAACATAAAGACAGTCGGTGTATGTCTGTGTCCTGTATGTGAATGTGCAAAGAAACCAAACTCACTCCAATAAGCCTTCATACAAAAAGCGTTTATTTGCAAGATGTCCAAACTCCTTCAAGGGTAGGCCTACTGTTGCCACAGAATTTGATTGGCACATGGTGATTGTATACATCTGGTAGCAGCTGCACTATGATCACCGATTTCAGCTTCTCTTCAAGCACCAGATCTGAAAATCTAATGAGTGTAAAGCTAAGTCTGTTCCTAACATTGGTCCACAGATCTATGCTGGAATAAGGGGAGTGCTGGAATGAAAAGGAATAACTTGGAGTTAAAATATCTGCTGAAGCAGTGTCGATTCCATGTTAATCTTTGCACATTGCTGTTAATATTTTCTAAATGTCACGACAGTCACACAGAAAGACAGCCTTGTCATTTCTCCACAAGAACATACAGGGCACAATATGTGTCAAGAGATTATAGGTGATTTTCCACAGCTGGACTTGCTGCTGGATCTTCAGTCGCACAAGCCTCGAGCCACTGATTAGCTCTTAGTTTTCACCCCCACAGAGAGCGAGCAGAATCTTCTCATAGTCTCCTTTAGTGTCATCCTGAAGGAAAGAAAACAGATGTAAACTTGAGCACGTCTGACATGTGGGATGAGTTTAATGTCATTATTTGTCAACAGATGTTTGCTCACCAGAATCTCCTGGTAGAGTGATTTGCCGTAGTTCTTCTTGTACTCGTCCTTGATCCGTTTCATGTCAATTTCAGAGCGGGACACCATGATGCGGGTCAGGATGGGTTTGCGGGTGCCTTTACCCTGATGGGCAGAAAAAAAGCAAGTCAGAGAAAGTCTTGGGCGGCAGGCAACAGTGTCCTGCATGTATTTTACACTAAATATGAATTGTGAGAAGTAGCCTACACATATTATACCTTCATGGACAAGTAGAGTTTCTCAGCAAAGAATGCAGCCCTGCTTCCAGCACACTTCACTATAGATATTTGAAAAATGGTTAAAGTTTAAACGGATACTTAGCCATAGTCAAAATATAACCTACAGGAGATGGTGGTCAGCACGCTCTCAATTTGGAGAAGCAGACAAGATTACCAACATGGAAGCCAAGCAATGAAGTGCTGTGGGCAGGGTCAGCAGCAATCTGTATTTTAACCACTTAAAAAAAAATCAATATAAATGTAATTGTACACTATATTTAGCATATTTTCACCGCATTACCTTGCTGTCTGACAGCTCTTTCTGCCAGGAATCTGACGTTATTTAAGCCAAATATCACTCTCACCAAACCTACCAGACTCCTTTGACAAAAACAGTAATTTACTTCACAGAACACAGGAGTTGCTGGTCTACTGCTGCCGGTTAGCTTGTTATGTTATTATGCAACTTCTTGTTTTAAAGGGTTAAGTCAGATTCACAAAAGTCACACAATAGCGTGGGCTAGGTGTCTTTGGGTTGACATTTGCGGACATCACCTTGGGCTTTGGAGGGCACTGATTGACATTTTTGAGCATTTTCTGACAAAGGCGGGCTGAATGGTTGATTGATTGATCGAGAAAAAAAAATCAACAGGATTGATAAAGAAAGTAACTGTCTGTTGCAGCCTTACTTTCTTTTTTGTTTTTGTTTTTGTGCTAATGCCACATTTTGTGTGAAATCTGCAGCATAATATGAATGTAAAATGCTGTATTTCATAGTGTTCAAATTTGAATAAAAATGTTTAAAAAAATAGTATTTTGGAAAAAAGAAGGCACACAACAGCACAAACAAACTAACCCACAGTGTCCTAATGATAATTTTTTAAGCGATTAATCCGATTTTTTTTAAATACTCAACTAATCTTATGACTAATATATATGTTTTTTTCTATTCAATTAATAACAATTAATTTACCTAAAATGAATATCAAAAACTTATCTCGTTAATATTTAAATATTCTTTTTATACTCCTACTGCTTCTCCAAACTGGGGGCATGTATATTTATAAGTACCTCATATAACTTCACTTCAAATAATCAGAGCTATCTCTTGAAATATGTCCTCAATTCACCAGATGAATCCTCAGGTGATAAAGTTAAATTACAGGATTGTGCCCTTACCTACTGCTGTGAGACAACTTTCAATATCTCCTTTCATCTCCAGGTCGATGGCTTTGGCCACATCCACTTTGCTATACTTTGAGTATCGCTCGAATACTGATGGGAAAGAGCAGTGTCAGGTCAGACAGGAACAAACAGTAAAACACTGACTTTACCGAATGGGACAGCAAGCCAGCTAACCTTTACGGAGATGAGGGGCACTCCTGGTGGTGAGGATGTCGATGAAGACAGAGCAGTCTTTGCCCTTCCTCCCCTCTCCAGCCTCATACAGAGCCCTGGCATCGCTGTCGATCAGCTGCTCACAGACTCCTTCAGTCCTGCCGGCCTGTGATGAAGACAAACAAAGAAACAGTTCACAGTCCTGAACACGGCCAATACAAATAGAGAATAATGGTAAGATATTTATCATTAGAATCTTTGTCACTCAACTCAACTTAAATGCTATACGATGGGTGTATATGGGATGTGAGTATATTTATTCTTTTTTTATGGCACTCTTATGAAGGCATAATAACCAACCTTTAAACAGCACAATAAGCACAAAAAGAAAGGTTGGGATTAATTTACCTGCTTGACTGTTTACTGTAACACAAATGTGCTGTGGCTTGTTTTCATCAAAGTTCGTATTCGTTCCTGTAAGATGCCCAATTAGGAAGAAACAGAGCCCCAATTGTTAACTCATATTGTGTGTGTGTGTGTGTGTGTGTGTGTGTGTGTGTGTGTGTGTGTGTGTGTGTGCAGGGAATGAGTCTGTTTAGCTTTTAGAAACCACTGTCACTATAGCAGCTACAGTAGGGAGTGTTATGTTGTCTCAGAACTTAATGCATCCTGGTGCTGTGACTGAATAGGTGTCTGTGCTAAATGCGACAAAGTGTGTGATGTAACGTACCTTGCAGAGGGCAAAGAGGGCAGCCCTAAAGTCGCCACTGGTGTCAGACTTGATGTCATCCTCCAGGTCCTTCTTGTATTCTTGACAAAGAAATCACAACATTAACATCAAGAACATAAAATTATGCTCAAAAAAAAAAAAAAAAAAAGGTTTTGACAAAGGGCTCTTTTTAAATGTTTAAACCTCAACCCACATCCCAGAGGCTGTAATTGCGTTACTGTCACATGTTGAATCACTTCTATTTCCAAACACTAGCTTGATGAAACTGAAGAGTGTTGCTTAAAATTTGTTGGCACGCACCCTCCTTGTAGGCTTTCTTAATGTCCAGGATCTCTTTGTTGTTTCTGGAAGCCAAAATCTCGATCAGGGTTTCCTCATCTGTGCCCATACCCTGACAAAAAGAGATTTAGGTAGATTTACACAGAGAAACACCACTTATTCTTTAGTAACACACCTTTTATCATCCTGATAAGAAAACAATAGGCTACATGAATATGTGGAAGTGGGTGGATGTCATTATGCACCAAAAATAACAGATGATGGTGAGGCCAAACCATTCACCTCAACACGATGAAAAGTGCTTGGTTCCTGAGTATTAGTCAGTTGTACATTTATATCAGTGTGTGTGTGTGTGTGTGTGTGTGTGTGTGTGTGTGTGTGTGTGATTTTACTTTCATAGCATGTTTCAGCAGATGGGCGTCGTACTGGGCTGGTGTTTTGAGCAGTGCCAACACCACATCCTCCAGATCTCCCTTCAGAGCATTCTTCAGTGCAGACTCCAGAGACTATGATGAGAAATACAGAGTTTGAGACGATGTAAACTAAAGTGTGTCTACCTTATTGCTGTGAAAATCATTGTTTAATTGTAATTACCTTGCCGCTGGCTTGCTGGTAGGCAGCTTTGATCTGCTGTCTCTGATCATTGCTCCTTTTCACTAGAATTTCAATGATGGTGTTCTCATCCACACCTGCACAATGGATGTGTTGTTAAAGGCGTAATATGAAACACTTCCCTGAGAAAATCATAATTTATGACCCACTAAAAAAGTGTGGTGGTGTCAGTATCTGCAAAGAGCACACTGCCTTATTTTCTCATTATTTTGCTGTGCTCGGGATGTGAAAAAGTTCATAACCATTTGAAAACCTAATTCAACAAACAGCTCATTTGACTGTCTAGACTGTTTTTGACTGTGTAGGTGTGGTAGATCAAGTTTTGATTGACATCTTCCTCAGGAGTACCAGCACAGAAACTAAGCAATGCACTGCTGTGGACAGGGTCAGCAGTGACACATGTTTTAGCCATCTAAAAAAACAATATCAGCCCTCCAAAGGCTCACGATCTCACCATGTACACTGCAGTTTTTCACACAAATGGAACAACGCGTATGATGGCGGCAGGGATTCCCCCTGAGGGGAAGTGACCGAGTGTTTGTTGAATGACTAATGAAACACAGCCAAACTTTCCACCACAATGACACAGTTAGTAGTAACGGTCCATGATGGCCAGCAGATGGTGTTAAAGTTCTTACAGCAACGAGCCAGCATCACATATTTTTAACATACTTCAAACAGAGACATTGCAGAGCCAAGACATGTTCACACACGCTCCAGACCTTCTCTGTGTGCATCTTTACTTCACCTTTCACTTTTATGGCCTTGTCCAAGACGACTGCATCGCCATCAGGGCTGAAATTGGGCGCTGCAGTCACAGTCCCTTCGTTCTTCAGGACCTGAGAGACACAACACAGATTATTGTGTGTTTGGTAAATAAATACTTGCTCACTGGTCTGCAAGAGGTGGGTGGCAAAAGTGCATTTTTCAAATGCCTTAGATGCAAAAGTGTTCTTAAAAAAAAATCACGGTCTTTTTTCCTCTTAGTGCCAGTTATTTGACGACCCTGCCCTGATCATATTCCACTGTGGATATACACCCTCTGTCAAATATGACGACTTCAACACATTAAGATCACAGAGTGCATTAAAGTATTTCCTGCTGTACATAGTTTCATTAGTTCAATGATATTTTCATGTTTATGTCATTGTGCAACCTCTCACAAGTAGCATCTACAGCAATCAAAACTCAATAGGGCAATAAAAATTTTGAACAGGAAGCCGATAAGTCCATATCATTGCCATGTTCTGAAAGGGATAGCTCTTATACAAAAAAGGTCCACATAAAAAGGAAAAATAAATTAGTTTGTGTGTACATTACATTTAGAATATTTTTATCTCTTGCCATCAGACAGTCCAATGTGATATATATGCCAAAAATCACTCTCTCCAAAGCAACCAGACTCTTTTGGCAAAACATTCATTTTAGACTGCAGAACATGGGAGTTGCTGGTCTACTGCTGCTTTGTGTTGTGTTAGTTGGATTGACCTAAGTAACACAATAACACAGACAAACTAACCATTTGAGGCAGCAGTAGACCAGTAAGTCCATGTTCTGCGAGGTAAAATTACAGATTTTGCCTATGGAGTTTGGTTTGTTTTGGAGAGAGTGATATTTTGCTTATAAAGCTGCAACTTGGAGGCAGAAAGGGCTGTCTGATGGGAAGATAAAGCAGTGAAAATATTCTAAATATAGTGTACACTTTAACAGATATCGATATGATTTTTTTAGTTAGCTAAAATATGGTTTGCTGCTGACCCTATCCACAGCAGTACATTGCTTATCATCCTGCATGGCAAATGCTACATTGACTGATAACTACCTCGTACAACGCCATTTAACAAAAAAATCTGAATGATCTCTTTAACACATACAAAAGACATGAAAGAAGATAACTGTGTTCTGGCTGGATCTGTTCCTACACCTGCATGCCTCCACAAACCATGACACTGGTGCCTTTTAAATGCCTGTACACACCCGTTGGACTGAACTCAAAGATAACAGCAGAGACTGAGAAGACGGACTGAAATCATGCAGGATAACCTTGTGCAACTTTCCCAGTATTCACTTTAAGAAAGCAGGGAAAGCAGAAGTAGCATTTTGTTCTGTTTGCAGAGTTTATAAAGGGAGGGGCTCAAATTCCTACTTATGAGTCATACACTCACAAGACCTTAAGTGTGGACATCTATCTCACTGCATATAATCTTTACAGTTCAGACTCCCGTTCACATTAATATCGC
This sequence comes from Lutjanus erythropterus, assembly GCF_056507025.1. Lineage (NCBI taxonomy): Eukaryota > Metazoa > Chordata > Actinopteri > Lutjaniformes > Lutjanidae > Lutjanus > Lutjanus erythropterus. Next base: position 28,611,198 of record NC_139326.1, on the reverse strand, counting down.
TCCTCATTTTATCTCTCTGCTCTGCTCCGCTCCCTTTTCCTTCTCTTCCTTCACCTTTAAACTTCATTCATTCCCTTCCCTCTCTGTCCTCTACGCTTCACTCCTCTCTTCACCTCCCACTAAAGTCTGCCTGGTAAATTTTTCCACCCGAACATACCACAGGAAGAGAAAAAAAGGAAAAAACAGGGGTGGTTGGCCTTAGCAACTGGAACAGAACCACAGAGTTACGTACTGAGTCATCGGGCATGCCCAGATACATCGTCTGCTGCATGAAGGCCGTTATGAAAGACATGGTGGGACTGTGGAGTCTGTCTGTAAGAGAAGAGAAGAGAGGACAAGGGAAGACAAAAGAAGAGAATACAAGAGAAGACAAGACAAGAGAGGACAAGAGAAGAGAAGAGATGATGTCAGCACTGATGTGATCCAAATGGAACATTAAGAAAGTAGTCTGCAAGTCTGAAGTGAGAAAAAATGGAGGCTCTTTGAGATAAAATAAAACAAAGTCTACTGAAAACATTGTTTGATGGTATTCAAAGAAGGAATTATCAGTCTCTTATTGATTCTACTGTTCTGACAGAGTTCTTATCTATTAAACTTGTTAGATAAAGTTAAGAAAGAAAGAAGACATGTTTGTTTTTCCTTCATCCACTCCTGCAGAGCAATATTAATCCTCTGCATATTTACTGTAGGTTTATGTTGGGTGGTTTCAGGGGTGAAAGTAACTAATTACATCTACTCAAATTACAACAAATAGGCCATTTTCATTTTAGGTCATTCTTGTAACTGTACTTTTGTTTTGATATCAGCTATGGAGATGCCTGCCTCTTCTCCAATATAATGGAACTAAATGGCACTAGTCCTGTGGTGCTTAAAACACCTCCAAAAAAAAGAAGAAGAAGAAAAAAAGAAAAAGTTTTTTGGTACAACAAGCCAAGTGTCATTTACTTGCATTATATAGGAGCAAAGGCAGACATCTGATCTTGTTGTGAACTGTCCCTTTAAGTATTGTTAAAACCCGTATTTGCGCTTGTAAGTGAGTAACATTTCAGTTAAGTACCTTTACTTGTACTTTACTTTAGATTTTCAGTTCTCTTTCTACCACTGGGTGGTTTTCCATAATGGTAAGCATGTGGAGACATGGCCACACCCACGCTCCACTCTGATATGGATACACAGTGTATTCTAGCCTTGATTACAGATACAGTCTATTTTAATGTTTAATTTATTCGTATTTAAAGCAGCTCTCACACACTTTCATTGTGTTAAATATGTAAATCTAAAAATAAAATTTTCCAACCACACCCTCTGGCATTACATCAACACCATGAAGGACAGAAACGACATCTCCTAACAAAACTTCACCAAACTCTCTAAACTAACATCTGGAGCACAGACTTTCGGTTTCTATAGAAGGAAAAAGACTTACCGTGTGGCCTAAGTTAGAAGGAAGGAAGAAGTTTGTTTCACTGAGGTTCCAGGGGCGTTGTAGCGGCAGACAGAGTATATTTATACCCATGATAAACCCCACCTAGTAACCGGTCCAGCCCATACTCCGCTCCACAGCTGCCATTGGACTGAACCGCTGGCTGCAGAGCGCAGCAGCAGCGCAGCTCCGTCCAAAGACGCAGCGTCGTGAGTAAAAAAAAAAAAAAAAGCAGGAACAGCTTCTCCAGCAGCAGATTTAAAACAGTCGCTGCTTAGCTGGAAACACATGCTGATCAAGTTTCAGGTCGTAATCTTTCATAAAAGTGGGTATCTCATGGAAAATAATCTAAAATGCATCTAGGACTTACAGAAAGACGTTTAGGGAATCACTTTATACTTTTGTGCGTATAATGAGGTTTGAATATTGCTAAATCAATGAACTTTAATTGCTGTTTTAAATTCATTTAAATTATTAAATACTTTTCTTTCTTTTTTTTAAATATCAATGAAATTAGGCTCCTGCATGCTCATTTGGATAAACAGCTTTCTCTATAAGGAGTTTCACATGCATTCCTTATGTGCATGACTCAAACTGGATCCTGACAGGGATCATTTTAAACTCAAACTGTAGCAGTTTTTGAAAAGCGATCAGACATGTAGTCATGAATGTTCTGGTGCTTCTTGTTTTATGGTGCTTTATTAGTTTCCTGTTCTCATTGGCAAGTTTGTGATTTATATTGTCTTTTGTGTATTTGATGGTGAGTTTTATGTATATTAAAGGCCCTTGTAGAGACAGCATTGAAAATTAGCTTAGGCTATAAATGCTGTGGTGTGTGGCATTGGTTTCACGGCCACAACTCACACCCGCCCAGAGTCTGACCCTCCTGTGTAGTTAAACATTAAATAAATATAATGGCATCATTACACATACTGCTTACAACAGAGGAGAGATGTATTTCCACACAATCATACATGACCAAAGTTTTTATGGACGTCATCAAGGGCCTGTGAAGTTTTGATTACTCAGACTAGGTATGACTGGGCTCCAATGATGCAGTCATCAGTCAACTGTGTCATTATCTTGCCTAGTAATCTCAGCTGTGTGAAAGCATCACCTTGTTGAGGCACGTCGGCAGGAAGCGTCAGGCTTCTGGCTGTGCTGCTATGGCAACAAGACACACCTTAAAGAAACTCATGACCTAATCACACCAGAGGCAGGCAGACTGAAGAATGTTCAGGTGGTCTTTGCTCACTCGCTCCCGCAGGTTTTTGTGTAAAACTGCACGGTTTACACTGATCAATAAGGGGGGGGTCATGGATTCATTTTTTGTTTCAGGTAACCTCCTGATAACATTTTTCATGAGAAGAGATGATAACAGGATCAATCTCAGCGATGTTCCTGTTATCCTGCTAGTGCAGCAGGGGAACACATGAAAAAAAAACTGTGTCCATAGCGAACTATAAACATCACACACGTGTTGCTAAGACATGTTAACATGTACTACCTCCAAACACATCAATATCAATAAAAGCACATGGACCACAGATAATCATTTATAAAGCAATACCTAAAGCTACAATGATCATATTACGTTGATAATGTTGATTTTGGAGCCCCTTTTGGACAAAAATGTTTCTACCGTAGTAAGTACAAAATATAAGTTCAAAAATAAAATAATCTAAACAAAAATCTCTTCCTGTTTGTTTTGAACAGAATAATGAACTACTCACTGTAACTCTGACCCGGAAAAATGTAAACGCAAGCTTGTTTCATCTGGTTTCATGCAGAATCTGGTCCAGTGACAGTCATCAAGAGTAACTAAACAGAAATAACCAATCTTCACGTTTGTTTTCTCATACATGTCATATACAGGCAACAGTGTTAAATTGAGACTGTTTCATAACCAGTTAAAAACTTGAATGAAATGATCAAAACTTAACTTTAACTTCTTACAGGGATAGTCTGAATGTTTTGATATTAGAGAGGAACAAGTACCATAGTCAGTGTGTTACCTATTGTAGGTGGTGGTCAGCACGCCTCCAGTTTGGAGATGCAGCAGGCATAACGGTGTAGGAAGCTAAGCATTGAACTGCTGTGGACAGAGTCGGCAACAAAATGTATTTTAGCCACCTAAAAAAAAAACAATATCAGTTTAAGTATACGTATATGTTGCTCCAAAATCTGTATCTACCTTTTAACACCTCCACTCCATGACAGATCCTGGCTTTTGAAATTAGTACAGATAGCAGTCTGGATGGTCCCTCTCCTCTTTAAGAGGTCACGACTTCCATGACTTCCAGAAACAATCAGAAATGTGGACTTCTCAGGCCAGATTTCAGATTTCTCTGGATTCTCCGAATCTTTTAATGATATTATTGATTATAGAAGGTGAAATACCTAAATTCCTTCTAGTTTTGGGTTGAGAAACATCATTCTTAAACTCTTGGATTATTTAAACCTCACCCCATCCATGCTTGTGAGTATGTCCCAACTTTTTTGAAACGGCATCAAATTCAGAATGAATGTATTTTTACAAAAACAATTATGTTTTTCAGTTTGAACATTAAATATTATGTGTTTGTATTGTATTTAGTTTAATACAGGTGAAAAAGTATTTGCAAAATTATTGCATACTGTTTTTATTTCACTTATTTTTATTTTACACAACATCCTAACCTTTTTGGAATCGGGGTTGTAGATGCCACTTGTGACCAAGAGGTTACATAATAACTTAAAACTTAAACCATGAAAAGATGCTAGAATGCATGAAAATATGTGCAGCATGAAATATTTTCATGCACTCTGTGATCTTAATGGGTTGAATTTGTCATATTTGACAAAGTGACACTGTAATCATCCACAGTGGAATATGATCTTGGCAGGGTTTGATTGTGGAAAAGGAAAGAGGGCACAAAGCTGTATTTTCATTAAAGTGGCATCATGGATGGCTTTATCTCTAAGTAAGGTGTGTAAAACAGATGCTCAAGCTGTGGTCCAAATGTTCCAAATGAGTCTTCTGGTCTAAAAAAGAATAGAAAGGAAATCCTTTTAGAAAAGGTTGGCCAAGCAAAACAGGGCAGAAGAGTACAATAGGTTCAATCAGCAGCAGCAATCACCATGAAATTTTATTCCGTGATCACTAGGATTTATATGTAGAAGTGACATAAGTACACATTCCGTACTCAAACAGAAGTACAGATACTTGTACTGATTCAACTTCTTTACTCAAGTTAATGTGAAAAAAGCTCTGAAACATACTCATTGTATAAAAGTAAAGTCACTCTCTGAAGGACATTTCTACCAGCTGTTTCTGTACAAAGCTAACTGAACCTCACCTTTTAAGCCTTTTTGTTTGTTTTTTACATCATTTTCATCTTGTTACATCTTGTCTGTCTTGTTACACCGCTCTTCATCTTGTTACTGTTTTTATTGTTTTCTCCTTGTTAAATCTTTTCCGTCTTGTTACATCTTTCATGCCATTCATGTGTGATAAGCACTGATGGCTACACCAAGGATTCGTCTATTCTATGTGTTACCATCCCATCCATTTAGTTAAACTAACAAGTAACAAGCCTGTTTTGAAAATGTAACGAGAAAGTACAGAAATTTGTGTTAAAGGCAACAAGTTGTCAGAATAATAAGTACTCAAGTAAAGTACAGATACCTAAAAACTTAAGTACAGTAATGAAGTATTTGTACTTCCACCTCTGTTTATATGGACCCTGCACTGGAGCAAATATGTTGTTATGTTGTATAAACCAGAACATCTGATGTTCTCTGCATTAAGATAATTTCCTGATCCTCCTCAGTGTGGTTCACCTGGATGTAGGTGACGTAGAGTTGGGGGTGTGTGGAGAAAAAAACAGAAACAAGAGAGACTGAGCGAAGTGAGTGTGTGTATGAACTATATGTGTGTGTCTGTGAGTGTGAGAGAGCATCTTGTTACAATCTGTATTTTACACACGGGAAACCTGAGGACTGTTTGGGGCATCTTTTTACCTGCAGCAGGCTCAGTGGGGGTTTAAGCCAGTACCTGGTGAAACTCCATCTCTGCAGGTTTAATATTTAAAGACTGTTGAGAGTTTGGTTCCCCTTAGAGATCAGGACCGACGCGTTCCTGTAGTCCTGGTCAGCGTAGCAGCACACAACCTGCACTGAATCACACAGGAGGAGGGATTTGACTGGCTCCCGCACCAGGTATTCCTTTTATCATCAAGCCTTTTTTTTTAAATCTTTTATTTTGTTCATTTTGTTGTGTTTACTACTCTCTTGAAAGTGAATGATTCTGATTAATTCATTTAGGATTGTATATATGGGTTTCATGGCAGTGTAGCTCATTTTCTAAATCACAAATGTCAGTTTCAGTGAAGTGAAATACCTTTATTTAGTAAAAGAAAAGAGCTGGCAGTGTGCCAATAGCTGCTGAGTGACACATAAGATTTGTTCTCATATAGCGCCATAAAATCAGGGACTTTGAAAAACAAAATAGACACTCAAACTTTAGGATTTTGAGTTTTTCCTGTTGAGAAGCTCGTAGCTTACAGTATCTTGGAGAGGCTGACAGACAGATTACACTCCCTGAGTGAATCTGCAGTGTGAGCTCTTTGACATCTGCAAACAGTTTGAGGGATGAACAAGAGTTCATCGTGATATTAAAGGGACAGTTCAACCCAAAATCAAAAATGCATACAGTGCATTGCCCTTGAAAGTTTTAGGATGATTTAAAACAGCGGGTGAGCTTTTTCAACCAATGGGGTGCCAATTTGTATAAATTTATTAGGAAATGTCAATATTAACACCTGTATCGATGTGTACAGTGTAATGTACAGTACATCTTTTAAGCTTATATCCTGCACTGTCTAGAGCATGAGCCTCTTGTCCATGACTAGGTGCACGCTTACTTCTGTTCAATAACACAGCTGGTGGATGCAGTTCAACAGAAACAAAATAGTTCCTACATGAAACACAGTTAGGTCTGTGGATTATCTTGAGCACCCAGGTCATGATTTCTGGAAAGAGACACTGCTGTTGAGTTTTTACAGATATTTATTTTATTTTGTTTATTTGGTGCTTTGAGCACAACAAGCTGAGTGTCATCTGATCCAAAACCTGGATGGATAAATTGCTCTAATAGTAAAAGATTTATTTTTCCACTCTGGGGTGAACTGTCCCTTTGAAATATTTTGGGATTTTTAATTGCATATTTTTTGCATATTATTTAATTTTTCACAGATCTTTGTGGCTTTAAAATTATTTAACCCTCTTTTCTCAGCAGACTTTGATCCAGTTGTGTATGATCACCAACAAAGACCAAACAGAAGAACAGAAGTGACAGCAGTTCTTTACACAATGTATGTGAACTCTTCTGGAGCTGAGAATGGATCTTATTCACTGACCTTCCTGGGAAAAAAAGTAGGGAGACATCACTCTGTGGCTCCTGCAGGCAAGCAACGTGAGTGTAAAAAAACACCAACAACAATTACAATAGCTTATATTCATCTGTATGGTGGTGATGACGTCTTTATGTTATATATGTATGTCTGTATCAGACATCAGATGTGGCACAAGAAGCCATCCTGACTGATAAACAGGTGATGAGGTTTAAATATTTCAGCTGCTTGGCTGCCTCCGTTGTGAAGCAGTGGAGCAGTCAGCGTACCAGAACAAACATAACACATTGTTCCTGGCAGCGTCTGGACAGAGATCTGGATATGGACGCCAGCCGCATCCACATGAACCAAACTTGCCAGCACACATGCTAATAGATCACATGCTAACAGACTGCCATAATGTACATTTATCTTTACCACCAACAGCAAAAAACTTGGTGTCACTAGTTGTTGCAGAAATAGATGCTAAAATGTTTTGTTTGATTTTACAGTTTTACATGTGAATTCACATGGTTTGCATGCAGCGGTCTGTGGGTTCCTGCAGTATAAGATATATGACTGACCTCTTGTTTTTATTACGTCACTGTAGGCTCCACCATCTTCTGTCCAGATGTTTTCATCACCTGAAAGCTGTCTGTTCTTGTGCTGTAGCTTCTTTTTAGCATCTGAACTGGTTATTTTCATTTACATCTATTCAGTTCTGTTTTATTTTAACAAACTCAATGCATCTTAGCATACTCATGCATGCTGTATTTCTTTGTATATCTGTACCATAGCTGTGGACTCGAGTCACAAATGTGATGACTTTAAACTTGACTTGACTAAATAAAAAAAGTCATGCAACTTGACTTGGACTTTAAAGGGGAAATTCTGCACTTTTCTTGCGGGTGTCCAGTCAGTGTTGAGTTTTAAAGTAGTCAGGTGAAGCAATGAATTCCTGAGTGTGTGCTTTATTGAACAAAAAAGCTGAGGTCTGCTCACAGAGTGGTGCCAGCTGTGCCTACATGTACCATGCACCATGATGCATCCATGATGCACACTGTTGTTTATTCCAACTGTTGACCAAAATGCAGCATTAGGTGCCAAAATCACTCAACTAGCATGTCCCTTGCTACCTAGAGGCATTGAAATCTGTGTTGAAATAGCCTGTAGTTCTTCCTTAACACCAATGGCTAAGGAGGATGGAAACTCACTGTTATATTATGACTTACTGAGGACTCGAAACTCATCTGGACTTGTCAGTCTTGACTAGTTGGGACAGAAAAAAAAATAGACAAACCACTATTTAACTATCAAAAAAGAAACTATTCAACTATGTAGCCTACACAGCCATGGTAGAAGCTCATAATCAGGTGGACAAAACACTCAGCTTCTGAAATGCAGCTGGTGGGACATGCAGCCATGTGGAAGGTGGCTCCACTTCTGGTCTGTGCTGTGTGTGTCTGAATTTACTTTGCACATTCTGTACCATATGCTTGTTCAATTTTACTCAGGCGCCTGGGAGACGACTAACAGAACGACATGTCCTGAGGACCCCGGGGTGTCTCTGCGGCCTGGGCGGGTCCCGGTGGCATCACAGGTGATGGAGGACTTACCAGGCAGCGTACCAGAGCTGAAGGATGAGATACCGTGTCCGATAATTCACAACACACAGTTTGACCAGTACGAGGACAGCACAGCAGGTCAGACCAGTAACCCCCCACAAACACACACACACATGCAAAATTTTCACAATTCCTTGCACAAGATAAATAACATAAAGCCTTTAGGTTCATCCTCTGACAGCTTTCAAGCTGAGACAGCAGATAACCTGACTGTTTTTATTCCACTAACATTTCTCTAACATTCCTGACATAATTTCTGTTTCTCCACTGAAAGGTGTTTCTGGAAGGAAAGTAACAGCATGACGACACGCCCACATTCCTGTTTGAGGAAACAAAGAGGGGAGGGGAGGGATGGGAATGTAAGAGACAGAGGGTGATGAAATGTTCAGAGGGGGAGGCTTTTTTATGCAATATTTTAGATAAACCTGACCACAATGATGATTCACTTTAAAATTCACTAAAATAAACAGGGACTAAAGTTAAATTAATTAAATTATCAGAATGTTCCATATCTTCAGTGCAATATTCAGAAATGTAAATAGACAATAAACTGCATGCTAATCACTCACCATAAAGATGTAAAACATGTTTTAAATCTAATAAATAAAATGTTTTCACAGAGATTTATGTGTTTTATTTGAAGACTCCATCCGTGTAAGAAGGATAACAGAATGATAAATGCTTTATAAACAAATATGTTGTACAAATCAGTTTTCCACTGGAAAAAATGGCAAGGGAACTGACTGTTGTTGCATGATTTGTTTGCTCATTTTTGAGAGTGATCGGTTAAAATCAGAACTTAATCAAACACAATTATACACATTCACACACAGAGTGTGAGGAAAAATTATGAGCTCCAGCAACCAATAAAACAATTTAATGAGTATTATATACATTATTATTATTACATAATTGAATATTTGCAGTTAAATGGCCAAAAGATAATTCTTTGGATTGATTTTTTGCAGCACTCCATTTGAAGGGGTGTCTATTAGGACTTATGTCATTTCTCACACAAAGTCTACATTGTTTGAGATGTCTTTTTTCTTGCCTATTATTCCACTTGCCAAGCTGTTTCCACCTCTTTCATTGGTTGTTCAAGCCATCAATCATCACAAAACTCTGTGGATGAAGAGGTGGGCTGCGTTCAGACGCTGGATTGGTGCCGATCGCAGAAAACACCCTGGACAAGAGGTCAACAGAGGTGTGTAAAATGATGAAGAACACAGGGCACTGGGGGTGACACATAAGCCACATTTCCACCCAAAGTGCCTGCAACTTTTAGTCTCAGGAACTACTTTCAAGGAAGCACCTTGAACAGCCTTCTAAAGACTGATTACAATTAGGCAAATTAGTCTGCTGACTTACAAAAAAGCGATGATACTTTTGGATAGAGCAGAGACTAGAAAGTGGTGAAATAATTGGTTAAAAAAACCCAAAAAACAATAATGTACCTGAAACTTAATTTAGACCCTGGTTCCTGCTGTAGAAATGCAGCTGTATTAAGTGGGTTCCTCCCCTGGGGAATTTTGAGCTATAAGCACGTCTTTTCCTACATTCTGATGATTTTTATGCACCAGTTTGTGCCTTTTCTGCATCGATTTATGATGGGAATTTACTTATTTATGTAAAGGGAAATACAAAATTCAGGCTCCAGGTGAAAACTCAAAATGTATTGAAATATAATGCAGAAAAAGCGCTCAAGCAAGTGGTTAATCAAAATAAATGCACATATTATTCAAAATTTCCTGTGTGTGTGTGTGTGTGTGTGTGTGTGTGGGTGGGTGTGTGGGTGTGTGTGGGTGTGTGTGGGTGTGTGTGGGGGGAGAGAGGGTGGGGTGCTAGTGGAGAGAGATGATGATGATGAGATGGAAAGATACAGCAGGTATAGCTGTGTAAGCTGTGCGGATGAAGGTTACTGACTATCACTGTCACCACATGTCCTCTCTGAACTGAATGATGATTTACAGCATGTTATTTCTGCAGGCTCATCAGAATCTCAGCTGTCAGAAAGCAGTGATACAGATCAGGCGGCAGAAGCTGAGAGGTCTCAAGATGTCAGGATCTATATCCCCTATGAGTCAGCTGAACTCTGTGTCACTCAGGTAAAATGATGAACATCATCACCTGAAAGTAACACAGAACAAATACCATGTCTACTGACAGTCAGTGTTTATGGTAACACTTTACAATAAAGGGTAGAAATCATATAATACTGAACAAATGCACGATTCAAGATTTTAATGCATGAATTTTGTAGAGACAGTAGGGAGATGAATTGCCCCTAGCAATAATTCTGATCAAAAAATTAAAATATAACCACTGTTGTCAGTCAGTGTCTTGTCAGTGTAAGTGACATCCAGTATTGTAACAAAGCACCTGTGCTGATTATAGACTCGATGCAATGCATTTTTAAGATTTGAAACAGTGCGTTTAGTTTAGTAAAGTTTTTAATATATGAATTAGGCAACTAGTGAAAACTTCCAAGGTATCCATTCCATCAGGGGCAAAGTGAGAAAAAATACAAATGAAAACACGTGAAGGAAATATAAAAGTATGTGTAAGGTATGGCTAGAAACTTGTAAATGCTTATATGACAACCACACCTAAGGGAAACAATACAACATCACCAATACTTATTAAGTGTAAAAGCTGAAAATGGCATAAAATTAATAGAACCACAGTTACAAAAAAAATGCAAATACAAAAAATACAAAAAAAAAGCCGGAGTAGTTGCCAGTTTCTAAGAGCAGTCATGTTTTTCCAAATCAAATGTTTATAACAGCAGACAATTTCTCTAAAAAGTCTCTTTTTAGACACAGACAATGAAAAAGAGGAATCCATTGGATGTACACTGTCATTCCATATAATAACCCACAATATTTGATAGAAAACTGACCACAGCGCATTTTGTGCCAAGGAAGATGAGATGATGAAGATGAAGATTCTGAGCCTGCTGAGTTGGATAATCACGGAATTGTGAATTATTAACAAAATAATATCTGAAATTCTGAGGTAAATCTGCAAATTCTTATATTTCACTTCAAAGACAAATATATGTATTTAGAAAATGCTAATGTCAAAGACAGTCAACAACTGCAGTTTAAAAGAGTGAGGTGCACTGGGCACAGCAGCTTTGAAAAAAAGTTTCTAATCTAAGAAAATGTTTCTGCAGTAGCAATATTTTGCACAAATAAGATGGAGTCATACTTGCCCATTAAATATTACAGTACGTTAAATAAAGATAAATTAAAGTAGAATATAATGTTAAGAAACGTGCTGTGCACAAAGCCCTTATTTTTCTCAGAATCCTAATAGATTTAGTGACGCTATGACAGACAAATACCCCAAAAACATGTTGTTGAAACTTATATCTTCATTATGGTCAAGTATATTTTGCTCACTGTCATATTTTAATTTCTACAAATAACAAGAAATTATTAGCTTATTTGTGTAAAATCATGTTGAGTGAGAGAAGATCATTCAGTCTTTAATCGCTGTTTGAGACAAAAAGGTTGGTGCCATCAGCAAAGAGCAATGGGAATGTAGTATTAGATACTGCAGCAAGATCCATTATTTTATTTATTCCTGTGCATGCTGTAATCTCAGCCAGCACTCTTCTGGCATCTCTCTGTCTTCTCTTGCACCATGCGCCTCAGGCAGGAGACTGACAGCGTTTACATGTCCAACCATGGCATGAAATATCCGCCATAGGCAGAATGTAACATGAAATCCTGCTTGTCACTGCTGACAAATGATCAAGGCACTGCGACTTTATGTGATTAGTTTACACGTAATAAATCTTCAGTTAAGAAATCTTGATTCACTGTTACTTCATACATTAACTGATAAACATCAAATTAGCCGGATGCCAGTTAGATCAAAGTTAATTTATATAACCGTATTTATTTTTATCATCTCCACCAGGCGTAAAGTTGTGTTGTACATTAGATAAGCATTCCTTTAGTACGGGGAGGAGGACTTATTTACTGTAAGGCCAAGGTTGGCATTTGCCTCAGGCCCCAAGGTTCCAAGGGTCCCATAAAATACCTCACAAAAGACAGTTAATAGTTTTCTGATTTTTCTTTTTACTTTTCACCAAGTAATTATGTCTTTCTAAAAAATCCATACAGTAAAATGGCACAAGTATGCTTAATCCTAATTTACTTTTTGCTAAATTAGGCTAACCGCTGTCTGCTGTTATCTGTAGCTAGCGTTAACTAGTTAGCTCAGTTAGGTGTCAGGAGGCAAAACCAGCAAGAAAACCATCTTGGTACTGTAGTCTCTGTCATAAAACTGGCCTCAGTCCATCTCAGAGTATGTTCAGCACTGGATCTCCAGTCCAGCCAGACTCAACTAGATGCTGATGACACTGGCATGGTGGTGGGAAACGCTGATCAATACTTTCCATGTGCGTTTCTAAAGAGAGATTGAAGGGAAGCGAGGAATGTTACTCCAAAGTTACACCCATCATCGACTCCAGAAAAATGATTAATTCAGAATGTTTTTGATGACGACTTTTTAAAACAGACTGCATCCAGAAGACACCAAATCTTAATCAATTTATATTGGAATTTTATTGTTATGCAGCCACCCGATTGTTTCTAATATTCTAAATAAATGATAATAAATGACAATGTTTAAATTAAATTAATTAAATGTTGGACTTATTGTCCTGTTTATGGTTTTCTTATTGAACGTATGCTTGGTAACAAGACCATTGCACTATGATATACATCTTAAAAACAACTGAGACTATACTATACAAAAACACTTCATTAAAGTTAACTTAACTTGTGGTGGCACTGCATCTGTTGCATGGTGGATATCTACACTCTTCTGTTTGCATCTGATGACGAGTTTGATTAAAAATAAAGCTTCGTAATTCTATGAGAACAAGTTCAGTTCTGCTTTCGTAGAGGCAGAGGAAATACAAGAGTCTAAAATAAACTTTTAGGTTACTAGAACCCAGCTAATTTAATACCATATCAATTCATTTGTAACTGTGAGTTAACATTCCTTAGCCGATGATCTGATGATGAAGTGTGAACTAATCACATAAAGTCATAGTGCCTTGATGATTTGTTAGTGGTGAACAACATGATTTCATGATACATTCTACATTAATTCATGCAGTAAATCATCATGAACCCCAGATTAGTTAAGCATTACTTAAGTATATGATTTATACCTTTTTGTGACGTGTTACAGTTTTTATTTATAACAGAATCAGTATGTACAACAAACATAAATATTGATAAACTTATAAAACTCAAATCTCATGTGACATTGTAAACTATCAGGGCCATAGCAGATAAAATAACCTTTATTTTATTGATCAGAGGTTTTCAAAGTGGGGGATCCACACAGTTACAGGGGAGGCTAAAAAATATACATTTTTATTATTACATTACATTATTATTTTTATTAAAATTTTTTTAGATTATCAAAAGGAAACCACATAGAAGTGCCTAAATGTGTGTGATTTGGTTAGAGAGACAGGTCAGAGATTTGATAGTTCTGGAGAAATGTACTTTTTCTCATGTTCCCTGAGTCAGAATCTAATAAATGCCTTTGGGCAGAGCTTTTTTTTTTTTTTTTTAAATGTACGGTGTCATCTAAAGTTATGTAAAGCAGCAATATTTGACTCTCAGGGTTCAAATGATGGGTGTCTATTGGATGAATGAAACTAAGTGAAACTAAGCAAGTAAGGTGAGGGGGGCACCTTAATCCAAGCTTTGTCTGAGGGGAGGCCCACAGTCTCAGACTTTGAAAACCCCTATTAGAGAGAAACTAACCAATAAATTACAGATAAAATAATCTTTATCTTATGACACAGTGACTATTTTTCAGACATGTGACTCAGAGCTGTGTCCAGTTGTTCAGCGCAGTGCAGACACACACACACAATGAAGACTCTGTGAGACATTGTGTTGTGTTCTTCCTCAAACTCACATGGCTGCCCTGGTGCTGCTGGTGTGACCCTGTAGGCATCTAATCAATATAAGATCAAGATGTTATTCTGTGTATGTTCGGTCTGTGTGTTTCTGTGTGTGTCTCTAAACAGATAGCTGAGGACATGGAGGCAATGAAGAAAAGACACCTGGAGATGCTACAGGAGCTGGAGGAAAACTTTCAGATCACGGCCCGAGAGAACCAGGTGATGAGGCATGTATGTGTGTTTGAGTGTGTGCGTATGAGAGAGCCCAAACACATGACAGTAATACAAACGCTATTGTGTGATCAGGAGTGGACGGTGCAGAAGATCAGGTCTCATTACCAGAACAAGTTAAACACTCTGAGGAGAATCCTGAACATCTACCAGGAGAGGGTGGAGAAGAAGAACGCTGACTGGGAGAAGAGAGTCGCGGTCAGTGATCTTCATTAGTCTGTCCATCTCTTACCTTATTTCAAACCCAGCCAGCAGAGGTGAAGCACATGGATGATACAGACATATATATGAAGATGGCCTTTGGATCATACATCAGTGTCACCACAATTTTGGTCCAATCAAAACTGTTAGTTTGATCGAACTGAACAGAGTGTTTACCCCTTGGTTGCAGTTCTTCTGGGGTAGTGTGAACACTGAACTTGAATTCTGGCACATACCAAAGAACTGCTCTCTCGTCCACCTCGAAGGACTGGTTAAAAAATGTTTTCTCTTTGTATTTTGGTGACAGATGAACTGGTAGTACGTTTGATACCAAAATGTGGACTGACGGGGCAAACCTGGACTCAGGATGAAGTGAGCGATGGCTTAATTATTAACTTATTTAATACCCGCTGTCTTATGAGACTTTGAGCTGTCTGCTGACATGTGCTTCAGATCAGCACCAACATGAACAGACCTGACAGTGCTCCATGATGTACAATATCCAGGTAGAAACTGACCCCTGGTGTAAACCCACCTCAAGTCACGTGACTCCGCTGCCAACCACATCTCCATCTCCATTATTCTCCTTTAGTATATACTGTATCTGGCTTTATATATCTGGCTTATTCCCCAGTAACTGCACCTCTCACTGGTGGTTCAACACTACAGTCACACTCTCAGATTTTTACTACTGCAAACATTTGACTGAAGTCATCCAACATGTTGGTGCACATGTTTCAGACCAGAAGTAGACGTAGAAGCACTATACAGCTTTATGTATTCATTTATGCATTTCTCTTCTTGCCTCGTCCTGTTTCCTGCAGGCTTTGACTGCACAGAATGAGCAACTGCTGGAGGAGCAGCGAGCTGAGAGGAGGAGGAGTAAAGAAGAGACCCTGCAGTGGCACAGAGAAAAGGTTGCATAGGAATCTGGCAGCCCTCATAAAATCTGTTTTCCTCTGAACTGAAGCACCCCCTTGTGGTCACATTTCAATATTACACACAACTATTTTTTCCATTATGATATAATTATCTGAGCAAATTTGTTTCTGTGTTTCTTTTAGAGCAAAATGCTAGAACTGTTCTCCAACAGGCTGGATGTCCTGCACAGCCACCAGGCCTCCAGTGAGTCTAGATGCATTCATGTATATGCATGCCTGCAAAATCACATATAGCACCTTTATTAATGCCCTGTTACACTGAACAGCACTACGGGAGCTGCAAATGGCCAGACAGGAAGTAGGGAAAGTCCAAGAAATGCTGATGGTATCATTAGAGGAGCAGCAGGAAGCCACTGAGGAAAGTGAAAACTCAGAGAACAAAGAGCTTCCAGCACAACAGACTGCGGTGGGTTGGAAATAGTTACCATAGTAGTTTTATATCTGAGGTACATGAGCTAAGATTATAAACATATCAACAAAGCAACCGATAAAAAGGCACCGTCTGAGGGACAGTAGACAAAAGACTAGGATGGATCTGACATTACTAGGGCTGTAGTCAACAAAAGAAAATCTTGCTCAACTGAAATTCTGCCGCTTTAACCAACTGGGAACTAACCATTAGGGGAAAATGTGATCTCTATATGAACACAGTGCTTTGAATGCATTTTACCTAGTACACTAATTAAATCACACAACTTTGCCAAGCAAATTCCTACAGTTTGACATTTCTATTTCACATAGAGCTATATCATTGCTTGCAATGCATGTCTACCAAGTAAATGTACATACAACAGCAACATAAACATACACACACAATGGCAAATATCACAGAGCAGAACTGGACAACGGCTCTCATATATTAAAAAAAATGCTAACGCTAGCTGAGCTTACAGCACTGCAATATAAAACCTCCACAACAGCAACATGTTACCAGCATCCGACCCACTATTCAGTTGGCTTCAGATAATGCTTAACATTCTGTCCCTCATTATTACAACATTAGTCCAATGTCACACCAGCCTGTGGAATAGTCATGTTACCAATGCAGCATGTTAGCATTTGATGACCAGACGTCCCACTTTGTCCAGGATTGTATCTGATTCTATGAGGGATGCAAAAGTATGCATTACACAATCAAGCACAAGATGCTAGGCCGTGATGTATTGACAGTGTCTTGTCTCCATGCACACCTTCTATTTTGGTTCATGTTATGCATCTAAAGTAGTTCTGTCTGCAGGCCTGTAACGAGTCAGATCAGCCACTGGAGGGTGCCAAAGCTCGTCTGGAGGAGCTGAAAGAGAGTCTGTACCAGAGGGAGAGGGAGATCACGGAGCTGCTGGATGCAGAAAGGAGCCCTGTCCCACCTGTTCCTCAGCCTCCCTGCAGGGTCTTGCTTCCCTCAGTCATACACAAGGTGCTGCTCAACTATTCAACTATGAACCAAAATTCAGACATTACCCTGCTTTTATAACCTTGCTCTATTGATACTATAAGTTTTGTCCTCTAGGCTCATGCTATCTGCAGTGCAGTGGCTGAGACCAGAGCTCTGTTGGACCTGATGATTGAAGAGAATCGAGTTGCTCTGGTCGAAGCCAGAGACAAACTGGACCGTCTACAGATGGCTAAAGAAGACAGCGATGGCAGAGAGGATAAGACCACTAACCAAGAGGGGTTAGACAGTTTGCAGATTCATGACTTCCAATTGGTTGGAATAGTCACAGCCAGTCTCAATATAAAAGTATCTGTTTAAACTGAGCCAGTTTTCATATGGCCTTCATTCCTGTTTTTGTCTGAAATATAACAATCATTCAAATACTTTTCTTCCTCTTTTCAGGTTAGATGAGTATGAGTCAAGTTTGTCTTTGCTGCAAGAAACAGTGAGGGAGCACGAGGTTTCTCAATTGGCTTTGGACTGCATCAAAACTGGTGAAACCCCTATAACAAATGGTAAAGGACTGAATGTGTTGAAGTATGTTGACTGCAGACAGTGGTAAATTACATCCATTCAACAGTCATTGTACCATTAATTTGCTAACTCATTCAGTCACTTTCATGTAGATCAGTCTTGCAATAACTGTCTGCCCTGCATTTGGCTCGCAGAGTGGAAGGTGCATCAGTTACAGTAAATCAGTAAATTGTTTTTAAGAAGAAATATGTATCTATTGCATGCACAAAAATGAGCACAGCAGATCAAATAGCGAGGAGCCATAGACTGTATATTCAATAGGTTGAAATCCTTTTTAATATAGATCTATAGATGAAGCAAATTGTTTCCTTCCGCCATCCATTCACCAGATTTCAGGATTTCAGGTAGGCAACAGGACACTACAGGAGCATGGGATGTGCACAACATTGTAAATTGACTAAAACAAGTGAAGACTAGTCCTACACTGTAAGTTGATCAGCTTTTCATAACTGTCAGTAGTCTGTCAATATTAAGTTAAACCCTTTATCCCATGCTCTAAAAATACACACTCTGGAGTTGGACTAAAGTGACTGCTTTAGCGCCTACAGCTTCTACAAGATTATTAATGATTTCTTACAACTCATGTATTGATGCTGACAGTCATTTGGCATTAATATAAACTCCAATTAACATGAAACAGTCAAACAAAAACAGTTATCCTAGCCTGGAATGGAAGTTTTAAAGGACACTGGCTGTAGCGTTTTTGTCAAAGAAGCGAGTATTTCAACTTAACATGTTTCCTTGATCTCTTGATGACATGTGGTAAAAGTATGATTTATTACGGTAAATATATTAGAGTTTTACTTTAATATCTCTCTGGCTCAGACTGTGATGCAGTCTCAGAACTGGAGGACATCTTGGGACGAGGGACAATCCAAACCACAGAGGGAGTGAAGAGTGTTGGTCAGCAGCTTCTCTTGCTACAGGATCAGGTGGGTCACACAGGTCAAAATCTCAGGTCAGGACAAACCTCAGATGGATTATTAAAGGGATAGTTCAGAGTTTTTTTTAAAAAAGTGGGGTTTCATGAGATAATTAACCATAGTCAGTGTATTACCTACAGTAGATGGTGGTCGGCATGCCCCCAGTTTAGAGACGCTGTCAGAGTATCGGTGTAGAAAGCTGCTGTGGACAGGGTCAGCAACAAAACATGTTAGCCACCAAAAAAAATCAGTATCACTTTAAGTGTACATTATATTCAGAATACTTTCCCTGCTCTACCTTGCCATTACCTTGCCTTTTCCAACAGGAAGTTGCTGCTTTATATGCCAAATATAGCAACCAGACTTCATGGACAAAAACAGTAATTTTACATAGCAGAAAATGGGAGTTGCTCGTCTACTGCAGTCTGCTCAATCAGTTAATTTTTTTGTGTTATTGTGTGACTTGAATTCACCAAAGTCACACAATAACACAAAGAAACTGACTGAGGCAGTTGAAGACCAATAATTTTAATGCGTTCTGTGAGGTAATATCGCTATTTTTGCCAAAGGATTCTGGTTGTTTTGGAGAGAATAATATTTGGATCATATAATGGCAACTTCCCATTGGAAAAGGCTTTCTGTCTTCAAGGTAAAATGATGAAAATATAGCTTAAACTAAAAAATAAAATATGTTTTGCTGCTGACCCTGTCCGCAACAGTAAAATGTCTTACCTTCTGACACCAGTGCTGCTGCTGTTTCTCCAAACTGGGGGCATGCTGACCATGCATGGTAAATAAACCAACTATAAATAAGTACCCCACACAACCCCACTTAAAAAAAAATCACACTATTCCTACAAGGAATTTTAGTGGGCTATTTAATCGTAAAAACTACAAATAGATTGTTCAGCTATTCTTCAGTGTGTATCATCTCACCCTTCTCTCAAGCTAAAGCAAGCTAAAGATGAGAAAAAGAAAATAATTGAGAACTACACTTCAGAAAGGACAATGAGGAAAAAGTACTACAACATGGTGGAAGACATGAAAGGTAAACATATGCCAGAATTAATTTATTTTATTTTGTTTATGTATGAAATTAAACACTAGAAAGTCACCAAAAGGTCTTCTCAGTTTAGCTCTAACAAGATTTCATGTGTTATTTTACCTCTCAGGTAAAATCAGAGTGTTTTGTCGGATTCGACCTGTGAGTCGAACTGAGGTGGCGCAGGGTGGAGCCATTGTTGTGGAGAAAATAGATGAGTACTCGGTCACTGTGGAAACGCCTCGAGGGCAGAGGGAGTTTCAGTTCGACAAGGTGTTCAGTGCTGAGGCTTCTCAGGATGATCTGTTTCATGACACAAACAGGTGAGAGCGATTACGCAGTATATTCACAAATGTACATTAACACACATATAAAGGTCCACAAATACTTTATTGAATATGTGCAGTAGTGTTTCCTCGCACACTGCACTGCACAGTCACAGTGGAGGAGAAGCATAACAAATATCACAAATCGTGTCCTGCTCATAAAGTACTCCTTGAACCAGGCTCTGTTCAGGTTCAGCTCTCATGTTTCCTTGCCCACTAAATCCTAACCATTCATTGACTGGCAGGTCTGTCCTCTGTCCCTATGTGTTTCAGCCCTCCCAGAGCAAGGACCAGTGCTCTACCTTGTCCATTCAGTTTTTGTTGATAGCACAAACTATTTGCAAATTTAGGTAGACTACTTGCAACTACTTATTCCCTTTCATATTGACCACAGCGTCTCAGCTAAAAAGATACTGCACCTCCAAAGCACTCTCAAGCAGTCCCAGCTGGATTTTCTTAGAAGAGTGCCTGGTGGTTTCAGCTCGGAAAAAATGCTTTGGCGGATATAGTCCCCAAAACCTGTTTGAATGAAAACTTAAAATGCTGTCAGCGCAGCTGTTTATGATTTGTTTCCCCTGCAGGCTGATCCAGTCGGCTATCGATGGCTACAACGTCTGTATCTTTGCGTATGGCCAGACTGGCTCAGGGAAGACCTTCACCATGGTCGGGGACAAAGAACAGAAGAACCCCGGGATAATGCCAAGATCTTTTACTGCCATATTTGATTACATACGGGAGAACAGCAACAAATTCGACTTCAAGGTAACAGACAGTATATCACTTGGGAGACAGGAAAGATCTTAATCTTAACTGACTAACGAGAACCTCACATCATCTCTCTTCTCTTCTCTGTCCCTTTGGTTCTTCATCCTTTCCCCTCAGGTTTCGGCCTATATGCTGGAGCTGTACAACGACAGGCTGCAGGACCTCTTTGTGAGCATAGCTGGTGAGGCCCATGCGCAGCCCCAGTCCCATGGCCAGGCCAGGCGGGTGGAGATCAAGAGGAACAGAAAGGGGGTTGTGTTCGCACAAGGAGCAGAAACAAAGGAGGCTTCCAGTGCCCAGGAGCTCTATGCTCTGTTCCAGCAGGCCTGCACCAACCGACACATCTCTGCAACCAGTGAGTTCTCTATACCGTGCCATGCCGCCCAGTTCAAACAGGTCCCTGCTAAATGGTTTGGATTAATCGTGTTAGTTACAGTCAGTGTGAGGGGGCAGCAGCTAGGTACATCATTACTGGACCGGGCGGTGAGAGGCAGAGCAGACAAACTGTGAATCAGCAGACTGGAGGAAGAGGACCGACATTGTTTTATAGATGCACACAAGTCAGCAGAGTCCTGAAAGGATGCACTTAACAGGGAAACTAAGAAATACAACATTATTACCTCTTAAACTAAACATTACAAATGGGTCCCCTGATGTCTCACCTACAGATGTTTTGGATGAAAATGAGTTCTAGGGATACCCACAAGTCTCTCATTAGCAGAAATGCCCACTTTATGCTAACCCTGTGCAGTTTCACAAAGTTCTGCATACTGGGGTCCCTAACAGTACTGGAATTGGAAATCTGACACTCTCATGGATTCATTGAACCCAAACATATTCATGTGTGATGATGTTGTTCCCCATAGTAATGCTTTCATTGTAGTGAGACCATTTTTTGAAACTTGACCTCACTGTATAAAATGATCTATTGTGACATATAGGATAATCTCAGCCTCATGAAATGTCACAACCACAAACTAGAGACCCGGAGCATTCAGAGTATATTCAGATATATTGACAGTAAGACATTCTTGCCATCCAGTTGCGGAAATTTCAATGCCAAATTTCAAACCTTTTTGATACAATGGAGTTCCTTGAGGCCTTGGTGTCTTCATGTAGTCCAAGGGGATTTTTGACTTTTTTTTTTTTTTTTTTTCAATTCTCAAGAGGTCAGTAATGATTACATATATAATTATTCATCAAGCCAATATTTGCTGCACCAACTTATGAGACATGATAGCACAGCAATGGCCATCATATACTTACATCATAACCTTCTAAACTCCTAGACATACTTGTCTAAACTTTCAAAATCTGAATAGGGACCTCATGAAAAACACATCTGACCTCATGCAAGAACCACTGATTCATACAAATTCATTTTTAAGTGGTTTGTTCCTAATGATTTAGGAGAGCATGCCACATTCACTATATTTTGAATTTTCTCGTAAGTTATGACAATTTTGGTTTGGACAACGTAGGAGTCATGTGCTATTAGTGTACTGTTATCCAAACCAACCCGGCAGAAAGCATAGCCTTATATGGTATTATTGGGGCATTAATTATGGTCATTTACAAGTCTCATGAACGGTGGATCACTTACACAGTTATCTGAAGTTACCATTGTTTGCTGAATCTCATGTACCATGTTTGTACAAACCCACCATATGAAAAAAACGTAAGAGGAACTTAAGATAATCTTCAGTTCGGTTCCTAGCTTTCATATTATATATAGGTGACATATACTGACCTGTTACCTCCTCTTATCCCCTAAAGGACAAAAAATAAAAAAGACAAAAAATGGGTCGATGATATGGAAGGGTGGCGTGGAAGACCAATTGCAAATACAGTCTAAAGACCTGAGAAATTTGTAGAAAACTCATGCACTTAGATTATTCCTGTGGAAGGAAGGATATACAAAACAATTATACTGAAACTAATAAAAAAAAAATCTTTTTTAAAACTAAACCAAAACCAGCAAACAAACTCTGGATACTAACTGAAGTGAAAACAGAAATTAAACACGAAGCAAATATAAGAACTAATGAAAAACAATAAACAAAACTATAACAACTCTGGTGTCAAGAAGCCACAGTGTATCATAGTGCATTTAGGTTCTTTTTTGTGGTGTATTTCTCCCAAGAGATGAATGTGGAGAGTTCCCGCTCCCACCTCATTGTTGGCATCATGGTGCAGAGCAGAAATCTGACCAATGGGAGCGTGAGCAATGGGAAGCTGAGCCTTGTGGACCTGGCAGGCAGTGAGAGAGCAGCCAAGACGGGTGCCAAGGACCACCAGTTAAAGGTTTGATCATGTATTTGATTATATGCATCATTAGTGGTATCAGATATTCTGTAAATTCTTCTATCCTCTGCAGGAAGCCAACTCAATTAATAAGTCTCTGAGTGCTCTGGGTGATGTGATCTCAGCCTTGTCTGCTGAACTGCCACATGTACCCTACAGGAATAGCAAGCTGACACAGGTAATGATAAAAAGCACTATACTTTGTAGTAGTGGTCATGGACTGTAAGTACAGAAGCCTGAGAGGCAAGTGAGAAAAAAGACCCTTGTTTTCACCTGATAATGAGTACAGCAGTCCAAATAGCCATAGTTGGAGCCATAGTCTGTATTTTGAATAGGTTGAAATCCTATTTAACACACAATCTATGGTTGAAGCAAATTGTTTCCCCCTCCCCCTCCTCCCCAGACCCAATGAAGCTCAGGCAGGTGGTAGAAACTCTACAGGAGTGCAACACGGTAAACTGACAGTTAAACACAAGGACTAGTCCTACACTGCAAGTAAAGCCCATTATCCTGAAGACAAAAACCTTTTAAGCAGTCAACCAGTTAAGGACTCTCTGGGTGGAAACGCCAAAACCCTCATGATCGTCAACATCTCTCCTTCTGAATGCAACCTCGATGAGACGCTCACATCTCTCGTGTAAGAGACTGAGAGAAAGAGAGAGATTAATGTTTTGATTACTAACAAACTGAATACTAACAAACTATTAACAACTGAGCTTTCTGGACCTTCCAGTTACGCAACCAGAGTGAAGGCCATAACCAACAACGCCCAGAGAAATGTGGACAGCAAAGAGATTGCTCAGCTAAAAGAGGTGAATGTAGCTATATATTTGGAATAAAAGAAAAAGAAATTGATAGCTACATTGAGACAGTCACACTAACTTTATTTCTGTATTCTTTCTAGGTGATCATGAAGCTTAGGTCAGGACAGACAGTGGAAGAAGAGGACATTTGAACTGTACTCAGTGCACAATATCGTGCACAATAGTGAAGAAAAGTGTTGTATTGTTTGGACCATTTATTGATTGACATGTCTCGTATCTTGTATGCATAGTTTACACTGTACGTGCTTGTGAATGAACATATATTTTAAAGTTCCACTGTGCAGGATTTAGTGGCATCTAGCAGTGAGTTTGCAGATTGCGACACCACACATGACAATGCAACATGGAAGAGGACCCACACCCTGTTTAGATAAAAAAAAAAGAAGTAATTCTAAGTTAACAAAAACAGAACAATTCTTATTCTCAGGTGATTATACATTAATGAAAACATACTTAAGAATATTACATTTGATATCTGGATATTCTGCAAATATGTACCTCTAAATCTTACACACTGGACCTTAAAAAGTTGAATTTAGTTGCATGAGTTGATGGGCAGTAGTGGAAGAAGTATTCAGATCCTTTACACTGTGAAAATCCTTCAGGTCCAGCATTCATAACTTGACTAACGTATACAATATAAGTATTATCTGGACAGTTTATTTAAAACTATTTCTGTATGTGGATAATTCTTGTTGTTAATGACACTGGTGGCCGTTAAGTGAATTGCGATCAGAACACTGTTGCTGGCGCAAGCGAGCTCGTGGGTATCAGCCAAAACACTGACGTGAAATACACAAGACTGAACATGACTGACCGGCATCATGTTAATAAATAAAGTAAGTAAAGTTAGGCTTGTGTTGTAATGCATGCCAGTCGATCACTGACGTTTGCAGACTCTTCTAACGTAACATTTGCTCGTGTTGCACACTGTTGGAGCTTTAGAGGAACAGAAGAGAGGCACGCAGGAGCATAAACTTAACATTCTTTGGATTTTGTCATTAAATCTTCCCAAATCCTTTACACAGAAATTAGTCTGCAAGCTGTTATAGGCAACTGAGAAAGCCTGAGACGGTTTCATTTTTCAAAATTATGTACAATCTGTTCACACTTTGGCAATACAAAGCTAATAATATGTGTAAATTGCTTCACATAATACCTTTAAAATATTAGTACTCTCTATTCTGCAGAAAAATGGTCTCTGTCGGAGTTTCACTGCACGTTGCATCTGTGCATTTTTCTGCTGTAGATGTTTTAAGGTTGAGCAAATTTGAACTACTTTATACAATGTTGGCTAGTTTAATCTACAGCAATGTATCATATTCTATAAGATCATATGTTTGTAGTGTTGATGTAAAGTGAAAACCATGTATCTCTAAAAACACACCTTTTCATTAGAAAAATAACCCAGCTTTGTGATAGTCTTGCATAGCCAGACTTGCAGCAGTGGAGAAAGGTCTGGCTCCACATGTAATCATTTTGCTATAGGGGAAAAATTTCCCTGCCTTGTTTGTATTTCTCTCTTCTTCTCTCTTCTTCTTGGGCAGCACAAAGGATGCAATGATGGTGTTGCTGCAAAATAGTGTTGGGTGGGACTAGTTTTGGTGGAGCATTTGCACATTGGGAGGTGAGCTCTGGCATCACAATGACTACATTACTGCAGAAGGGAAGGTAAACATTGCTAGCTTGTTTACGTTGGTGCCATTAGCAGATAGCAGATTGCACGATACTGACTGAAACAAGAGGATCCAAGAGATTTTTTTAAGAGCTTCTTTAGTTTAAAGAGGGGAAGAATTTTCTCAACCCATAAAAGGAACGTTTCATCCTTGAGTTTATCAGAAAAATTCAAAATCACCACATTTAAAGATATGTGGTTTCCACTGGACAGGAATTGTATGAAAGACTGTAACCTGTAAAGTAACTAGTAACTAAAGCTGTCAGACAAATGTAGTGGAGTTAAAAAAAAAAACAATGCTCACCTCTGAAATGTACTGGACTTGAAATTTAAGTTGCGTAAAATGAAAATACTCAAAGCATATGCATCTTTATTGTAAACCAGTACTAGAGTAAATGTACTTAGTTACATGCCACGTCTGGGTTAGGATGACATCACTATAGCGGCACAGTGACTGTTGCATTCAGGGGATTGCGTGCAGTTTGTTAATGGGTGCTGGCTGCCAGTGTCTATAGAATGAGGCACCCACAATGTAACTGCAGAGACAAATATGAAATCAGTTGGTCATTCAGTTTGCACTCCTATTGTGTGCGGGAGAAGCCAACGAGTTTGTAGGCCATTAGAGCCTGAAAGGTTAAGTTTCCAGGTCCCATGATCTGTTCATATTCTGTTACGGGGGTCATATCCCATGGCTGGGAATGGACACCCTCAAACACGCAAAGGCCCTGTCCTGTTGTGTTCAGAAGGTTTACTAAACTTAGAACTTATGATAGAAGGTTAAAACAACCAGAAGGAAGGGGATGATTTTAAAGGTTTGCATGATAATATAGTAATAATATATTTTTATAGTATATATATTGTATTATATAATGATATAGTACAAGATTTTTGTAATTTGTAGGCAAACAAGAACTAGGTTATTCAGATTTTCTTTCCCTTTACACGTTTAATACTGTACTGTTTCTTCTATGTGACCACGTGGGGAAGCAACAATTTAGCTGAACAATTATATGGTGTTGTATACGGCGTTTATTGCCTTGTTTTAGGCCTTGGCTCATGTTTGCGCCAGGGTGGCATGTCAGCAGTTTCTATAAGTAGACCGTCTTTTGTCTGTAATTGGGCCCAGTCTTAATTGTTCAGCATTTCTAATCTATACGGTGGGCCCCACAAGTGCTTCTCTTTGTTGTGCCACATCAGAGCCATGATTCCCAGCTTTGCGTGCTGTGTTTTATTGGCTGCTTTAGATCAGAGGCCGCTCAGCACATGTCTTCTGTGATTTGTTATTCTTTAATGACGGCCATAGTTTAAATCCTACTGTGAGCTCTGTGGACTAGAACAAAGTGAGAGACAAAGACACACAGAGCCACAGAGAGTACATGCAGAGGGAACAAGGTTGATGAGGGGGGGCTGAGGTGTGTTCTGTTAATTAACCAACACAAACCAATTTACCACTGTAAATGGTTTGTACACATGACCACACAGAAGGCAAACCGGGAATGCCTTTAGCACAGTAAATGGCAGATGGCATGCTGTTTGAGTCACTGAGGACAATCTGAGAGTTACAGTAGCCTGCTTCTTAACATAAGCTCTTTGACTTGAAAATAAAAAAAATATACAAAAAAAAAATATTACTAGTGCAACACAAAGTTAAGCATTGTATTTTTTATTTTCAATTTACATGTATGTCCTCAGATGTTAGGATATTCATAATACAAAGATATTGTTAGAAGTGAACAGAAAACTGCTGTTTTACATGACAATATTTGAATATTTTAATACTTTTGACTAAATACTATCAGTGTTACCTATCAAGTCTGTTGACATTATTAACCATAATTAGGCTGATATTTAAATTAAATATTTCAAGAGGTAAATTGACATGTTTACAGTCATAAATATTTTTTAAACAAAAATATGAATACCAGTTACAAATAGTAATGATAGTTCACACAAACAATGCCAGGGAGTTCAAAATTCATTTCAAAACGTTTACGATAACAAGACTACTGCCATGTTGTGAGGCTGTGCTTTGTGCTAAATGCTAACTTCACAATGCTGACATGCTGATGTTAAGCAGATAATTACAATGTTTATACCATGTGCACCACCTTAATTTAGCATGTTAGCATGCTAACATTAAAAACTAGCACATACAGCTGAGGTGGATGGGAATATCATAAACTATTGGACTAAGTGACCCGATGACGTTGTTACATGAAAGGTCAGGGGATACCAAAGTACAGTTTTTCTTAAAGGGGACTTAATGTGTGCCAACAGTTTAGAGATGTACCCAAGATTTTTTTTCAGTCGAATTAAGATTTGGCACTTCAACACGAATATTCAACATCATCTTTTTCTTTTTGTTTTCCCAGTTCAGTGTGTCACACTTAATTTCTATATCAGCCTCTCTGAGAATGTTTTGCCTGTAAGACTTGTGTTTCAATGCCTTTCCTCCTCATCTGTAATGTGATTTTCACATTACAAAAAGTGAAAGTATGTGCCCCCAGTATTGTAAAATTACAAAATCCCAGTGCACTGCAGAGCTTCTCTCCCCACTGCAGCTGCTGTCTGGCGTCACCTGCCCTGCTTGATCTACACTCCTTCACACAATGAATTAAGGGTTTATTTGGACCAAAAAAAACATAGTCATCGTTGGAACAGAGGAAAGATGAACTGAGACATTGCTGAGACAGACTTTGTTTCTGTCAAGTTTGAATAAAACTGCCAAAGAGAAACTGTTAAAATTACAGTTTTGCAAAGGGAGGGAGCAATAGCTGTTTCTGGTTAAACAAAACGTAATCTACTCTTTATAAAAAAGGCCTCTCATTGTGGTGATCCTTTCCATAGTGTTGTCAGACATGTATAATATCAATTTCAGTCAGTGGCAAAAAAAAACTCTATCACTCTTCTCTGCTTCCATCACAGCAAGTTTTGTGGTCCAGTGACTCATAAGGTAGGGTTTACAGCCTGTCATGCTGTTGCACTGCTCTGTGTACAATGATGCAGCTGAAAAACAGGAGCTGAAACTCTGGAACTCACCCTAAAACAATTTAGATGGATTTTTGGGGTGAACTGTCTCTTTAACCATGGAGCTTATTTCAGGTTTCCAACCAGAAACATATGGAGGTGAGTATTCCCAGTCATTCAATTACAGATATTAAAATTACTGTTTGCTGTTTGGGTTTGGGGGAATCCCAGAGTATCCCAAAGGGCCCCAGAATGTTCAGAAAAATCCCAGATATAAGTTCACTGGGCAACACTAGACCACTGTCTAAAATGCAGTTTTCAGGTAGGATTCTGCTATAAGGAACATGATCCCTCAACAGACTTTCCCTGAATGGATAAAAGTTTACTGTCATGAAGATAACTTTCAAACTTTCCATTTAAGGACAGTAAGTAATTCTGCCCGACTCATCTTTTCTTCATATGCATGCTGCTATGTTTCTTTACATTTATCTTATGAAATTAGCCTGATTTCACACTTCGCTGTCCTCTTTACCTCCCTCAACGATGTGAGGGACTGTATCTAATCTCAGTGTGTGGGAGGTCACAGCACTGATGGGCGAGGAGGAGGATGTTCAAAAAGATGACAGGGGACTTGATGTCTTAATATATATTTTTGCATCGTTCCTCAGAGAGCCACTTGGGGAGACTGGGAGTAGATGACTTCATGTTTGCCTTGAAGCTACAATAAAAGAGAAGGAGGAGCTAGGGAATGAGGGATAAGGATGGGATAAAGACAGACATGAGGACATGAGGGGGATGAGAAGATGAAAGGGATCTGACTGACAAGGAGGAGATAGGAGAAAAGTTGAAGCTAGGAGAAGGAGGAGAGGGCCGACAAGAGTGAGGATGAACCCTGCGTGAACACAGTTTGAGGCCTGAAGCGCTGATCACCAATCAGAAACAGCCTCTCTCTCCCTCCCTCAGTGTTTAACTATAACTAATAACTTAAGATAAAGGCTTTTAATGAGCAGCTGTTTTCAAGCTAGTTTCATTTTTAATGTGGTGGGACAGGAAAGCGGAGGGACTCTCTCAAAGTACGAGCACAGAGGCACTTCAAATGACCCTTGATTGTCTTAAATATGTTTGTTCAATACAAACATGAAGTTAGATAATATCTTATACTGTTTCTTGCTCATTTCTAAAATCTCATGAACACATTTGTACATATTTCCCTCTTTATCCTATTTGACCACATTTGCCAAAACAGAAACTCCAGTATGTTAACAGTAATGAGAGTAACTGTATCTTTGTGGCATTATTAAATAGTAACTTGGCTATTTTTCAACCTGGTCCCTATTTTCACATGTTTTCCTCTGACAAAACAGATCCGTGAAACAGGCTGCAATGAAATCATCATGGGCAATCACCCAAAAGTTTGTCCACTAAAAGTGCTTGTTTTGCCACATGCACTGATAATTAAGGCGAAAAAGCCAAAAGCCAAAAGTTACTTTTCAGTCTGGTTTAGTTGAAACAAACATTAGATTGTAGTAGCATCGAGAGGTGTGCTTACAGATTGCAATCAAGTCACCTCACACTCCCATCTCAAGTATGTAGGAGAACCTAGGGTGGCAGCAAAGCTCAGAGAAAATGTGGAATGCTTCCATGCAGCTGCATGCCTCACCAGCAGCATTTCAGAGCCGCGTTTTGTCTGCTTGATTATGCTGAATTGGACAGATTTAGTTGACTTGGTCATTTTTCTTTGATTTTTGTGCTTCTACCACATAATTAAATGGCATAATTTGTATCTGTTTTTGTGATTGCAAGTCAGCACAAGCTTTTTTAATTTAGAAAACACACTGGATTCTCTATGAAGTTTCTGTTTCTGACTTCCTACTTATTTAATCTGCTCTGTGCTGTCTGTGCAGGTTGAAAAATATCAAAGTAACCCTTTAAGGTTAGCCAGTTATGGTGGCTAATAATAATAATAATAATAATAATAATGACCAGAGCACCATTTGTTTTTGGTGGTCTAAAACCTCAAGGAGATAGTTATCCTGTATGGACGTGGTTTCATAGTCAGACCAAAATCGGTGCTCAGATCCAGCTCCTGCCCTGGAACATTTTCAATCTGCAGCCCATGGAGCAGCGTGGTGAGAAACACAAACATCTCCAAACGTGCAAATCCGTCCCCAAGACAGCGTCTCTTCCCCATGCCAAAGATGAGAACTTTCTCCGTCAGCTCTTTGTTAAGGAGTCCTGACAAACTTAGGAAGCGTTCAGGGCGAAATGTGTCCGGGTCACCCCAAAGATCACTGAGACAGAGTGAAAAACATGAAAAGAACACACCTTTATCAGCTGGAGAGAAAATGTTGAGAGATTTCACTTTTTAATGATGAAAGTCTAATTCAAAGTCATTATGTTGTGATGATTGTGGCTACTCACGTATCATGATTGACTTGATATTGGTTAATGAAGACACACGTATCTTTGGGAATGAAGTATCCATTCAGGGTGATGTTTCTTGTGGTACTGAAGGGGAGAAATCCAGAGAGATGTTGTAACAACAATAAATATGACTGTAAATGACTGTACTGAAATTAAAACTAATGTCTTACCAGTGAGGAATGGTAAACGGGACATATGAAGCATGGCGAAACACTTCATATATGAATGCCTCTGTGAAAGGCATCCTGGGCTTATCTGAAAACCTGGGCAGTCTGGCTGGGCCAATGTGGTTGTCTACCGGAGAAAAAAGAAATTTAATGAACACTGAGGAGCTATTTTACAATTCCAGAGGGGAAAAGTGTGCTTTGGTCTGATGAGTCCACATTTCAGATTGGTTTTTAAAATTGTGGATGTCCTGTCCTCTAGGTTAAAGAAGAAAAGTACCACACAGATTGTTGCTTGTTTGCAAAAATGTTTGCACATTTTTTGGAGTGTTGCAGGCATCAAATTCAGAATAAGTGCAGTTTTACAAAAGACAACAAAGTTTCAATTTGAACATGAAATACCTTGTCTCTGTACTGTATTCAATTGAATATAGGTCAAAAAGGATTTGCAAATCATTGCATTCTGTCCATCCACTTCACATGTAATTATCATGACATAAAGTATGCATTTATTTCAGATTTATTTCAGATTCAGAAGTGTTGCTCATTCATTAATGCAGTTCCCAGTAAATTGGTGAGCCCCTACTAAACAGTAGAATGAAAGCTTGATTTAAAATTAATTGAAGTGATGAGTAAGTGAAGAATGTCAAACTATGTGTGTTCAATGCCTTGCGTGTTACAGCCTTTGTGTCAGTCGGGAACTCTCGAACCCTTCGTTCTTTCTTTCTTTCTTTCTCTGGCTGTTTGTGCCTCCCTCTCTGATTCATCCTGTCTCCTTTTAGTGTCTCCCCCCCCTCCCTCTCTGTGAAAATGCAACGTGCCTCAGAAGAACACACAGCACCAGTTTTGTCAACCCACAATAGTAACTCTGGCGTCAGCAAATTGGACTGATCTTTTGTGAATTCCTCTGGTGTCTGTCCGGGAAGGGCACTCGGGTTGGCAATTGTTGTGTTGATTCTGCCTGAAAATCTGATACGTCCTAATAGACATCATGTAACATTTGCCTGGCTACTCTTGTGATGACAATACAGATTTGCTGCAAAGAGATGTACACAGGTGCATGTCATGCATGCAACAGTGCACACAGGTTTAGGAGCAACATATGCTGCCATCCAGACAATGTATTTTTCAGGGGCAATCCTGTTTATTTTAGAAAGGCAATGCCAAGCATGACTGCACAATTATCACAATATTATGGAATTCGTAATATAACCAAGTACAATATCTAAATCTGTGCCAATGGCATCAGCAAATTGGACTGGTTTTTAGTGAGTTCCTCTGGTGTCTGTCCTGTAAGGGCACTAAGGTTGGCAATTGTGTTGATTCTCTCTGAAATTCTGGGACTTCCTAATAGACCGCTGAATTTAATTTTAATGTAGCAACAGCA
Source organism: Lutjanus erythropterus (assembly GCF_056507025.1). NCBI lineage: Eukaryota > Metazoa > Chordata > Actinopteri > Lutjaniformes > Lutjanidae > Lutjanus > Lutjanus erythropterus. The sequence continues at coordinate 28,578,697 of NC_139326.1, read as the reverse complement.
GTCACCTCCAGATAGATGTCTGGCAGCTGATTTGAACAGCAGAGACATGTAACATTTTCAGCTGTAACATTTAAAGACACATGGTTAAACACAGTGGTCTAACCTCTCTAATGTTTTCTTTGCTAGTGTCTTTGATAACCCAACAGTGACATCTCCCCAGTAGCTGGACATACTGCTAGTGGAGTAGACAAGCTGTCATTATATTTAGGCTGTAATCCTTTTTATTATATGATTGACAGTTGAAGCGAGTTGTTTGTAACTGTCCCCTCCTCCCCAGACGCGGCAGAGACAGGCAGCCTGCAGGAGCCTCGTAAATTGACAATGGCAAGCGATGACTAGTCCTTCATCATAAGTTGATCAGCTCCTTATAACTGTTAGTTACCTGTCAAAGTTAAGCCTGTTTTCCTGAAAATAAAAGCACACTGCTTTGAAATATCACACACTGGTTGATGAGCTAAGATTTATCAATTAATTGTTTCAGTCATTTTTCAAACAAAAATATTTATGTTTATATATAACATATGCTCGTACCAGCTTCTTAAATGTGAGGAATTGCTGTAAATTGAAATAGTAAATGCATGAGTCTTTGTGATGAGAAGTTTCCACAGTATTTTGCAATTTTATAAACTAAACGATTTATCAGTTTATGGTAAAAACAATCAGTAGATTAACTGATAATAAAAAAATTCTTAGCTGCAGCCCAGTCCCATTGAAATGTAAGACAGTACCTATCTCCTGGTGTATTCTGTCCTGGATGTCAGGAAACTTGATCAGGTACAACAGGCTCCACTGTAAACCAGCAATGATGGTGTCGAATCCTTTAAAAAATCACAAATAACACAACTGCAGTGAAAAAAGTAACCATGTTCATCAATACGATCAATTTACTGTCATTTTCTGCGCTATTTGTCATCAGTAAAAGACTCCAGTGTGTCTAACCTGCTCCAAAGATGTCTATGACACTGTGAATGATCTGAGAGTTGGAGAGCATAGACGAATCTTTATCTTCTTCTCTGTCCTCACACAGTGCAATCAGAGCATCTGTAATGTCTCGGATACAGTTCTGCAATCACACACATAAAATAAAAGACAGGATACTTAACATTGATTGTCTTTATCACCACTGAAACATCAATCTATCTCTATCAAACGGATAAAACAGGATGATTAACGACTATCGCAGGCTTAAATAGAAACAGAGGTTCAAAGTTTTAAAAGCAATAATTATGGACGAGACGGTAATCAGTATGACGCGTGTCTTCCAGTGGGACGCTAATTCCTAATTAGAGTGCGTGCGAACATTTTAGCCACTCTGCACAAGAACAAAGGTCCCTCCCAGGGAACTTGTTTGTTATTTTTTTGGCTACAGTTGCACTCGCAGCTACTACTGTATGAGTGCGATGTCAGATTAAATAGTGGATGGCAAATTAGTGGGACAGATCTACAGAAAACAACACTTACAGACACACAGTCCAATACATCAGGCTGTCCTGGAAGTAATCTCTCTGTTTTTTGTGGACACTGTGCAACACACTTGTTTAGGGTAAGATAATATTAATCAAATCTGTGATTGATTAGTCATTTTAATACATTATTATCCTATTTAACAAATCCTTGTGGAGGCAGATTTTTGTTCCTTTCTTTGTTTTGCATTGAATGTCCAACCATAAACCATAAATTGTGAATTATTCTTAAAATTTACTTTCTTTCGCAGTTGCCATCAAAACACAACCCTCAGTGTAATGTGTCAAATTAGAATAACTAATTTTCAGTGCTCCAAAGTACAGAGAAGTTGATTTTTTACAGATAATCAACAGATAATCCTGCAAACACTTTAAAAGTGTGTAATTCTGCATTTCCTTTTCCGATTTCTTTTCATTAAACAAAATTCAGTTCTTCAAGTAGAGCTGCACCGATGAAAAGATTTGTTGTCAACTATTAAATCAATTGCCAACTGTTTTAATCATCAGTTACTCAGTTTGAGTATTTTTTTAAGAACAAAGTAAAAATTGTCTGATTTCAGCTTTGCAAATGTGACTGTTTTCTGGTTTCTTAACTCCTCTGCGACAGTGAACTGAATATCTTTGGGTTGTGGACAAAACAAGACATTTGAGGAAATTATCTTGAGCTTTGACATTTTATAGACGAAGATAAGATAAGATAAGATAGAACTAAGTAAATTCCTGTGCTATATTGCATTGAGACAATAATCAAGAGGTTAATCAACAGCCCTGTCTACAGTCTGCTGGCCTCCTTACCTTATCAAAGGTGTTGATGTGCTCCTCAATGCTCCGCTCCATGAATCCGTTCATCCTGTGGATATGCTGGACCATCTTCCTCAGAGATGGACTTGGAACGTAGCGGAACACGGGGAAAAAATCAGCCAGGTTCCCCGCTGCAAAGATCCTCAGGACCTCGTTGTTGATGTGAACGATAGTGAGGAACTCCTTGTCGTTGTAATCGTACCTTTTCCCAAAACAGAGAGCGCAGACAACATTCGCCACTGAGGTCACCAGGGGCTTCACCGGATCTATACCACCTCCTTTAGCAGCTGCAGCAGCCTGTTCCCGGATCACCTCCACCATCTCTGCTGCCTCTGCGCAGACATGCTCCTCCAGCAGGCAGGTGGCACCAGATCCTCTGGGCTCAGCCTGAGAGAACGACCTGAGGGCGTTCTTACACAGCTTCTTATGGAGCATCCAGGCTGGTCCATACTTCTCACTGAAGGTCATGCTGGTCCCGTTGGCCACGGCAGAAAAGGTGAAGAGGTCAGGTCGGCCAGCAAAAGCTTCTCCCTGCCGGACCAGCGCCTGTCTGATGGTGGAGTATCCACTCAGGACAACAACAGTCAAAGAACCCAGACGCATCTGAAGTAAAGGAATGATTGAATAAATAAATGAATCTTCCATTTAAAAAAACACATTTTACTGTTCCTACCTTGAAAACATCACCGTACTGGAGCCTCAGGCGGGTTAAAGAAAGATGAATCTGATCCCCCATCTGCAGCAGATTGCCGACAAGGGGCCACGGCGTGGGGCCAGGAGGAGGGGGATATTTTGTCTGGTCCAATTGGGAGTAGTAGTGGTGGCTCTTTCGGCCCCTGAGGGCCATCAGGAGGAGGGTGATGAGACACAGAGCCACAGTGACACTGGACAGAGAGGCACAAGGGTTGTCCTTCAAGGGCAGAGTCCCAAATGTCAATCTCATCATGGCAGGTAAACTAAGAGAGAAAGAGATTGTTAAAAGACACAAAAGACATGATATTAAGTCAACATTTTGGGAAAATTTCCAGTATTTTCAAATATTAAGTCAATATTTTTAGAGAGTTTCTCATTATTTTGAGACATAAGGTCATTACTTTGGTAAAGTTTCTCATTATTTGAGATACTAAGTCATTATTTTGATAAAGGTTTCATATTGGCAGGTAGACTGAAAGAGAAAGAGATCATTAAAAAACATAGAACGGGAAAATTTGTAAGAGTGAAAAAAGATTAAATTACTCTCAATCAAGCTGTGACTCGTGCTCAAAATATAGAGAGGATTTACTCACAAAAGTTAGTAATACGGCTCCCAAATGAAAGAAGGAAAAAGGAAACAACGAAAGAAAACTCACCATGCAGCGTCCTCTGTAACTTTGGTGTCAAAATGTAGGGAGCCAGGCAACAGGGAGCAGAGCAGAAACCAAAATAGTCAGCAGGCAGAAGTTTGAGGTCTGATCCTCAGGAGCAGTCTGGGATGTCCCTTTGAGCAGCAGGCGGGCCCCCTGCAGAGGGAGCTGCTGCCCGCTCACAATAGAGAGGCACACATGGCGAGAAACTTGGCTCAGGGTGAAGGACGAGGAGTCTGGCCCGGCCAGCCAGTGACCGCATCGGCCCATTTGACCGTAGACCGGAACCGTTCACAACATGGGCCCCTCCTCTCCCTGTTCCCTCTGTCCTCACAAAGCTGGAAGTTGCTTGTTGTCGCTGTGCGTTGATTTGCAAAGTATTTTCATGGGATTATATTTTATAAAAAGTGTTACTACACATGCAAGGATGGAAAAAAGCCAAAAAAAAAAGATTCTCCACAAGCACCTTGAAAATGTACCATGAATTTTCATCACTTAATATTTATTTCAACATATTTTCATTTCAAATTGACTGTTTTGTACTGAATAAAACATTGTGAAGTTAGTAGTCAGTTAAGTGAAGGATCTGAGTACTTTTATGAAAAATGTAATATTTGTAAAGTATCACAAGGGGGCGCTCCCCTTCTGTTCATGTTGACTTCATGTACCCTACGGTTTGGACTAAGGTCATGTTTTCAGGCAGTTGATGTTTGTCACTGACTTGCATCACATCATGTCTATTCACAACCACAACACCTCGTGAAGCCAACATCTGCCAATATGGTTAATTTGGCATTACCAAGAGATATGAAGTCAATATTTTGAGAAGGTTTCTCATTATTTAGATACATTAAGTCATCATTTTCATAAAGTTTCTCATTGTTTTGAAATATTAAATCATTATTTAGAGATAATAAGTCATTATTTTTGGAAGGTTTCTCAAAATTTTCAAATGTTAAGTCAATATTTTGGGAAGGTTTCTGAGGTTATGAGAGATTTTCTCATTATCTTTAGATATAAAGTCATTTTTTGATAAACTATGTCATTATTTTGTTATATTAAGCCATTATTTGGTGATAATAAGTCATTATAGTGAGAAAATTTCTCATTATAATGACCTACTTCAGGATATTTTTTTCATTACACTGGCAGAAATGGATTTACGTAAGAAGCGTGGTCACAGTTACAGGAACACTCCATACACTGGTTTACAAAAAAAAAACATGACACACCCTCAACAGTAAAGATTATTAAAAAGGCTACAACCTTAATGCATGCTTTGTGTGTAGTTACAGTATGAAAAACACTAGTAATAGTTATGAAGTTATAACTCTTCGTACAGTGGCAGATTTTATATTACAGTGGCAACATCATGTGGATTTTTCAGCCATTGAGAGAACTGCACACCTAGTCAATTAATTGAATACTTGTCAACAATAAAATTAATCACCAACTATTTTAGTGATCAATTATTCATTTTAAAGAAAAAATATCAAAATTCTAAATTTCAGCTTTTAAAATGTGAATATTTTCTGGTTTCTTTACACCTCTGACAGTAAAGTGAATAGCTTTGAGTTGTGGACAAAATAAGATATTTAAGGATGTCACCTTGGGCTTTGGAAAACCTCTAAATCAACATGTTTCACACTTTATGGCATTTTATGAACCAAACAACTAATCGATTGATCAAGAAAATTATCAACAGATTAACCAATGAAAATAATGCCCTAATGTCGCCCATGTCTATTATATAATAATAATAATAATTTCCCTTTCATTTATTCTCTCTTTTTTTTATCTTTTGTTATTTTCACTTGTGGCCTTTTCGCTTTTCCTCAAGTTCTCTCTTCCCTTTTTCCCACCTTCTCTCTCATGCTTTCATCCTTCATTTCCCTTCTTTTCATCTGTGCCAGTCTCACATCCTCCTCCCCAGTTTCTCTCACTATCTCTCGCTCTCCATCTTTCATTCCTTTTATTCTCCTTTCTTTCTCACTCTCCACCGAACCGTCAATTTAGCTCAGGCTCAACTGTGGAACACCCGGTGCTGTCAGGCCGAGCGACAGCTCCTTTGACCTAGTGGTCCACCACATCCTTTCCAGGGCCGAGGCGGTCCGGTCTTGTCATTAGCTCTGGCAGACAGAGCCGAGACACACACTCTGTGGAGCCAGACTGGATGGTGAAGTGTCTACTAGGAGAATGTGCTGTTTAGAGGAGGTGTTGTGGCCTGCAAATTTACTATTAAGAGCAAATTAAAGGTTTGTATACAACATTGATGTCATTTGCCAGTCACAGACCTGTTTAAGTGATGAACTGCACTATTTGTGGTTGTTTTTAGTGATGGTAGCAGATGTTTTATACTTGTGCTACAGTTTTGTGGCCTTATTTACAAAACTTAAAGGGACAGTTCACCCCCAAATCAAAAATGCATATTTTCCTCTGGCCTGTAGTTCTATTTATCTGTCTGGATTTTTTGGGCATAAGTTGCCAGGTTTTAGAGGCATTATCTGTAGGGATGTCTACTTTCTCTCCAATATAACAGAACTAGAGGGCACTTGGCCTGTGGTGCTCAGAGCCCAATAAATACATAAATAAATAAATGAGAAAAAAATCAAAAACAATCTCTCTTTCTCTTTCTTTGTGACAGTGATACCATGTGTCTTGATCAAAAATGAATATCAGTTATAATTCCTCACTGAGGCACAAAACACCCAAAATGATTGAGATAGACAAGCAGAATTTGAGTGAATAGCTTTCATCCAGTGCTCACAACCCACTATATAACTAACCCAAACTGCCTTCACAGCACAAGCCTCAAGTCAACTGTAGAGCTCTACACATTTGTATGGGAAGATGGGTTTCCACTGCAGTTCTGCTGATCTTTCCATTGTTTAACAAGGGTTAATTACAGAGGTTGTGTAGCCCCTGGGGATAATTCTCAAAGGGGTGCGTGTATGTGTGTGTGTACAGCCAAGATCAAAATAGGCGCACCAGACAAAGTTATGTGATCGCATTGTTCCTGGGAGACAGTGAAGCAGCAGGAGGCCCCTTATCAAAGCAAACATCTTCCCAATTATGTTTGCTGCCTTCTACATGGCCAATACTCAGCATGTGCTGCATGCAATAGACGCACTGCAACAAGAAGTGGCTGCAAAGACAAAGACATGTAAATGTTTGAGCTTGCTCAAAGCAGCTTTTTGTAAGTGGCTGATGCTGATATCATATATTGGCATTATGTATTAAATTTATAGCAGGGTTGATATATAATCAAAACAAAGAAAAGTCATGTAAAATCCAAGTATTTCATGCACATTATTGTAGCTTGTAGCTATTGATTATTTATTAATAATTGATGAAATATAAAAATATATTGGGTTATGCTGTGGATTTCAGAATGTGTCTGGTAAATCTGTGATATATTTGCTATAATAAATCATTAAATGTAGTGAGACAGGCAGTCACTTAACTCAAACTTCAGAGTGTGTATTTTCAGAGCAGTGGGCTTTCGTTTTCAGGATAACAGGCTGAACATTGCATTGATACACAACTGACAGTTAAAAACAACTGATCAACTGACAGTATAGGACTCATTGCCATGTTATGGTCAAATTACAATGTTGCACTCGTCTTGCACTCCTGCAGTGTTCCTTCAGCCTGTCTGAGCTTCCGAAAGTCTGGGGGCGAGGGGGCGGGGGGAATTTTCAATAGGATTTCAACTTATTTAATATACCATCAATGACTCCAACTAACTATTTTCACTGCTGTACTTATTTTTGGATGTACAACTGTTACATTTACAGTATGACAGAAGCAACGTCATTCAACATCAGCGTTTAATCAACACAGACATTGGCTGACACCAGTTGTCTCAAAATACCAGATAATTGGCACTGGCTGCGGGAGGAAAAGCTGTTTAAAAAAAAGAGGAATGATTTTGTGATATTAATTAACTTACTTAATTTAAGAATAAACTAATTCAATTACCCCATTAGGACTATCATAAATGTGTATACATCAACCAAAACAGGCACAGTAGACCTGCAAGAACGCCTTAAATTAGACACAGATTACGTACATAGAAAAGAGTGATTTAGTTGGAATAGAAAAGTAGGAAAAACTGAGGCGCAACGCCAGGGTTTAGGTAACCACGTATAGTTCAATTACTTGTTGAGCTACAATTTGCAGCAGTTAGGTGGTAGTTTAAGTACATTCAAATCTAAGTATCTTTTTCAGTGGCCAATTCCTTTGGGTCATACAACTAGTTCAGGTAGATACTTAAAAAAGTACATATTTGTACTATCCTCATGAAATGTTTTGCCATACAATGTGGCACAATGCCACAGCTCACTGATCATTGTTGTAATTTCATGACAATCATCTGGTATTTGATGAAAAATCCCCTGTGGGTTGAGACCTCGATGTCTCTGATTGAATTGTATGAATTTCCAGAGAAATTCTGCATTTTCCTGATTACACCTCAACCACAGCTGGACTGGGGCAAAAAATCTACCTTGGCATTTTTGGCCCAGACCGGACTTCCAAAATCGGTCAAACACCAACCACTAACACACCATCCTTACAATCCCCTGAATTATGGATACTGTACTATTAACCCAAACCACTGCAGAGCTGAGTAGTAAGTGGACCAGTGAAGTTTGTGGGGTTATCCCCTGAAAACTGACCAAACTCAGAGCTAAACTCTGCCAATGTGAAAATGGGCTAAAAGATCAAAGTTTCATATCAGTTGATGTCGATAAATATTGATCATGTAGGTTGTGACTGACTACATGATATGTACTCCAAAGGGTGGAAGCGTCTAAGGTGATAAAATGAGTAAAAATCACAATATTTTTGACCAAATACCTTAATATTGTGACAATATTATAGTGATGACTTTCACAAAATATTAAAAAATATAAAATAAACCCCAGGATGATGAGTATTGGCACTGTGTAACACCCCAGTCAGATGGGCAGCTATAATATCAAGTGGGCTGAGATCGGAAGGTCAAATTTACTTATTAAGTCTTTTTTTGTTTGTTTGTTTGTTTGTTTGTTTGATTGTTTGTTTGTTTGTTTTTGTTTTAATGCTGGTGGCCTGGCAGCTCACTAGGTGGACATGCCCATTAGATATTTGCCAGATCATCAGTTGAAGCCTGGTTTTGGCTATTACTTATTCTCAAAGAGAAAAGAGCTAATTACATTTCTTGACTCTTCAATGTTTATAATTCCTTTAATTTATAGAAAAGATCAATGAACAATAAATTCAAGCTAATTTCAGCTCAGATTAAAAATACTTACCCTTCACTATAGTAGGCTCCTGTGTTTCATGGCGGGGAAACTGAGCGGTGCGCGCGCCTGCCTAGCGGGGCACGTGAGGTGAACTGTGATTGGTTCCGTCTGAACGGTGATGAGCGCGTGCAGCAGAGGACCGAGGAGGTCTCCTGGTGAGACGGGACGTGATGAAGACGTTTACTGTTCTGTAGAGCTGAGAGAGGGCGGCAGGTATATAAAGCTGCTCACTAAAAGGGCGGTGAGAGACAGACAGAGACAGAGAGGACACAGACAGGAGACAGACAGGAGACAGAGAGGACACAGACAGGAGACAGACAGGAGACAGACATATAGACAGCTGCTGCTGCTGCAACATGCCAGTCACCGGAGTGGGAGTTCAGCAGACTGGAGGAACCTCACCACAACCTTCCATAGGTAAATAAACTTTTTATGAAGCTGTTATAACCTTTCATTTACAACTCGAATCTGTCAGTAATAATAACAATGCATTTTATTGTGAAAAAACAAAATACGAAGAAGCAGACTACAGTTACAGTGGATGTTAGACACATTTAAATCCTGGTTAAAACGTTATATCCCAACTGAACTTTACTAATACTCATAAACCACCTGTTCTTAACCTTGCAATTTAATTTTAAAAGATGTATACTCTTTTTTATATGTTTTATGCTGTTTTTTTTTTTTCATGTTTCATATTTTAAAGCATTATGCATTGCCTTGCCAAAACTTGTATTGCTTTGCTTGTTACATGAATTACTGAAATATCAATTATGCTACAAAAGTCAATAATTTACTGAAGATACCAGACCTGGTCTACTGACAGCTGACCTAGGAAAGGGTATACTTAGGGTTTTATAGATACCACTACCAATAAAAATACCAATACTTATTGATACTCTCATTGATACCACTCAACATAATTTGGTCCTGAAAATAAAGACATGACATAAAAAATGTGAAATTATTGCACAGCATTGTTTGTCCAGGAGCTTATATATATTATTATATATTATATTATATATATATATATATATATATTTCAGTACTGTCCAGTCAGGAACGGATAATGGTTTATTACCAGTTTTTCATATACCCATCCCTACTGCATACAGCTAAATATTAAGCGAAAAAAGTAAACATTCTGAATGAATCAAATTACAGAAAACAAAACACTGAAGTTAGCACATAGGCCAGTCCACTGAATTGGTGCCTTTTCTGTCCATTGCATGCACAAATATGCATCAAAAGTATGTGTATAATACATTATATTAACAAGCAAAGTGTCCTGCACTTTGTCCTAATTGCAATTTGAAGATACTTCATATAAAACTTTACCATGAAATATTAGAATACTTAACAGAGCTTATTTTTGTGTATTATTATGTAACTCTATTTACAATTTATACATTTAAATACATTTTCTAACCAGATAATCAAAATATGTTGGTTAAACTGCAGATTTTAGTCATGTCTCCAGGTTTTCACTCAGTCCTGCTACTCTAACACATTCCACCCCTGAGAAATTTGGGAAATTCAGCAAGTCACATGATCAACAAGAGGCAGCACTGTTTGATTCTGTTACTTTCAGTCCTGTTACAAAAAATAAATAAAGTGGCAAATAAAGTGTACACGTCTTGAATAATTAAACACAATTTTGAAAAGTTGCAACATGCAGATGGCACCAATTTGGGGGAATGGCTTACATACTGTGATGTATTAGTATTAATATGATCTAGTTGTGTGTTCCATCTTACATTCCTCTGTAATCATCTCTTTTTCATCACACAATCCTGTTTCTTACTATTTATATTCTTAGTTTAGAGTTTTCTACAACACACTTCTGGTATTATTTTGCTCCAGCCTGCATCCTCTCTGTCCAAATGAGGTCAGTCCAGTCCACTGCTCAGAGCCAGCCCGACTTTACGGTGCCAGTCGTAACCCTCGACCCCACGGCGTTACCCTGCTGACAATGCCAGTACCTCATTTGGCACAGTCTCCCTCCAGCGGGTTGGGATGGCAACTTATGCACAGGGTTATGACGAAACACGAAGGGAGCTATTCTCACTCAGCGATCCAGATATTAACTTTCACAATCAAATGTTCACACACACATGCACTGCTGTGTATGGTTAAACAGACAACACGCATACGCAAAAACAAGCAGGAGTGGACACTGGCTTCTATATTTGTGTTTTTCAGAAGGAAAGCATGCCGACATGAGCTCCGACCAGCAGCAGTCTGGTAAAGGGTGCAGCCACCAAGATTCAAACCAGCACCATAAACCACAGCCTGAAGACAGACCTGAAGCCCAGGCTCTGCCCATGCCAGTCCCAGACCCCCCCATTCAGTACACGAAGGTAAGCTGCCCAGACATCCTGAAAAATTCAGGACAGGCCCAAATAAACTATTAACCTGAAATTTTACCATTATACTAAAAGATAATACAAACAGGTCATGAATTTGTGAAAATGTTCTGATCAAATCAGTTATGTCAGGGAGTATTACTGATGTGTTTTCACCTTGCTTTGCACTGATTAGGCCGGGGCTGAGCAACCTGCAGCTCTGGAGCAGCAATTCTTTTGCTCTCTCCGGTGGCTCCCTGTGGCTCTGGCAACACATTGTATGGAAATGAATAACTGTTCTTTTTTTAAACATTTGATTTTGATTTATCACTGTAGAGGTCTAAAGTGATTCTTACCTTCTGCAACTGTAAAAGTTTGCAGCATATACACCAAATAAAAGAAAAGTTTCAATATTTTGCCAAGTACAATGTCTGTTATAGCCTATGTCTACAGCTTTGTGCCTTTTGTTTTTATGGATGCCAAATCCAAAAAAAACAAAAGACAGAATATAATAGTTGCCAGTGCAGTCTCATCCCAACTCGTCACATACCAACAAAATTTAACCGTCCCTCGGCATACTGAAGCAGAAGCAACCCTTTGGCTGTTGTAGGCTGTACCTGATTAACGTTATGAATGTGTCACAGTTTGGTTAGGTTCAGACAACTAAAACCATGTTTGGTTTACCCTGACTATGAAAGTCACATAATGAAAGTCATGTGTTACTGAAGCAATTCACACGTGTCACCCCATGCTCGTGACAAAAGTCACAGAGTAAGTGGATCTTTTGATCATAAAGGTTGCAGACCCCTGCGCTAGCTTCACCAAACAGTGAAAAGTTAAAACGAATCGGGACTGAACCAGACATCAGGAGTCCACAACTGAACTCCAGTTTGGTTCTGATTTCTTTGTTCCTACAGGGAAATTTAGTTCATAACAAAAAGGCAGGGGGGTATACTAAATTCCACTTAATTACTGTTTAACCCCAACAAGGAGGTTATGTTTTCAGTTCAGTTTGTTTGTTTGTTTGTTTGTCTGTCAGCACAATTATGGAAAAACTACTGGCCTGATTTCCATTATGGGCCAAAATGTCAGAATCACGCAGCGGATCCACAAATGTTTTTCACTTTGGTTAATTAGAGGGTATTTAGCCTTGATGAAGAAAGTCTGAGTGAACATATAGTTTTCAGATCTACAGATTTCATTAGAGTATATAAAGTAGCCACCACTGGCATTGTTGGGTTTGTCTTTCTCAGTCATTAGTATAACACTGTGTGCAGAAAAATCTGCTGCAGAGTGATACTTACTTACATGAGTAAGTGAGCCACAAAATTAGTGTTGTATAAATTAGACTGCATAATCAATCTAAATATTATCCAAATCGCAGAGACTGCAGTTTTTTTATAAAGTAAAAATCTATGACCAACCATATAATAATGAAGTATTAGCGCTGCAGAGATGACCTGACCCACACATCTTGTTCTCCAGATGTAAAGACAACATCTTTGTTTGGTGCAGACTCCAACAAATGTCAGATCATGATTTTGTTTTTTTTTTCAGTGAATTTGAAAATTGTGATGCAAAAATGATTATTCAAACTAATGATGACTCAAATTGCAGGTGCAATATCTGTCATAATAATTGCAATATTTTCTTTTTTACTGTATTGTGCAGCCCTAATAAAAATTAAAATAGTTATATAAATGGTCATCATATATGTAAACATTTGTGGATAAAACATCAGTCAGTTATTTCACTTACTGCTTTAGCAGTTGCAGTCTGATATTGCACTTCAAGCCTGAGAGCAGGGCGGTAAAAAAGAGGGTGTCTGTGGCGTGAAGGATCTCTGGTGATATTAGGAAACAGCTCGAGTAAATGCCTCTCAGGTCTGAAGATCTACTGAGCTCCATTTAACTATCTGCTGCAGGTCCTTACTGTACAGCAGTGTTTCATGATATTCTCAGTAGTGCAGTGATAGAAGTTTTTGGTTCAGTCTGTTGCGCTTCAGTGTCCTCGGAAAAAGCAGGCTGCATGGCCTTTGTGACCAGGTCGGAGCTGTTCAGGCTTGAATGCAACATGTGTGGGTTTTTTGTCGATGATATGATTTTTATTTGGTGAATTAAGCTGTATAAAATTGGTTTAGTTACTCTTTAAAATAGTATTATAACCACTGATGTACTAATTTAGTATTTGTGGTTTGTTTCAAAACTTGAAATGAAAAATGTGGTGTGTTGGCTTGTTATTAGAGAGCAATAGAAATGTGGTTTTAACAAGATGAAACAAGGAATTTGAGACAATATTTACTACAGTACTTATTGTCAGGGTTCTGTTGAACTGAATTGGCTGAAAATACTCTTAGAGCATATGTATCTCATAAAAAATATCAGAGCAGGCAAAATGACTCCCACTAAATACAGGTTATAAATTATATCAGGCTGACAAGAGCTGATACTCGGCACCATGTGTTTAGGGCAGTCTTTGATCTGCTCTGAGGCAACAAGCAGGGGAAAACATGAAGAATCTGTTTCTGTGTGTATTACTCTTTTAATTCTCCTCTGTTATCTCAGTTGTTCATCAATAATGAGTGGCATGAGTCCAGCAATGGTGGGAAGATTCCTGTGTACAATCCTGCCACAGGGAAGCTGCTGTGTGAAGTGGAAGAGGCTGACGCTGTGAGTATGTTGTACACATCAACAGTACATCACGTGTGCTTTTTATCTCTGTGCGAGCAGGAATGAAAATGGTGGAGTGACTTCAACTGTAAAATTTTGTTGATTTTGGAGGGCACTGTGGACAAATGCATAAGGGTTTCCAACATAATAACCACTAAATATGACATCAAAAATAAAATATTTTTAATAAAAATCTCCTGCTTCTTTTTAAATGGCTAACATTCTATCTACTGCAACTTTGCCTGATACAATGTAAACACAAGCTTGTTTCATCTGATTTTAAGGAGAATCCAACCCAATCAAAGGTATTAGAAACTACTTTATAGAAACAAAATATGGGCAGTATTAATAAAACTGACTTTTGTGTCCAACTCGTCCACTTGCACCTCTTGTAGGAAGATGTGGACAAGGCAGTTAGGTGTGCCAGAGATGCCTTCCAGATGGGGTCCCCATGGCGATCCATGGACGCCTCAGACCGAGGTCAACTCCTCAACAGACTGGCTGACTTAGTGGAGAGAGATCGTCTTCTGCTAGCAGTGAGAAACGCACACACACACACACACACACACACACACATATATATATATACACACTCATGCAGTAAATCCTCAGTTTGAATATTGCTGCACATAATTCATATTTGCAGTGAAAGACCAATTGGTTCGTTAAAGTAATGGTGCTTGGATAACAATTACTTTGTTTTTTATTTATAGACAATAGAGGCTTTGGACTCTGGCAAAGTGTTTCTCATGGCATATTTTGTAGATCTGATGGCCACAATCAAAACCTTGAGATATTATGGTGGCTGGGCAGACAAGATTCATGGCAAAACCATCCCTGTTGGTGAGTTCATCTCTTCTCAATAACAAGAAGCTTAAAACTATAGATTATAGATATTGCTGTGTTTGACAATTATCTTTTAACATAAACACTAAAAAACACTATGTTTTCAAAGCTATTGTACATTAACTATGCATTTGTTTTAGATGGAGATTATTTTACTTACACACGACATGAGCCCATTGGAGTTTGTGGACAGATCATTCCTGTGAGTAGAAACATTAAAGAGACTGAATACACAACACTTAAAAGCAAACACTTACCTAATTTAAGTTTTTACTATAGAAACTATATAAACTATAATGAGCAAGGTTGCAGTTTATGTAAAACATTTACATTTCTATTTAAAATAATTAATTCTATACATGTGTCAGTTTAACAGCAGGGAAAGAGAAGAGAAAGAAATCTTTATATAGTTATTCTGAATGGCTGTCACTGGGGTTGGTTTCTCCTTGAAATAAGATGAAACGAGTCTGTGTTTACATTTTCCCATGTAGAGTTAAAGCAAGTAGTGTGTTAGCCAGTTAAAAAAAGCAGGAGGAGCTTTTGATTCAGATAATTTTATTTTTTACGTATATGTTGCAGTTATTACAGTGGAAACACTACCACTTCTGTCCACAGGGGGATCCAAAATAAACAAAAACTCACCTTTGTGCAGTTTTCAGGGGCTAAAGAAAGTTTGCCCTAAAATCTTCTCTTTTATCTTATTTTCTTATGGTATTAGTTTACTGAGCAGGAATTGTTAAATGTAGCAGTTTAATTCAAAGTTTCTTTTATTAATCACTTTTATAAGCAGTATATAGAAATGATGAGAATGACAGACATGTGATATACATACTTTTTGGAAATGGATCGGCACCCATGCACTGAATCTCATATTGAATCTGGAGATAAGTATACTTTCCTAGCTTTATTAATCACACCGGTCATTACACATCATCAGTTAAAGACAAACATGTTGTGCAATTGTTATTTAGGTAATGCTCCCTTGGATGCAGTGACACACAATGGATCAGTTTTTAAAACAAAAAGGGATGTAGGAGATGACCGTGCGCAAGTAAAAGCTCAAAAAGCCTATTGTGAGTCATAAAAGCATAATTATCTTTTACTTTTTTAACAATCAGAAGTGGGACTTAAGCTACAAAAGGTTGAAGCCACTGATCTAAAGACAATTTTGAGGTGAAAACTTGCAACTTGAACAAAGTCTTTAAAGCATATAGTGTAAACAGAATATTTTTTGGATCTGTGTGTACCTGTTGTAAAGGAAACACAAAAACATGTTTCACTGTACATGTTACTCATGTTGTTGCACATTAAACATGTGTATGCATTTTGACCTACAGTGGAACTTCCCTGTGATGATGTTTGCATGGAAGATTGCTCCTGCTCTGTGCTGTGGGAACACTGTAGTCATCAAACCTGCTGAACAGACCTCATTATCAGCTCTGCACATGGCTGCTCTCATCAAAGAGGTACTTACATTATTGCTGTTTTCCCCCCAGCAATTATATAAGAACAAAGAAAATGTGGACAAAAGCCAGAAACGTAGAGTCAGAAATCATCAAGACGTGTGTAAAAATGGAAAGACTGCTCTAAGATTATGTCTCAGTTAAAGAGGAACATGTGTAGTGGCTGTTATTATATTTCTCTGTGTTCAGGCTGGGTTTCCCCCAGGTGTGGTGAATGTGGTGCCAGGTTACGGTCAGACAGCAGGCTGTGCCATTTCACACCACATGGACATTGATAAAGTAGCGTTCACCGGATCCACTGCTGTTAGTATCTGTTGAAATGAAAAGTGTCTCATCTCCTCTTGTGTTTTAGTGCCCTTTAATATTATTTGTCTTAACTTCTTAACTCTGTTACTGTAATGGAACTGTGTATCTCACATTGTTATCACTGGTTGCCAGGTTGGAAAACTCATCCAGAAGGCTGCAGGTGACAGCAACCTGAAAAGAGTTACACTGGAACTCGGTGGAAAAAACCCAAATATTGTCTTTGCTGACTGTGACTGTGAGTAGGTTTTGTTTTAACAACTGAATTCTTGTATAGTTACTTTTTACATGTAGTGTTCTTTTTGCACAGGCAGCAGAAATTCTTGCAGCAGTGGAAATATAGTAAAATATTAACAATAGTAGATTGCTGATTTCAAAATATAACTAAATTACTGATCACCTGAATTACAAAATCAAGGCATTACATTACTTGTTGCAACAAAAAATAATCTGGTATCTGTATTTATTTATTGCATGAAGCACTTTGTGCCACATATTGTTTGTAGGAAAAGCTCTATACAAATAAAGTCTGACCGACTGACTGATGTGTATACATGTGTGTCTTGCAGTAGAGTACGCAGTGGAGCAGGCTCACAGTGGTCTGTTCTTTAACCAGGGCCAGTGCTGTCTGGCTGGTTCCAGGGTGTTTGTAGAGGAACCGATCTACGAGGACTTTGTCTGCCGCAGTGTAGAGAAGGCCAAATCCAAAGTCCTGGGAAACCCATTGATGCCAGGGGTAGACCAAGGACCACAGGTACAGGATATTTTCTGTATTTTACAGCGGTTGGATTCTTTCTCATCACGTAACTGCAAGTTTTAGGTTCAAAGAAAAAATGATCTGAGCTGCTGTTTCCTGCAGATTGACCAGAAGCAGTTTGATAAGATAATGGAGCTTATTGAGAGCGGGAAGAGAGAAGGAGCCACACTGGAGTGTGGGGGGGCCGCGTGGGATCAGCACGGACTTTTTATCCAACCCACCGTCTTCTCAAATGTCACAGACGACATGCGAATCGCCAAAGAAGAGGTTCTGTGTCCTCAAACCTACACCTGCAAAGACACATCCACACCTGATGGTACACGTGACAAACTCGTGGATTATTTGTGTTCTTTCCGTCCAGATTTTCGGACCAGTCCAGCAGATTATGTGTTTCCGCAGCATCCATGAAGTAATCCAGAGAGCCAACGCCACGCACTATGGCTTGGCAGCAGGAGTGTTCACTAATGACATCGACAAAGCTCTAAAAGTGTCCTCTGCGCTGCAGGCTGGCATGGTCTGGTAGGTATGAAATTCTCTAAAATTCATCTTCAACAGTCTTGGATCAGCAGAGCTCAGCTGTCAATCATGACGTGAAACCACCTTTTTTATAGCATCAACTAGCTAATTAAAACAAAACTGAAAAAAGAAAAAATAATGCTTGCACAACCATTAGCATGATAAGAATTACCTTAAGTGACACTGACCATCCAAAATTTATTTGATTTGTACTGTTATATTAAAGTTCGGCACATGTCCTATCCATTAACACTAGGGAGGCAGAATTTATGACCTATACTGCAGCCGGCCACCAGGGGGCAATTGAGATATTCTGATTTCAGTCTTGGGGAGCTCTTATGTTGTCCATCTTTAAATATCTGAAGGACAAACAGTGAATCTGAAGTATCTGCTGTGCCAAAATCCTCACAGAAACCTTCCCTAAAGTGATTTTTTTTAATTTCATGTTTTCATTGTGAAACTAATATTTCTTTTTTTCTGTAGGGTCAACTGCTACAATGCTATGAGTGCTCAGTGTCCCTTTGGTGGTTTCAAGATGTCTGGGAATGGCAGGGAACTGTGAGTGATCCCATCATATATTGTTTATATTGGCTAGTATGCAAGGGTGTAAACTTAGTCTCTGGGATAAAAAGTATACATGTAATATAAAGTAAATACTTAATGTTTAGTTAGTTAGTTAGTTAGTTAGTTAGTATGTTAGTGTGTGTTCATGAAACACAAGAAATCATGAATATTCTTTTAGAAGGAATACCTATTTATAACATTGAAACTGGGCAATATGTCAATGACAGATTATAATGTTGTGCTCATCTTGTGTTCCTGCAGCCTGCCTGAGCTTCCTGGAGTCTGTGGAGGAGTGGGTGGGGGGGGAAACAATTTGCTTCAACCATAGATCATATTTTAAATAGGGTTTCAAGCTATTTAATATACCCTCTAGGAACTATTTTCTTTCTAGCAGAAAAGAAAATATTTTCTGAAGTAGTTACGGTAGATTTTACTGCAGAAAGACAGTAGTTCTTACGTGAAACTGGTCACAACACAATCTTTCAATTATCTTGAGTCACCAGGTTGTGATTTTTTTTAATGAGACACTGGTTTTGAATTTTTCAAATGTCTTTTTTTTGTGCTTTGAGGACTATAAGCCGAGTGCCATTTAGTTTATTTATATTGGACAGAAGACAGACACGTCTACTGCTGATATCTCCAAAATGGAAAATGTGTTGGACCCCTAAATGTCCATATAATGTGAGAAAACATTATAATATATGACATAATCAGTGTTTTTTTTTTTGTTTGTTTGTTTGTTTGTTTGTTTGTTTTTTTTGCAGGGGTGAATATGCTCTTCAGGAATACACCGAGGTCAAAGCAGTCACTATCAAAATCTCACAGAAGAACTCATAATGCCGTCATTATCACAGGACTGACTTTTCCTGCAAACTCATGCAGAGATGTTTTGAGGGCATCTGAACATTTACTCCTGTCATTTCTCCTGAAATATTTCTATTTTTTCAACCACTTATCAATGTTGTCTCTGTTCTTCTAGTACAGTGGTTCTCAAACTTTTTCTGCTATGCAGTGACTCCAGTTTGGGAACCGCTGCTCTGGTGTACTATCTCAGATGTATTGTATGACATTTTAGTGGACAGCATGTTCTATATTATAGTCTGGTATGTGTTTGATCCTGTTTGTATTCAGAGGTAACCACTTAAATAGCACTTATAGCACTGCCAGAAAAGAATTATTTTAATAGGTGTCATACAAAAAATAGAAAGACATTTTACTATTTACAGGGATTTCCAAAAGAAATCAATAAAACTGTCAACCCATATTAATAACCAGTAAACTTTACACTGATTGCAATGCAGTAAATATGATCATGCTATATATACATGTATACAAAAAGGTACTGCACTGCGTTTTGTGGTACATTTTGTCATAATAATACTACAGTAGTAATACAGATCAAACAGTTATGTCTGTGTCCTCTTTCTTTGCACTAAGTTTCAATTCATCTCCACCTTCAGAGTAAAGACATTATAGATTTGACTGCAGAGGCTGTATTGTGACTTTTTCTGTGGTTGATTACACATGGTTAAAGGGTAACTGAAGTATTTCTCAACTGTTTCTCCTTGTTTTTGTGTCTATGTGACTAATAGGGACAGTTTTTGATATTGGTCCAGTATTGAGGCTGACCGCTGCAGGAAATACAGAAGACCTGAGAACAGAAAAAGGCAACATCCACTCACTAGATACAGGAAGTCGAGTGAACAAAGATACACAAGAAAAGCTCTCTAATAAAAAACAGGAAATAAGTAGACAAAAACCCAAAACCGAGCTCTGCACTCTACTTCTCTGATGTCCGACCTCCCTCGTGCTCCTGTCTCAATAGTTTCACATCTAATTCTGTGAATTAAGGATTTATTTTGACCAAACCACTGTTGGTGATTGCTGGAGCAGTTAAAAGGTGAGCCAAGATGAATTTTGGCGAGTTTTACTTTGTTTTGTCGAGTCTGAACAAAGTGTGTCTTACAATGATAAAATTACTGTTTCTGCAAATGGAGTCTGGTGATGCAAGCAAAGTTGCCCATAAGGATTGCAGCCTGTTTCGCAGCTGATGGCTGCAGCGATTGCACTCAATAATGCACCAATTTAAAAAAAACTGTTGACACAAAAACATGAGAAAATAGGTTCCTGGTGTAAAAAAAAGTTACCCGTTAAGTAATTGGCATGTTTAAAATACTAGTTAAGATTTTTTTCATTGAGGCAAAAAAAGGTTCATAATTTGATGTAAATTAATAAGTTTTTATGAGTCACAGATACTTAAAGAATTAAAAAATATGGTTACTCTAGTGGCACCCTGCATATACTGTATGACTCTGACTGCAGCAGTCATGCTGGTTATTGTTTCTGGTGAACTGAAGGTATCGTCTGGATTTTAGTCCATGAATCATGACTCTCTTTGCCTCGGAGCCCCACCCCGACCTCTTCCTCTTCCTCTCCCAGGCCCAGGTTGAGGTCCCCTCGCATTTCCAGGAGGCCCTCTTCTTGGCCCTGGGGCCTGTGTCACTGGAGCTCTGGGGTTCGGGGTAGCAAGGGATACGTCCTTCTGCAGATTAACCCCTTTTGCTGCTGAACCTGGCTTTGTTTTGGGAGACTTGCTACCCTTCTCTATTACAACATCTGAGAGGACAGACGGAGAGCAAAAAGACCAGTGAGAACAGTTGGGTGCAAACTGATTGACAGTATGTACAATAAAGGATTATGCTCTGTGTGTGTGTGTGTGTGTGTGTGTGTGTGTGTACCAGGAGGGGGTGGCTCTTCCTCGATAGGAGGTGGTATTAGAGACTTGTTTGGCAGCAGGTCCTCCAAGTCTTTCATCACTTGATTAGTGCTGTCCTTGTTGTTCCTGCGGTTCTTCTCTTCATCTCGAGCCTTAAGGGTCCACAAAGAAACCAGATGCTCATTTATTTTTTTTTTTTTTGATTGAATCTTAGACAAGGGAAATTTTGAAAAAAGACAGAAACAAGAGGAAGAGAACAGAAAGAGAATGCTCATACTGACCATTTGCATCTTCCGTTTAAGGTCCATGTTGGCCTGTTGGTATCCCTTTGACACTGCATTCAGGTAGTAGATGGCCAATCTGTTAGACATGATTATAGGTCTTTTAAGTGAAAGCTATTGTAAAAAGTACAGCAGTTTAGACCAGAGTCAGGCCTTGGACACAAGGCAGTAAACACTAAGGTCATGCCATCCAAGTTTTATGAGGCTCAATAATTAAATCAACAATTACACACACATCTTCTGGTTGTTTCAGACTCAATATGTATAAATTTAGCTATTTTAGGCAAAACAACAACAACAACAACAACAAAATAATAATAATGATAAGATTAAGTGTGGGATTTTAAAATGTCTAACTTTAGTGCCCCCCTGTGGTAGCATCAAAAAAGACAATAATATGCACCACTACCACTTAGATAGGCTATTTTCCCTACAGATAAAAAATCAGAATAATTTGAAAGATGCTATAATTTCATAAAATATCTACACATAAACTGCTAATAGGCCATATGATAGTGTGCAGAAGTCTTCAGTCACTTTACAGAATCGTAAATACACAGTTAAAAAATCTAAGTAACCAGGAAACTGCATATTTTAGTAAGGGACATTTTGAAAGCTGAAATTCAGAACAGACTATAATTCTATATGTTATATTTATGTTATATATTTTTGAATGATACTTACACCATGAGGAGGACAGCAGGTAGGATGAGTCCAGGATTGGTGGCATATGTAAAAATGTTCCCGATGAAGGACGGCAGATCCTGTTCTATAGTCTCCATGATCACATCATACATCTTCTCCTGGCCGCTGAGTGAAAAACATGGGTCAAATACAGTACTCCGGGTTAAAGGCAAAAAGTTTTAGTATATTTAGGCATGAATGCGCTTGAGTGACCTCCAAAGGGACTGCAGATGAAAATAATCTTTTTCACTAACTGGCAAAATAAATTTATCTTCAATGTTGTAAAAAGGTCCTTTACAAGTAAAGCAAATAAAATTAAACAATCTTTGTTTTGCTGTAGTGTGACTGTGCAAATAACACCAATAAATGTCCCATTGGACCAAAACACCATTTGTCCAGCCATCTGTTAAATAAATGCCCATACACACTCTCCCTGCAGCTGTTCGGTTAAGTGCTGAATCAGTGGAAGTTCTATCATTAATAGGTGATCTTTCTGGCCTTGCACCAAACAACTTTTCAAGTGTCATTTTATTTATTAGTATTTTGCCTCAGTAAGTGGGTTGGTGGGTTCAAGTTAGCAGCTGCAGGGAGAACGTATTTTCAGAGCAATGAGCGTTATTGGCTTTCTGTGCTTCTACCATGGATAAGCAGGCTACATAGTAAAATATATATTTATGATCATATTTCTCTCTTTTATTTTGAAAATTAACCAGATTCTTTTTGTATTTTCTTCCTGCCAGCTTGATCTGTTCTGTGCAGATTGACAGACTATCTGTCAAAAATAGATTTGGTGGAGCCTACACATGTACCCTCTGATGACAAAATGTATGTCCCCAGTGGACCCTTGCACACTTGGGGATGTGGAGAGCATAATACCAGCTTAAGATCTCTATTGTATGCATATTGTGTAGCAGATATCACATTTATTTTTAACCTGTTGAAGAACTAATAATTTTTCATCATTATGTCATAATAAACCATTTCAGTCCTGACCTGAACGGCCCGCAGTCAAAGGATGGTGACAGAGTCATGATGGTGTAGACGACAGGCAGCAGGCTAAGGAACAGCACCAGCAGCAACAGGCCCATGTAGAAGTTGTTGGACCGCGAGGCCTTAAAAACTCGCTCATGAGGAACATTACAGCACATCACAGCCCAGCACTGGTAGTACATCGAGATCAGGAGACGCAAAACGTTCAGACCCACCAGACCTGGAGCATAAAATGCTCCCATCCTGAGGGAGACAGCAAGGTTAGCAACATCAAAAATACTTTTTCACTGCAGTCACACCCACTGAGTGGCAAAAAGACAACTGAGTGGCAGTGGCAGCTTTCACCTTGAATGCCACAAAAACACATTTAAAATGTTGTTTGATTGACTGAATAAAAAGATTCAACAAGAAATTGGAGAGACCTAAATATTTATTTATATTTATAAACTACTGAAAACTAAAGAAAACAGAAGCAAATGGATCCATTGCAATTCACAGAGACAACTGGAATTTAGGCACTGAAAAGTAGATTCATGGGCGACATTTTGTATCAGTTATGTTGGATTTTTGGGTAAAATTGTGCCTTAAGTTGTTACATACTGTAGTGGCCAATGTTACTTTTGAATTAAATATTTAGCATCTTTCATTTATGATCCATGCAGCAATCATTCTTTTTTTTTTTACAACTATACTTAATAGGCTTCAAATTTAGTGTTTTCGCAGGCCTGTCACTTGGCCATTGTTCTATCAGCTTTTTGGTTTTTGTTTACTTTTTTTAAAATGCAGGGGGGGGGGTGGGGAGCGATGGCTCTGTGAATATAGCTTATCTTCAGGTACTGACCATGCCCTCTTTTTTTTTTTAGAGTTTATATCTTAAATAATAATTTGAAATTGAAAAAACAAAACAACATAAAAAAAAACATTGGTTGACAACCAGGGCATTAGAGAAACACAGAATGAGACAGACAATAAAACACAGATGTGGATTAATTCACCATATCATTCCTTGATTGAAGACGAGCCCCAGCACATTTCCACTGATGTCAAACTCTCCATATGAAGGCTGGAATCAACACAACAACATGATTAGCATTTATCATGCTCACCTGAATTAATAAAAACCAGGCTGATACACTTTGCATTTTCTCCTCTCTCTCTCCCTGTAATTAAGTTCTCAGTGCAGTGTCTCGTTTCAGTGCATGTTAGGGATCAGCTGTCTTGCCAGATGTCATTGTATGGTATCAGGTTGACCTGCATCCAGTACGAACTGTGCTGTACACACACAGTGTTCAATAATGGCTGAATGACATGGTAGCTGTACAACATACAAGGATGACATAATCAATTCACATGCAGCCGCAAGACTGCAGATACAGGACAGGACAAAAAAATGTGTAATGTTTTGTTGTATAGGTAAAAAGAAAATATAATTAATTCATTTTCTACTTGATTTAGCGAACAAAACAAACTGATGTAACGTATAGAGACACCGTTGACCCACTGACACACACTGTGAGTACATACAAATCCAGCCTCCAGGTCCCAGCACCAGCAGTAGTTCAGGAAGCGGACGATGACAGCTCGCGCAAAGTCACCAATCAGGATGGTCAGATAGGTCACCTGAATGTCTGACACAATCAGCTTCACAAATTCCTGCACAGCAGAAGAGGCCAACAAAACAAGAAGGAAATATATTACAAACTAACCTGACCTGTGAAATCAGACATTTAACTTTCTTTTGTTTGACGGGGCGGAGTCAGGAGGGTGGAGAAAGAGAATGATGCTACAAAAACAGAGTAAAAATATTCTGTGACAACTGCAGCTCTACACCGTCAGAAATGAAGAAACTAACTAGAACCATAAAGGGTTCTTTGGCTTGTGTCCAAGGGGGGACCCTTTCTGGTTCCTGGAAGAAGCCTTTATAAAAGTTCCTCTTGGAACCCTTTCAGAGAGTTCTACCTGGAACCCAACATACAGGGTTATACATGGAACCATTTGTGAGAAGTTTCCCACAAATCCCCAGATGGAAACCCTTCTGGGGGTTCTATCAAGAACCTTTTCACCTTCTGGGTGCCAACAAGAAACCACCACTGAGAACCCTTTTGTATTCCAAAGGTTTTATCTAAAGTCTACCCAGGGAGTCCTGCTGAGAACCTTTTTATGTTCCAAAGGTTTTATCTAGAACCAACCTAGGGATTGCAAACATTTTTTCTAGAATCCATCCAGGGATTCTACAGAGAACCTTTTTTATTCCAAAGGTTTTATATAGAACCCATCCAGGGGGCTCTGCTGAGAGCCCTCACATATTACAAAGGTTTTATCCAGAACCCACCTTGGAGGTTATACCGAGAACCCTTTTATATTCTAAAGGTTTTATCTAGAACCCTTTTTGGAGCTCTTTCTTTTAAAAAGGGTTCTTTGGATGAAAAGGACAGTTGATGAACCTTCAGTCTTACAAAGAACACTTCATGAACCCTTTCTTCAAAAAAAGATTTCTTCAAGAGCAAATGGTTCTGGGTAGAACCTCAGTCCTTCAGGAAGAACCTTTTTGGAACCCTTGTCTTTACTAGTGTACAGTGTGCAGCTGTATGTGCATCCACAGTGTTGGACCACAGTATACAGAGTAATACTGACTATTCCCACTGCCGTCTCCCAGCAGGGTCCTCTGATGACGTCAGCCGGGTGCACATTAGGAGGAGGAATGTCTGTCGTGTTGTAGAAAGAGCTGTAGTTGGTGTAGTACTGATTCAAAATCCATTCAGTGGTGTTCTTGATGGACTTCTCGCTCTCCAACTGAAGAACAGAAAACACATCGACGTATGTTCAAGGCAAGTAAAATTTTTATGTAGCACATTTTACATAGAGTGAAATATACAGTTTGTAGCCTTGATTTAAAGCAATAGTTCTACATTTTGGAAAATGCTATTTACTCCCTGGTTGAGATTTGGAAGAAACGATTAATACCACTCTCAGATCTTCTCATCTAATCTTTCTGCCACCAAGCAAATGGGCAGAATATGTCAAACTGCTGCTTTACAGCTTGTTTTGCCTCAACGTATTTAGTTTAACTGAGGATTAATACAATATTTTAAAAACAAGCCAGAGATGTAGTTACGTTGGTCTTACATCATTGAAAGTGCAATATGTATCAACCGGGAACCGGAGCCAAGCAAGAAGGCAGGCAACAGAACCAGGCTCAGCAGCTTTCCAGTGAACACAGCTGGACCAAGACTGATGAAGGCAATTTTTCTCCAGCTCACATCAAATACTGTGAATTCAGTTTGATCAAACTAGAGTTGGTGATTGTTGGAACCATTAAAAAACAAATGAAGATGGTTTTGGCACAGAGTGGTATTATGAGACAGGAAGGGCTGAAGCTAGTTAGTTAGGATGCTTAATTCAGTAGATATTTCTGCACCAAAATACTCAGACATCTTTGACGTAATGTTAAGACTGTTTTTTTCTTCACATTCTGTTGATAATTTTAGTTAAAAGTCCATTATGTAAGGCTTATTTTATTTATTTATTGACAGAATATGTAAAAAATAGAAGAATAATATTCCTAAGTATGTTTTTATTATTGTATAATCACCTAAAATAAGAATCATAGTATTTGTTACCCAAAACTACTGTAGCCCCAAATGGACAAACCAAACATTGCCTCTACATAAGGCCTTTTGTGTTTTTTGTGAGTTAGTGGCCACCATAGTTGCTCCTATATACTTGGAAGAGGAGGGTGAGATGAGGTGTTTGCAATCTGCAAGCTGACATCTAGATGCCACTAAACCCTACACACTGGTCCTTAAATTTTTAAGAATATTTTAAACTAAAATTCTTACATTTTGCACCTAAGTAAGAATTATTTCTAGAACATATAAGAAGAGAAAGTAAAGACAGCAAAGGTCTTAATGGAGGTTCTCACTGTGGAAATACAGGAGATAATATAAACACGACTGTACCACACCTTCCCAGCGACAGGAACAAACACATACAGGTATATATGTTGTACCTTAGCAGTAACCTCATCAAACAGGGCGAAGAGAAAGGTGTAAAGGTTTCCTAAGAAAAGAGCAAAGATTCGTCCCAGCTGCCACTTGAGGGCGATTCGAGGGTGATAATCTTCCAGTTCTGCAATGGTTTCAAACAGTGGAGGACACACCAGCCCCAGCAGAGACATCACAAACTCCACCTGAGACATTGGACAAGAGAGGAGGGTTACTAATCCCATTTTCCATTCTCATTTTCAAGCCTCGATTTCCACAGCTCCTTATGTTTCCTATAAAATGATAATTTGAAGAATAATTGCAGAAATGTTTAATTTCAACCTGCCTCATTCTTTTCAAACCATGAGAGATTTTCTTTGTTCATCGCAGCGAACTCCTGAGAACGTTTCACCACAAAGTAGATGAGGTATCCACTGCCTCCGAGGCACGATATGATCAGAAAGTTTGCCAGAACCCTGAGGAACCGTCGTAGATGGATGTTCTCATCTTTCTGGTTCTCTTGTTCATCCACAATGGATTCCTGCAGTAGAGAATAATTAGTTGGCTGATAGAAGAAAGTTGCAATTATTTCAACTTTTTTTGACAATGTACAAGATGTAAAGTTAATTTATTGTTTATTTTACAACACAGGTATTTAATTCCAAATGTCTTATTTAGAAATCATTCATTCACTAGGTTTTACCTAGAACCCTCCAAGGAGGTTCTACCACACTCTTTAAAATTCCAAAGGTGTTATCTAGAACTAATACTGCCATGCTCATCCCTCAACACAGATCAACACACACACCTGCTAACCTTGAAGCTGGTGGTGATGGAGGCGTACTTGTTGTCTGCAGTCTCAGGGTTTCCTATCAGGTAGTCCCAGCTGGTGAACATCTTCCAGCTAAAGGTGAACTCCCCCTCCTCTGCCCCATCGCCGCCTTCATTTGAGTTACGAGCCATCCTGAGATGAGAAGAAGCAGAGAATTTTTTTTTTATAAAAGCCAAACATTTCTGACTGCACATATCTGTTTATGTGTCTTGCCTTACGTTCTTATCACGACCATCAGGCTGTATCCAAAGATGCCAACCCCCACCAGCAGGTATGCCAGAGGGAGCCTGAACTGCAGCACGCCGACTCTTCGTTCATTGTTGTAGTACCCATAGAACAAAAATGAGTACTTGCAGTATCCCTGTGATCAGGTATACAAAGATATATTCAAATTTACACATACATTATAACAAATTACACTTTTTAACAGGACAGCTGTGCTTTGTCTGGAACAAAGATATTTTGGTTTGTTTTGGCCACAAACTGTAAATATCATACCTATTTTTTCACATAGGTTTAGTCAGTTATAATTCATAAACAGATAAATACAGCTAAAATCCTCACCCCAAAGTCGAAGAGCACAGAGTAGTCCATGGCTGTGGGCTGCTCCTCTCGAGGCACAGTTTTCCTGGGAATGGAGCCGTAGGGAAGACCCATAAGAATCTAAACACAGAGAAAAGTGATGGTGAGGCTGAAAACATGTACCATGTAATATTACACCAGGTATCAACTGCTAACAGGCACGGAGAGTAATGGTAATGGGATTATAGACAACAATTAATACAACTGTAATCCAATTCAATTAACAAAAAGAAGATGCAATCATATTACAGATATATTAGGAAAAATGTGGATTATTTGCAAGATTACAATTTACAAATTATTTTCAAAATAAAGAACAATCACGAGCATGTCCAGTGTGTACACATTACAACATTTCAGAGAAAAACTTTTTTGCCATTATTTTATCTTTAAATCAGAAAAGAGGAGCAGCATCACAGTACAGTGACAGATCTGCTGTCAGTTGTGAAAATACTGTCATCATCCATTAACTCAATATCTAATATTAAGAAACATTTACAGGAAAGACCAACTGCCAACGTTAGAAAGCTAGTAACTAGCTAAACCGTCAATACTACGGCTACTGCAAATGAAAAAATATTTTGCAACTGTACGTGGTGATGCAGGTGACCAGGATGGTGTATGGGAATAAGTTTATGTCAGTCTAGTTGAAATTTGAATGATAAGCATGAATAGCATACTTTTCAAATTACATTTAAATGCATAGTTACTGCTACAGCTGGAGAAACACCCAAACATGAAACATTCTGTTAGGCTCAACAATTTCACCACAAAGTAATCCTTTTACATTACTTAAATATTGTGATACTTAGATTAGGCTACTGACATTTTTTAAACAATTAGTAATTGTATAGGAGCACAATTTTAGCAATCCTCCCAACCCTGCCTGCTAACATGTACTGTATTGTGAGACTGTACCTCAGGCAGCATCACCAGGCCGAACATGAGCCCAAACAGAACCAGATTCAGACCGTACATCCACCTCAGAAAAATGAAGTAGGATGCCACAGATGATCCAAAGTGACCTATGATTGGGAAAACAGAGACAGTGACTTAGAAATACATTGATATTTTATTAAAAACACTAATGGCTCTGTGATTATATTTCAGATAATGTCATAGTGGTACCTACTTTCTACGTCTTTTATCTTCCTCTCCCAGGGGATACAGGCTGTTTTGAAGTTTTCAAAGTCACGATTAAACTTGATTAGTTTCTGAAATTTAAGGAAAGGTTTAAAGTGGTTATTTCAGCAATATCATGTCCATTTTGAAGTCTGCATTGTTGTGTGACTTCTGTGTTTTGATGGGCTAGTTTGAATATACAAAAGTCACATAAAACTTGAGTGGATTACCTTGGTCATCATGACTTTGAATGCATACAGCTTCCGACCTTTTCCTTTTCCTAGAGCTCCTTCAAATTTTTCCACAAACTCCTGGGCCTCCCTGTTCGGCCAGAGAAAACACATAAAACATCCACCAGTGAAATCAAATGAGTGACAAACAACTGAAAACAATGATCTACTGTATCTAACCAAGAATGAATTAGTTAGAGGAGACAGGATGTAGAAACGGTGGGTTTGGGGTGACTCAGTGATTGATGGTGCATTGGAACATATGTTAAGAACATCAGGAAGAAGCAGGTCAGTCAGCCACAACAGCATGCATTAAACAGTGTCAAGCTCATAAAAGAGTCATGGCAGCTCACCTATCAGGTTCGCTTGCTTACACTAATCTGTACGTAGAGAAACATACACACCAAGAGAGTACACACACACACACACACACACACACACACTAACCTACACAACTCCCAGCCCCTGGCAAGGCATCCAGCACTGTTTACAGTCTTATCTCACAGAGAGGAAGATGTTTAACAGTCTGATCTGCAGCCAGCCTTGTTGCTGCCGTTGTATGCTTTCCTGAGATTTATAGACAGTTGTCTTCACGTGTTTACTGTGCATCTCACAGATGATCTGGATGATCTGGATCTCATCATTTTCAAAAGTTTCCAAGGGCTAGGATTTCATGTTGGGTACTTTTACCGCTTTGTAGGATTAGGTCAGAGATGTACTTTTTAACCACACAGCCACACATGCGTAGCATTAAAGGAGCAATATGTAGCAATTGTCCTTGCAAAAATGAGTACAGCAGGCCAAATAGTGAGTTGGAGCCATGTACTGTATATTACATAAGTTAAAATCCTATTAAGTATATGATTTATGGGTGAAGCAAGTTGTTTTCCCCCACCACCTCCTCCACAGACTCAGGGAAGCTCAGGCTGATTGCAGGAGCTCTGCAGGAGTGGAGGATGTGTACAACATCATAATTTGACAAGTGAAGATGAGTCCTCCACTCTAAGTTGATCAGCTCTTTATATCTGTCAGTTGTCTGTCCATGTAAACCTAAGCCTGTTGTCCTAAAAACAAAAGTCCACTGCTCCTAAAATACACACTCTGGACTTTGAGTTTAGTGACAACCTGTCTCACTACCTGCAAGACTCAGGTAGTGAGACAGACCATGTTGCTCATTTTAACTGTTACAAATATCTACTCCTTCTACAAGATTATTAATGATTTCTTACAACTCAGAAACACTTACTTATTCAGTGAACATTCTGCATTAATTTCAACTGTAACGAACATGAAACAGGCAAAAATTTCAAGTGTTGATTTCCTTGATCTCTGATGACATATGGCCATTTTATGATTTATTGCAGTAAATATATTATAAATTTCTCCTTTAACGTCTGAGGACACAACCAAGGCTCCAAACAGGTGCAGGATGCGTAAGGCAGCCATGATGCGCATGCAAATGTGTAAGTAAAAGCAGGCATATCTTCGGCCATCAGTTTATTGGGCAGCCGCTGTCATGCTCTAAAATCTTATTTTGTGAGCAATATATTAGAGCTCAGTTCTGCCAGTGTCTAGCTACTTGAAAGTATGAAAGCTTTGATTTACAATATGACAAAACAAAACTATCAGAAATCTTCTCTGACCTCACTGTAAAACATCTCTCATCTCATCTAATCATCTCATCTAGAAACATCTGCTTTGTGTCAGCAATGCACGCTAAAACTGTCATATCATCTGTACTGGCTGACAAATGCTTCAAAATGAAATCTGTGTCGAAATGAACATTATGTGTCGATATGATAGGCCGATGGATGATGCTTTAATTATGTGCATGCAACATGAGTATGTCTGTGGTATGGAGGTCTTTTTTTTTATGTCCAATAGCAAAGTTGCTATTCGCAATGATCACTGAGTTTCGGTCACAGAAGGACAAGCCAAATCACATGCTGACAACACAACAAATATAACTGTCCATCTTAAGAGACGCCATCCTATCATTAAGACTAATCTGTAAAGAACAAAGTCAAAGTCAAAGTCTGCAGACACTTGACTTTCTCTGCAATTAGGTGCAAAAAATATATGCATATATCATCATCTGCGATCAGCCAAAATGAGTTGAAAAATATTGACATATCGGATATTGCAAGAATCCAATATCGTGCATTCCTACTTTGTGTTTTTCCAAAGTAATTATGACATTCTATAGATCAGAGCAGCGATAAAGAGAAGTACCAAGCAGCTAAAGCAGCGATGAACACGTTTTAATAATGCATGATCGGCATCACATGTACATGACATGAGTGATGGTAGGCATTAAGGAAAGAGCTCATAAGAAATAGTCAATAAACAAAAACACCCAAATGAATAACAAGAAAAATACCAAAATAAAACAAAGCAAAATGCAGCACCAACAACCAGAAATTACAGAAATCACAAGCAGGCAGAGCATATGAGGTAAAATTGGCCACTGTTTGAGTTTTTGTTTTTACTTGAGCACTACGAGCCTCCTCTTCATGCGCCAGGGTTGGTTCCTTAATGTAGCGATCACTTTCTTCTTCTCCTCTACCTGCTCCTTCAGGGCTTCGATCTCTCCCTCTGACAGTGATTCTTCATCAGACTCGGAGGATGACGAGCTGATAAAGGGAAAGATGTGTCAACGTGCCATGGCTCTGATAAGCCCCTAGGAGGAAAATCTAAACCTCAGACACCACAGCAACAACAAGGAAATCGGATCAGGAAGGCATCAGGAAATTCATTGATATGCTATATGTAACACCATCTATTCAGGGAAATAAGTGTGTATTCTGTGTTGTAACAAAAACACTGTAAATGTTTCATCTCCCTGAATATAAGCCACATAGCTTCATATGATCACAGTCTGTCAGGTGAGAGCCCATACAGGTGTGTGGAGCATGCAGGTAGGTGAGAGACAGCTCTCAGAGAATACTGCACCTGCTGAACTTCCCATTCTTCTTTTTCTTGTCCTTGTCTTTGTCCTTTGTCCCTTCTTTCCCTTTAGCATTTCCCTTCTTCTCCTTATTCTGTTCCTCTTTCTCCTGTTTGGACACAGCTTTCCCTCGTTTTTTCTTCCTCTGTCCGTCTTCCTCGCTGTCTTCATCGCTGTCGTCCTTAGCAGCTTTCCTCCTGGAGGCTTTTGAGCCTCTGCTCTTCACACTGCGGTTGTCTTCCTCGTCGTCTTCATCACTGTCCCTGGACTTGGCCTTCTTCTTTCGTCCTCTTTTCCTTGGTGCCTCATCCTCACCCTCTTCTTCCTCTTCATCATCACTGACCCGTTTGGCTTTGCGTTGTGGTTTGGCTCTTCTGTTTTTACTTCTCCTCCTGGCCTCATCTGAGCCAAACATATACATACATATATTAGATAATAAGCTGAAACATTCATCCATTTAAGAGAAACTTTGCTGTTTTTCAACCTGGACTCAACACAGTGTGTCACAGTGACTAATGCAGATGTCAATCTTTGAAAGTGGTCCAGTATTAAGCAAGATCTGAATGTGTTCATCGTCAAAAAAATAAACAAATTGTAAATAATGACCGCGAATAACAATCTTAGCCTGTCAGTGGCAAAAACAAGCACTTTTAGTGGACGATCATCCTTTGACAGGCGCAGTTGAACATAAGGGTTTCATTGCAGCCCGTTTCACATTCAGATCTCACTAAATACTGGACCAATTTCAAAGACTGTTGTCCCTATGTGTCACTTAGACAAAAAACATGGAAAAGTACAGTCCAGGTTAAAAATACCAAAGTTAACCTTTAAGTTAAGTGCTACAGTGATATTAATCTCGTTAAACATTCTACCTCATCTTAAACAAAGAAGAAGACAGAATAATAATGAAGTATACAAGAATCCTCTGAAATTATTCCAGTCAGCCTCTATGAAAGAGGAAATTTGGTGAAAAGTTGTAAATGATCTTGAAGAAAAGTAACAGAAGGCAGGAAAAATATGTAACTTTTACAAATTTGTCCATCACACCATCACATTGTGGCAAATCTTCAAACCTTACCCTGCTCAATTTAACTGTTTCTCTGTTGAAAAGCAGTGGTTGGACCAAGTCATTGTTTTGCTAGTCACAAATAAGTGTCAAGTCTTTAACTCCAGTCCTAAATTAAGTCATAAACTTTGAGGTTTTTTGTCCTAAACAAGTCTTTTAGCCTAACAACCCTTAATTTACTGTTCTTTATGCAACTTCAAATGTTGAATGAAGTTGGAAGTTCTCTGCATCTCTGTCTGTAATTTACAACTTGCATGTTTTGCATGGTGCAGTTTTTTGTTGACAACCTCTTTTTGTATGCTAACAAAATTATCTTTGATAATTAGAGCTCGATAATGTAACATTAGTTCTTGATTAATTTCTGCGGTCAAACTGGTTAAAACAAAGTGGATCTGGGGAATTAAGTGTTGACTTGCTGGGAATGAATAACGTAAAGGTCAGTTGATTCAGGAAATTAAGGGAAATTAATAGATTTGTGGATTCACACTTAGTAAAACATAACTTTTTCGTCTTTGGACTAGGGGAAGGTATCAAATATTTTCATGTCAAAAGTCCAAGTGAAGTCACGAGTTATTGGTGTTGAAGTCCAAGCTGAGTTAAGTCTTTTTTTTTAGATTTTGTTGATTTCAGTCTAAAATCATTGAATTTGTGACTCAAGTCAAACTCAAGTCGTGTGACTAGTGTTCATACTTTTAATAAAAAGCAAACAAAAAAGTGACTTACCTTCACTTCCACTGTCTAACACAGCATCAACCTCCATCCCAACTGTGAACATGTGAAAGAAAAACACCCGCACAAATTGAGGGGATAATTCTGTATTTCACAATGACTTTTACTCAATATAAACAAAAATGTCAGTGTTTAATTTATTGTAAATAAACAAATAAAGACAGGTCTTTTTAGCATAATAGAATTTTAAAAAGTCTTCTTACCATCTTCAACTTTAATTACAGTGTCGTTTTTCCTCTTTGGAGGCATTTTGCTGCGTCTCTTTTAGTTCTTTCTGTCCTCTTTTTCTCCAGTTAGTCCTCCTCTTCTCACTCCTGTCTCCTCTCCATCCATGAGTCACTCAGAGCTGATACACTTGTGAAGGTCCTGTGTCAAAAAGCTGGGATACACACACACACACACTCTCTCTCTCTCTCTCTCTCTCTCTCTCTATCACACACACACACACACACACACACACACACACAGGAACAGGTGCGCCTCTGTTTGGACTGTTCAAAGACCGGGCTCCTTGACGACCGCCAAAGACACTCAGTCCATTAGATGATAATCAGGAGCCCAGGATCATTCAGACAATGGACCTGTCAGTCAAAATGCTAATTATACTGTATTTGACTGTAGCAAAACAAGCTCATATACAGTCCAGAAGAAGTTTATTCAAACTGCATAATGGCTACAAACTTGAGTCATCATCATATAATGTATTTCATTATACAACTGATGGTTGGCTATTCTTCAGCATGCAGCTGTGGCGCCGTAAGGAGACACCAGAGTAAATGTAGACATAAAGGTCAGATCCCATTAAAGTTAGATGAAAGATAAAGTAATCCTGAGTTAAACATGAAACAAAGTCATTGTATTTAAATACTATGCACAGTGTTCTGTAGTCAGTCAAATTTACAAGCTGTTTATTAAAGGTTAGGTAGGTTTTCTCCACAATACAGTACACATACTTTTCCGCCTAGTTATAGTTCTGTTTGTCCGTCTCGACTGTGCTAGGTAGTTCAGTGGTGCTCAGTGGTAATCGGCACACCCCCAGTTAAAAGAAGCAGAGAGGAGTACCTGCACAGAAGCTGAGCAATGTACTGCCGTAGACAGCATCAGCAACAAAATGTGTTTTAGCCACTTAAAAAAGGTTCACCTAAAAAAATCACTTAAAGTGTATGCTATATTTAAAATATTTTCACCTCTTTACTTTGCTATTGCACAGCATTTTCTGGTTTCTAGCTTGCGGGTTATGCGCAGTAGTGTCCCCTTTGTTGGCAGTTCAATGTGCCCTGTCCCCACTTTCTGAAGCCAGTATAAGTGATGTGTAACAAAATTCACAGTGAAAAAAAGTTCAGGTGAATTTAATGAGGGATTTTATCAAATTAACTGGGTATTTTCATAAGTTCCAGTCTTTGTTGTATGAAGTTCTATCTTTGTGTTCTCTCGACAATGTTCAGCAAGGAAACGAATAGAAGGAGTTTTGTACAAAAAGACTGTGACTTTGGAAAACACACACTTGATCTGACTGTAACTCAGGCTGCTGAAGTCAGTCATTTTATGACAGCTTGAATAAAATGCAAACCTGTGTTTTCACTAAGAGTTTGTGAACAGAACAGAAGTGAAAGTGAGGACTGAGGGATGCACAATGTTGCCTAATGTTCCTATCCACATCATGTGTTAAGATGCAGCTACTAGTACCTGTGTGGTTATGGTCAAATGTCAGATCTGACCTTTTGAATAATACAGGAGGAAACAGGAGACACCGGGCTGCCAACACACACAGAGCAACACACTTCTGGGGTTATATGAATGCTTGTTCCTAAAAGGCAAGCTAAATCCTCAGGGTTGGAGCTTTTCATGATCTTATCATCCACATCCTACTCCTGATATCCCATCCATTTCCTGCAGCCATTCAGTCCTACTCTCCATGAGAAATGAAAAAAATGAAAAACTTTGACATCATCTGTCAGATCAGACATTATTAGAGCCAATATTTATCAGCTAATATTTGCGAATACCAATATAGACTGATATGCTGTGATAGGCCGATATCAATCAATAATTTATCAGTACCGATATTTATTGTGCATCCTTAGTTATATGAATTTCTTTTTTAAATACAAAAATGTGAAATTATTGGTTATCTTATCAATATCATCCATAAGAAGCAGGTAATTGTCAGTTATCGGTATTGGCTTGGAAAAAATCCATATTGTCCATCCCTGATATTATTTATCTGCTGAACTGAAAATTCAGCTTAGGCAGAAAAAAATTGTTCAGAAAACTTTAGTGAAAATGAAAAAAGCTTCTAAAACACATTGTCTAAAACCATCCAGTCACTGAAAGTAAAAACAGACTGATCTCGCCTCTGTAGTGCCTGTTGGTCTTTATTAAGATCAGGGCTGCCCAAAGTGGGGAAAAAAGTGGCTTGGACAAAAGTTGTCTCACCATAATATTTGATTTGTCCCACCAGATGTTTCCAGCTTTAATTTAAATAAAACAATATGCCATTCATGCTGTTTTATTTTTGTTTGTCTTGGGATCTCAGTATCATTTTGCATCTTAACTATACAATACATTAGGTGTGTGCTTTTGGCTCATGACCCAACAGTAAGTTTCAGTTTTGGATCTTAAAGAGAAAAGTTTTTTTTTTTAACTCCTGATTTAGATATTTCAAACAGTCCATGTTACCTCACAAACAGCAGCGAGCACAAGTTAAACCTGCCTCTTTGAAGTCCTGGAGCAGCTCTAATCCTCCATCTTGTAATCCAGAACAGAGTAAATATGATTATTGTAAGATAAAACTGTGCGTCTCTTTGAATTAAACCAAACAACTGTGTCCAGAGATCTCTAATTAACTTTGTTGGGGTTGTGATTTACTCTCTGGGGTAAAAACTAAACTGAACCACTAAAACTTTCCCACAGATCCTAATTTGATTTGTTTCTGTGAAGAGGGTTTACCCAAATTTTGAGAAACTGACCAAACAGACTTATTTTTGCTGTTTATTGCTGAAGCCCTGAAAAGTTGTGTATTTCTGTTGAACTCTTAAGAGTTTCAGATAATATTTATTTTGGACTTTCCTGAAAATGACTTTCTCTCTGGTTAAACATGTTTTTTCATTGTCCCGTCAATATACTGATGTATACTGACTTGTGCTGCACTGTCACCTTGATTGTTTGCTGTGATTATTTGTGTGCTGTTGATCTGTTGGTTCATTTTCATGAAAAGTGGTTTTATGACAGGGTGTATTTATGCATCCATCTGGGGGAATGACCTTTTAAATTCTCAAACAGTAAATTGTCAGATGAACTCTGGCTAACACCATAAAAACGATGAAAAATACAGATGTTGCTCTTTGATAAAAAAGTATCTAACTTTCTACCACTTCACACTGAGTTGACCTTCCAAAGCAAAACTGGACACCGTCCACACAGTTGAATCAGTGCTTGTAGTGCTGCAGTGTCTCACTTCTCCCTTCATCACTGTCAGTGAATAAGAGATGCCCATCCATCGTGGTGCAGCGGACATGGAGATATCCGGTAATGTGTAACCTGTCATGGCTCAGTTTTCCTCCACATTGTACCAGCAGGGAGGGACACTGGGACAGAGCCAAGACACAACTGCAGCAGGAGGGTGAGACAGTGGGCAACAGGGGACTGATATTACCTGGATTACCATGGACAAATGAGAGCAAGGCAGATTATGACAGAGTCTTCAGGATACAGAGAGGATGGAGGCTTTATTTGCCTCCTTATCGATGTCTCCTCAGTTTTCATTAAATAAAGTGATTGACAATTCCTGGCCCATAATGAAAGAATAAAGCATAGGGGCTTACTCCATCCTCTAGTTCTCAAATAACTGCAGAATTAATACTTAATGATTACTTGCCATGAATTGATCATGAGCATCAGTGGAAGTGGATTTGATTGGCACGGTGTCATTATGAGCTTGTTGACTTGTTGTCTTAAATGATTTAGACACAACAGCACTCGTTCCTCAATGACAACGAGACTTTGAATAACTTTCAGTGTATAGAATTTCAGGTTTATAAAGTTTAACTAATGAGACAACACTGCAACCTTATGGTTTGACTGACAGGTCAGGTAAATGACAGGTGAATCGACAGACACTGGATATGACCATGCTGTTATCTGATGATACGAGTCAGACTTTCATGCTACATGATGAAGGTCAGGAGACCATGATGAATAGATTCACAGTGACAGCTCAAATCTGATTGTTTGTTCGGCACAGATTTGAATTTGTCAATTCTGTCCAAAAAAAAGGAACAATCTGACACTCTTTATATATCATTCAGTGTAAAATACCTACGTTATGCAGCTGAAACTGAACAGTTGTAAGTTGAATGTGAAAGTGCAGCCAGAGATGAGGGAGAGATCCATTTAAGCCTGGCTCACTGGGTTAAATGGTTTCCATGTCTAATGAATTGTTTAAAACTTTGGCCCAGTCACAGGTCCAGGGACAGCTGTGTTCAGAGTGTCAGTGTGAGAGGCCAAGAGAAAGACACGTCAGTGTGGTTTGTTATAATTATTATCATCATGCGCATGCTTCTGTGTGTGTGTTAGTGTGTGATCAGCAAACCTGCAGCTTATTCAGCGCTTGTCTCAAATACTAGTGGACCAATCAGCCTAATTTTTTTTAGATGTAAGCCTGCTGTAGATATATTTTTAAAGTTTTTAAAAACCCTTTAGAATCAAGGTCTTGCAACCCCCATGACGCTTTGGCGACCCTCTACTACCCCCTGACTGGGAACTGCTCATAAATTGCTTTTTTCTCTTATATCCCATGTTTTCTCCATCTAACTGACTGTCTTACACTAACATTTTCCCATTTTATATGCTGCAAAGAAAAGAATTGTCAGGTTATTTAATTTCAAAATGATTATACATTTTACTGCAGTTTTATTCAAGCAATTTACTGAGTAGTTTCAAAACATTTAACATTTGTCCTTACACTGTTTTTTTTCCTTGAAACACATTTTGTATTCAGGAGAAAATGTGTCAGCACTTTCATTGCTCTCAGTTCACAGTGTACATCTGGAAATGAATTTCTCTATAAAGTGCTTGTTTTTTTTAGTTGCTAACATGTTGTTTTCCCTCAGTGTCTCTGCAAGCTCGGCACCCTATACATCCTGGGCTCACTTTGCCGAGAGAAACCGGGCAGGTACCCAGGAGCCCCGTGGTTGCCATGGTGATAGGTCCTGGGGACAGGAGCTCTGGTGGCTGGAAGCTCTTGGTCTCTGACAGGTACAGCAGGTTTGCGTACATTCTTACCAGGATACAGCCTCTGACTGCAGCCATGGTTTTCTTCCTCATCTGCTGAGGGAGAAAATTTATCATTTCAGATATGAGGAGAAAATGAGACAACTTATCAATCATGTTCTGTGCTGCATTCTGCTTTAGCATCACTGTAAAATCTTAAAAAAAAAACTGTGTGAAGGATTTATTGTCATCCAACGGTGAGCTTGCAGATTACCAACACCTCACATTACCATTCCCTTCCAAGAGACAAAAATGAGACAAAAATGTCCACTTGGACTGAAAATGAACTAATTAGATTTTGGTGGTCACAGGTGAAAAGTCAAGGTCATGTGACCTCATGTCCATCCCATCTTTGTGATATCTCATGAACACTTTGACAGACTTTCTTAAAAATTGGCACAAAAGTCCACAAATTTCGAGCCCTATGGTCACTGTGACACTCAGCCCCATCTCATAAATGCAATATCAAAAGAATTTCTTCAAATTTGGTACAAGTATTTTGGCCATAAATCGGGAAGTCACATGCTAATTTTGGCAAAATTTCAAATATCTAATAGGACAAAATGATAATGTAATGACATTTTATATCTAAAAGGTCAAAGGTCAACTTCACTGCAACATAATAATGTTTATCTCTTTATCAATCCTCTGTCCTGCTCCATAAAAGTAGTGAAGACAGCATGTTTCTCACTGGAAATATTTTCTGGAATCAGATATGTCACTATAGTTCCTTCAAAGTCGTTACACACATGAGTCTGGACAGGCATGGATGTGAACTGCAACTTGACTGGTTGGCAGAGATAGTTAAATCTAATATTGTGTGTTTTTTGTTTGTATTTTTCATGTTATCCCATGACAAGAATCTTCTGTTTCATTTTATATATAATCTGAAATTCTCACCCTCTTGATCTTGCAGTGATGCATTGTTGTTCTTTTGTTGCTCTGCAGTCTGTGATGCAGCTTTTCTTGCCTCCTCCAGATCCATCTGTGCCTTCAGCGCTGCTTGTTTGTTCTTCTTCTTATTCTCCTCATTTTGCTTAAAAGGGACAAACAAAGAAATTATAAGACTGGCTGTAGAAAACTTATTCCAGCCACAATGCCCAACTTCAGAACACTGGAAATCATTTTAAACAGAACAAATGTAAACTGATACTGTGCTGCTCTCTGCTGGAGCGATGATACTAATACAACTACTGGTACCTCAAGCTGTGTATGTAAGCATGTACATACTGTTGAAACAGGAAGTTCCTGTTAACTTCTTACCTTTTATTTGCCCAAAATTCAATTTTCCCTCCATGTTTTGAATGTTAGCGTGAACTTTTACACCCTCATCAACCGTCTATGACTGACAATCATCTGATATTCCAAATGCAAATGATACTAGTACTTGATGAGAGGAAAAACAAGATCAAGTCCAGGTTACCGTTTGTAGTTTTTTCTTCAGTTCCACATTTGCTTCTTTGTAGCTTTTGGATGTGGATTGCAAGTAATAAATGGCCAGTCTGTAAGATAAAATAATAGATAATATTATTACCATCAAAGAGCCTTAAACTTTACCATCAGAAAGAAATGATGAAAACACGGTCCTACAAAATATCTTAAAGGGATAGTTCAGATTTTTTGAAGTGGGGTTGTCAAAGTTCCTTGTCGGTAATCAGTGTATTAACTACAGTAGATGGCAGTCGACCCGCCCTCAGTTTGGAGAAAGGGCAAGAGTGCCAGTGTAGGAAGGTAAAAGTATTTGTATTTAGACACAAAATCTATATCAGTTAAAGAGCAAAGAGCATCATCAAAGTCATTAAAGGAACTGGCTTTGACTTTGGCTATGACTTAGACTATGACTTTCTCCAAAGCCACCAAACACCTTTGGCAAAAATAGGGGGGAAAAAAATACCTTGCAGAACACAGCAGTTGTTAGTCTACCGCTGTCTCCATGTGTTAGTTTGTTTGTGTTATTGTGTAACTTCAGCGTCGTAAGTCATGCAATATCACTAACAAATTAATTGATCAAGGCAGCAGTAGACCAACTCCCTTGTTCTGCAAGATAAAAAGTCTGTTTTTGCCAATGAAGGTGGATTTGAAGAGAGCATTATTTGGTTTATATATAATGGAAAAAGGCTGTATGATGTCAAGGTAAAGCCATGAAAATATTCTGAATACAGTGTACATTTAAACTGATGTTTTTTTTGGGTTTTTTTTTTTTTATGTGGGCCTTTTTTTAGGTGGTCAAATTATGTTTTGCTGCCGACCCTATCCACAGCAGAACATTGCTTAGTTCCCCATAATGGTACTTCTGCAGCTGCTTCAAACTCGAGGTGTGCCAGCTGCCATCTACTGTAGGTCACACACTGTATACACACTATGGATATGTACTTCATACAACCCCACTTCAAAAAAATCCAAACTACCCCTTTAGGCTGTGCCAAAAATGTATATTGATGCGGTCTGCTGCTAAGTGTTTGCTGACTCACACCATCAGCAATATGAAGGGCAGCACCAGTCCTGGGTTGGAGGCGTAGCTGAACACTTTACTGAACCAGGCAGGGAAGTCTGACTCAAGAGTCTCATGGATCACATCAAACATACGTTTCTTCCCACTGAGAAGAGAATGATTGTGACAGAAAGTCAAAATAATCAAATTGTACCAGCCAGATCCCCCGAACCAGGATCATTACCTGAAGGGTCCACAGTCAAAGGACGGGGGGATGGTGACGATGGTGTAGATGGCAGGCAGAGTGGACAGGAAGAGGATGACCAGCAACATGGCCATGTAGAAGTTGTTGGAGCCAGAGGCCTTGAAGACACGTTCCTGCGGCACATTACAGCACATCACGGCCCAGCACTGCAGGTACATGGACACGTGGAGGCGGAGGACGTTCAGTGCAGGCAGGCAGGGGGCGTAAAAAGCTCCCATCCTGGAGGAAAATATCAGGCAAAAAACACTGAGTGGAGGACACATTGACAGCGTTAATCATCAAAACAGTTTTCCATTATACCAGTGCTGCTGGCTGTAAATAAAACACAAAAATGTAAACTGACACTGTGCTTAAAGGGTAACTATTTGCACCATGGTGCGTGCATTTTATGATGTTAACCAGTTTTGTGGGTATTCCATAATGTTGGAGCAGTTTTACACAAGATGTTTTCTGTCTAGACTGTCAAAAGCTTTTTAAGGATCTTACTCTTTTACAAAAGGTCTCTGTATGCAGAGTAGAGTCCTCATTAGTCACTTTTACATTAAACATGAGAAAATAAGGCCCAGGTTGGAAGATGAGAAGTTAATCATTAATATGTCTTTTTGAAACTGCTGATCTAAATAAAACCAGTCGTTCTCTCACCATATCATTCCTTGATTGAAGATCAGGCCCAGAACATTTCCACTAACATCAAACTCAGAGTAGGATGGCTTTTATAAACGACACAAAGAAGACAAAAATAACTCTGCTGCTGTGACTCATATTTTCATAACCAACATTTAAATTCACCTCTAGAGAAAGGTTCACAGTTTTTATGTGCAATAGCGAATAAATTATACACTCTATTGAATTTCAGTTTACAGTCATTGTAATCAGTCAGAACAGATGACTCACAAATCCAGCCTCCAGGTCCCAACACCAGCAGTAGTTGAGAAAACGAACAAGCACAGCTCTTAGAAAATCACCGATTAGCAGCGTGATGTAGGTTGTCATGGTATCAGATATGATCAGCCGAACAAACTCCTGCAAAGGATGGAGCAATTATGTAATAATGATCACCTCACAGAGGTTATAATTTTATGTTTACATCTTTATCACTGTCAATGTGTCTCAATATTTGACATGCACATGTAGGTTCGTTTGTCTTGATTATGGTGGACAGGTTTCCTAGGAGGAAAATTTAATAATGTATCCTACCCAACATAAAATTGGCATTTCATTTGATTTTTAATTCAAACCTTAAATCACCTGAACTCTCTCAGTTTTCATCAGATTTCTAAAATTACTTGAATGTAATTAGAACACATTTGTATTTCCATTAGAAATAATTACTGCATACAATTTTGATACTGATGCATTAAACAAGTGTAATCAATGGTGACTCAAAGTTGGCAAAATGAATCCATAAATTCTGACATAATCTAAAACATAAAAAACAGTAAAATATGTCTATTAAAATGGATATCCATTAATTTAGTTAAAATCAACAGCCAATCACACCTCCCCAAAGTTCCTAATGCTTCACCTGCATGTTTGAAGAATTTTGATTTGATTAATTCTGTAAACAATAATCCTACTAACCACGATAAAACAGAGTGGCACCATACAAATAAAATAAAATGCTTACATTCTTTAGTCCTCAAGTAGAAAATGTACCCCCATTCTACCTCTGTCCCCAGCCTTCCAACAAGAAAAAATGTTTTATTTTTATTGTTTATTATTTATTCACCCATTTGCTCTATATATTTTTTGTTTGTTTGTTTTCCTTTGTGTTCATAGCATAAAGGGAACTACAATTACATCTCATTATACAGTGATGTGTATTAGAATAATCAAATTAACCTTACCTCTCTGTTAGATTACTGTAATTCTTTGTATGTGGGTCTTGAACAGTAATTTGTTTGTCATCTACAGTTAGTATAAAATGCTGACCCGTAGATGATCTGCAGTGTAGTGTGCAGCACAGGAATACAGAAGTACTACAGTTGAGAAAATGTAGTGCCAATGTAAAGCACAGTCTAATAGTAAGGAGATATTCTAAGTATAGCATATACTTATAAGGATATTACATGTAATATTTTTAGGTATTCGTTTTTACGTAGCTAATCTTTTTCTGGTGACCTCATTTGCAGCAGTAGAACAGTAAGCTTCCATGCCAGGACTCTTTTGCACCAACGCAAATCTATCAAAAGTAATACGCCGTGCCTCATACAAGCCCACTTCATATAATTCAAACTATAGTATTTGATTGTGACACACAGACACACACACACT
Source organism: Lutjanus erythropterus (assembly GCF_056507025.1). Taxonomy (NCBI): domain Eukaryota; kingdom Metazoa; phylum Chordata; class Actinopteri; order Lutjaniformes; family Lutjanidae; genus Lutjanus; species Lutjanus erythropterus. The sequence goes on along the minus strand of NC_139326.1, from coordinate 28,533,936 downwards.
GACCTGCCCCACCATGGTCTCCCAGCAGGGTCCTCTGGGCACGTCAGCAGGGTGGATGGTGATGGGAGGACCGGTGCTGTTTTCTGATGCTGTACCGTTGTAAAGACTGGCTTCCCACGTGGTTATATTAAACTTAACTATCTTTTCCTCTTCCCTCTGCAACACATACACACCTCAGGTTCAGCATATTGTAAAATTTATCTCAGTATCTCAGAGTATCTCACATATTTTGTCATTTGGGGGGTTTTGTTGGTCGTTTCCTGTTTTATTATTTAGTTGTTTCCTTCCTCCTTGTTTCTGTGACTCTACTTCCTGTCTTTGGATTTTTCCCACCATTTTTGATTACCATTTGTTTCACCTATGTCTGATTAGTTCCTTGATATTTGGTGCTCTTGTTTCTCTTTTTCTGTGTTGGTTTGTCGTCACCCTTTTGTGTCCTTTGTACTTCTGCTCCATTTTTAGACTCTGGATGTTTTTTTTGGACTTCATCTTTGTTTTATCTGCCTGACTAAAGTGTAAGCCAGTTGTTGTCTTTTTTCATTACTAAATTTCTTTGAACTGTTCTCTGCCTTGTCTACATTTTGGGCCCCTCATCTCAGTTCTCACCTTGAGGTTGATCTCATCCATGAGTGCGATGATGAAGGTGTAGAGATTTCCCAAGAAGAGGGCAAAAATGCGACCTAGCTGCCACTGCAGGGCAACACGAGGGTGGTAGTTCTCCAGGGCGCTGATGACATCAAACAACATGGGGCAAAACATCCCTAGTAAGGACATGACCATGTTCACCTGAAAAACACAAAGGCCCAGACTAATGAAAGATCGTATGACATGCAAGAAAACAAAAACACTGCACAGACTTTTTAAAGTACATTTATTTATCAGTTATATTCAGCATACTGTAGGTCTCGTTGCATGTAGTGTGCATAATAACTTAATAACAATAACTTCGCTGCTAATAACATAATAAAAATAACTTTGCTGCTAATCTTTAATCCCTCTGATCTGATCGACAACACCTGTCTACACTTCTTCTTCTCTTTCTCTCTTGCTTTCTTAAGAAGGTTAAAAACACGGGAAAATATTTAAACAGGAGGACGGTGGAGAAAACGGTTAAATACAAGAGAATCTTGGGGCAAACAGGAGAGTTGACAGGTATGTTCTCTGTCTCTCACTTCTCATTGCTACCTCATTTCTTTCCCACCAGGTGTGATTCTCCAGTCCATCGAGTGCGAACTTCTGAGAGCGACGCACCACAAAATAGATGAGGTATCCACTCCCTGCTAAGCAGCAAAGGACCAAGAAGTTGGCCAGCACACGCAGAAAACGAGTCAGATGGATGTTGTCATCCTTCCGGCTCTCTTGCTCCTCTAAGATCGCCTCCTGCAGATGTAGAAGGAGGGATATACAGTGATGGACAGTAGTGAAGTACATTTACTTGAGTACTGTACCTAAGGACATTTTTTGAGTATCTGTACTTTACTTGAGTATTTGTTTTTTTTGGAAACTTCTGACTTTCACTCCACTACATTTCAAAGACAAATATTGTACTTTTGACTCCACTACATTTCTGTTGTTGCTGTTGGTGTTTTTTTCTTTTCTAAAATGCAGCTGGTCACATGCTGTGTTCCTCACAGAAAGAAACCAATCACAGTAGCTCCTCTCAAATGGGACTGATGTAAAAGCAGAAATACGTCCAGGCGCACTAACAAGCACAAGCAAGCTCTCCCTCTTTCATTCAAACAAAAAGCGGTAATGGTGACAGCAGGAGAAAGACTAAATTAAATCTCAAGATGTTATTAGAATTATTAATTATTCCAGGTAGCTTTTAAAGTTGGATTGTTTTATTGGGGTGAAAAATACAGCATAATTCATGTATATACTGCCCCTGAAGACAGAAAGAAATCTCAGTAATTTAACAGACTTGGAGAACTCCTTACAGTTGGCTTCAATCTAATGTTATGATGTGATTTTAATACAGTTACATCAGAAAATGACAATAGCTGTCCGTTTTGTTTTTGATTGTATTTCTATGCTGAAGTTTTTATAGGTGTTTCTATAGGCTTTGTGTAGCAGAGTGGTTCTACAAGCATCAGTGCATCATTAGATGGTTTCAGAGAGTTACAAGCTTCTGTAAATGCATCATGAAAACAATACAGCATGTATTGATATTAGAAAATGTACTTTGTAATTTGTACTTTTGAATACTTAAGTATTTTTAAAAACACGTACTTCTGAATACTTAAGTATTTTTAAAAGCAAGAACTATAGTACTTTAACTCAAGTAAAATTTTGATTGACCATCTTTCACTTGTAGTTGAGTAATATTTGACCAGGAGTATCTATACTTTGACTCAAGTACTGGGGTTGAGTACTTTGTCCACCATTGGGGATATACAACATATAAATACAAGTAATATAAACATAGGTGCCTGAGCAATGGACCAAACATGTGTGCGTGTAATATGGATTATTTTGATGATGAATTGACAAGAAGATTATTGACATATGACGCCCTTTATCTTGTGTTTATAGAGTTATGTGTTTTTGCAGACATCTAAAAAATTGTTAACATGTCATATTTCTTTAAGGAAGTTCGGCGTAATATTGTCCTCATAGAGCACTGGGAGCTTTAGTACTAATATGTATATTTTTAATGTTTTGTCACCGCTACAAAAAAAAAAAAAAAAAAAAAAAAAGAAAGAAAATCCTGCCACAACTCCCCATGGTTGTCATTAGAAATTGCTATATTGGATCATCAAAGTCAGGAGCACTGACCTTGAAACTGGTGGTGATAGAGGCAAACTTATTGTCTGCAGTTTCAGGGTTTCCTATCAGATAGTCCCAGCTGGTGAACATCTTCCAACTGAAATTAAAGCTGTTGTCATCTCCGACCCCTGATTCATTGGCATTACGAGCCATCCTTCAATCAGAAATACAGATTCAATATAAAAGTCTTAGTTAGTAGGTAATAAAGCCTTAAATTTGACCCAAAAAGACACCATTTACACCATGTTTTTAGCCTAAATGTCAACTGTGGCCTCTCAGACTGGATCTGCGTACCCACACCTGAAGCGGGTAAACTGGCTCTCGCGCAAGCAGCGCGACACGAGATATATTAGATCTCGCAATGCCTTCACTTCTGTGTTTACATGCTACCTGGAAGCAACTCAGACAACAGAGAGAGATCTGCTCAGAAGTAGTAACTTGTTGTGCGCACAGTTGACTTTGCAAACTTTCAACAAAGAAGAAAATGTCCGAGGACTTCAACATAGGAGAGGTGCATCATTTCTTTGCTGCAGCCGCGCTGCTTGGGTGAGAGCTGAGTACCCACCTCAGATACGTGCATGCAGATCTGGTCTGAAAGGCTACAGTTGACATTTAGGCTAAAAACATGGTGTAAATGGCTGCAGAGCTGTTTTCTGCTGAAGCTCCGGGAGTGTTTTGTGAACTGGAGATCTTCACCCATCCTCACATCAGCACAGGGGTGAGTAGATATTGAGTGAAATTTCATTTTTGGGTGAACTTTGACATTAAGCAGTCTTTAAGCAGTTTCTTACAAGTACTTATGTCTTATAATCTAACAATGTTATTATTAAACCCATAATAATGTTAATAAGAATCTCATAAGAATTAATTGTATGTCATGATAAACTTACGTTCTTATGACCACCATATAGCTATAGGCCACTGTTCCCACACCAACCAGGAAGTACGACAGAGGCATACGGAACTTGAGCCAGCCAATGGCACGCTGGTTGTTATAGAAACCATAGAAGAGGACTGAATACTGAGCGTAACCCTGTGGATACAAGTTTTAGTTGAGGAGGCCTGCAATGAAGACTGCATCATAATTTGCAACATGTTGCATAACATGCAACAAAACAACAAACTGAGCTTCTGTGTGATGTTGCACGTGAATAATTTAACTAACTCCGAAGTCCCACAAGACAGCAAAGTCCATGGCACTGGCCTCCTCAGCTCTGGGGACAGTCTTTCTTGGGATGCTGCCGTAAGGACGCCCCATTAATGCCTGTTAGGAAAAAGCAGAAAACAAAAGGTCAGATAAACATTAAATATATATGAGTGAAACTACAAATACAATAAAACATTTGAAATTATGACTGGTTTCTGGTGAAAAAAAGCCATGTACAGTACCTCTGGCACCATAACCAGGCCAAAGGTCAGACCAAACAGGATCATGTTGATGCCATACATCCACCTCAGGAAGATAAAGTAAGAGGCGACTGAGGAGCCAAAATGACCTGAGGGAATAAATATGAGGTAGACTGTTACACCAGTAGCAACTTTCTGAAAGCAGGGAAGCTGGGGAGCTAAATGTGAAGTCTGCAAGACATATTTGATTCAGCTTGCATTGTCTCTTTAGCATGTTCAGATGGCCCATCCATTCCAGGGGACATGGACATAGAATGTCTAGACCTATGAAGAATTTCATCTGATTCAACCCAAATGCACAAAACTGTTTGACTGGATGTCTGTATGCACATTGCATATTGCATATAGTGGGCTGCAGTTGAGCCACTTTGATGACCCCCATGGCCACCAGAGGGTGCCAGAGAGAGAGCTTGAAATGGGTTTTCTTTTGTAATATGTTGTTGTCAATGGTAATCATACAAAAACACATTATTATGGTACTCGGGTGGCTTGCTAATTCTACTGGTTTGATAAATTACAGCTGCCTCTGTCCGAGCTGGTGTCACGTTCATGCACACAGTGAAGGCCCATCTATAATATTAAAGTGCAAATTAAAATCAGACCAGTCTTGTGAGTTTGCCACCATTTGAAGATTAATAACCATAAAGGGGTAACAACACACCAAGCTGACGTTAGAATGCACACAACAACAACATATAAAATTGATAATGGATGTCTTAGATTGACAGTACTTGGTCAAATGATCAAGCATTAACAACAGTCAATAGTATTAGCAGCACTGAGGTGGTGGGGGGCCCCGAATCAAATTTGGCTTAGAGTCCCATAAAGGTTTAGACTGGCCCTGGTCTTTAAAGACTATACTTATTGTTATTTGTGAGGTTCAGATTCTTCATCCATTAGAATGGACAGGAAAAAAAACATAAAAAAAGCGTTTAATCATTTTTTCTTTGATTGTAATTGATTGATGAGGGTTTTGAGTAGATAGTTTCTGAACAGATTAAACTATTTGAAGTCGTGAATATTTAACATGAACTTTGAGACTATGAGGGAAAAAAATATCTGAATAAACAAACCAAACTTACTTTCAATCTCCTTGATTTTCATCTCCCATGGAATGCAGGCAGTTTTGAAGTTTTCAAAATCCCTTTGAAACTTCATCCATTTCTGCAGTGGAAATTGATTAAATAAAAGTACATCATATATTCAATACAAGTGTGTTGTATATAAATAAATACTAATATTAAATCAATCTGTGATTCCTCACCTTTGTCATCATGACCTTGTATGCATAAAGCTTCCTGCCTTTTCCTTTCCCCAACGCTCCTTCATATTTCTCCACAAACTCTTGAGACTCCCTACAAGCAAGAAGACGGGTTAATTCAAGGTGAAGCTCACAAGCTTTTTATTCTTATCTTATCGACCGATTGTCTCAGGATCCTAATTCAAAGCACACTTCAGTGAGTGAATTTACCGTAAAGTCACAAGTTTCTTCTTCATTGGCCAGGGTTTCCCCCTCAGTCCCTGGATCAGTTTTTTCCTCTCATCCACAGCCTCCTTCAGCCTCTCCAGCTCCTCTGGTGACAGAGACTCTGGCCTCACCTCTTTCTCCTCATTTTCCTCTCCTTCGTTGTCCTCTTCCTCACTCGCTTCCTGCTCTGAACTGAAGTTATAGCAGAGTATTGTGGTTATTGCACCTTTCTTGTGACCATGACATGATAGTTCAGTAGGGAATAAGACTCCTACAGAATGATCAGATTATGATTACAGATAATTAGGTGAATATGTGAGATATTTTCACCTCGTTTCAAATATTTTCTCGTGCTTTTTCTTCTTCCCTTCCTGTGTTTTCTCCTTTACTGCATGTTTATCTCCATCCTCTTCTTTCTCTTCTTTTTTGGCACTTCCATGTTTCTTTTTTCCCTTGGCATTTCTTTTTTCAGCTTCTCCTTCCTCCCCCTCCTCTTCCTGCTCATTTTTTCTTGTTCTTTCATTTTTGATGTTCTTCTTTGTTTTTGTTGTCTTACCACATTTTATTTTAGCCTCATGCCCGTCCTCATCCCTTCCCTCTGCTTCTTCATCAGTCTTTGCTCTCCTTCTCCTGCCCTGTTCTCGTTTCTCAGGCCTGGCCTGTAACTCGTCTTCTCTGTCTCTAGATGCTCCTTTTTTCCTCCCATTTCCTCTCTTCTTTTTCTCTCTCTCACCATTCCTTCTTCTCCCTCTGTGTCTTTCCCTCTCATGCTCCTCTTGACAAGTGAAGACTTCATCCTCGTCACCTGCAGTAGAAACATAAATGCTGTGTTTATTCACTGCTGATGTGCTGATTATATACCAATGTATCGCATCATATGGTATCTTATCGTATGGTATCATATCGTATCTCAACCCATAATATCCCAATTATCTTACAATAAAATGAAGGTGTGATAATCTTGGGATAATTATAGAGGGGCAAAGGGGGTGTAAATATTGGTAACACTTCATTTCCAAGTCCCACATTTTTTTTTCTGGTAAATAGGTGGTAATTACCAACTAATGTATTTGAATTTTCTTAGGAATTAACCACAAATTACCTCCAAATTAACCCACAAATGTCATGGTTACGTATGTGATAATTACCAGCTGCTATTTTCATGTAACTGGTGGTAATTACAAAGTGACATATCTCATCATATCATCTGCAGATTCCCCCCAAATTCCATAGTATGTATGTCATAATTATTAAGTGGCATTGTAATGCCATGAAATTTGAGGGTAATTTGAGGGTTAATTCATAGAAATTTTGAATACATTGCTTTACCATCAACTACAATTAAATGGCACTTGCTAGTTAGGACATATTAATAAGCATGAAATTTGCTGGTAATATGTTGGTAAATTCAGAGATGTTCAAATATGTTACTTGGTAATTACCACCAGCTACATGAAAATGGTTCTACATGGACCTGGAAATTGAAGCATTACCTAAACATTATACAGCAGCAGCAGTGGAGCTTCTGAATGAAGTGAAGGAATGATTGGTAGTGAAGGAAAATAAACACAAAAGGTCACCAGTAAGGAGCTAAGCTAAGAGTCCTCTGCCTCTTTAATATCTACTTTGGTTAGGAAAAATCACCTCACCATTAGAACTAACCTGAACACTAGAACCTTTAGTGATTCATGTCAAAACATAAGAACCCACTCACCTGCAAATTCAAGTCCAATGTCAACTGTGGGAGAGACATATTTTCATGGTAAGAATAAAACAATTCAAGGTATGTGATGCCAATTTCACTTACCCAGTTTAGCTTTCAGCTCTATTTAAGGCATAATATGTATAATGTTTCATAAAAAAAACATAATATATAGAGTCATATAAACATTATCCATTTCAATCATCACTTATAACCCACTAGAGGAGTGTGATGGTGTCTGTATCTGTAGAGACCCTGCCCTTTGTCTGTATTTCCTGATTTTCTCATTATTTTGCTGATGTTTTACCAACCCAAAACATCAGTATTTGACATCTGAGGTATGAGACTCAACAATCAACAAATATCCTGTTGACTCTACCTTTAACTTATGCCAAGTTGAGATCATGTCTAACTTACATCTGTGCATTGTGTGGACATCAGTTTGGTCTCAGCTTGACTTTGATGTGATGTTGTAAAAGCGATGCCTCATGTGCTATAACCTAACAATGCGGTATCTTTTACTGACATGCATGCAGACACAACAAGATCAGAATCAGTGCTGTTTTAAATCCACAGACTGTGCAGGGTGGTAGTAACAGTTGTGCATACTTATCTGATGGATAGGTATCACAGTTTGCATTGTTTTCATTTTCATGTCAAAGATAAAGTCCATGTGACTCATCTGAGACACATACCAAGACACATACCAGCCTCTGTTATGTAAAAATCTAAAAATGACATAATATAAGCATTTTGTTTTCACTTATTTAGTTATCAAAAATGATTATGTATTTCTTATGGATAAAGATAAGACTTTATTGTTCCATTGGTAAAGTTCACAAGCAATCCCGTAGTTTATATAAAGTAATTAACTGTTTTAATTGTTTATAAGTTGAAAGTAGTTTTAAAAAGTAAGTTGCCCAAATTAGATTATCTTCAGGTCCTCTAACTCTGTCTGAAGCATGTTTGGGGAGTAGGGGAGCGAATATGAAATCCTGAACTCTGGAGAAAAAAGAAGTTATTACGTCAATTTCATTAAGTTCTACATCAGTTAAGTTTAAATTACACACAATAGTAACGTGACGTAATGACCAACAGTATTATGTCAATACCACTCATCAAAACAGTGTTTGCAATTTAAAAAGTTTATCAACATCAATAAATTAGAATTTCTATCTTGCATTTAATTGAATGGGAAGTGGGAATAGGTCATCTGAATTACTTTTTAGAGTGTAATTCAATTCTAATTATTATAATTCAATAACATAACATATATTATTTGGAAACCATTTTGCATAATGAGTACTTTTACTTTTTGCACTTCTAGTATATTTTGATGCTGATGCTTTTGTGCTATGTAAGATTTTGATAGCATGACTTGCAACTATTTCTACACTGTGAAGAAAACATTTCTGTAATTAATTTAATATGTTATAATTTTATATGTTTTTTTCTGTGATCTTTATGTACAGTATTAATTTATTATTCTTCTACAACATAACCAAGTTCTTCCTCCTCTGATGACCTCAGCTTTATAAATCCAGTCCATTTTTCTTTTTCTTGCCTTCAATATGACACTGAGCCCTTTCACTGGTGGAGCTTTGCCTACCTTATTGTCCACCTGCACTATTGTTCTGCAGTAAAGGGGGGATAAAGAGGAAAACAAAGAGGACCACTGACAAATTGGACTGATATTTATGTAGTCGGGCCTTTGATGTGTGTCCTTAGTGTAACCGGAGTGGCCAGCACACGGGTCATTACGGCTGTGTGCAGCAGAGGGGCACAAAAGAGACAAACAATGGCCTAATGAAGGGAGACGGGGTGGCTGAGCCCACAAGGACGGGGAGACAGCAGAGAGCCAAAGGCCAGCTCCCAAACATGCAACTGAGGGAGTCAGATTCAAGAAATAAATTAGAGGATAAACAGGCCTGAAGTGGTCAGTCAGTTGCCTTTTATTGATGATTAAAACCAGAAATACTGTGTAAATAGCTGAATAGCTGTACTGTCTTTACTTGCTCAAATTGGTTTAAATTATGGCTGCAACCAACCATTACTTTCATTTTTGATTATTCTGTCGATTGTTTTCTCAACTGATCCTTTCGTTGTTTGGTCTATAAAATGTTAGAAAATGGTCAAGAAAATCTTGACCACTGTTTTTGAAAGCCTGAAGTGAATTTTCAAATGTTTTGTTTCATCCACAATCCAAAGATATTACTGTTACCACTACTACTACTACTACTACTACTACTACTAGTACTACTACTACTACTACTATTACTACTACTGTTACTGTCAGAGAGGAGTAAAGAAACCAGAAAATACTCACATTTGAGAAGCAGAAGTCAGAGAATTTGGACATTTTTTATTTTAGAAAATTACTTGTTGGCACCTAATTGAATAGATGATTAATAATTGATTAATTGTTGCAACTTCAGTTCAAATAAGTTATCACAACTATATGATAAAACACTAAAGAAACTGCTGGATCAACTTTGAAAAATTACTTCAAGAGTACAAAGTCCATAGTACTAAATCTGATCAACATTTTGCATTAATGCAACCTAAATTTCAGGTCAACTCTAAAGTTTCCAGTTGTCCAACTCAATTATTTCCTATGCACAAAAGTAAAATACAACTCCTCAACAACCTAATAGCATGACCTAACTGGAGCCTTAAAATGTATTGATGCATTGAAATCGTATTTAATATATGATCTATGGTTGAAGCGAGTTGTTTCCTCCCACTCCCTCCTCCCAGCACGAGTGCAAGACATGTGCAACTCATTGTAAATTGACAATAAGAAGAGAAGACGAGTCTCACTCTGCAAGTTTATAACTGGAATATCAGATAACGTGGAGAACGCTCATAAAAGTAATCTCTGTTATATTTCTTTTTTTTTTATTTGATAGTAGGAAAATTATTTTACTTGATTGATCAAATGATCAACAACCAACTAATTGCTGATGGTTTAATTGTTATCATACCTAACCTTTATGAGTCAGAAAAACAGAAAAATCTGGAAAAGACATGCATGTAATGACATCAGACACACAGTGCTTCGAGAAACCTAACTGGCACTTTTACTGAAATAAAAACAGTAGGTTAAGGGAAAGGGACATGATTTCATGTTGTTATAATCCACAAAAATAACTAAAGCAGACAGCTGAATGGGGCTTATTCAAAACACAGCATTATTTCAACTACTACTGGAACTCTGGACAATGATATGATATTTGCCGATATCACAAAGTTTGTTTTGATATAATTTCTATTCCATTCAATTCAGGGGGCTGTGATCAATATCAGATGATATCATATGTTCATTTACACATTTAACTTACAAAAAGCAGCTAAATTATGATTCAGTAATTTTACAACTGAACTCTTCTAGACCATATATAGATCTTTTCACTTTGCATCAATAATATTGGATCATTAAACACTGAACCGATATATCAATCCAGACAAATAGAGACCAGAGGATGCTATTTTATTTAAATAATTAGTCAAATTTTCTCCTAAAGAATGTATTGACATAGGAAAATTACAGGAGATAAAAATGTAAATCTATCAGATGTTCACTAAAGGCATAAAGAATGAAAGGAAAGAAAGAATGTCAAATAATTCCAAACACAAACAGCATTTTGATGTAAATATTAAAATAGTGATGGTCTTACTGTCATTCTCAGAGCTGATCAGACTGTCTCGAGGCATCTTCCTCTCTCATGCAGGGTTTCAGTGGTCTCTCTCCTTCTGCATCTTTACAGGGAAGGATGCAGCTGTTTGTGTGTGTTTCTGTGTGTGTGCTGAGGGGCTGGTACATGATGAGTAACTCGCATGAGAAGTTTACTTTTTCCTCGCCACCCATCGACCCGAAACAGGGACAATGACAGCATGGAAACCCTAGTAGCCACGCAATTTCACTAGCGATCAATTATTCAAAACAGTTATGACTGCCTTTATGCAGCTGTGTGTGTGTTTTGTGAATGTTTATGAGTGTGTGTGAGGGGTATGAGAGCAGCAGCATGGCCTAAGTGAGGGTCAGCACTCTTTGAGAGATTGTTTTCACTAGATCATAACAGATGACTGAGATGAGATGAGATGAATGTTTGGGTTCAAAAATCACATTTACCTCATGGTGCTGAATGTGGTTTTTTTTATCAGACAGCTTCCTGATTGTGTTTATTCACAGGCACATCAATTAGTTCTCACTACTTTCATCTGTTCCCACATACTGACCCTTAATCATCTGTGAAAGAGTCTCTATGCCTAAAAGTAGCAAAACATTAAAGGGATGGTTTGGTTTGCATTATCTGAAGTGGGGTTGTATGAGGCTCTCATCAATAGTCAGTGTATTACTGACAGTAGATGGCAGTCAACACACCCCAGTTTTGAGAAACAGCAGGGAAGTAAGCAATGTCTTATGTTTAAGTGTATGCTATATTTAGAATATTTTCACTTTTTTACCTTGCTATCAGGGAGCCTTTTCTGACAGGAAACCATATATTATTCTCAACAAACCAATCAAACTCCTGTGGTTTGTTCGTATTATTTCGTGACTTTGGTGAATCCGTACTAAACACCAAAGTCACATGATGATGCAAACAAACTAACCAAACCAGGCAGCACTAGACCAGCAGCTTTTTGTAAAAGGAGGCTGGTTGCTTTGCAGAGAGCTGTATTTGGTTATATAACAGCTGTATCTTGTTGGAAATGGCTGTCTGACAGCAGGGTGAAGTGATGAAAAAAAATATAGAGTATACTCACATCTTTGACCACAACACTATAACTGCAGTGACCTCCTATGAAATTTCTATTCCTTGCTAAGGAACTGTTTTTGTTTACTCATTTGACATTTGATATAGAGGCTTATAATGGTTAAATTGAGCAATATGTTTATGGCGTCTGGCAGGCAGTAAGACAAGCCGTCATTTAGCTCAAAGCCCAGCATGTTTATTTTCAGAGCAGTGGGGCGATCAGGCTTAACTTTACATCAACATCAACAGACAACTGACAGGCTAAGCAACTGATCAACTTACAGTGTAGGACTTGACGTGGTTTGTCAATTCACAGTGTTGCGCTGGTCTTGCGCTCTTGCAGTGTTCCTGCAGCCTGCTTGCATTTTTTCATATCTGGAGAGGAGGGAGCAAGGAGAACCATAGATTATATATTAAATAGGATTTCAACCTATTAAATATACCATCTATGGCTCCACTTCGCTATTTGGACTGCAGTACTCAATTTTGGATACAGAACTGCAACAAATTACTCCCTTAAACTGATACTGTTTTTTTTTAGGTGGCTAAAATATGTTTTGCATAGATTAGCTTCCATGCTGGTACTCCTGCTGCTTCTCCAACCTGGGTGCATCCTGACCAGCTTCTACTGTAGGTAATACACTGACTAGATAAGAACCCCCATCAAACTCCCTTTAATTCCATAGAGACTTACCTCTACCCATAATAAATGTCTCCTGGGGTAAGAACTGGACAAAAAGCCAAACATTTGATAAGAATGTGTGGGCATGAGAGGAACAAACTGTTCATAACAATTCAATATGAAAGAGAGATGCGAGCTCCAAACCAGTGAACCTGTAGAGGGCGCTGTTGCTCTGTACTGGAGTGTGCAGGAAGAGCTACTTCTGCTTTGATCATTCTTACCTTTAGCTGATTTGTTTTCTGCATGTGTGTCAGTGTGTGTGTCTGCAGATGCACGTGTGGAGAGAGCCCAAAGCATCATAGACATGTAAGTCTGTGTACTTGTGTCACGCGTAATATAGGATGTAATGAGAGTAGGAACAGATATCAGTTTCCCCCTGGCTAAACTTAGCTGCAGCTATGAGGGAATCATTGAACAGGGAGGCGAGGGAGGTCGTCAAGGCCACTTGAGCAGAGAGCTGCATCAAAACAAACAGCAACATGTATCTGACTGGAAATAAATACAGCGCTGCAGTACAGCTAAGGTGATTACAGGGAATTAATTTCAGACTAACAAACTGTATTAAAGGTTCCATGGCTGATAAAACTAGGTTGATCCACATGGTCACAGAAGAAGGATACAAACTTACTTGTGGTATTTAGACATGTATGGGATAAATACAGTGTCATAAATCAAAACAGAAAAAAATGCAATGTCCTGGTTACCCAGAATTTATTCTTATTTATTTATTTTTATTTATTTGCTCAGTAAAGCAGGGAAACAGAATGGAGTCCACCTTGGTGAACCATCATATTTCTACAGTAGATCAGAATGGACAAACAAAACACTGGCTCTATATGGGGTTTTTTGCATTCTGTGCAGGTTTTGCAGTCACCTCAGGTTCTCCTACATGAGGTAATGGTGAAGCAAGAGATATTCATTTGGTTGTAATCTGCAACCTCACTGCTAGGTGCCACTAAATCCTACATACTTATCCTTTAAAAGGTTGATCCATGCAAATAAATGAGAACAATATAAATGTACTTGTTGTATCCTGATGTGCAGGTATTTTTGGTTTATTTTGTGAGATTTCTGCCATCACCGCCAAACATTATGGGAAGGAATTTTGCTTGGGGTATTCACTGGATAAAGAAATATTTTTTGCAGAAACAATGTCCTGGTTACTCAGGATCATTCACAGACCTCACTATGAATTATATACTGAATATAATGTGCAAAGAACTGATGTATAATTACTGGTTTAAAGGTTTAAACATTTTCTCATTAAAATATCTGAAAACACTGTATGTTATATATTTTACACTGTGTATGTACATCATAAGTGTTCAAAAAGTGTTCACAAGTGTTCAAACCCGAACCACAACCTTGATGTCATCAAGCTATATCTTTTGTTGTTGTTTTGATGTGAGATAGCCTTCGTGGCAGAAATGTTCATTCTGTGCATTTAAAACAGCTGCAAAAGAGATCATAAAATCTAAAAGTACGTGGTTTGTTTTGTTCCAGTCTGTTCTGATGAGTGTAACTTGGTGTACCTATTGTGAGCAGAAAATTATGAGTGTGCCACTGTACATACACCCTGTGTGTGTGTGTGTGTGTGTGTGTGTGTGTGTGTGTGTGTGTGTGTGTGTGTGTGTGTGTGTGTTGTTTTTTTGTCTGATGAACCACTTAAGTCATTAGAAGCTATCAATGTGCAGGCATTAGACAGTGATTCATCTAACAGTTGGTGTGATAAAAGGCTGCAAAGGGGTCTGCATGTACTGTATGAGTCAAACAGCAGCTCTGTACCAGATGATCAGTCTGTCACAGCACTCCCTGCACCAAATGCAGGTCAGAGAGGCAGGAAAAACAAGTCAGGCTCAGTGGAAGGCTGTGTAATGAGGTTTAAGGAATTCCACCGTTCCCTGCTAAACATACTGTAAATATGAAGATTTAATTTTAAAAAAGTGCGCCACCAGAAGGGTTAGTAAGAGCAACAGTTGATCAAGTTAAAGTAAAGAGGAAATCTAATCAAATCAAAGTTCTTTGTAGCTGATTGGAATTGTATCAACTTTTTACATCCTATTTCCTTCAGTGCACTGTAACCATCAAAAACAAATGCATAAACAAGGTCAGTATGACTGTTTCTGTCTGTTGTCTTCCTCTGCTGATAATGATCAACCCTGTGAACTTTGTATAGCAATAAGCTCCTCAATTGTTGACACTAAATGTAAAGAGCAGCAAGCAGTTGTCGCCCTGAAGGCAGAACTTGGCTGTTTTTGTCAGAGAGACGAGGGAGCAGAAGGGGGAGTGCAGGTTAATCAGATGTGACTCAGACTATAAACACATTTTCGTCAAAAAGGGACTCAAGATGAGCACACAGAGACATGTCATTAAAGACATTTAAAGCACACAGTATCATGTGTACGTTCAATGTGATACAGGCTGTTTACGTGGAAGACTGCTGAGATGACTAATTACTTTAGAGCAGCCAGACTTGTTTTTCAGTTTAAGACAGACTATAGAAAAACTGACTTTAAATATTGAAATGTCACCTGAATACCAAGTCAGTACAACATCCATATAAAGAACATTATTCCACTATAGATGCTTAGAAATTAGAGTTCTTCCTGAAAAGCTGAGGTTCTACTTAAAACCCCCTTTTGAAGAAGGGGTTTGTCAAGGGTTTCTTATAAGAGTAGGGGTTACATTAAGATCTCTTCTCATCCAAAGATCCCCTGATTGGGTTCTAGATGAAACACTTGGAAGAGAAAAGGGTTGTTGGTAGAACCCCTTGAGAAAGTTCTGGATAAAACCCTTGTAATTTAAAGGGTTCTTGGTAGACACCCCTTGGGTGGGTCCTAGAATCAACCGTTGGAATATAAAAGGATTCTTGGGAGAACCCCTTGGGCAGGTTCTTCATAAAGCCCTTGGAATATAAAAGTGTTGTTAGTAGAACTCCCAGGGTGGGTTCTAGATACAATCCTTAGAATGTGAAAAGGTCCGGTAAAACCCTTTGGGTAAGTTCTTGTAGAAAGTGGAAAGGTTCAACCCCAGACAGGGTTCTGGGTGAGACCATTACACCATGGACAGGTTGTCTGTAGAACCTCTCACAGGGGGTTCTGTGTGAAACCTTACACAGATGGTTCTAGGTATAACCCTTTGTGTTGGATTTTAAGTAATGAAACCTTTCTAAAAGATTTTACCCAGAACCAAAAAGGGTTCTCACAGAGGGGCAAGCCAAAGAACCCTTTGTGGTTCTAGTTGGCATCTTTATTTCTCAGAGTGTAAACCTACATGTCTCTATTTTGAAACTCAGCTCAGCTGGATCTCTCCCTCCCTTGTTTTTCTCTTCACCACATTCCTTCTTCCTGTTTCTGGGTGTTTCTGTGGAGGAGAACTGACTGTTGTCCCTGTATGGAAGAAGAGGAAGAAGGAAAATATATCAGGGAGGAAAGTCCTAAATTTGTCTCGAGCAAGAGAAAAACTGAGAGCTTTTTTTTTACACAGGTAGAAGAGGAGGAAGCGTGTTGCTCAATATTTGCAGACCGTGCTCGTGGCACAGCTACAGATAGACAGAGTAGGTGTGAGTGAGGGAGGAAAAGGGAGCATGGTAAGTATGCGTGAGTAAAGCAGCGTCATCAAGTGAGGAGGCGGACCCTGTCAGACTGTGGGTGTACTTAAGGGCGGGACTTGGCTGCTGTAATTGACAGATTAAAGCGACGGAGGCGTGGCTTGTCCTTGCAGACAGAGAAGCACGTGGCCAGGCCCGTCTGCACGAGGGAGCAGCAACAAAGACCAGCCAGTCTGGGGAACAGAACAGAACACAGGACATCTGCTGCACACACATGTACACACACACACTCTCTATTTCACTCACACACGCGCACACTCACATGTAGGGGTTCACATTTGTTCACCACACAGAGGCATGTGGTTGTACATGGAGTCTCATATATCAGCTGCAAAGTACAAACCCACACAGAGCAGTATGTAAATGTATACTCACTAATATCAACATGAACACATTTTTGTATGCATATGCATATTTCTGCACACATAACACATTATTCCAATATCAATCCAGATACCCATGTATGGTGATGTTTGTGTGTGCAAAGAAGGGAGGAGAAAGAAAATAGGGGGAGTTTAGACAGAAGGTTCTCAGTTTCTTCTCAGCCAAGGGCCCCTTACAAGATAGAAAATATACCAGGAACCCCCTCGTGTATGTGTCTTTGAATACAGAGAACCATTTTCCATCATGTGCTTGATTGGTGGGAGGAAGTATGTATATTAATAGCCACAGAATTTTAGAGTTTTGATTTATAAAACTAAAATATTGTGTGTTGAACTATGAAGACCTTTGTCAAGTAAATTAATATTTTTCTAATCATGACAATTTCTTTCAAATAAGCAAAGAATGGCATTACGAAAATGAATAAAACAAGCAATCAAATACATAAAGAAGATAAAAACAAACCCTTATCATTTAATGATCATCAAATCATTAAATGATAAGGTCATTTAAACGAATCACTGAAAACTTTTCACAGACGCCTATGTCTGGTTTAGACAATGTGACACAATGCATTCATGTGATGTCAGAATAGTGGAAAAAAGTTGTCTGTTGATATCATTTACACAGACAAGAGTACATGTTTGGTTGCAAACTTTTTATTAATTCATGCATTGCATGTTAATTTTTTGTTCACATGTGTGTTATAGCATGGTATTAGGTTGTAATTGTTAGTTGCCATCCAAGCAGGGTGACCTAGATTAGTTAGAAAAGTTATTTATTAGCATTAAACATACAATATGTCAATTATTGTAACACATGACAATGTTGTAACACAGCATGGTATCGTGGGAGTCATTTATTGTTAAAGGAGAAATCTGTAATATATTTACTGTAATAAATCATAAAATGACCACAAGTAGAGATCAAGAAGACATGTTCAGTTGAAACCTCGCTTTTCTGACATCAACGCTATAGCTACCGCGTCCCCCTTTGAAATTTCTATTAAAGGCCTGAATAACTGTTTTTGTTGGCCCATTACCCATTAATTCAATTTAATGCTGAATGTTCACAGAATGAGTAAGCATTTATTTATGAGTTGTAAGAAATCACTAATAATCTTTTAAAAGGAGTCGATGTTTTTAACATTGAAATTGAGCAATATGTTAATGGAGTCTGGCAGGCAGTAAGACAGACAGTCACACTCCAGAGTGTGAATTTTCAGAGCAGTGGGTTTTTGTTTTCAGGATAACAGGCTTAATTTTACATTGACAGAAAATTCACAGTTCTAAACAGCTGCTCAACTTACAGCGTAGGACTCATCCTCGCTTGTTACTGTCAATTTCCGATGTTGGGCTTGTTTTAACCATACATCATATATTAAATAGGATTTCAACCTATGGCTCAAACACACTATTTGGACTGTAGTATTAATTTTCATCTTCTTTAAACAACCACCATAGCTGATGAAAATCTTTCTGGTGTGACTCAGGCAGAAATCACGTTCATGGACAAGACATTAATGTTTTATTCATGTTATATATTTGATGTATCCTGTGTTTTCTCATTAAGTTATAGCAACTAGCAACTAACCAGCAATGGTTAGCCGAAAATATAAACATATATAATATAACAAAAATATATATAACATATGCCATTTTAATGTGGAAATGTTACATATTATAGCTTTAACTCTGACCCAGAAAGCATTATTTTGGTGGCTTAAGGGAAAGCATAGGTAGAGCATCCACATTGTTTCCACAGTGGGAAATAAAGCAATGATTAAAATATCTTAAAATAAACAGAAACAAAATATATAACATATGTTTAGCATTTTTAGAGATTTTAATTTGGAAATGCATATAATATATATAATATGTAATAGCTTTAACCCAGTTAACACATCAGATGAGGCATTATTTCAGTGGCTTAAGGAAATGTACTGTTGTATTGTTGTTTTCACATTACAACTGTAAAGCTCATGAGCACACATCGGAAGTTGGAAGAATGACTTCCAAACTCGGCAAGTGGGACCATCTGAGGAGCACGTGAAAGCAGTAACAGTGAATGTGCGCTGGGAAAGTTTGTGGGGACTCCTCCCTGGTCAGAAATAACAAGAAACACATTCATGAGAGATGCAGGGGAGTTGTGCAGCAGCACAAGAGAGGGACTGAATGGTCAGTGGGTGCTGAATCAGCAGTAATTTGATCCAGTGTTTGTTGTTTTTTCTTTCTTTCTCTTGCTTGATGTCGCTTTAGTTTCTTTCAGAATGTGTAATATTTTGCTTCTTGACACTTTTGCACATTTTTGATCACAGTATGTGTGTTACCTCACATGATTCACCTAATAATTTCTACAACAATTAGAGCAAAACAGCAGTGTAAATGGAAGTGAACGTCCTGAGGATTTACAAGAAAGCTGTTCCTGATCTCCCAAGAATCATACAGACAGGAACCCTCTGTTCGTGAAATGTGTCTCTTTATTTTTGTTAACACACACAGACACACACACCAGCGCCCCCGTCGTGAGGGGCTGCACATGAAGTTGAATGTGGACAGAGCAGGGTGGAGGATCAAGTTTTGAAGCAATGGTTTTAGTCAACCTCAGTACAGAGCTTATCAAGCCCCACACACAGCTTATGTAAATGGATAAGCTGCCATTTCCACCACGAGCCCCTTTATCAACAGTGTCTCACCACACCGACGCCAGACACAGGCAAGCTGTGCCTCTGTGTGTTTGTGTGTGTGTGCATGTGTGTGTAAGTCGGGTGCGGGCCAGTATCTGCCTAGTAACTACCGACAGGCTGTTCCAGATTCACATAAGTAATCCTCACACCCTCTCACACCCACACACACACACATACACACACAGACTGAGACACGGCATAGCTGCAAATTGTATGCATCTGTTGTCATGGCAATATTGTCACTTTCAGCTGCTCACGTGTGCACGTCATGGTCGTGAAATATAATTATTATGCCTCCCATCAGTACAGCCACCACCAGCACCATTATATCTAACCACACACACACACACACACACACACACACACACAGGCTCAGTGGTACAGAAACCTACAAACAGACACACACGCATACACACAAGGCAAGCTATGACAGCAAGGGGGATGGGTAATGATACTCGACACCTCCCACTCTCTCCTCAGCTGCTCCCTCCCCTCACTGAAACCCATGAACCTTCACATACTAAGCAGACATACATTTCTCATACACATGCTCCTTCTTTTCTGCGTCTCTGTACAGCGCTGTGCTAACACAACGCGCACACACAAAGACCTCAGTGTGAGACACAGAGCAGATTTCCCCCAGTCTTCCCCCAACCTCCCTGTGCCCTCGAAAAGCTTGTGTCTGTACAATCAGGGGACTGTGGTACTACTACTGTGTCTGATACATGGACAACTTAAATAAAGATGCCACATGGTGAGTTTTCCAAGCAACCGTCTCAGCCAACTAGGATTGGGTGATGTCAACAAAATTGGCATATGACAATATCTACAGTGAAACATTGCAATGGACAACGGCATTGGTGTTTTGGTGATTGTTTTGGCATCTCATGTCTGCAGTTTAGTTGTGTTTAGCTTCTGAAGCTTGAAATAAAGATAGCTGGTTAACTATACTGAAAAAGCTAAGCTAAGGAAACAAAAAGATGGAGAGACAAAGTGATGCCCCCAGGGTTGCCAGGTCTGTGTGACAAAACCAGCTCAATGGCTGATCGAAACCAGCCCCAAACCAGGCCAACGGCCAATAAAACTAGCGCTGGCAGGCAGTGAGCATAGGCATATTTTTGTGTGTTTATGTGGGCGTACATGTGGCGTGTGCCAGGTTCATGTGTACGTGGTGATCTGGAGTTGGATGGTGTCGTTTGAGTAGTAGAGTGTAATTGGCATGCAAAATAGGTCCCCCCAACTAGCGAACAAAAAAATTCATCCTGTGACTGCACTTCAAAAGTAGCCCAATTCTGTGGAAAAAACTCAGACCTAGCAACCCTACACGCCCCTTCCAGGGGTCCACCGTGGGACCTGACTTCAGAAAAAATATGAATGGTATTCAGTGGCAAGAGACAAATTATTTTTTGATCCTGTTTGAAGTATGCCATCAATCACACATATGTTTGTCAATTAAAACTGTTGAAGAATCAGCCTGTGAAGAAACGCAATTAGAAAGACTACACACTCAGCTTCTGGTGCGAAATACATTTGAAGAACTCAATAGCAATGTTTCTTTCCAGAAAAAATTTGATCCCGTTTCTGGAGTTAATGCACAGACCTTGTTGTGGGCAGTGTCACATAGGAAGTATTTTCTTTCTACTAAACTACACTTGCCTACATTCCATCATGCTAGCCAGCTCAGTTGCAGCATAGCCAAGACACAAGCCTTTCATCCATGAGTAGATGTACACTTCCTTATTTGTTCATTCCTACTAGTTCCTGCATGAAACTCCTTACACATGGTCTGTGGATTATCTTGAGTATCCAGGCCATGATTTAAGGAAAGAGACACTGGTGCCAAGTTTTTCAAACACATTTTTTGATGCTTTGAGCACCACAAACCATGCCAGTGCCATCTATTTACATTATCCTGTAGTGCAAGCAGACATCTCTATGGCCAATTTTGATGGACAAAGAGCACTACAGGTCAGAGGAAAAAAATGTAGCTTTGATTTTGGGGTGAAATGTCCCTTTAATCAGTGAATAATGCTCCTTGTGTTTGTGGAACATCTCCTGACACACTGATTGTAAACTATATGCAAATGAACTCACTGTCATCAAAGCAAGTCTTTGTGAAAAGCCAAGAAATATCAGCAGAAGACATCATTAACATCATGATATTGAATAAATTACTGAAGATTACAGGCGTGAATGTGTTGCTCAAGATGACTCCTCTTGTTTTTCTCTTCTTCACTCCACATGGCAACAAAGAACTACTGTAGTGAATTAATCAGATATCCATTGGCCATCCTACAGTTTTAGTGACTCAGATAATCACCAGTCAGCTTTTAGTTATCACACATTAACAATCTGACTAAATGTGATCAGGGTTTGTTGTCAAGCAAATATTCCCTGAGTATTACAGTTGATCAAAGAACAGTTGATCAGTTGGCAGGACCTCCTCAACTCTAACTTACTCTTACTCTTAACTCTTAATTCTTAACTTTTCTAAATTTCTAGATTTTTTTTTGTTGCATTTTTGCATTTTTGCATTTTTTGTATGTGGTATTACTGTGGGAATCGGGCCACATTTACAAATTACATATCTTTCTTAGAAGACCAGTGTGTAGGATTCTGTGATACTTATGTATTGGTGAGTACTCTGCACTGACCTGTTATCATAGAATTTTTTTTAGCTTTGCTACTTGCTACTTCCCAGCAGTTTACTGTACATCAAATTTTGTTAACCTGAGCCAGGCCAATGACAACTGTTGTATCATGTCTGTGCAAAGCCGTCAAGCTCACTTTAGTTCCAACAACCTGACACAAAGGGAAAAATAATACCACCCTGTCACTGTCCTCTGGCTCTGGTGACTCAAACATGTCTGCACATGTCCAATAAAGCTGCCAAACAGGGTGTCCATGTTTCAGGTTGTTTTCAGCCTGTAGTGGTGTCTGACACTGAGATGGTTATTTTTTCATGATTTTCAGAAGTTTTATATACTTAATGTTTTTTTTAATCACTCAAATTTGAATGGGTGCTTCATAACATATGTTACTGAGGTGTTAACACATTTATTGTCTTTTTACATAAACTTTGAACATATAGATCAGTATCAGGTTTCATCAGTTTCAGTAATCCCTCCTCTTTTGGACAAATTTGTTAGAAAATATTGCAAAGAATAAATAAACAAATATAGACATCAACAGGATGTCCTCTATTCCTTTGTATATGTTTAGTTGTTATGTTACAAAGACAGCATGAAGCCAAGCAATGATGAAACCAATGTTATCTGTGTAAGTAAATATATGCGGGTGGATGTATTATGTGTGTATTCCCCTTGAAAAAGTTGGGGGAAGATCAGCAGCAGCACCTACTTTTAGTTTCACTAGGCGACACCTTTTTCCAGTTTCGACATGAGCTCTGGTTTGAAGTGGAGCAAACAGACTGTACTAGCCCTCTAAGTTTCCACGAATCTGCGCACTGATATATGACAGTATGTTCCCTCAAACTCGCACACAAACACGACACAGCCCTACCTCCCCAAGTGTTTGTTTTCTACCCAGCGTGGCCTGTAGTGCCTGGAGCTGTGTGTGACGTTATGCTGACAAGTTGGGCTGAATACGTTGGGACTTGTTAGACCTGCAGGGCAAACTAATAGAGCACACATGACACACTGCAAGTAAGCAGAAGGAACGTGTTTTCAGATTTCACAAAAACACCAGCAGTAAAAGTTATCTGGTGTTAAAAACAGCAGACTAACGTAAAATCTGATAAAACAAAAGAGCCTGCATGACTGGTTTGATGTTAGAAGTTCAGTGAGTGTTCAGCCGGATCACGATACTGTGTATAATGTGTATCTTGATCTGGCTTTCTCCAAAAATACATTTATCAGCATGGCCAAGAGTCCAAAGAGCCCAGTTACATTACATTTTTTTACTAACCACCAAAAACCTGTGAAATGTTCTTGTCCTATTTTTAATGCTAACAAGCTGTACATCTGTATATATATATATGTCTGTGTGTCCCATTCTCGTGAATGCGATAGCACTTCCACAGAATTTCTTTAAATTTGCTAGAAATGATCACGTGGACTCAAGGATGAACTGGTTAGATTTTGGTTGTCAAAGGTCAAAGTCCAAGGTCACTGTGACCTAACATCCGCCGGTCTCATTCTTGTGAAAGCAATATCTGAAGAACGCTTTGATGGAAATTCTTCAGATTTAGTACAAATGTCTATTTGGACCCAGTGAGGAACTGATTTGATTTAAGTGGTCAAAGGTCAAAGTTCAAGGTCACTGTGACCTTAAGTCCATCCGTCTTATTCTCATGAACACAATGTCTTAAGAACACTTTGACAGAAATTCTTCAAATGGAGTACAAATGACCACTTGGACTCAAGGATCAACTGATTAGACTTTGGGGGTCAAAGGCCAAGGTCACTGTACCTTCCAAGACTTGTTTTTGTTCAGCTCTCTATCAGTTCTCTGCACTCCTCTATAAAAACAGTCTCTTAATGTTTCCCACTGAAAATGATTCACTGGAACCAGAATTTGTCAATACAATGATAAATCACTTCATACCTTTTCTTAAATTTCCGTAAAGTCTTCATTACACATATTATACAGATATGGATGTGGCTGAAACTTGTCTCGCTGGTGGAGGTATACAACTGTGAGACAGTAATTCTACTTATATTAATTTAACAATTAAAATAGAGACTCTGGTAAATTTGCTCTATACAATATCAAAGCCTTCCCCACAATGCCATAATATAATTCTAGCCTAAAATACTTGGATATAAGAATTTAGTAGTAATAGCACAAGATGTGTAATTTGATTGTAACTGTAAAACCACAACTGTATGCTCCTTCTCAGGTTGTTTTAAACCCTGAAATTCCTTCAAACAACACAGAAGATATGACCTGAGGGTCCTCAGCCTTGGCTACAAACCTGTTTACCAACTGAAACCACTGACACAACCTAAATGAACTGCAGCCTAACAGATGTACAACCTGAAAATATCTCTTGGTGCTGTCCAGCTCTTATCTGTTGTAACCTCCCACAAGACATGTTTACACAACAAACGTCAACACAAGAGTGTGTGTGTGTGTGTGTGTGTGTGTGTGTGTGTGTGTGTGTGTGTGTGTGTGTGTATCTATGTATGTGCTCTTGTACATCTATCTTTGCGAGGACCAATTACAGACATTTGGATTGAGGACATTTTTCCAAAGCAAATACATTTCAATCTTTTCTACTAAGGGTTATGGTTGTTGGTTATGGTTGTTTTTTGGAATAGCGTATAAGTAAGGTTAAGGCTTTGGGGCCTGGGGGTTAAGTAACAAATTATGTAAATGAGGGTCATCTCTAAGGGTGGATATCTATACCTAAAGTATTGATACCAGAGGTGTCATTGTTAGCAAACTAGTGCTGTCATAGTATGGATTTTTTTTCTGACAATGGTGAAACAGCACCTGTGTAATAACTAAAAACTTAAGACTGGCAGTAAATGTACAGTATAGACTACAGTATATCAGTTAGTAAAAGCTGCAGCTTCTCAAGACCAAGAAAAGTCTTGTCTGTTGTTTCAACTGCTGTAAAAGTAAAGGTGGCTAGCCCTGAATTAAACTAAGTAGGAAATGATAACTTTAAGTGGATGCTAAAGCTAGCATTGTACCTTTACAATATTGGGTCCAGTGTGATTGTATCCATTTCAGATTCTTTGTAATCCAGCCTTGAACTGCAGACATCTTTTTGAGCCACATGCAGCTCTTTTGGCCCTCTCCATTGGCTAAATTAGTGTTTCCTGTAGCTTTGATAAAAATATATAAATGGAAATCCTTTTCTCTTTTTTAACATTTTCATTTATCATTGTTGTAGGCTTTAAGTGATTATTACATTCTCCAACTGTAAAAATGTGTAGCCTATACTACTGTTTTGTCAACTAAAATGTGCTTCACAGCCCATGATTATGGTTCAGCACATTTTCCTTTAAATTTCCTGGTGGCTAGTCCTGGGTCTCTTTGAGTCAGTGGATGCCAAATCAGAAAAAAAAGTCTCAGAGGAATATGGAGAATGTAATAGTTATGACTCCAGTTTTTTTTCTTTCTTTTTTAACCAAAAATGGCTCTTTGAATGGTAAAGTTTGCTGACCCCTGCCTTAGCTGTTGTCTGTTGTTACCTCCTTGAAAACATGTTTACACTCTCACTGTCTACACAACAAGTGTGTGTGATTGTGTGTGTTTGAGTTAGTGTATGTGTGCTCTCCCATAACAAACAGGCTTGTATATCTTCCAAGCAATAAATCTGCATTTGTTTTGTTCCTCTGACAGATAAAAATCATACTAGGTGGCAGGAGGGGCAACAGAATAGTCCCCTCTTACAGATATGGCATTGTGTACAAAGAGACATTCCCAGGAGATTACCCTCTTAATCATACAATTAATAACAATTTTTTTATTGAATTCAGTCATGTCAGCACCATTATTCATCCATCCATTCATTTAGGTGGATTACTCAATAAAAAGATTCGTGGCCTTGTAGGAGGATGACGAATAGATGTGTAATAAAGCAACACTTGACTACGCGCATGCGCACACCCCCCGCCGTCTCGGCAGCACTGTACATAGCCGCTCGGGGGCTCCGCGGACAGCCAATGGCGACACGTTGTTTCACCCGTGACATCATCCGCCACTCCTCTTACTAAAGAAGGAAACAAACATCCATCCAGAAGGAACAGGAGACGGTCGGAGAGAGAAAGAAAGAGGTAGGAGGGCGAGGAAGGGAGAATTAAACCCACCTAAACCTGTCTGACACGGAGGACGACGCCACTTTAAACACGAGATAGCTAGTAAAAGAGGACGTTAACTAGGACGTGACCTTTTTTCTTCTTCTACCAGGACAAAAACGGCCACTTTCCCCTGTCGTCTCGCGAGAAACTCCATCGATTTTCAGCAGGTGATGATCTTGGATTAATGTTTTTTTCTTCTTCTTCTTAACACGGATGAATTTTGAAGCTTATATCGAGGTAAAAACAACGAAAAAGTGTGTAACTAAAGCGAATGGGTCGGTCATGGCGACCTTTAACGGTGTATTGAAAGGTCAGGTGGTGTGTGCGTGATGGTATTGTGTGGTAAACAAGCCTTTTTATCATTTGGTCGTTCAAGTTGTCACCATCACCATCTCCTTCCTCCTCCTCTTGTGTGGCTGGAAATATCACAAGCCCTTAAACGTGACTCCGTCTGGTTCAGGAGGAGAAAAACAAGGGAGGGAGCTGGAGCTGGTGCCTGGTTGCTGCTGTCTCTGTTTTTCTATTTGCCCCGAGCTGGGGGATGGGGAACCAAAGCCAGCTAATTCCTGTCTAGAAATAGAAAATTCATAAGCCGAATGGGCAAGTAGAGCGAGAGAGTTCCTCTGAAATTACTACAGAGCATTTGGTTAAATATTAAACGAGCTGCCAGGACTGCTTTGCCTAAATTAGTGTTTCCAGTCCTGTAGTTTGGCTTTGGAGAGAGAAAACAAGATTGGGTCGGCGTTTAAGAGCTATGTGGCAGCACCAAGTCGTTTCTAAGTGCTTAAGAGTGATTATATAATCGAGGTTCTTCACATTGCTTCGTTGTTAATGAAAAAGCTGTGAGAAAAGGGGAGCTACAGTACAAAACCGTCTCTAAACAGGAAGCAGAGAGATTGTAGACAAAGGAAGAAAGAAGAAACAAAGGGAGCAGAGACCACACTGTCTAGACTGTGGGTTATTTCAGAAAACATCAGTGCTGTGCCTTTCTCTTGGCCTCTGATTATTATTTGCAACATTGTGTGCCTTAAATAAGAATAATTTACTGCTTGTAACAGAACAACAGTGGGCTTTTTCCTGTTCTGTCCTTCAGTGTGACTCAGTAGTTTTGAGCCCAGCAAAGGCCTGAAATATGAGCTAAGCCTGCGACTGATACCAGAACTGAGTCTTCCCCTTTTGTTTGCCATAGATTTTCACTTTAAACTGGGCTTAGTTGACATGTGTGACCAGTTTTCATATTTTTTAGGTTTGAGTGCTTGGGTTTTTATAAGAGGAAGTTAGTGGTGAATGCTTGTGACTGTTAATCTGCCCTGTGCTGGAAACCCCCTGACTTGCCCTGTGAGTTGTATAGTATTTTTATATCACACTAGGGCTTCAACTGGTTATTTTCATTATCTGTTAACCGATTAGTTCTTAAATGCCAGGGCATGGTGAACAATGTTGAAAAGTCTTTCCTCAAAGCCAAGGTGACTTCTTTAAATGTCTTGGTTTGCCCGTAACCCAAAGATATTAACTTTGCTGTCATAAAGGACTGAGGAAACCAGAAAATATTCTCATTTCAGAAGGAGGAATCAGAGAATTTTGACTTTTCTTTTTTTTTAAACATGACTTAAATTGACTACTTGATTATCAGAATATTAGGTGATTGATTTAATGATCATTTCATAATTGATCAATTGTTGCAGCTCTACACAACACATTGTAAACAGCATATTGTGGACATTTCTGCTTGCTGCCATTTTGAACAAACAGGGTAAAGCTAAGCAGTAATGTAGCCATTTATTAAGCAAGGCGTATGAATGATTACTCCTAGTTGGTGACAAAACAACACCAACAATAACAATTGGTTAAGGGCTGCAACTAAAAGGTCAAAAAATGTGAGAAATCATTATTTCCCAGAGCCCAAAATGTCCAAAACACAAAGACTCTTCATTTACTGTCATAAATGACAAAGAAAAACAGCAAATCTGAAATGACTGATTAATGGGTCATCAAAATAGTTGGCAAGTACTTTCAATCGACTTATCATTCCATTATACATTAATTTTAAATGACACAACACACTGTAGATAGCATATTTTGGATATTTGCAAACAAGGTACATGTATTGTGCTAATTAGAGCTGCAACGATAAATTGATTAACAGTCAGTTTGAGAATAAATTGTACACGTTCTCTGATTTCAGCTTCTCAAATGTGAATATTTTCTGGTTTCTTTAGTCAAGTGTTACAGTAAACTTAAATATATTTTGTTTGTGGACAAAGAAGATATTTGAGGACATCACCTTGGGCTTTGGGAAACAGTGATCAACATTTTTCTTTCCAACATACTAAATTTTTTTCCCTGAATGTATACCAAACAACAGCCCTACAGCTGTTGATAAACAAACAGTCAGTTGTAAGCCATGAATATCATGTGTGCATTTCTCCCTCATTGACCTCATTTTGATCATGTAGCATTTAAAGCATGAAGTGTATTTACCTCAGGCTGAAAACTGGGGCACATTTAAATGTATGTAAACTCCATGTTTTTTACCTTGTACCCCATCCCTGTTCATGAAAGGTCTTCCTGGTAAAGGTTAGTTTAACATGCCTGCTGTTTGTCTGACAGCTGGACCCAAACATGACAGCTGAGCCACACCGTCCATTGTTCCTTTGTGTCAGAAAGTCAACAATCACGGTTAATCTGTTTGTTGTTATAGGTCTTTGTCGTAGCTTCAGTTTAAATAGATATCCTTCCTTTTGTGGGACTTTTTTTGCTCAGAGACGAGGGATCTCGATGTCAATACCCAAGGTCCAAATGTGGCTGTCTATATAATAAATGGGTGTTTTGTGGGGTTTAAAGAGACGAATACTGGTGATCACGTGTAAAGAAAAATTCCCTCTGAGCCACATAGGAGTTACAGACTTCTTGCTCAGTCCTCCTGTCTGGTATTTCTCAGCAGTCAGCAGCTGAACATGTGACGCGTGAAGGGAGAGAAGGTCTTTGTGGGCTTTTCCAAGGAAACCCTTTGTTGACACGGCAGTGATAACATGCAGGGGTAGAGAAAGGGGGGGAAGAGGAGCAGGAAGGGGTTGGGAGGGGAGCAAAATTTAATAGCACTTGTTAGTGTGTTGGCGAGGTCAGGCCACCTCGAGTGAACTGACAGGACGTTCTGAAACAACTGCCAGCCTCTCCTGGAACATTACGCTCGCCTGCCCTGTTTGTGTCCGTGACCAGAATATATACGAGCTTCACACCGACGCAAGCGAGCAGAGCAGCTGCCATGTTAGAGCACAAAGGGGCCAAAGGTTG
Organism: Lutjanus erythropterus; assembly: GCF_056507025.1. NCBI lineage: Eukaryota > Metazoa > Chordata > Actinopteri > Lutjaniformes > Lutjanidae > Lutjanus > Lutjanus erythropterus. The sequence continues at coordinate 28,504,410 of NC_139326.1, read as the reverse complement.
TTTACAAAGGAAATATGCCACTGTTGCTGTGTAAAGTGGTAGCTGCTGAGTGTTTTTTGTCTTTTCTTTTTTCTTGTTTTTTTTTTCTTCTTTGGTGTGCGTGTGTGTGTGTGTGTGTTGGGGGGAGGTTGGTATCAGTTGATCTGATGATTTGTAATCCAGTCAGGGCAGGACTGGCAGACAGGATGCCTCTTACCCAACTAATCTTGGCCTTCCTGTCTGTCTGTTTGTTCATTCATCAAGGTGTTTTTGATCTGTTGCCTCAAAGGCTGCACCTCCCACTACGCAAATTCCTGGTATGTTGCGTTGCAGCACAGCGTGGTGACAACGTCATCATAAGACGGCACGTTTGGCCAAGTTACGCACATACACGCTTGTTTATGGGCGGATGTGTGGGGAGAAATGACTCGGGAAGTTTTCAAATGCCTTATGTGGCAAGAACTACGGGAGTGGGAGGGGAGTACTTTGTGAAACTGACCTACTTTGTTCATCTTTTGTTCATTTACTCGTGTCTTTTGGTAAGAACGGTATTAATTAATTCAGCTTCTGTTTTTTTTTGTTCCTTTTTGTGGTTTAGATTGTGCCAGTGAGTCAGAACTTTTTGTCTACTTGGAGGAAGTGAATAGACTGATGATGAGGGAGTGTTAGTTGTAAAGACACATTTGTAGTCATAGGATTAATCATGATGCACAATTATGATGCGTTGATTGTCATAAACTAACTTCACACATTAACACCATTAGTGAAGTTTTTAAGGCATTTTCCTAAAATAATATGTGAGCTGCAATGATTAATGGATTAGAAGTGAATAATTAATTTAATCGCCAGCTGTTTTGATATTCAGTTAATCGGTTTGAGTTATTTTGAAGAAAAAAGTCAACTGATTAATCAACAATCAAAACAGTCATTAGTTGCGGTCCTAATTTGATAAATAGGTAATCAATTTTAGTCATTTTTTATGAAAAACTGTTTCAGTATGAACATTTTCTGGTTTCTTTACTCTTTCTTTGACTGTAAATTGAATATCTTTGGATTGCAGGTTAAAACAAGACATTTGAGGGTTTTGGGAAACAGTGCTCAACATTTTTTCACCATTTTCAAATATTTTAATGGACCAAACAACAAATTTCAACAGATTAACAGATAATGAAAATAATCATGAGTTGCAGTCCTATACAGATATTAAAATATGAGACTGTGGGTCAAATGTCAGGAAGAACTGTTCTCAGACTGGTGAAAAGGGTTTTGTGGGGGAGGAGATGGAGGGAGGAAAAGAGGGGACACACAGTGAACAAAGCTGTGGGACAGAACAGAGTCCAGCTTCTGCCAAGGTGCTGAGCAGAGCAGAACACAGTGAGTGTTGTTTGTTCCCTGGATTTCCTGTGGTGAAATGTTCATTACTGTATTCAGGATAAAGGGCGAGTCTAAACACACAGACAGACAGACAGGCATGTTGTTTTCGAATTTTCATAATATGACTGTTGTTATCTCTCAGCCGGACAAGTTTCTTTAGAAGCAGACTGGCAGAACAGCAGCGTCTGTTGTGTTTCACGTTGAGGTGTTAGTGAAGGAAAAGTGCTCTCTCTGTGTGTCATTCTGTCAGTCTAATAAGCATTTCTTCTCTCATTCTGTTAGCAATGGCCCAAGAGACGAACCAGAGCCCGGTGCCCATGCTTTGTGCCACAGGCTGCGGTTTCTATGGCAACCCTAGAACCAATGGTATGTGCTCTGTATGCTATAAAGAACACCTGACACGGCAGCAGAGCAGCGACCGCATGAGCCCCCTCAGCCCTATGGGTAAGTCAGTTCACGAAAGGTCTGTTTCTCAGAACAGGTTTTCAGAAACTGTGGATTTCAGGAGTTAATGATGTCAACAAATACTTCAACCTATATATAATATGAGGCCAGAGATAAGGAGGCACTCCAGGAAGTGTAGACGTTGTTTTGAAACACAACCAGTTCTAGGCCAGTCAGTGTGTTTTCCCAGCCAACCCCCCCTCCTGTTTTTCCATTCTGTGTAATGAAAGACAGCTGTTTTCTTCATTACAGTGTACAGTGGGTGTTCACCCCTTTAGCCATTTCTGAGGTCAAACATTGACATCTCTCTCACAATGTGACACCGACAGCCTGTTAGAGCCTTTTTCAAACATTATAGCAGAGAGGAAAGATCACTTTCAGTGCAGCCTTGAGAAAGAAAATGACCCATACTTTCTACATTCCCAAGTCTAGTTAACAGACTTTAAATTGTCTATTAGTTAGAATTGAATTTCAACATAACAGTGCAGTGCTCACAAAAATAGTTGGTATACACAGTATTTTTCCTCTGAACTCACCTATGATTGGGGATGTAATGATTTATCAATTAAACAAAAACTGTCTCAATAACAGACTGTGGTGATATCTACCATAGGACTGGGCAATATATCAATATTATATTGTATCATATCATATTGTGATATAAGGCTAGATTTTAGAATATCATTATATTGTGATATGGCATAATAGTTGTCTTTCCCTGGTTTTAAATGCTGCATTAAAGAGATGTTATTATCTGAACATATTCTATTCAGTTATTTGCCTTTACGCACTTAGTCATTATATCCACATTACTGATGGTTATTTATCAAATATGTCATCATGTTAATATTTTTTCAATATTAATATGGATATTGAGGTATTTGCTCAAAAAATATTATAAGTGATATCCGATTTAGTCCATATCGCCCAGCCTGATAATGATATTACATGGTTCATTATTTTATTTTATTCTATTATTTTTATTTATTTTATTTTATTTATTATTTTTTATCTGTTATTATTATTTGTATACATAAAGTTAATTATTTAATAAAGAACTTTTTTCAAGTACATGGTTTGTCTTTGTTATTTAGTTTAATTGTCATATCATGGACTTTTTTTATTGTGGTGTTATCATACCTTGAGCTTTTGGTATCGTTGCATTCCTATCATTGTACATGTCATGTCCTTGTTTTGAGTTTTGTCTAACAGAATTCACTCTCTTCTCATTTCATCCAGGCTCAGCTGCTAGTCCTACCTCAGAGGCTTCGGCCATCCAGAGACTAGAAGCCAGTCTAGCCAAGGTTGATGCCTCCCCTGCCTCCTCACCAGACATGTCTAGGTCAGTACTGGCTGTGTATGACTGTTCAAGGACTTTGGTGAGCTTTCTTTAAATAGTAAAATGTGTTAACTGCTGGCTGACTTTCCTCCCTTTTTTTTTTATTTGACCTTCAGAACTATTCAAGGATCTCTTCCTGTTACTCAACAAATGACAGAGATGAGCATTTCAAGAGAGGACAAGCCAGAACCCTTAGAGCCTGGTAAAATACGCATGCACACACACACACACACACATATATACGTACACACACATATAAACACACATGTAATAACACTCAGGCTAGCAGACATAAACAAGCGGACATTTAACACATGCAGGTGACTTCTTAAGGCAAACATCGCCTTGTAGGATCCACTGCAGCCACAGTTTATTTTTGATGCTCCACTGCATACCACAGACCCAACTGTTGGTTTTACTTACAGCCTCCAAGAAAGAGAGGAGGCCTAAAAATAAACCTGTTTAAAAATACCTCTACACCGGGGGGCATTCTCAGATTTGATGCTGCCTGCCAGAGGCTTTCTCAGAGTAGTGTGCTGTTTTCTGCCAAGAACAAGAGACAGCAATTTAGAGATAAGGAACAATCTAATTGCTATCATTTTGGGGGGGGGGGGGAGTACACAATTTCAGTTGTCAGTGTTTTTGCATTTCTTATAGAACTATGAACAAACCACATTAATTGGCTGCTCTTGCAAATTAAATATGTCAGATAATGACTAATCAAATCTAGCATGACTAATAAGTTTTTCCTCTTTTTTTCCCTCTGTTGTCTTTCTGTCTATGTAGTTGTAAACCAGCCTGCTGCTTCTAGCCCAACTCCTGTAGCTTCTTCCAGCAGTGAAGATAGCAAGGGTGACACCCCTAAACCCAAGAAGAATAGGTGCTTCATGTGCCGCAAGAGGGTGGGCCTTACAGGTGAGCGACCCGTATTATATCTGTCAGTGGTTCCGGTCATGATAATTGTCATAAAGGATGTAACAATATATCAAATATCGCAGTTAAAAATGTCTCAATAAAACCACTGGTCTGTGCCAGTACATTTTTTTATTTGTATTATTTCTATATTGTAATTTACTTGACCATTCAAGCTGATCTATTATATCTCATAGTGGTAATATTTTGTGAAAGCACTTCTATCAATATCAAGGTATTTACTCAAAAATATTTTGATTTTGTCCATATCAACAAGCCCTAATCCAGTGGGATTTTACATGGTTCATTATCTTATTTGATATACTTTATTATTGTGAAATGAACCCCTCCAGGGTGATTCAAGTCCAGCACCACCCTGTCAGGGTTTATTTTGCAGGTACTTATTGTACCTTGAGGTTTTTGGTATCGTTACATCCCTACTGGTCACATATGAAAAGGCACAAAGGGTTCTTTCTTGCCACATCTCCTGTTCTGGCTTTGACCCCTGATCTTTGTGCTTCCAGGGTTCGACTGTCGCTGTGGCAACCTGTTCTGCGGCATCCACCGGTACTCCGACAAGCACAACTGTCCCTACGATTACAAGGCCGAGGCCGCCGCCAAGATCCGTAAAGAGAACCCTGTGGTGGTGGCTGACAAGATCCAGAGAATATAGATTTGACAAATTAACAAGCAGCAGGCGGCATCGATGAGAACACCTTTGACAAAGACTGGAGTATGAGTGTGAACCTTTTGAAATGAGCACTGGCATGAGTGGCTAAGTGAGGATTGAAAGGACTTGATTTACAAAATTACAACCTCAAGAAAATGATGGAAAAAAAAGAAGAAAAAAATGAAAAGATCCTGTCTGAGGGAGATGCATGAATGATCACTTTTCTCCTTTTTTGATTAATTCATTAGTTTGTTTTATCCTATTTTCTGTGGTGTGACTTTGCCGCTGTTCAGTCCTGTTTTTTTTCTAAGAATATGTATTGTCTTATTAAGAGCAGCCCAGGCTAACTGTCCAGGATATGCTGTGCTCCTCTCACCCAAACCAGGCGCCATTTTGTGCCAAACCGTAGACAACCATTTTATCCAGACCCCGTCACGTGTCAGACACTGACAGGGCTTTTAAAACGTTCAGACAACACAGTATAACAGTCCACATGAGTCTTGTCCCTCAACCTTCGTTGGTACCAGAGTCGGTCAACATTTGGAGAACTGTACAACTGTCCCCCACTGTGCACAAGGGGCTTTGTTACCTTGTCTCTGTCTTTCCTAGCTTTACCTACCTCACAGCTGCTGTGTTAAGCTTTGTTGTCTTCCCTTTTTACTTTGTTTCATCAGCTTTGACCCCCAGCAGAACAATGGATCATCTTGATAGTCAGCCTCAGTGACCCCTCTGATCAGCATGTCTGTGTTGACTTTGATCGGTTTGATTGTGATATAAGGCTGTTCCATTATGACTGGAGGTATCATGCTAGACAGGGACAAACAAATTACTCCACGTTTCACTGAAATCTAAACACTTTCAATGGACTTTCTGGGTAAAGGAGTTCCCCAGTGCTCATATTGTAATCACAGACGCCTGGTGCAGGGCTGTGTGTACCGATGTGTGGCCTGAGAGGAAGGACGGCACCCTTCCCTGGCAGGCCTGGTAGGTGAATTTAAGCAACAATATTGTAGTAGGGGCATGAATGAATGAATGAATGGGATAAATGCATGAGTTACTCTTCATCTGCATAAGAAATATTTGGCATCACTTCAACTTAGGGTTTCAGACGTTTTATTTGCTGAGAGACAATTATGTTATATTTTATTAGCTTTTTTTCTCTTCCATTGATATTGTACTGATGTTAGCGCATGTATTCAGTGCATTTGTGGAATTAGGGTATGTGAACCATGATTATTTTTTTTGTTTGTTTGTTTTTTTTAATGCGCTAACAGAACATTCATGTGAGCACAGTGAGTGTGTGTGTCTGTGTGTGTGTGTTTGTTCCCCCAGCCCTTTTTCGTCTGTGGAGCTACCCGGTTTATCAGCACATGTTTACAGAACTACAGGAGCATGCCAGAGCTAGATTTCTGAAAAATAATAGATACCAAGATTAGATGTAACTTCTCATCTGTCTAACAGCTATTGGTCTGTGTGTGTGTCTGCTTTAGAGCACCTGAGAGAAGTGTGTTTGTGTGTGTGCGTGCGTGCGTGCGTGCATGTGTGTTTTCATGGCTGCCTGACACATTGAAACCATGTATGTTTGTGACTTGTGTTAATCCCCCCTTTTTTCTCCCCCCTGTAAGGATGTGTTTTTCATTTAAAAGACAACTGTATGTATCCGTTTGAGTTTTTCCTTTCTGATTCTTAGTTATATGCAAATTTGTACAAAAAATGAAAAAACAACAAACTGTGTTGATATTTATGTATTACATATAATCTTGCTATCCAGCATTAAGACAGAATAGTATCATGTAAATAAAACTGTACAGAGAGACATTACCAAGCTTCATTGTGTGTTTACTTTCACAGCTTTCATGCAGTTTGTCCATTTCTCAATAGTGTTGGGGTTTTAGTGGAATGTTTTTTGGCTATTTCAACAGTTTGGTTTTAGCAGTATTATACATTTATGGACTTTCTTGTGCAGACCTGTCAGGTCAGGAGGGCGGCACCTTTAAAGAGAGAGTTCACCCCAAAGTCAAAAATAAATATTTTTCCTTTTACCTGGGAAGAAGAATTTATCAGTCCATTCGTAGAGATGTCTGCTTTCTCTCCAGGGTACTGGAACTAGATGACATTGAGCTTGGAGTGGTCAAAGTGCAAAAAAAAAACGCATTTAAAAAACTCAACAGCGACGTCTCTTTCTAGAAATCATGACTGGGTTACTCAAGATAATCCACAGTCCTTGTTGTGTAAGCAGTTTCATGTACTTCTTTGTTTCTACCAAACACCCACCAACCATATCACCATGCAGACGGAAGTGAAGTGAAGTGAAGTTACAGCTCAGCAGAGGAGGACACCATTAATATTTACTTCCTGCACTGTCATGGGCTTCTCATCAATGAGTAGATCCACGCTTCCTTCTGCAGAGTGATAGAATTAGTGGGGGCTAGAAAGAAAATTGTTTCTACATGAACCTTTTTTTAAATTAAACAACTATACAAGGATACACAGAAAATAGATACAATAGAAATATGAAAAGAACATTTAAAGATAGATCAAGTTAGTAGGGCGTATCATATTTCATCATATTTTTTTACAGTGCCTAAACGGTACCACTGCTATTTTCATGACATTTCATGACTCTGATGCTTTGATGTAAGAGAGAAACTCTTTATGAAACAGTTCATACTGGTTTCACCGTCATATATTTGGACTTGTGAATGTATAATTTTCCAAAGAACAGAACGTTATTAACCAGAAAGTCATCTTTACAACTGTCCCTGATGAGTCCATAAAAAATGTCCTTTGGGAAAAAGCTTCAAGTTGAAGTCATTAATGAAGATCCAGGCATAGAGCTTCAGAATACATAGATCGTAGTTTCAGTATCGAGTCATGATTCCTTGAAAGAGATATTGCTGTTGAGTTTTTCATGTGTATTTAAAGGACCAAATCTAGATCCATTATACTGGAGAGAAGGCAGGCATGTCTATGGAAGATATCTCCTAAACTCACACCAAACAATCTGGATTGAGAAATAGAACTACAAGTATGAGGAAATATGTGTATTTTGGGGGTGAACTGTACCCTTAAATGGAGTCAACAGGTTTATTATGCCTCAGCATAGTAAATATAATTAAAAATGAGGCCATCTTGGAAAATGAAATCACAAAGTCAGTGATGAATCAGCAGAAGATAGTTATGAGTAAACTTCGTGGAAGTAATTTCAGTCAGGACTGGAATAGTTCAGGAGCTGCATGCTGGGAGCTCAGTATTACACTGTAATACCTTACCCCGGCTAACCTGGCCTCTTTAGCATCCTCGTGTTAATACAGAGCGCTGGCAGCACAGACTGTAAACCTCACTCTACAGACTCTTGTCCAAACCTTGTCTGGGTCACACAGGAAGTATTAATCCCTGGACCCTGGAAGAAAGTGATCCTGTACAGCTCTATCTAGGCTAACACTGCTGCACATGCGGGACTCACATTCTCTGTTTGTGTGTGTGTGTGTGTGTGTGTGTGTGTGTTTCAGAAACAATGTGTTTTTCTCACACTCCTGTTGGGAGCTCCTGGGCAGAGTGTGTTCACAGATGGCGTCACGGCAACAGCTGCTCAGACAGCTGAGGTGTGCTCATGTGGTGTTCCTCTGACAGAAAGATCACATTGTCTGGACGCAAGTCTGAGGTACAATGGAGGATTTACACTGGGGCATACTGGGTGTAGAACAACAGTACAAGTGTTGAAACTGGAGGTTTATATTGAGCTGTCTACACCCAGCCTGCAAACTATGTTTACTCAAGTACTGTACTTAAATAGGGGAGATCAGGGGCAATTGTAACATTTTATAGATTTTCCTTCAGAACTCACTGACTACTTGAAATATACTAGTCATATTTTGATATAAGAAACATACGTACATGTGCACTAATTAATGCAAAATGTTAACATATTACTGCTGTAGTATAAGATTTTTTTATAGGCCCTATAGGGTTCAAATTCTTCTTATTTTCTGTCAGGCGTTGCATGCAATCAAAGCAAAACTCTGTTTCTATTTTTGCAGAAGAATAGGCAACTATTCTAGTGGTAACAAGATTTCAATTATTTGAACTGAACTAAAAGTAATTTTAAATTCAAATTAAGTGAATTATGTTCATTTTCTAGCAGAAAAGTATGTCACCACAGACAGATAAGGTGCTTACACTGAGCCAGGTGGCAATTGTAGTTCTGTGTCACAACTGCCCCCAATCTTGCAGCCATGGTAAAATCTTGTATGCTAAATAGCAACACCTACATTAGCGTGGGTTGTTCATGTTAAATATTATCCAATACCCTTGAGATAAAAAAAACAAAAAGATGTAAGTTAGTCATTTAAAAATACTGCACATCCAAAAGTAACTTTCATACCCTCAAATCACTTTTTTGTTGAGAACTTCTGCTCAGGTGAAATAATGCTCCTGCTCTAAAGGCAGAGACAGAATCCTACTGAGCATGTGCAGAGTTAGTGTCATCACTCTAGCTCCTTTCTGATTGGAGGAATTGAGTGTGTTGCAGTTGACCCCTGTTACAATTGCCCTCGGTCTCCCTGACAAATTGGAGCTACTTGTTCTTTATTTAGTTTAGATACACTAGTTTTTTTATATGCATCCTGTCCAGTGAAAACCATGTATCTCCAAGCGAGCTTCTTTTGAATTTTTCTGATAAACTGAAGGATGAAGTGTTCCTCTTGTACCTTCTTGTATTAACTCCTAAATGTATTGTCACAAAGCTGAAAACTGGGCTGTTTTTCTGAGATCATGAAAAGTTGACTTATGTATTACTTAGGTATTACTTATTTACCATGCCTGTCATTTTATTACTTAATATATTTGATATTAACGGGTTAAGCCTGCTATCCATGACTGCTGTTCTATGAGACTGCGAGTTGTGCACATCCAGAAAATGAAATGAACTGTGCCACTGTATGAGACTGTGGATGCTTGTTAATTTTTGTGCGATCACTCTGTTGACAAAGGTTGTGACAGACTCAAGTCATCACTGTTGCACTTCTGCATTTTTCCAAATATCTTGTGTTGTGAACATTTCTGGAATTATAGTGTCATTGTGCTAGGTAGGTGATTTTGTTTTGTCTTGTCTGGTTTCATTTTCTTTCTGTCTAAAACCGTTTAGAAAAGTGATATATAAGTAAAGTTGTTTTTGTTTTTTTTCGTAACAATGCTCTCTTAAAAGCTAAGATGCTTTGTGAATAACATTTGTCTTTACCAGGATCTGCTCTTAACTCAAAAGGGGAAATTTTGTAAAACATCAGAATTTTAAGAATTTTCTTAGAATTTCACCACTGGAGCAACTTTTTGTACCAAGATGCTTTATAAATATCACCCTAGGTGTACAGAGATAAAGTGAGAGACAACCTGATATTGCAAAACAAAATCCTGAAGTAAAACAACAAAAGTAAAACAAATAACAGCACAAAATATGCTGTACCAACGGCAACAACAACAAAAGAATATATGGTTCTCACAGGACAGCCACACTACAAACATATGATGATCTTATAGACCATGATGCATTGCTGTAGATTAAACAACCCGTCAGAGTAGCTAAAATTAGCTCAATCATACCCATCTACAGCAGTTGTTCCCAACCTTTTTCCCATTGACCTCAAAGTGACATATTTTATAGATATTTCATATTATGTTCAGTGCATAACAATAACAGTACAGAACAAGTGATAAACTGTACAGTTAACCCAAATAGTGAACACAATCACTGACATTTGGATGAATTGTGAGCAAATTATTTCCTGCAAATGTTGAATTAGAAATGAGTTTCCCAAATATTTCTTGGGGCCTTTTATATAATTTTCCATTTTTTATTTTTTAAATACATACTTAACAGACTTCTTTTTTGACAACATTTCAGTGTTTTCTTCTCCCTGACACTTGGCTCTTGTTCTGTTTTTGACTGAATATTTTTCTAATGCATGACGAGGCTGTTCAGCAGAGTGTGAAGGCTCTGCGAATATTTCTCTTCATATAATCATATATCAATTGTTTACTTTTCTTCACAGAAAAGAATGAATGAATGAAATGGTGAGATATATTGTAAAGTTTTCTTAAGTTCAAGAAGGCCTCACAATCCCAGTGAAGCCTTGTCCACAGGACCTCCAGGTAGGGAACCAGTGATCTACAGCAGTGAAATGCAACATACACATTAATCTAGCAGTACTATCAGCCAAAGACATCAGATGTAATAGTAAAACACTGAGAGGGACCATTGTACTGCACAATGAGTACTTTTGCTTTTCATACTTTAAGGACATTTTGTTGATAATACTTTTATTTCAGTAAGGTTTTGCATACAGGACTTTTACCTGTAAGGGAGTATTTTCACAGGGTGGTATTAGTACTTTTACTTCAGTAAAGGATATTGCTTCCACCACTGATTATGAGGTGAATTAATCCCAGACTACACCTCCTCCTCCTCCTCCTCCTCCTCCTCCTCCTCGCTGTTGATCACAAGTCTGTCTGTCCTTTGAACCAGAGAGGACAGAAGAGAGACTGCGCTTCATAACTAATGTGGTGGTGACAGATGAGAGGAGGATCAACACACTCCAAATATGACCTGGAACAACTACAGGCATCCTGAATCACGAGTTTTATGTGTGTGTGTATGCACATGTGCAAAAGAGTTGGACGCACACACTCCAGTGTCAGTAATCCCGCTGCCCCCGCCACACACAGTAACCTATAATTTGTTTCACTGATGTGTGCAGCCCATTTATCTGTGTCACCTCCTCTCTCCCTGTGTGTGTCTGTCATTGGGTGTGACTGAGGTTAAGAAGCTGGCTCAGTAGATGTAAGACATCAGAGATACTGACTGGCGGAAAGTGACAGATGCTGTTGCCAGATGTGCAAAGGGTTTGGAAGTTATACAAGGCCGCAGACAGTAAACACAAATATGGACACACTCTTCTCTCTCAAGAAAACGGTCACACCCACATTACATGCATCTTCCTCCTCTATGTATTTTCTTGCTTTTCATGCTTACAGCATTTCATAATTAGGCTTGCAGAGTAATGGATTACATGTATTCTGCAATTTCAATACAAATGGTAGCTATATTCCATTACAGTTGTAGATAAAAAAGACATAATCAGATTACAGATACATTCAGTAAAAATGGGGATTATGAGCAGGATTGCAATTTTAAAATACATTTTAAAATAAAGAACAATATACTACTATATGTAGTGTGCTCACATTATAACACTTCACAGAACACCACTCTGGTCTTCAGTGAATCCACTTTACATTATGTATGTATTAAATCACTTACACAGTCATGTATAATGAATACTCACAGGGAGCATTTGTAAATGTCCAGGGGGGTGACTGTGACTCAGGATGTATAGAGGGGTTGTGTGATCACAGGATTGGTGGTTTGATCAGAAGCTCCTTGAGCACACAGATATACACGAAGTATTACTGAACAAGATACAGAACTCCATATTGCTTTCTTTGCTGCCACCTGGGTGTATATGCCGTAAGTACAGGCTATATATCACAAATATACAAAACACCCATGCATATCCAAGTGAAGCACACATATACAGTGTACACACTTCACTAATACAACTCACTATAAAACAGGTAGATAAATTGGTTACAACTGATTATTTAATCATTGAATTAAGATTATTTTTTAGGAAAGATAAGGGGCGTTCAGATTTGTTAGGGAGAACTGCAGTGTGTTTAAAAATCTGGTTTATTAAAGTACAAAGAAATTCTCGATATAAATTTATTTAAGGTGTGGGATGACATTGCGCACAAAAGGAACTGTGAATTAAACCTGGACAACTTTATTGGTCTCTTACATCAATCAAATTATGATCAGAATCGGTTTTATTGCCAAATAGGTTTTCACCATATAAATTTCATAATAAAATCCAAACCTATCACAGATTTCCCCCCTGCTGGCCCCTTGTTCAAAGAAACGCAGCAAAAGTGGCCTTTAAGGTGCCCTTCCAGTGGATAAAACATAATTTCGAGAATAAAAGGCTTTATTACTATTAAATTCATATCTTCTCATTTTGGAACCAGCCCAGGATCCAGACTTTTCCCAGCTCTCAAAACTCTCAGAGCTCCTCAACAGGGAGACCAAAAGTCCTTTGCTTTGCTTGGTAGGTACACATCAAAACCTCATGCGCCTGACGGATACATAGTTGTTTCATTACTGTTAAACAAATATATGACAGCATGTTCAGGAAGTAAATTAACTACTAACCCGGAAATACTGAGCTTTTACAGACCATAACTTCTTGATGGCATTATTACGGGGGTCAATGTATCTTTTATGTTCTTGAACAAACAGTAGCGCAATGTGCATTCAACACACACTGCAGTTTACACAAGCATAAAAATGGCATCAGTGATGGAGAGAACACAAATGACAACAACAAAAAAAAAAAAAAACACAAGCAGGGTACCTCAGTTTTGTTTGTGACCCCACAGAGGGCAGTTTGGTCAACAGTGGAGGTAGAAAGCATCGAGCAGAGCTGAGCCTGTGTCTTCTCCACACTGTCTATCAGGGCTTGCAGTTTCCTTTCCATCCTCTTCACACCAGCTTTCTGCTGCACCCCCTGAATAGCTGGAATGAATGTATTGTACATCTTGTCCATTTCCACTGGTGAAGCCTCAGGTCCTGGTCCACACTCTGACCACTTATAACGACTGCCACACGCATGCACCAAAGACTGTGCTTGGCCAGACGTGGTGGATCAACTTCCTTGAATGGCATTGTCATCACCTCACAGCACAGACATCAGACAAAATTGACTGTAGGAGGGCATCCTGTGCCAAGAGGGGGCCTGTTGAAGAGGCTCCTCACAACCACCCTGGAGGAGCACAGGTTGAGGGAGAGTTTTGCAGACCTTGCAAGATAAGAATGGGCAACCTCAGCAGCTTGACTATAGCAGTCTTCCTCAACACCACAAAGGACACAAACCCCTCTGAACCTTCTCAATCAAAGCCCACTCCCAAGCCCAAGCCATATTGTCCACACTGTGACAACAAAGAGCACTTCTTGAACTCCTGCCCAGGGTTTCAGAAGTTTACCACCAGCCAAGACAAGGGTGTAATAAAAATGAAGGAAAAAGTAAAAAAGTAAATAAATAAATATGTAAATAAAACAAAACAAAGTGTCTGGTTTTGAACACATTTACGTTATTTTTTGCTGTTTTTTAAGTTGTAAGGTTGTAAGGTTCGGGTTTTTCTTGTTCTTAAGGTAACCGTATTGAACCATATTGAAAGTCGCCACCTGTAGAGGGCGCTGCTAGTTCATGCATCGGGTGTGACCTTTGACACCGGAACCGGAAACTAGCCGCAGCAGCGGGTTGTTGTGCGCTCGTGCTGTCTTTGTAACGTATGAGAGACGCACTTTCTTCAATGAAACTCGGACATTTTTGAGAACAATCTTATGCTACAAATTTAAAGACTGCACCGATGTTACCGTCGTCTCCATAAAGAGACAGAGTTAAGTGAACTCTGTGGATGTTTTTATTCAGTCGGCCGCTTCACAACGAGTAAAAAGTGCTAAAAGCTAAAAGAGAAAACTGGCACCATGGCGGATGTTACTGCCCGTAGTCTGCAGTACGAGTACAAAGCGGTGAGTATTTTGTCTAAAGAGAAATATATCATCACCAACAGGCAGAAAGTCGTGTGTCTATGTGAGCTTTTAATATGCTTTTACGTTATCAAGCTAACTGGCTCGCTGCTTGTTTTTGATTCATGCTACTTCTTGTTTAGCTAGCCACTCCACTAACTAGCTGTTAGCCTAGCTTGAGCTGCACAGGCTGATGCTCTGACTGATCACCTTGTGTTTGTATTGATCTGTTAGAACTCAAACTTGGTGTTACAAGCTGATCGCTCTCTGATCGACCGCACACGGAGAGATGAACCCACCGGAGAGGTACTGTCCCTGGTGGGGAAGCTGGACGGGACCAAGATGGGTGACAAGGCTCAGAGGACCAAACCTCAGAAGCTGGAGGAAAGACGAGACAAGTCAGTCCTGTCAACAACAGATCTTATTATCTTTGTCAAGTTAAAGCAACACTCGTATCTTTGTACAAGTCTGTTTAGCATTGGTACCTCATACAGTTAGTGTATCTACATTTTCAATATGTGCGTTTTTTTTCTGCGGGACAAGGGGGTCAGAAGTTTACTTTCCCAATTGTTTTTATGCAATTATAAAGCTGTGAAAGTTGTGTTTTGTTTTGTTTTTTTAATTATTGTAATTTGTATGTTGGAGGGTTTTTTTTTTGTAGTTGTTTGTTTTCAGTAAATACATTTAAATAAAATGTCAGAAAGTAAACTAAGTAAGCAAATTTAATTTCTCTTTAAATAAAGAATAATAGAAATAATATAATCCCAAAATTAATTGCAAGACAATGACTAGCATTTGCAGCACATAAATTACATAAATTTTGACCAATTCATGATTATATCTAACAGAAAACATTTCAAAACAATGTTCAGTCTAATTTGTATTACCTCCCACTGATAATGTAACTCTTATGATTTTTATACTGAAGTTAATGACTGCCCGGGGTGGTAGGAAAAGGAAAACTCTGAAATGGCCCAAGCAATGAATGTCTGATCCTTCTGATACACTTAAGTTCGTGTTGTTTCAGTGTCTATTGGGTGACACTATCCTTAATCCTTTTTATTTTCTCTTGTTCTGTCTACACAGGAGGCGAAAAAGAGATGAGGACAGGCACGATATCAACAAAATGAAGGGCTTCACTCTCCTGTCTGAAGGCATAGATGAAATGGTGGGCATTGTGTACAAGCCTAAAACCAAAGAAACCAGAGAGACTTATGAAGTCTTGCTCAGCTTCATCCACGCTGCTTTGGGAGATCAGGTCAGAAAACTTTAAAGCACCAATTTTTGTTTAAATGTCAGTTTGTGTCTTTCATCCTGCATCTGAGGCTTTTATTGACGTTGTCATTATACTTTTTTGCAGCCACGTGATATTCTGTGTGGAGCGGCTGATGAAGTATTAGCAGTGTTAAAGAATGATAAAATGAGGGATAAGGAGAGGCGGCGTGAAGTAGAGCAGCTTCTTGGACCTGCTGACGATACACGCTACCATGTGCTGGTTAATTTGGGCAAGAAGATCACTGACTATGGAGGAGACAAGGACTTACAGAATATGGGTTAGTGCACCAAATATAACTGTGTAGTTCTTTGGTCAACCAAAGATAATCTTGGTCGACTGAAATTCTACCTACTCTTCAACCTGTTGATTAGTCAATGGGGGAAAAAATTTAGCATGTTTTCTTAGGTGAACTGAAATGGCCACAATGCACTGATTGCTCATTACCTGGAAGCCTAAATTGGTGCTAATCAAAGTTACAAAACATTGCTAAGCAAATGAATTCCTGAAGTTTCACCACTATTTTTCAAAATGTACTTATATTATTACCTTCAGGGTATGTCTATCAAATACATTTACAAACAGCAACAAAACATCAGCGAGGGTCACAGAGCAGAACTGGCTTCCAAATGAAAACAAAGCTAATGCTAACTGAGCTATACTGCAGTATAAACAGCATACCAACCAACCAACCAACCAATAGTGATCAATAGTCTTATGGCAGTTTTCCAGGAACATATTCTTATGATGTAATCTTTCCTTTACAGATGACAACATAGATGAAACGTACGGTGTGAATGTCCAGTTTGAATCTGACGAAGAGGTGAGGACTTTTTGTTTATTTTGTAGGATTTGCAAAATTCAGTTTTTAAGTAGATTGTGTCACAAATGTTCCTTTTCCTTGTTATTAAGGAGGGGGATGAAGACCAGTTTGGAGAGGTCAGAGATGAACACTCAGATGAAGACAGTGAAGGAGAGGAGGCAGATGTGGGCTGCACTCTTTCAGCCAATGTAAGTGCAACATTTGTACTGAATTACACCATTATGTTTGCATACTGTATGGCACAAAAAGTTCATAATTTACTCTTCATTTAGCTTGGGGCCACAGGTGATGTGATGACGGTGAAGAAAAAAGATCTACACCCTCGAGACATTGATGCGTTCTGGCTCCAGCGTCAGCTTAGCCGTTTCTACGATGATGCCATCGTTTCCCAAAAGAAAGCTGATGAAGTCTTAGAAATCCTCAAGGTGTGTCTGACTTCTCATCTGTTGTGAGTTTTTTGTTTAGCACATTTATATTTTTCAGACCAACTCATCCATCGTCTGTCTGTTTTCCACAGACTGCCAGTGATGACAGAGAATGTGAGAACCAGCTGGTGTTGCTGCTTGGCTTCAACACCTTTGATTTCATCAAAATCCTCCGTCAGCACCGTCGTATGAGTAAGTCACTGGTGTCGAATAATGTATTTTTAGATTATTGGATTTTGTTGAAGTTGTTAATCACTTTCTTTTTTCTGATGCACAGTTCAGTATTGTACCATGCTGGCGAGCGCTCAGAGTGAGGCAGAAAAGGAACGGATCATAGGAAAGATGGAGTCTGATCAGGAATTGTCTAAGATTCTTTACCAGCTGCAGGAGACAGAGAAGGAGGATATTATTCGGGTAAGACCTGTTGTTTGTAAAATTAGGCATGAAATTATATAAAAGGGTCTCTTTTCTATTTTGTCAATCACATCTTTTTCATGGGTTGTTATGTTCTTAGGAGGAGAGATCTCGCAGGGAGAGGGTGAGGAAGTCTCGCGTTGATGACATGGAGGCGATGGACATCGACCACGGAGAGGTAAATATTGTAACTGTTCATATATCAACTGCACATTATACAAGCAGGATACCTTTCTATGGAGTTTCCATCATTATCTAAGATTGCTGTATTGGGTTGGTAGAATGGCACCAGTGACACTCAGCCTCTGATTGGCTTGAATGTGAAACAGTTTTCATGCAAACAGTCATGCTCTTGTCATCCTGGGAAGCTAAGGTGCACTGTATGTATGCACTAAAAAATTGACATCCATTCTTCTCATCCTACAGTCGATGGCTCCTAGACAGTTGCTAGACCTCGATGACCTGGCCTTCACACAGGGGAGCCACTTCATGGCCAACAAACGTTGCCAGCTCCCGGACGGCTCATTTCGCAAACAGCGCAAAGGTTATGAAGAAGTCCATGTGCCTGCGCTCAAACCCAAGCCCTTTGCTGATGATGAGGTTTGTTGGTTTTATGTCTTCATGTGGAAAACTTGACATTGCCCAACAATGCAGCAACAATGCAGTGATAATTAGCATATAGGTGTGTTCATTGTCCTCCGTTCTGTACATTGTGTTATCAGGTGCTTGTTGCCATTGAGAAATTGCCCAAGTATGCACAGGCGGGATTTGAAGGGTTCAAAACCCTGAACCGCATCCAGAGCAAGCTGTTCAAGACAACCATGGAGACAGATGAGAACCTGCTAGTGTGTGCACCTACGGTAAGCAAATGTAAAGCCAAAAGCATTGTGACAGTTTATTACAAGTGTCTTGTCTCCTACAATTTTGTAATTCTTTGTACACACAGGGAGCTGGTAAGACCAATGTTGCTTTGATGGCAATGCTGAGAGAAATTGGAAAGCATATAAACCTGGACGGAACCATCAATGTAGACGACTTCAAAATAATCTACATTGCACCCATGCGCTCCCTTGTGCAGGAGATGGTGGGAAGCTTTAGTAAGGTGAGCCTTGCCTCTGTCCTACAGAGATTTGTTTTTTTTTATATATATATATATGTATGTGTGTGTGTGTGTGTGTGTGTGTGTATATATATATATATATATATATATATATATATATATACACATATATATATATATATATATATATATATATATATATATGTGTGTATAACTGTGTGTGTGTGTATATATATATGTGTATAACTGTGTGTGTGTGTGTGTATATATATGTATATATATGTACAGTTCTATATATAAGGATTGTTAGAATTAATTTAAATCAGCTCATTTTGGTGGTTGTGTGATTTTAGTGATTTACTTATGTTCTCCATTTTCCCAGCGCTTGGCAAGTTACGGCATCACAGTGTCTGAGCTGACGGGAGACCACCAGCTCTGCAAGGAGGAGATTAATGCTACTCAAATCATTGTCTGCACCCCTGAGAAATGGGATATCATCACCCGGAAAGGTGGAGAGCGTACCTACACCCAGCTTGTGCGGCTCATTATCATTGTAAGTGCAGTGAAGGTGTTGACAAAGTCATGAAACACACCCAGTAGAATACATGTCTACTTTTATGCGCCAATGATTAGACACAAAACTCCCATGATAACAATGCAAATGTGTTGCGCAGGATGAAATCCACCTGCTGCATGACGACCGTGGACCCGTGTTGGAGTCTCTGGTGGCGAGGACCATCCGCAATGTGGAGCTGACCCAGGAGGATGTGCGTCTGCTGGGCCTCAGTGCCACACTGCCCAACTACGAAGATGTAGCTACCTGCCTGCGTGTGGATCCTGCAAAAGGACTCTTCTACTTTGACAACAGGTATGCTGTTTGGAGAAAGTTAAAAAGTTAACACATAAGTGATCATGCTTTGTCCACATATATTTGGAGAAGGACCATTACACCTATATCATCTCTGATAACCATACTCTTGTTCTCTGTAGTTTCCGTCCTGTGCCCCTGGAGCAGACTTATGTTGGCATCACAGAGAAGAAGGCCATCAAGCGTTTCCAGATCATGAATGAGATTGTCTATGAAAAGATAATGGAGCATGCTGGAAAGAACCAGGTGAGTCAACAATAAATCAATAAATCAACCTTTACGTTACCTCCTGAACTTACATTTGTCTTGCATTTATCTACATTTAGCCAGACTTGAAAAATTCCTGAAATTAATTTATCTCCACCAGGTTCTAGTATTTGTCCACTCCAGGAAGGAGACAGGAAAGACTGCCAGGGCCATAAGAGACATGTGTTTGGAGAAGGACACACTGGGTTTGTTCCTCAGAGAGGGTTCAGCATCCACTGAAGTGTTGAGAACTGAGGCAGAGCAGTGCAAGGTGAGTAAACCTGAAACCTGAAGATCAATGACAGAATTTAAAAGTGGTCAGAATCCTGTGAGACGCATGTGAATTTTCTCATGTAGAACCTTGAGCTGAAGGATTTGCTGCCTTATGGCTTCGCAATCCACCATGCCGGTATGACCAGAGTGGACCGTACGCTGGTAGAGGATCTGTTTGCTGATCGGCACATCCAGGTTCTGGTGTCCACAGCTACTCTGGCCTGGGGTGTCAACCTCCCGGCACACACTGTCATCATCAAAGGCACTCAAGTGTACAGCCCGGAGAAAGGCAGATGGACTGAACTGGGAGCCCTGGACATTTTACAGGTCAGTCTGTACAGGCTGGATACTAAACTGCATGAGAGAGAGCTTCATACCTTTTTGCTAACAGTAATAACTCAATGAATTATGTCTTATTTTAGATGCTTGGTCGAGCCGGCCGTCCTCAATATGACACCAAAGGAGAGGGAATCCTGATCACGTCCCATGGAGAGCTGCAGTACTATCTGTCCCTGCTCAACCAGCAGCTGCCCATAGAGAGTCAGATGGTGGGCAAGCTGCCTGATATGCTCAACGCTGAGATTGTACTGGGAAATGTGCAGAACGTAAAGGTGTGTTGCGTGTCAGTGTAGAAGGAGCTGGTCAAATATTCTGTTGCTTGTACACTTTCTGTAACTTAAAGAATTTGTTGTGTCAGGATGCTGTGAACTGGCTCGGCTACACCTACCTCTATGTGCGCATGCTCCGCAACCCCACCCTGTATGGTGTCTCCCATGATGACCGGAGTTCAGACCCACTGCTGGAGAGACGCAGGATGGACCTGGTGCACACAGCAGCCAGCGTCCTGGACAAGAACAGCCTCGTCAAATATGACAAGAGGACTGGCAGCTTCCAGGTATGATTATCACATCTTGAAGGGGAATTCTGGTATTTTGATATCACATATTTTGGGGTCTAAATGACTAATAAGTAGAAAAGGCCTTGGAAATGGTCACGAAGATTGCTTTGGTTGCCAGACACAAAACAGGCTGCAATGGCTGAAATGTAATCCTTGGGGGCTACTGTGTTTGTAACTGTTATGATAGATATGTTAAAAATAGAGTCTAAGTTCAAAAATAATTACCTTTTATCGTTTCATTATGCCAATGCTGTTAAATTAGTGAAGAGTTTGTCCTCAGGCTTTTAATTATTGACTTTTTTGCCTGTTTGCCTGAAGGTCACAGACCTGGGACGCATTGCCAGTCACTTCTACATCACTCATGACTCCATTCAAACCTACAACCAGCTGCTGAAACCAACTCTGAGTGAGATTGAACTCTTCAGAGTATTTTCACTTTCCTCAGAGTTCAGGAACATCACAGTGAGAGAGGTATGGTTGGTCTAGAGACAGTCATGGTTGTTCAATTTTAACCCCAACAAGGCGTCATTAAACATGCTGAATTTAAATATAATATCTCGTAGGAGGAGAAGCTGGAGCTGCAGAAGCTGCTGGAAAGAGTTCCAATTCCTGTAAAGGAAAGCATTGAGGAGCCCAGTGCAAAGGTAACATTCATAATGAGTGATCAATTTGTTAAAAATTACATTTAGTTCTCAGCAACCAAAATAAAAGCATTCCAAATTTTTTGATGATATGTCACCAGTCAGCTATTATATAAGATTAGTTCAACATTATGGCTTGGATTTTGGATTGGTGTGTTTGCAGATTAGGTGTTATTTGATTTTTTTTTCTCTTGTTTATATAAGCAGTATTAATTAAATGGCAATATTTTTTTTCTGTATTTTGTTTCTTATCATTTCAGATCAATGTGCTGCTCCAGGCATACATCTCTCAACTCAAACTGGAAGGCTTTGCTCTTATGGCCGACATGGTGTACGTTACACAGGTAAGAAAAAACCTACTTTCATTATTGTTTTGGTCCACTTTTACTTTAATTTGGATTTAGTCTTGGTCTTAGACTTGGTCTTAGAAAATGACTGAAAACAATTATAAAAATATTTGGCGATTAATTTAATAATCAACAACTAAGTCTTCGACTAATCTAGACAACGATACATAGCCAGATGATGGAAAGAAATAACATCATGGATATGTTTAATATTGTTTTTCTGAAAATCTTGGTGCCTGACATAACTGTCCATGAATACTATTTAATTTGTGTTAGTAAAACACGAGACAACAAACTTCTACAAAAGTCAGCTGTGGTTCTTCAAATTAAGTCCTCCTGAGATTAATTTAATTTATTTTCTTATTTCAGAGTGCTGGAAGGTTAATGCGGGCCATATTTGAGATTGTACTCAACAGGGGCTGGGCTCAGCTGACAGACAAGACCATGAATCTTTGTAAGATGATTGACAAGAGAATGTAAGTCTGTAATTCTTTACTTTAGAAAAACTGGTTATGCTATGTTTTGTTTTCCAAGGCAGTCCGCTGATATTCTGTGTCACTGTCCTCCACAGGTGGCAGTCAATGTCTCCGCTGCGACAGTTCAAGAAGCTGCCAGAGGAGGTGATCAAGAAGATTGAGAAGAAAAACTTCCCCTTTGAGCGTCTCTATGACCTCAACCACAATGAGATTGGTGAGTGTTCCTCCCCCACAACATGCTCACTAAATTCGTCCCTCAGCCTGAAAATTAATTAGGAGTCATATGTTTCATTTGTCAGGTGAGCTCATCCGAATGCCAAAAATGGGGAAGACCATCCACAAATACGTCCACCAGTTCCCCAAACTGGACCTGGCAGTCCATCTGCAGCCCATCACCCGCTCTACACTGAAAGTGGAGCTCACTATCACACCTGACTTCCAGTGGGACGATAAGGTCAGTAGTTAGATCCATGATGCTCTGCGCCTAAAAGTCTTTCTGTATCTTATCCTCCTGACTCACTTTCATTTTCCCCACTTAGATCCATGGATCATCTGAGGCATTCTGGATCCTGGTCGAGGACGTGGACAGTGAGGTCATCCTCCACCACGAGTACTTCCTGCTCAAAGCCAAATACGCCCAGGACGAACATCTTGTGACTTTCTTTGTCCCTGTGTTCGAGCCTCTGCCACCACAGTACTTCATCCGTGTGGTCTCAGACCGATGGCTCTGTGAGTAACTTGATTGAAACGTGTTATTACGTGATGTTTATGGAAGCACTTCAACAAACTGCTTGACTTCTTCTGTTTCTTTTTAGCCTGTGAGACTCAGCTCCCAGTGTCCTTCCGTCACTTGATCCTACCAGAGAAGTATCCTCCACCTACTGAGCTGCTGGATCTGCAGCCGCTGCCCGTCACTGCTCTCAGGAACTCTGCCTTTGAAGCTCTCTACCAGAACAAGTTCCCTTTCTTCAACCCCATCCAGACACAAGGTACAAAATGATTTAAATAGTCTGTAATCCACGATACTTTTCCATCATCATTTAAAGCCACTGGAAATTCAAATCCACAACAGCCTTCTGCCTGTGGAATTTAGGGCCTTTTTTAAATATATTTTGGGCTTTTATGCCTTCATTTAAAAGACAGCGAAAGATATGACAGGAACAGGGGAGAGAGTCTGGGAATGAAATGCAGCAAAAGGCTGTAAGTGGGAGTCAAACCCACAGTAGCTGCAGTTGAATCACAGCCTCAGTACATGGGGCAAACACTAACACACACCAACTGAGCACTGAGCTACCAGGCCACCAGTTCCACTCTTTGGATCCAAACTAACATGTTGAAACACCAGAGTCACACAAAAACAGGCAGGTGTGGAACAGCAGCTTCTCTGTTGTGCAAAAATTGTTCTGTAAGATTACTTTGATTTGAAAAGATCATAGAGGTCAGCTTTAGTAAATGGCAAAACAAAGCAATGAAAATATTCTAACTATAGTGTATGCTTAAAATGATGTTGTGTTTTTTTTTTAGGTGTCTAAAATCTATTTCGATGCCGACCTTGTCTGCAGCAGTACATTGTTTAGCCTCTTTTCCAGTACTCCTGTGGGAGATGTCAATCAAATTGTGATCTTTTACGCCCACACAATCTTGAGAGATGGTCTCAACAGTAAAATGAGCAAAGTTTTCTAATACTTCTAGAGATCTTATTCACTCAGGTTTTTGTGAGATACTCAAGTGCATTTTGAGATTTCAAGCCAGAGTTCCAGAGGCTTTAATCAAGAGATAGTTTCCTCCCTGGGTGTTTCCGTCCTTTGTTCTTGAGGTTCAGGAGTCCTTACAGGCCCATTTCACATTGATTTCTTGATTTGATTTGATTGTCTCTGTCCCTCTAGTGTTCAACGCTGTTTACAACAGTGATGATAATGTGTTTGTGGGAGCTCCCACCGGCAGTGGAAAGACCATCTGTGCTGAGTTTGCCATCCTGAGGATGCTGCTGCACAATGCAGAAGGTCGCTGTGTCTACATCACCCCAATGGAAGCACTGGCTGAACAGGTATGAAGTCATTTGGAAGTAATAAATGTGCTTATATTAAAACTAGCATTGCTTTCTTTTCCCATTTATAATTATTAATTATGTAAATCTTTCTTTCAGGTGTTTGTCGACTGGCACCAGAAGTTCCAGGATGTCCTGAACAAAAAGGTGGTTCTGCTGACTGGAGAAACAAGCACAGATCTGAAGCTCTTGGGAAAAGGCGACATTATTGTCAGCACCCCTGACAAATGGGACATCCTGTCTCGTCGCTGGAAGCAGAGGAAGAACGTCCAGAACGTCAGCCTGTTTGTTGTGGATGAGGCTCACCTCATTGGAGGAGAAAATGGAGTAAGAACATTGCTTTGTGCTGCGTTTACACATAAGATGTAGGCTATAATATCCATTTACAGACTGTGCATCATGTTTACGTCTTTGTTTAATTTCATTAGCCTGTGTTGGAGGTCATCTGCTCCAGGATGAGGTACATCTCCTCTCAGATCGAGCGTCCCATCCGCATCGTGGCCCTCAGCTCATCTCTGTCCAATGCCAAAGACGTGGCCCACTGGCTGGGCTGCAGCACCACAGCCACATTCAACTTCCACCCCAACGTCAGACCTGTGCCTCTGGAGCTGCACATCCAGGTCTGTGACTGAAAAAAACAGGAATATATTATTTCTAAAAATTTAATTGTGCAGACATTCAAGAAGACATGAATTCCTGTCAGGTTCCTGATTTGCTGTTACTCTTTTGGTCTGTTTAGGGTTTCAATGTGAGTCACACTCAGACCCGCCTGCTGTCCATGGCTAAGCCGGTGTATCACGCCATCATGAAGCACTCTCCCTCAAAGCCAGCTGTGGTGTTTGTCCCGTCCCGCAGACAGACTCGCCTCACAGCCATCGACATCCTCACTTTCTGTGCTGCTGATGTGGTACCTCAGAGGTCAGTCACTATAATGAGATCATGCCTGTAGATGAGGAAAATAGATCCTAATATTCCACTATTAATCATAATAATAAATGCCTCATGTAACCACCTCAGTCATCAGAAGACACTCGTGATCCAGCCAGAATCTGAAGGAATTTTCAATCAGGTTGTGACGGCTGGTTTAAACCTTTAATAATCCATTCGAAAGGAAAATCTTTGTGCCTAATAACAGGGTTTGTACAGGTGCTGGACATCCTTGAAAACACTTTCTTAATGTCGTGTTTTCAAGGTTTGAAAAGTGCTCAGATTTTGGATAAAGTGCTGGAAACTGCTTGAAATTTTAATCGTATTATTTTCATGATAAATCGCAAACATCTGAATAGTTCACTTTTTAGATAAAGGAATAAAATAAGTCCGATATTTGCTCAGACAGGATATAAGAGATGCCACGCCCACCTACAAGCATGTGACACATTTTGAAACCATAAACTTTATTTTGTTTTCTTAAATTTGTCACCCTACTGTGGAATGCTATCACAATACATTTTGTTATTGTTTTAATGGGCAGAACCACTTTATTAAGAAGTGGTAGGGTTGAATGGTTTTGGTACGATGATATTTAGTTTAAAATGGTATTTTGACACATATTCTCCCTTTTAACAAATATGTCACCTCCTGCAATTGAAAAATGCAGTAGGTTATATTGTGATTTAGATTAAACTTTGATTAATTGTTCAGCTCTAATAGATGGTCAATTGATTGTTTATTAAATTTAGTTAATGATTATTTTACTGTTAATACTGTACTGTTATTGCTGCACACATAACAAAAACATCTCAAACTATGTCAATTATAGCATTACTAATAACTTCTAAACATTTTCATTTCATTGTTTGTTATCAGTGAAATAATAGTTTAATTAACCATCAATTTACTGTTTATTAATGATGGTTGTTATTATAATGCATTACCAAAGAATTTATGCTCTGATTAAATGTTTTTGGGGCTAGTAAACACACAGCGTATAGGATCACTTTATTCAGCATCCATGTATACAGCAAAGTTTTGTCCATGTAATCACAGCTTGTGATAGTGCTGATGTTGCCGTGACATCTTAACACTGTGGACAAAGAATAAATGTTTGTCTCTCCGTAGGTTCTTGCATTGCACTGAAAAAGACCTTGCTCCATTCCTGGACAAAATAAATGACTCAACTCTGAAAGAGACATTGGCCAACGGCGTGGGCTACCTGCATGAGGGCCTGTCTGCAACTGAACGCAAGATAGTGGAGCAGCTCTTCAACTCGGGTATGACTCACTCCTCCTCTGCACTTTCAGCTCAGTGTATTCGGGTTTAGGAGTAAATAATTATTTTTGGCATCTTTGGTTCTTCTTGTTTGACAGGTGCTGTTCAGGTGGTGGTGTCCTCTCGTTCACTCTGCTGGGGCATCAACATCTCTGCGCACCTCGTCATCGTCATGGACACCCAGTACTACAACGGCAAAATCCATGCGTAAGGATCCCACTAATTTCATGCTCTCATTATATACATACATACATATATTTATATATATAATGTTTGTGACGTTCTCCTCCTGTTTTCTCTCAGATATGTGGACTATCCCATATATGACGTCCTCCAGATGGTGGGCAAGGCGAACAGACCCCTGCTGGATGATGAGGGACGCTGTGTCATCATGTGTCAGGGCTCCAAGAAGGTAGAAAGACCAGCCATCAAAATCCATATACTTATCTTCATCACTTTCCTGCATTGCCATCCTGATCCAGTCACAAATTAGTCTATGAAGACATCTGATTCCAAAGTCCAAAAAGTCGTTACCAAGGCCCAAAAATATCAATGGTCTGTCCCTGTCTGAGTTTGTGAGGAGCTGAGAAGGAATATTGTTCTCTGACCTATACAGGCCATTGGTCAATATCCCTATAAATAGTTCCCCACAATAGCCAATCCTACTCAAATTGAAACAAGTTTTTAAAAAAAATGACAGATGACAAACAACTCAAACTTTCCACAACAATCCAGTGTTTTCTCCTAGTCTTGGACTATTTAGAAGATTAGACACAAAGTCCAAGTGACAGTATTTGCAGATTTCAAAATAAAGGTCTGAATTTTAAAATAAAGGAGATAAAAAGTAAAACTGCAGGGTGTTAATTGAACATTAAAAATGAGATGAAATGATAAAGAAGACATAACAAACGCATATAGAAAGGCTGCCCCCCTCAACATTTTTTGGGCAGTTTTAAATGGGATTGGAGGAATGTGGAAAGGAGAAATGCAGCGAGGACACACAAATGCACAAACTGCAGTTATATTTGTAGGATGACTTTGTGGCAGAAAAAATGAACCAAATGTTTTTTGTTTTCCTGACAGGATTTCTTCAAGAAGTTCCTGTATGAGCCGCTGCCAGTGGAGTCTCACCTGGACCACTGCCTCCACGACCACTTCAATGCTGAGATTGTCACCAAGACTGTGGAGAACAAGCAGGACGCTGTGGACTACCTGACGTGGACATTCCTTTACCGCCGTATGACCCAGAACCCCAACTACTACAACCTGCAAGGCACGTCTCATCGTCAAAGAGCAGTTTTAAAAGAAATGGTTTAATTTATGTTGGATCAAATGTTAAGAACAACTTATAATTGTCAACTTTTGTTTCCTGTCTCAGGCATGTCCCATCGTCACCTGTCAGATCACCTATCTGAGCTGGTGGAACACACATTACATGACCTGGAACAGTCCAAGTGCATCAGCATAGAGGATGAGATGGATGTAGCACCGCTCAATTTGGGCATGATCGCTGCATACTACTACATCAATTACACCACCATTGGTTTGTACCAATAACTGTCCTGTCATGCTCTGTTATCATTGCCTGAGTATCATGCCTTTCATAGGTCTTTTATGTATGAAAAATGTGATGAATTCACACGACTTTGTCTTTTTGCAGAGTTGTTCAGCATGTCCCTGAATGCCAAGACAAAGATCCGTGGGTTAATTGAGATCATCTCCAATGCTGCTGAGTACAAGAACATTCCCATCAGACATCATGAGGATGCACTTCTCCGACAGGTAAACAAACAGCACTGACAAAAATCAAATATATTGGCCACTTTTGCAAAGCACAATAACATTAACATTAGGGATTGGTACTGAAGGTCTGTATTAAACTCACCCTGGAGCTAAATTATTAGAGACTGTTGGATCAATAAGCTCCAACGTTACCTACTCTGTTGCCTGAATTAGAAAACTTAAGATCTTTGTTTATGATGATTTTCAGTTGGCACAGAAAGTGCCCCACAAACTGAACAACCCGAAGTTCAACGATCCCCATGTGAAGACCAACCTGCTGCTGCAGGCCCACCTCTCCAGGATGCAGCTGAGTGCTGAGCTGCAGTCGGACACAGAGGAGATCCTGAGCAAGGTACAGATTCATGTTGACTTCAGCACTCAGCAGGAATGAACTGTTTAAATTTCTAGACTGGATTCCTGTGTCTGTCTGTGTGTGTATTAATTAACCCATAAGTGGTGTTGTGGTTGTAGGCGGTTCGTCTGATCCAGGCTTGCGTTGATGTGCTGTCCAGTAACGGCTGGCTGAGTCCTGCACTGGCAGCCATGGAGCTGGCTCAGATGGTCACTCAGGCCATGTGGTCCAAGGACTCGTACCTCAAACAGCTGCCCTTCTTCACCTCGGAGCACATCAAGCGCTGCACAGAAAAGGTACAGCCGCGTTTTTTCATTTTACTTAAACACACTTCGTAATATCTCATTTTTGCTTCAGTACTATTGTACACGGACCATCTTACCCTGCTGTTTTCATCAGGGTGTGGAGAGCATCTTTGACATCATGGAGATGGAGGATGAAGACAGAACTGCATTGCTGCAGCTCTCAGACGCCCAGATGGCCGATGTGGCTCGATTCTGTAACCGCTACCCCAACATCGAGCTGTCGTATGAAGTGGCAGATAAAGACAGCATCAAGAGGTATGTATGGGTTGTGTCCTGTCCTGCACCACATCTCATTTTTTGACATTTGAAGCTTCTATTTAGGTTTTTGAATAAAAATTCAAATGTCTTGTTTCATAATTTCTGTCATCACTCTAGAAAACACCTTAAAAATTGTTGAACGAAATCATCAGTTTGATGACTTTGTTTTACGGATGCTCAGTGTAGATTTTTTCAGCTAATACAGACTGATAATTACCTGCTTCTCATAGTTGATATGCATAAGATAACCGATCATTTCTCATTTTTGTATTTTAAAAGCAAGTTCATATAACCTGTAGTTTATGTTTACATGAGGCTAGGAAAAGCTCAGATATAGTGAGCAAAGATATGATTTAATATTTCACAGCTCTGACTGAACCAGATCTAACTGATGTTATTAAAACGAAAACAAAGAACAGTTCTGACTCACTTTTCTTGTAAAGTACGCCAGAAAACATCACAAATATACTGTTTTTTTATGGAGCATTTGCCAAAGAATTAAAATTAAATGCTTTGAACATAATCTGTGAAATCAGATATTATTATTGCTGATATTTATCAGCATCACTGCTTGTCAGTTTTGTTTAAATAAATGTAATTTATGGTGCTGTTAGATTGCTGCTTGACTGATCTGCAGTATAAGTGTGCGCCTCCCTTTGGGGGCGTCAAGCAGGAAGGCAAACATTTTTTTCATTGCAGTGAAAATTATGTTTTTTAAAAGGCTAAATGCCAACAAATGTGGATTGAAGCAGAATCTTTTTTTCTTTCTTCTTATTTTCTTTGTTAAAATGAAAAAATGATTGATTACATCCATCTTCTCTCAGTTAATTTTGATTTAACAATGCTCTGGATTTATCAGAAATGTTTGGATCACATAAGAAACAGTCCTGCACCACCACTGGACTCAAAGCCTACAGATAGTATAATACTAATAATGATCAGGTAGCCTGATATTTATCTGCAACTGTGCAGAAATACTGGATTGAAAAAGAATGAAGACATGGAAAAAGGAAAAATGTTGATTTAGTCAAATAGCAGTTTTATCA
The DNA here is from genome assembly GCF_056507025.1 of Lutjanus erythropterus. Lineage (NCBI taxonomy): Eukaryota > Metazoa > Chordata > Actinopteri > Lutjaniformes > Lutjanidae > Lutjanus > Lutjanus erythropterus. The sequence goes on along the minus strand of NC_139326.1, from coordinate 28,474,310 downwards.
ACAAAGGTTCTAAGCTCCAGCTTTTCAGTATAGCCTTAATTCTGTCAGCGGTGTTGTTTTGTAACGACTGAATGAATACATAAATCAACTCATAATGTTGCAAAGGAAGAATACACAAAAACTTAAAGAGCTGTGTGACGAGGATAATGCCTGTTTTTCATCTTTTTCATCCTAGATTGTTATTTTTGGTGAATGCTGATGTACGTTTCCATGTTTCTTGACAGTGGCAGTCCAGTTCTGGTTCAGGTTCAGCTGGAGAGAGAGGAGGAGGTGACTGGGCCTGTCATCGCACCCCTCTTCCCTCAGGTAAATAAATATAAATAAATGCCATGTGTTTTTTTTACATTACCAAAAGTCTCTATGATCATTTCCTCATTGACATGTAATCACTCTTACAGAAACGTGAGGAGGGCTGGTGGGTGGTGATCGGAGACCCCAAGTCTAACAGCCTCATCTCAATCAAGAGGCTGACTCTCCAGCAGAAAGCAAAGGTCAGTGAGAATCGCCCACTGCATGTTCTCTATGACCAAAAATAAAAGTCTTTAAACCAACAGAGGCCTCACTTTGTTTATCTGTTCTGTCCCTCCTCTGCAGGTCAAGCTGGACTTTGTTGCACCAGCGATGGGCGTTCATAACTACACCCTGTACTTCATGAGTGACGCATACATGGGCTGCGACCAAGAGTACAAGTTCAGCGTGGATGTGAAGGAGGCGGACAGCGATGGAGACAGTGACTCGGACTAATCAGTAACGTGAGGATTTAAGTCTCCTGTGTTTTGTTTTATATGGAGAGGGATCAGTAGGCGTTTGTTTTTTTTACTGTAGATATTCAGTCTGATTTGTTTCTTCACTTTGTCATTATCATCTCTACTCATGTGAAAACAAGTCATTTTATTCAGTGTCTCAGTTTAAATCACCTGAATGATGTTCACCAGTCCAGAATTATAATGTACAGCATCTGTTAACAGTTAATATAATCAGACATGTATTAACAGGTATATGGCAGACTCATTAAGGCCATGATCTGGGCTTGGAGTGTACTGAGTAGATAAAACTTTGCTTAATGATCTACTGTCTGTTTTCAGATCTGACTGAAATTTGATAAACCATTAGAAGTGCAAAAAATTACACTTGTATCAAATTGGTATGCTCTTCACACAGACTGTGTCTTTAAATATACGCAAAAAAACTGCCCTGATTTTTGGTCTTAAAATGTGTTGTGAAATCTAATTCTTGGACTGGTTAAAAATGTTTAGTATGATGTATTGTCTGGGATATTTTTTGCAATAAAGAGAAGCCACACAATTGTTTTATATATGTTTTATGTTTTTATTTATATAAACATAATGAAATGTCAATAGATTCTTCATTGAGCTGTTATAAAGAAATATTATAGACTCACAAAGCACAAGATGCACTGAAGCATTATTGTTTTAGAAACAGACATTAAAAGGGACAGTTTGGTTTATTTGAAGTGGGCTTGTTTGAGGTACTTCGCTCTCTCCAAACCAACCAAAATCCAGTCATCAAAACCAGTCTTGTAGCTTGCAGAAAACAGGAGTTGCTGATTTACTGCTGCCTCAATCTGTTAATTTTTTTTTGTATTATTGTGTGCGTTTGGTGTTTTAAAAGCTTGGTACTGATTCACCAAAGTCACCCAATAACAAAAAACATACTAACAGATGAAGGCAGTAATTCCTGTGTTCTGTAAGCTAAAATGACTGATTTTGCCTATGGCGTTTGGTTGATTTGGAGAGAGTGATATTTGGCTTATGTAACAGCAGTTTCCTATCAGACAGCAAAGTAAAGCAGTGAAAATATTCTAAATATAACATACACTGCTATTTCTGTCAGCTGTCTTAAGTAGCAAAAATCTTTTGTTGCTGACCCTGTCAACAGCAGGTCGACCGGCATCTCCTATAAGTAATTCACTGCCCATGGATAAGTACATCATACAGCCCTACATGAAATAATCCCAACTTTCTTTAATGATAATACATGACATGTTTATGCGCAAATATCAAGCTGAATCCTGCTGAGCTGTCAGCTGTAAAAGGTGAAAGAACAAAGTGTGATGACTACAGTTCCCAGTGTGTGACTTGCCAATTTTGTTCTGAGAAGCCAGTTATATTCAGCAGTCTTCCTCTTGGAACCTCCAGATGGTGATCTCTCCGTCATCGCTGCAGGAGGCCAGGAGACCGGCCTCCTTTGGGTTCCATGCAACACAGTTGACATCCTGGCTGTGAGCTTTGGCCACCTGAGCAGCCAGCGAGAACACGGGCTGGTCGGGATCAGCTGTCTCATCCTCCTTAAACACTCGCACTGCATCGTCACCACAGGCAGTGGCGATAGCGCCAGTCAGTCCACACCTGAGCAAAGATAAACGTTATCAGTTTCATCTAACGAGATAATAAATTAAGTTGCAAGCAGACCTGTAAAAATTACAATGCATTTTGAAATTCCTACTGAAAGGTCAAACAGTTTTGAATGTTTTTAAAAAGGCACGATTTCTAACATGATTTTACTAAAGAGTTAATTTACCCCCTGCACCAATAATAAGGAACAAGACTTTAAAACAATGTTTGGGTAGGAGCACTTCCTTAAAAAATGTGTTTGTTTGAGGTGCTATTTTGATCGGGACACGTATTTTTAAAAAAAAAAACTTTATAACAAATGCCAATTATAATGCCTTTATTGTCACATCATGGTCACGTTAGACCGTAAACAAATTCTAATGTGTTTCAGCATCAAGACTTAATCGGGGAGCCAAACAGGTCAGATCAGGGTGTGGGAATAAAAACACACCAGCAGATGGCATTGTTTAGCCCACAATATTCAACATGGCAATGTAGTTAAACTACTAAAATTACTAAGATAATATGTTGGTCTTTAATTAAATGTTTGATGAATATCATGGGATAAACAATTCCATCTGCTGGAGTGTTTCTATTCCCACAACCTCTCAGCCAAAACTCCAAGTGGAAGATTGCTGTCTGTGGAAGACCAATATAAAGGGCTGTTTGTTGTATTTCATGTGTTTGACTCCCAGACAAAGGCTTGATTCCGAAACCTGTGTGTTTCTTTTATGGTTTAGCATGGCCATGCCAAAACAATAAAGGCATTATAATTGTTTTAAAAGAGAGTGCCTTGGAATCTACACCCTGTGTTGTGAGCAGTTTCATGTAGGAACCATTTTTAATATGGATAAATGGCACTGAAGGCCAGACGAAAAGTATGTCATTTTGATTTAGGGGTGATCTGTCCCTTTAATGGACAAGCAGATGATCCACAGGTCTCACCAGATTAAGGGTATAAACAGGGTTGAGAGTCCACTGGACTCATACAACATAATATGACAGTGAGAAGAATCTTACCAGGCGACATCATACACTGTTCGTCCGTGGTACCCAGACAGAGTGCAGATACACTTCCATGACAAGTCTCCTGTTTGATAAACAGAACAGAAATAAAGATAAAATAGCATCCGTCCACTTATCCACCCTAATGTAATTTTCATATAGTCAGTTAAAATCAATTCAAGTATGTGACTGATATTAAATCTGGTCTCCAGTGTCATGCAGCTTGTCTACTGGTTAGTCTTAGGACACGATGATATTTACGTTCTTAAGTGCTTGCATGTCAATAATTAAAACATGAGATGAAATTATACCTAGTTTGGTCACTGATAGGATACCACATTTTGTTAACGATGTTTTCTGATTAATGACTTGATTTATGATCAGACTAACATCGTCTACCCCCAACAACTCACCCTGTGCACTTTCATTTGGATACTCCTTCCAAATCTTCACGGTGCGGTCGTCGCTGCAGGAGGCCAGCCTCTGTCCAGTCGCATCAAAAGATAAACTCCAGACTGTGGACGTGTGTCCTTGCAGGGTGGCCCGACACTCCCAGTCATCATCCTCCTCCTTGTAAATACAAATGTTGTTGTCGTAGCTGGCTGAAGCCAGGAGCTGCATGAATACATGGTGAATACAAAGTGAGATAACAACACAGACTCTATTACTCCAGGAAAAAAATACACAGTGTTTTTACTGATGTTTCACCTGTTTGTACTCATAAGTCTGTGGCCAGTAATTTTACACATGCTTTCTGGTTGTGCAGTAAACTTAATACATATTGGAAAAGCAGCCTTCATTGTTTTTCAACTGCTTTTAGGAAACACAAGGAACCTGATCCTGATCCCTTCTTGAAGCAACAAATTCCCCAGTAAGTATGAAACAAAGGCTGTTTTGTTTGGAATGGCAAAAGCTGCAAAGTTGATTTTAAGAGTGCGGAAACTTATGGTTTGTGGATGGGAGTCATGGCAAAAACGTGACATCTAAAGAGACTGAGATTCTATACTGACAATAAAGTGAGTGCATTCGACAAGATCTGGTACCTGGGATTGAAATTTTTTTAGGGCGAGGACTACTTTGATGTGGCCACCTCAAAGAACATCGCTGTGTATCTTTTTTTCTCCTTTTTTACTATCTGTATATACCTTTGTAAATGTATTTTGTAAAGCTGCTTGTACTTAATTCAATTTGAATGTGGCTAAGATGTGCTGTTTTCCTTTGGGGTTCTTTAGGGGGATGTCCATTTTTGTTGTCCTTTCTTCCTTTATAGCTGACATATTTTTGTTAAGCACTTAACATAATAAAAAAAATATATTTAAAAATAAAATAATGGTGCAGCAAACAGAGAAATGATTTCAGTCCACAGAGTAGAGTATGACCTACCTCCTGGGTCGGGTGCCAAACAACGTGCTTGACATCTTGTGTGTGAGAGTTTACGACCGTAACACACTCATACTCATCCTCTTCATCCACTGTGAAATGCAAAAATGGAAAGAGATCATTTCAGAGGCATAGATCAGCAGATCAGTAAACAGAATTCATGCATCTGATGCAGTGACACATTGCAGTTTAACACAAACCTTCCCAGACCCAGACACTTTTGTCTCGGCTGCATGTTGCCAGCAGGTTCCCTGAAGGTGCCCACGCCACACATTTGACCTCATTTTCATGTCCTTCCAACACAGTCAAACTCTGGAAAACAAGGTTTAAAGGTTAAACACAGACAGAAATCTACAAAGTTGCAGGTTATTTAAAGTTCAGATTAAACATCTCACCCAACCTCAAAATCATTGTCCTTCTTCTTCCAGATGCACGTGGTTGCATCAAAGCTGGCTGAGGCCAGATAGTTCCCACAGGGAGACCACGCCACTTTCCTCACAGTGCGCTGGTGTCCATCCTGAAGGACACTCATACATACCCAAGAGTCACCTGAAAGAGGAGGTTGGGAAAGTTGTCAGCCATCATACTGTTTATACTAAGGCTGCTATCCTTTTAATTTCTGTTAATAATTAATAAAGGAAATATTCAAAATCAATGTGCAACACTAATTTTTGGTAATATGCATTTACAGGTTTTGTATGTCTGATTTTAGGTATTTAATTAATTAAATGAGCCAAAAATAGACATACCTGGTATTTTATCTCAGAAATAGTTTCTATGTTGAATTTCCAGATATATTATACTGTTAAACTATGTTAGATAAATAAATCCCATGGCTTTGATTTATTAGTTCTGATTTTTTTTTAAATTTATCAATAATATTTTATGGTAGTTTCAAACTTATAAAATTGACAGTTAAACAGTTTTATTTATTTATTTATTTATTTTTCCTGACCTCTCAAGACCCACCTACAGGGCCTTCACGGCACCACCTGTGGGCCGCAGCCCACACACTGGGAGTCACTGCTGTACATTATATTCTGTATAAAAAAATATCCAATGTCGATCTAGGATTTTTTTTTTTTCAGTATTGGTCGGTAGTGTTTTCAAATCGTTGATTTAGAGGAAGGATGACAGGAACGTGAAAACTTATATTCATCTGACTTTTTTTGACCACATGAGAGTGAACTCAGAGAGTGACTGAAAACTAGTAAGAACTCGTTATAACTGCAAGAATATCTGAAGCAGTGACGTGAACGTTAGTGAGATGTTATGAGCAATTGGTTTCTAAAAGAGTACAAGAAGACAGTACATCCAATCAAACCCATACTGCTGTATTATTATAATATAATGTTATTTGACCGCTAGCTTAAGCATCAGCTCAATGTTTTATAAGTTAACTGTCACTCAGTTCATTTTGACAGCTCACCCTCTCTACCCCAGATCCGGATGGCCTTGTCTCCCCCGCAGGAGGCCAGCAACGTCCCGGAGGGACTCCAGCAGACGAACCAGCATCGAGAGTCCGGGTGAGCGCTCAGTCTCTGGACCAGGGACAGAGCCTCCTTCATGTCTCAGCTGCTAGTACAATGATGAAGATGCGTCTGAGCTGCTGTCACTCCCGGTCAGGTGTCTCCTCCTGTCCGTTAGCGCTGACGGTTAGCTAACACGAAATAAATTGGTTAACAAACAGCACGACGCACCGTAACAAGCCGCACAAACAAACGGCGATGCTGTCCTAAACTACAGTAATTTAACAGCTTCAATAGAAACTGGAATCAGAAAATCAACGTATCTGCACGAAAGAACACAGTACAAAAGTTCACAAACAGGACCATGTCGGAAATGCCGCCATCTTTTCTCATTAAGTGCTTGGCGCGGTGCATTGTGGGATTTATTTTTTTCTTTTTTCCTTTTCTTGTCAACAACAACAATAATAATACTAATACCACTACTACTAATAATAATAATGATAATAAGAATAACAACAACAACAATAATAATAATAATAATAATAATAATAATAATAATAATAATAATAATAATAATGTTATAATTTGTTATATCAAAAAATGATATTGGTTAAAAGAATAACCTTCATTTTAAAATATTGATGTTACATACTCGACCACTATTTAAGAACTCTTTAATTAAAATATTTAGACATTTCAAATCTATTCAAGTTCTTTGTTTTATAGACCCTGAGGTGTTTGTTTCTGTTATTCTTCTCTCTGCTCCTGCTTGTTGCAGTTCCTGAGAAGTGACTAAATTTGTTTATTCCCTGTAAACACTGCATATTTATAATTATGTGACTTGTAGAACGAAAAATACACACATTGCATAATATATAACAACACCATCGCAATAAAAATGTTATATAATGTTAGAACAGCATATTTAACCATTTACTACTCCACGTAACTGATTTTAGAGGAGTCACCAGTAGGTGGCAGCCCCGATCGCCACTAGTCGCATTGAGACTGCAGCTTATTGCAGCCACGAAGAAGAATGGTGTGAACAAGGAAGTCGATATTTTACAGGAAACCAGCGTAAGCTGCCTTTTGTTTTGTTTTGTCTTTGTTTTTGTGGACTAAACTGAACTCATTTTTCACCGCAGTAGGTTAACAGATTAGTTAATAGCCTGAAATTTATCGAATTTCTCTCCATTAAGTTTATATTTTTATGACAGCTGGCGACAGTTTGGGATTAGCTGTGAGTTAGCTTCACACGCTAACAACAGAGCTAACAGGCCCGAAGGCCATCTGTTCATTGTTTCCCGTCAGTCCGATACTTATCCTGTTTATTTCAGGCAGATAGTTTTAAGGTCAAACGTCGTTTGGAAACTTCATATACCACAGTGATCGAAGCTCCGGGACCGCTGTCATCTGTTCACCACCCAGGAAACGTTAGCTGTACCGGCTAACAGCTCTTAACTGTGGCCAGTCAGCTGGCTGACCTTACCAACGGATCGTGTAGTGCAGTCACATACTGACAATAAACAGAAACCAACACTACGACAGACGACAAGGAGATCGGATGAGTATGTACGCCCCGCCAGGTTCCACTGTCCCTGGAGGTCGAAGGAGGAGAGGGGGCACCTCCCTGCCTAAGCAGCCGGAGCGGAGCCTGGTGTCAGCCCTGCCCGGAGCTCTGTCCATCACAGCCCTATGCACGGCTCTGGCAGAACCGGCCTGGCTCCGGGTTCATGGAGGCACCTGTCCGAGACAAGAGTTGGGGGTGGCAGATGTCCTGGGGTACATCGATCCCAAGCTTCTGGATGGTGAGGACCAGCACAAACCCAGTACAATCTACAGAGGAGATTAATTGTGTAGCTCACATGTAATGCTTTGTGATTTCTGTGTGTTCTCCAGATTACTGTGTAAACCCACAGACCATACTGCTGCTGAGGGTGATCGCTGCCTTCTGTTTCCTGGGCATCCTCTGCAGTCTCACTGCTTTCCTCCTGGATGTGTTTGGTCCCAAACACCCTGCACTAAAGATCACACGCAGATATGCATTTGCACATATTCTCACAGGTATTAATCTGTCATCCACCAACAAGCATTTTATTTTAGAGTAGTCGGTAGGCTTGGGCAGCATCAAGGTATTATGGTATACCAGGTATTTAGAAATTGTGTTGTCTTGCTCTAATATTGCCAAAAATAGAGACAGTCCGCTTTCTATTAAAGTTCTTAAAACAAGGCACTAGAGATCAGAACTGGAACATGACGATGTTGACACCAGCTCATTACTGTAGTAGGGTTGTGTTTTTTGTTTCCTGATACAAAAACAATACTTAAAAGATCCAGTGCTAAAGATATAAGAGGATTTGTAGGCCAAATATGGCAAAAATGGAGTATAATATTCATAAGTATGTTTTCATTTGTCTATAATCACCTGAAAATAAGAATTGTTGTGTTTTTGTTACCTTAAAACAAATTGTATTATGGTGTCTCATTTAGTGTGTTGTATCTGTGCTGATGAGCTTGTCATGGGGTCACACAAGCAGTTGAGCACGGTGCATCTCTGTGCTTTCAAGTGTATCTTGTGTGTCGCCAGATGCCTCTTCCCTTTACATGCAATTGTTTTAAAAAATTTATTGGACATCCCGCCTCAACAACTCCTGCCTCACGGAAACACTGAGGGGACATACTACTTCAAATACAGAAGGCCTTTAACTCACAATGGTAGAGGGCTTAGTGTTGTATTGTTTTCTCAAATATTGTCATATACAGTAAAATGTCAGGGGGTATGAAAAAATAGATACTGCTGAATCCTTATAGTTATTTTGGGGTACTTAAAGAGGCATCCTGTAATATATTTACTCTAATTAATCATAATATGATCATGATATACCATCAGAGGCCAAGGAAACATGTTAAGTTTAAATACTCACTTCTCTAACATCAACGCTACAGCCACAGTGCCTCTCTTTGAAATTTCTATTCCAGACCAGAGTAACTGTTTTTGATTGCCCTTTTCATATTAATTAGAGTTAAATTAATGCTGAATGTTTGCTGAATGACTAAGTGTCTGTCTATGAGTTGTAAGAATTTAATTCAACTGTAGCTCATATATTAAATAGGATTTCAGTACTTTTAATATACAATCTATGGCTCCAACTCACTATTTGGACTGCAGTACTTATTTTAGCACGCACAATTTCATATTGTGCACATATTGCTCCTTTAACTGTTTTTTCTTTCTCTCCTCAGTGCTGCAGTGTGCCACAGTCATCGGCTTCTGCTACTGGGCCTCAGAGCTCATCCTGTCCCTGCAGCAGCAACACAAAAAGTACCACGGCTCCCTCATATATGTCACTTTCGCCATCAGCTTCTACCTGGTGGCAGGCGCTGGCGGAGCTTCTATCCTCGCCACAGCCGCAAACCTCCTGCGCCACTACCCCACCGAGGAGGAGGAGCAGGCTTTAGAGCTGCTCTCGGAGATGGAGGACAGCAGTGAAACTTTCCCTGCTGATTATGACATTGCCAATCAGTTTCAGCCGCCACCTGCCTACACGCCCTAACGCAGCCAGACTGGCCTTGTTAACAACACACGCTTCTTTCTCTCTCAGCACGGCTATCGGCTTGATGAGCAAACCCCACTCTTTATCAAATGGATATCTTCGCAAATACTCTCCATAATGAACACAGCGTGCACACAGTCGGTGCACAAACTCCTCTACTGACAGTGCTTGGGTGCATGAAAGCTTTCTTTAGTGGTGGCAGAAATTTAGGAGATGATTCTTACTTTCACCACTGAAGTTGTTAGTGATTTGCATGTAAATGGCTTTTAGGATTTGGTTCTTACATGTGAAGCAATCTAAACTGCAAGGAGTGCTCAAACATGGCTCATCATAAGTAATGATGCAGTGATGAGACAGCCGCAGCCTGATCAGTGCCAATATTTGAAGCTGGGCTGTCGGCAGAATGTCAGCGATTGTATTTGCTCTTGGTTGGAAGTGGATGGAGCTTTGTTAAGCATCATTTTGATGTCATTTTTGATAAGCTTGCCATGTGTATGGTTTCATTTTACCATCAAAGATGCAGACATACACTGAGGAGTTTGTTTTAGACATTTCTTTTATATAAAATATCAAATGGACCTTATTTATTATTTAGCTGTCTGTGCCGTGTCTTTCTTTCCTTCTTTTGCTTTGTAGGCATCTGTCACTGGTTTAGTCTTATTTTAAATCACATTTGTACTTGAAATAACACAAGAAAATTGCAAAATGTGAGACCAGTCTTTGTGGATGTTTTGAAAAGGATCATGACGTGTTGTGTGTCGAGAACTAGCAGCAGCAGCCACGGAGAAATTGAGAAACACGTCTGTATGTCTCAAAATTACTGACGCTTAGTATCAGGAACAGGTTGTGTCACGTTTCTTGTATTTGATTTAAAAAAACAAAAAGAACCTTTTTTGTACTTTGTGATTTCCACTCGTGACAGTTTGAGTATGTGTTTTTCTATGCATGAGTTCTTTTGTGTGCAAATTTTAAACCTTCAGGCAGGATCTTACATGAAGTACATCTCACGGAAAGTTCCAGCTGAGGCTTAAAATTGTGATTGATGTGGTGACTAGTTGGTTGTGTTGTTCTGTTTATTCCATTTCTGCATTTTGTTCCTCAAATTGTTGCTTTACTTTCATCACCAGTATGTAAATATTGATTGTTTATACATAAAAAAAAAGTGGTCATAATAAAATAAATGCCATATTTTGCCTCACATTTGTCATCTGTAAGTTTATCTTGGGTCGTGGAGCTTCACTAATTATGAGTGTCTTCCACCAAATGCAGCCTATGGATAAGAGCTGTAGTTTGGATTTAACTGTATATTGACTTTGACATTTCAGTCTGACCGGGGTATTTCTGGGTTTACTGTCTAGACTCAACACGGCATTACAGTGAGTAAGAGCCTTACGACCTAATAGACTTTAAAGGGCATACAGTATGCCTTGTACTGTACAGTATAAAAGGCACCTCAGCCACTGCTACTTTATGGAAATACAGTATGAAGCATTTTTAAAAAGCTGCACCTGGATGTAGAGTGTTGTGTCAAACTTATTCTCATTATCAGACATTAGGATTCAAATTAAACTAGATTTTAAAGATATTTTCATTATTTCTGCTGATTTCTCCATATAGATGCCACACTAAAGAGTTAAATTGTAAATGGGTCAAGATATTTAATGGGTTAAAGCACTTTTAGATTGCTCCCTGAAGCTGAAGTGTCACTCAGTGGCCAAATGACTTAAGTTAATCAGATGAATAAACAAGGTATTAATAGGGAAGGGTGTTCAGGAGGGGAATAGGCCATTCAAGGCAAGGAAGCTATGTCTCTTCTCAGAAAATAGAGCTTACGCACTAACGTCACTTCAACACACTCTGCCGTATATATACAGACGGCCACAGCACGATCAATATTACAACTTCACAGACTCAGAGGCTGTAAAAACTGTTCATTCACATTATTTTCTTACTCAAACAGGGAGATTGAAGCGAAATAATGCTGGCAACCAGGACTTTGCTGTCAAAACAAACCCTGGCTGTGCTTTCTCGCCAGCCTGCCTGCTTTGTTCACCATGGTGACTATGGCAACTGGGGGAACACCAATATTGCAGTGGTAAGTGAAACATATCACTATGTATGGGAAACTATCAGGGCCAGGGGAAAGATGAGAGGAGGAGGAATTTTTTTTAAATTTCACATTTAAAAGAAAAAAAGTTGAAATGCCAAGTTGAACTTTCACTATCAGTGCCAGATTATTTAATGTATGTTATTTTTAAATGGTATACAAAACTTATACTCAGCACTTCCAACTTCATTTTAAAAATAAAAAAAGGAATTATAAATCTTCGTCTTCTGATTTATTTTTTCCTAATGCTTGGCTCTAATACTCTTCCATAATTGAAACTAGTGAAGAAGAATAGACAAATTATTAGTGGTGGCATTATTGTGATGTGTAAATCATGATGTATTGCAGGTTTTCTCAGGATGTGGCTGGTGGGATGGGACTGATGTCCACGAGGGAGTTTAGTGAGTATCATTCCTGCTGAGCTAAGGACAGGAATTTTTACATCATTGCATGAACATATGACAAGCTCTTTTAACTAGGGATGCAACAATATGTTACATATTAATTTAATAAAGTCTTGATACTGTGCCAGGCTGCTCTACACGTGGTTATTTTTATTTTATAAAAGGACTGTTATGGACTGCTGCATTGTTTTTGTTTTGCAGTTGTACATACATAAGTCAAACATTAACGACATTTTATGCCAGTTGTTTGCACATGCTTATGTCATGGATTGCTTCTTTTATTTTATTGACGACAGAAAGCAAAAGCACTGTTTATTTAAAAGGAAAATTCACATCAGATTTATCATTTGATACAGGACTTTTTGAGTTGTCATTTGTCTTTGCTTTTAATATTGCAATAAATATCGTATTGTGAATTTTTGGTCTTGTTACATGTCTAATTTTAGCATGTAATCAGTAGTGATAATAGAAATCAATTGTTTTATATTCAAAATTCAAAATACTGATATGTCAGCTTGAAATTGTAACCAATAAGAATGTAATTTGAGATAGCCAATCTAGAATTGCATTTCAGGTATCTGAAAGTACTAGTAACACTATTTTTTATATATTTGAGATACCTAAAATACCTTTTATAACTAATCAGAACTGAATTTTAGACATTATAGTAGAAATGTCAGTTGTCGATATGTCAGATAATTACAGCTAGTTAACTTTTACCATTGACATCTATTGTAATGTAATTTCAGGTAACTATAATTAAATCTTGATTTTATACATGTTATAATTCCAAGTCTACATATCACAATGCCAAAGTATTAACATGTCAAAATGCTAATTACTGATAACAATTCAATAGTGGAAATGTCAATAGTTGATACCAACAATGCATTTCTTACTTGTGACAATGTACATTGTAGATGTCTACATTTGTTCCTACATTACAAATATCATAAACAGAATTCTACATATCTAAAATTTAGTTCTCAAAAGTCAGAATTTAAGTATTGATACATCAGCTTGGAATTGTAACCAGCAAGAATATCAGCATACAGATATATGTAATTGGATTTTGTGTATCTGAAATTATATCTTATAAACCTTCCAACAAGTCCAACTAATCCTAAATGAATATGCTATTAAGGGCGACATTTCTGAAATGGTATGTTGATCTGTTAGGCATATCAGAAATCACTTGTTGATATCTGATTAAACACAATCCCTTTTCAATTCATGGAAATTCAATTAGAGTAGAGATGTAACGGTACCAAAACCTCAAGGTACAATACCATAATAAAAAAATTTACATAACATGATATTTGTTGCGATATTAAAAATGGAAAAATGACAACTTGAAAAAATGTCCTTTATAAATTTAATAAATATGATGGTACACCATTTTCTGTTTGTAAAAAATGTTTTTCTTCTTTTAACTTAAAGTGATTCTGCTTCCTTCCTTTAAAAAAATAAAAGTAGCCAGCCATTACCTGAGTATGTGAAAAAAATGGCATGACTTGTCTTTGGCAATGAATGTTTGAATTGAACTGCAAACAGTGATAATGATAATAATAATTAACCATATAATATCATGGTAGATATTGTCACAGTCCAATATGGTATTGAGACTTTTTATATTTTGTTACATTCCTAAATTGTAGACATCTGTAATTGTTACCAGTGAAAAACAAATGACTGATATGATTCAGTCAAACGTAACTGTGAATCAGCTTTGACTTGTCGAAATGTCATTTCTACTTGTGAAAAGATGTATTTTACAGATATCCTAAATTTATCTTAAGTTTTGACATTCTGAAATGTCATTTGCACTCGTGAAACGAAATCACTGTTTGTAAGTCCTACTGATTAAATATTAAAAGGGTTCGCCAAATGAACATATCACCATGTAGAGACAGTAAATGACACCTCTGTCTCCAGCACCATGTACCACCTGAGCCGTAACGGTGCTCGCTTCCAGATGTTTGCTCCAAACCAGCAGCAGATGCATGTGATGGACCACATGAGGAAGCAGCCGTCCTCTGGAGAGAACCGGTAGGCCTGTCTGCAAACACTGCCGCACTTTCAGATGGATCAGGGTCACATAGGGTCCAATTTAACTTTGTATGCTCATGCACCTGACTTGACTAATTCCATAAGACAGTATTTATGATTATTTCTGGCCGTTACATAGGAACATGATGATGGAGGCGGCTCGCTTCAGCCATGGTCAGGGGATGATGCAGATGCAGGACCTGTCCAAACTGGATGTCAACAGCTTTGATGCTGTCATCTTCCCTGGAGGCCACGGCATCACCAAGAACCTGTGAGGGAGAGTGAAATATGATGTAAACACTTTGAGACTGTGCTGTGTCAAACAACGTAACATGAAATGCAATATAAACTGACATGATGAAGATGAAGCCCTAATATTATCATGTAACTCTCAAATCTTTAGATCCTCTTTTGTGAAGGATGGCAAAGACTGCAAGCTGCACAATGATGTGGAAAGGGTGCTTAAAGATTTCCATCGTTCCCGCAAGCCTATTGGGTATGTATCATCTGGTTATTATTTAATCCATCAGTACTGAGGGAGCAACACTGTATAAGTCTACCTATGTACAAACCACAACCCAGAAAAGCTGCAACAGTGTCATGTAAAATGTAAATAAAAACAGAACGCAATGATTTGCAAAAAGCTTTTCAACACTTATTCTGAAACTGATGCCTGCAACATGTTCCAAAAAGGTTGAGACAGGTTTGGAAGTGACTTTTTTTTTTCATTCTTGTGCTCAACAGTTCAAGTCTCTGTTGTTGTAGTTTGTGCTTCATAATACACCGCACATTTTCAATAGGAGACAGGACTGCACTGCAGGCAGGTCAGTCTAGTACCTGAACTCTTTTACTATGTACCCACGCTGTTGTAACACATGCAGGGATGTCTCTGAAGAAGACGTCTGGATGGCAGCATATGTTGCTCCAAAACCTGTATCTACCTTTCAGCAAGTCAGTTATCAGTTTGAACATTAAGCATCTTGTCTTTGTACTGTGTTCAACTGAATGCAAGTCAAAACAAAAATTATTTGCTAACCATTGAATTCTGTTTTTATTCACATTTACACAATGTCCCAACTTTCTGGGAATTCGGGTTGTACAATCGTAAGGTTAAAATATAAGAGCAGCAGTGTGTGACACTAGGGAGTTCTTTTTTGTACAATCACAATCACTTGTACAATCACTTAAAATTCACATTTTAAATCTAAACAAGAGGATACAAAAATGCAAACTGCCACTGATACCCAACTTTAAATCAGATTACGTTCGATTACATCAGGCTAGATAAACACACAAGATTTAAACGATCCCTGTAATGGAATTGGGACACTGGAAAGGAAAAGAGTCAGACAGTGAATACTGAGCTCTTTATTACGGAAGTCTATTTCTGCCAAAGATACACTTTACTTCCAAGATACAATTTATCCTAGTATAACATGAAATGTTTCATGTTATAATGTGATCAATTTGTACGTTGTAATAACATGAAAATACATTGTTATAACAGGACAAGAGTAATTAAATAAACTTGACCTTGAGCTTAAATTAAAATATCAAAGAGAAAAAAACTTTTGTACTTGTAGGTCAACAGGTCATAATTTCATTATGAGATAAAAAGTCTATTTTTTATTATTATCTCATAATTCAGACTTTTTAAAATCTCATAAGTCTGACTTACTATGGGGATATTTTTTTTCTTTCACTGGCAGAAATGGGTTTCCTTATGTTTAGGAGTGTGTCTGGTGAAAGTGTCCACTCACTGACACAGCAGGAGGAGCAGGTGAGGTCAGGCAGGGAGGGTCAGCACAGACACGACAGAGTGACGTACTGTGTGTGATCACCTGGTGAGAGTGACTGATCCTTTGGCCCGCGTGGACTGACGGGGTGATGATGGGCAACAGGTCACGGGGCCAGGAGACACTAATTAAAGAGTGGAGGAAGAAGAGGATGAAGCAGCTGTCACCATGAGAGCACAGGCTTAAAGGGATAGTTTGGGACTTTTTGAAGTGGGATTGTATGAGGTCAGTATATTACCTACAGTAGATGGCAGTTGACATGTGCTGGAGGTTTGAAGACGCAGTGGGAGAACCAGCACAGATACTAAGCCAAGTACTGAAAAAAAAACCAATATCAGTTTAAATGTACGCCACATCTAAAATATTTTCACTGCTTCATCTTGCTGTCAGACAACCTTTTCTAATGGGATACCATTATATAAGCATAACATCCCTCTCCTTTGGCATTTTTCATTTTCCCTCGCAGATCACAGGAGCTGGCTTTCTGCTGCCTTGATAGGTTTGTTTGTGTTATTGCTGTTTTAAAGGGTTAAAGGGTGTAAGGGTTAAATGCCTAGACTCCAGGCAGGCCAGTATAATACCTGAACTCTTTTACTGTGAAGCATGCAGAATGTGTCTTGGTATTATCTTGCTGAAATAAGTGGGGATGTCTCTGAAAAACACCCTGTCTGGAGCAGCATGTTGCTGCAAGACCTGTATGTACCTTTGAGCATTAATGGGGCCTTCACAGATTTAACAGTCTAGATTGTCATTTTCCTCTTTAGTCCAGAGGACACAATGTCCATGATTTCTGAAAACAAAATATGGACTCGTCAGACCTCAGCACACTTTTCCACTTTGTGTCAGTCCATCTCAGAGGAACTCGGGCCCACAGAGGTCAGCAGCATTTCTGGATATTGTTGATACATGTCTTTCTCATTGCACAATAGTCTTAACTAAAATAGCTTGATTTTAGTACTGTACTCAGTTTAGTACAAGTTTTGGAAATCATTGCATTTTTCCCAACGTTTTTGGAACTGAGGCACTTACTATAACATATGAGCAAGAAACTTACATGGAACAGAGAGCATAAACTAGTGACAGTGAGCAGCCTTTACTGGCCATATTTGTAGAATATGTCAATGTGCGTCCACTGAAAGTGTTTGTTTGCCACAGATTCTCTTCTTTATTGCTGACAACATTAATGGAAAGGATCCCTCCAGAACAGAAACAGCTAGTCTGCTGCTCTGTTCAAAGGCACCAGACTCCACTGACAAAAACAATAATTTTACATCTCAGAACATGAAAGTTATTGCTGGTGTGCCGCTGCCTCAACCAGTCAGTTAGTTTGTGTTACTGTGCGAGTTTGGTGTTTTAATACAGTTTGGATCCAACTTATGCAAACAAACCAACTGATCAAGGCAGCGCTAAACCCATTACTCCCATGTTCTGAGAGGTAAATTTACTGTTTTTGTCAGTGGAGTCTGGTGCCTTCGGGCAGAGCAATATAACAAACAACAATAAAAACAACAAAACAACCAATAAAAAGTGTCCATTTCAATAGCTGTTGAGTTTTTCAAATGCAATTTTTGGTGCTTTGAGCACAACAAGCTAAGTGCTACGAAGTTTCATTTTACTGGAGCAAAGGCAGAAATCTCTCTATCTAGATGGATAAATAGCAGTACAGGTGAGAGAGAAAATGTGTGTTTTTGAATTTCAGGTGAACTGTCTTTTTTGCCAGTGAAACAGTAGTTATGTCAAGTACCAGGTACATTTAGTGGGATTCTACTGATTTGAACTACACTGAAAATTAAATTTAAGTCTGTAGGATCCTAGAAATATTCACAAAATTTCACGTACAGGTGAGTGTTACCTGTGGTGGACCATGTTTTTGTTTAAAAACAGGGATGTTGTCTTTCCAGAACTGTTGCATATTCTCCCATAGTCAAATTTATTGGAAAATGGTGATAATAAACAGCTGTAATCCTGCCTCACGCTCACCATTTGGTCAGTACACACTGTGAGGACAGAGTGTCACACTGCTGCCCCAGTGCTTTATGCTGGGAAATCCTTTCTTTCAGCCTCTGACTCTCTCCTGTGTAGTACAGGTAAGGCAATTATTCCCACACCCTGAGATCAGTGTCGTCTCTTAATCTTGACTTAATAAAAACCTCATCTGACTGTTTGCTCCCGTTTCAGACTGGCCAGCATGGCTCCGGTGCTGGCCTGCCGCGTGCTGCCCAACATCGAGGTGACCATGGGCTACGAGCGGGACGACAACACTCGCTGGGGAAACTGGCCTCACACAAACATGGTGCAGGCTGTGAAGAACATGGGCGCTCGCCACCACGGCCGTGAGCCATATATATCCTTTCTAAGGTCTGTTTCTTTATGACAGGAAGTGAGGAAAAACAATTCTGGTGATCCATTTTTTAAGTCTGATTTAAATATTTTTTGCCATTTATTTATGTTTTTTAGTATTTTTTCTATTGTTTTGTAGGAATTGACTACTCACTGAAAGCTTGGCCCTTCAAGGAATAGAAAAAAAACAGTAGGAAAAAGCAAACGCTATAGGGAAAAGAATACGGAACAATAAAGGCATAAAATAACTGAACATCAAAAAATGAATTAAAAATCTTTAATTAATTAATATGCAAAAAATAAATATATTTAAATGTGAAAGCAAAATGTTTATAATATTTTAAAATGTTTTTTATTTGTATTTATATCTCCGTATTTATTTTCTCATTATTTTACAGATTTCTTATTTTTTATGGCACTCTTATGACTCCACACATTTCAGCCTCTTGTGGCAACACAACAAACAACTGATAAGATAGAATAAAATAAAATCTCCTGGCAAAACTCCTTTTTGACCGCATGCTGTTTGTAAATGCAGCAGAAAGATAGTTTGTATTCCCAGGATGTCAAATACTGATGTTTTGGGCTGGTAAAACACCTTGAGCACAGCAAAATAATAAGAAATACAGGCAAAGGGCAAGTACTCTACTGGTACAGCCACCACCACACACTTCTAGTGGGTCATAAATGATAATTAAAGGGGCTTATGTTTATGTATACATTGTTTTTTTAGGAATATGTTGCATCTTTTAAGTCATAAACACAATTTAGATTAGACTGGATCACCAAATCATTTTTCTCACATGCTTCTCGGGGCTTCTGTACTTTTTTATCAGTGTTAGTTGGCTAAGTATACACATTTTACTGTTGCTTTTTGTTCTGAAATAACTCCTGCTTTGACCTTAACCCTTTCTTTCACGAAGCCTATGTGGATGAGAAGAACAAAGTGGTCAGCACCCCAACCTTCATGTGGGAAACTGAGTATCACTATCACTATATATTTGATGGTATTGGAAATATGGTCAAACATGTCATGCGCATGTCAACCAAGTAATGTGACACTTGAAGCCTGGAAGAGAAATAGAGAAAGTTTGGTGTTTATGTGCAACATAATTACACCTCTGTACTGTGATGAATTCTTACCTGAAACAATATAAATGCTTTAGTTAAAGAGCAAATGGTTTGTTGTGTGTAATTGATGGTATTATAGGCAAATGTGGTGTCAGGTAGGTGAGCCAAATCATCTGCGTGAGTCCAGAAACAAATACAGAGAGCAGATCTGCACATTTGAGGGGCTTATGGGTCACTATTTATCTTGACCCATGTTTTGAACTGGAGACATACTTTCGTACTAGTTAATTACAGGCAGGAAGGAATCCACTTTAAAAAAAATCAATATCAGTTTAAATGTACAGTATGTTAAGATAATTTCTACCACTTTACCTTACCATCAGATTGTGTTGTTTGATGGGAAACTGCCGTTCTGTAATCCAAATATCACTCTCTGCAAACCAACCAAACTCCATAGCTGAAATCAGTCATTTTACCTCACAGAACACAGCAGCTGCTGGTCTACAGCTGTCTTGATCTGTCAGGTTGTTTGTGTTACTGTGTAACTTTGATGTCCTAAAGGATAGTTCAGATTCACCAAAGTCACACAGTAACATTGACAAACTAACAGATCAAGGCAGTGGTACACCAGCAAGACCAGTGTTCTGTGAGATAAAATCACTGATTTTGCCAGTGGAGTTTGGTTGTTTTGGAGAGAGTGATATTTGGCTAAATAACAGCAGTTAGGTAAAGCAGAGAAAATGTTCTAAATATAGTGTACACTTATAATGGTATTGATTTTTTTTAGGTGACTCTTTTTTCAGTGGCTAAAGTACATTTTGCTGCTGACCCTGTCCACAGTATTACATTGCTTAGAGTGGAAGTGGGGGCATGTTGACCACCAGCTACTGTAGGTGATAACACCAACTCTGGATAAATACCTCATACAACCAAACTTCAAATAATCTGAATTATCCTTTAAAGATAATAACTGATGAACTACACCTTGTATGTCACTTTATCACTTTCTTAATATCACTAACTAAAATGATAAGATCTTGAAATAAACAATAACTGTATGGACAATTACTGGCAATGTTGTGCAATGTTTGTCACACCTGCTGCATGCTGAGATAAGACACCTGTGACTCACCTTTTTCCAGAGGGATGACTCAGCACCTACAGTGTATTGAAATGCAGGAGGAGATTTAAGGATGGGATGAAACAGAGGCTCCATATGTGGTATTGTTGGTCTCACAGTCGGTCGGTTGACCACTTTGGTCCAAACTGAAATATCTCAACAACTGAGACCAAAAGGGACTAAAGCACACAGATTAATTCAAGACCTTTAAAAACGTAACATTGTGAAAACTGTGTCCTCATCAGAGTAAAAAGTGGGCAGACATGAGGAAAACAATATACTGTATAGTCAACCTCAACCAGGTGTTTAATTGCCATTGGATAATTGGTTGAGCAGGATTTCAAATCTATTGGATAATTAGTCCATGGGTGGGAGCTGCTATAATTATGTGCCACCCCACAGGATCCAGTTTTCACTGCACGCACTGTGGTGTTTGACAAAAACACAAAACAAAATAGACAAAGCTCAGTTAGCCACTTTCATCAGGGGTATTTAATGACCAATTCAAAGTGACAGATGAGTTGCTGAGTTTGTAAATTTTTTTTGTTATATATGACAAAAATACCTGGTGTTATTAGTTTTTTTTTTTTTTTTTGCAGTAGATACAGTATGCATTTTATTATTATTTTTTTAACTGGTTAAGAAACCATATATGGCCTACATAAGCAACCATTAATGAGAATATCAGCTATTTCTTTATAGTTGTTTTTATTGCCTATTACAGGGTCAGATTCTCCTTGAAATCAGATGAAACAAGCCTGTATTTACATTTTTCTAGCCAAAGTTACGGTGAGTAGTACGACTGTCAGTTAAAAGGAAGGAGGAGAGATTTTCATTTAGATGATTTCATTTTTGATGTTATATCTTGTGGTTGTAATGGTGGAAACTCTAGTGCTTTGTCCTTTTGCCTAAAAGTCAGAAATTAGTAAGCATTAGCACTTTTGGCCCCTTTGGCTCGACGTTTATGGGTTTTTGGTTAATTGCCTTAAATAAGGTCTGTATTTCACACAAGCTTAAGTGTTTTTCATGGTTTGTTCTCTACGACATAAAACACATTAGTTAATACCCACTTGTGAATCTTTCAATGTGTACGATTTACACAGAATTATTAGCAGAATGGCAAAATAGAATATAATATTCAAAAGTATGTTTTCACTGTTTTTTTTAATCTTAGAATGAGCTGTTTATATCTACAGAGAGAGCAGGTACTCTTCCATAGCTCCACCATGTTGAGTCTTTTGCCTTTATGCATTTTGCAACCACTGTAGGTTCTCCTACACACTTCGTTAGAGTGGCTGAGGTGAGCATAGTTTATGCATGTTTATGAAGACAAGGGGTTTTCAGATGGTTGCGATCTGCAACCTCACCGCTGAATGCTAGATGACACTAAATCCTACATATTGGCCCATTGAAGAGCAGCCGTGTCACACACCTCTACACAAACAATACTGTAAAAAAAGTCAGCACATTCTCAGTCTGGTACATTCAGAATAAAACAATTTATTCATTACAAACATATAAAAATGACAAAAACAACCAGGTGTCGAGATATAAAAATTTCCAGTTTGTACAAAACTTCAAAAACCATCATCAGAAATGCATACTCACTCCATATGAAGATTTCCATCTGGGTTATTTAAGTAAATATAGTACAAAGTAAGATTTTCTTCTAAATCTGCTTGTCAGGAGACATAAAAAAAACAGCTTTTTCATTTTTCAGTAAAAAACCAAAAAGGAATGGGCACAAAATTCATAACAGACTTGCAATTCAAATACAGAACTAGAAGTCGATGAAATATTCACAGTGCTGCCTTCACATCAGTGATGTGAATTGTAAACATCATTGCATATCATAACTCACCTCAATAAATATACAGAAATACTCATCATGTGAGTAAAAAAAGGTTTCAATCATTTTTAAACCTCTGATCAGTTTTGTTTGATTAAAGCTCATCAGCTCAAACCTTCGACCATCAATCAAATTGTCTATGTTGACATCAACAAAAATAAGGCAAAATACAATTTTCCCTGTGTCTGTCATTTAATCACAGCTCTGAGGTTGAACTGATTCAGGTGGAGTAAAGTAGCATTTTCTTATCTGATGAAATGAAGTGGAATATACAATACAATAAAACAGTAGGGTTCATTCACATTAAGGTACATATAAACATTTGTACATTTTGAACAAATACTGGGAGGCTATGTGAAATGATTTCATATATAAAGTCTCAACAGGGGAATGTTTTTGTGACAGATAAAATGTATAGAACAAGAAATGAGTTCATGGAACGAGCAGGGAAATCACTGGCAAATAAACTTATTTCTTTTTAAATACAGTAACTTATGGTTTGGAGTAACAAAGTTAGGTATCATGAATAAGATTTTGTACTGAAGTACAAAAAAAATCTGAGTTGCCTAATGTGATCTTAAAGTTATTCAAGTACTTTTATATTCAGAAGGAGATGGTGGTGAAAATGCTTTGAGCGCTGTTTGGCAACACAGGCAACACTACAGATACAGACATTTCCACCAACAGATGTTATCTTGGACACAGGCCTACATAATTGTCATTAGCATCCCTTTATTATTATTAAAGGGAAGTCTTTGAGGCAATGGACTGCTGCTTTTATAAAGCAGCCCTTTCTCAACTCTCTACTGTAAACCTGTCTTAGTCAGGGGGGAGAAATTCATTTCTCAAAGCAGCCCTGTGTGCCTGATTGTCGAGGTTGAAAACAAAAACCAAAAATGCAGTTGCACAAGCTTCTTAGAAAAATAAATAATCCCTTCTCATTATGCAAAGCACAATGGAGTACGCACAAGAAAAAAAAGAATATGTGTCATTTGATAACAAATGAGGAGGTGCAGTCTGTCACATTTGATGGCATGTAGCATACAGTGCTGTCTCTTTGAATTGTTTAACTTTAGTCTGCTGTAACAGAGAATAAAAACTTGATGAATTCTTTCACATGACCAGTCTTCAGTGAGGTGTCACAGTGTCCAGGACCACAGTGCTGTCGTCTGTTCATTAAAACCGCTATTTGGTGTCTGTCTTAGATACATCTGTGAAAGACAAAGAACCGGACAGTATTAGAGAGCAGCCCTCCAAAATTAAAACATGTTGAAGGTGTAGTCAGATTATTCAAAGTGGGGTTGTTTGAGGTATTTGGCCATAGTCAGTGTATTTCTTATAGTAGATGGTAGTCGAGCCACCCCCAGTTTGGAGAAGCAGACAGGAGTACCGGAGTGGGAAACTGAGCAACGTACTGCTGTGAACAGAGTCAGCAGCAAAATGTATTTTAGCCACTTAAAAAATCAATATCAGTTTAAGTGTATGCCTAATTTAGAACATTGTCACTGCTTTACCTTGCTATCAGACAGACTTTTTCTGAAGGGAAGCCACCGTTACATAAGCCAAATATCGCTCTCCACAAACCAACCAGACTCCGAAGGTGAAATCAGTCATTTTCCCTCACAGGACACAGGAGTTGTTGGTCTGCCACTGCCTTGTTTGGTTAGTTAGCTTGTGTTATTGTGTGAGTTCTGTGTCGCAATAGTCATACAATAACACAAACACACTAACCAAGAAAGATCAGAGCCGAAAGATCAGACCAGATTAGACCAGAGTCCTGTTTTCTGTACAATAAAATGACTGAAAGGAGTCTGGTTGCTTTGGAGAGACCGATATCTCAAACCCATCTTGAGCCAAGCGGCTGCAAAATGCTGGTTGACCACGTATCATTATGAAGAGGCAAAATCAGGAAATGTTTGGTCTTCATTAGCAATAACTTGACACGAGTTCTATCAGCTGAAATGGCACAAAACAATTAAATAAAGTTGATACCTAAGAGTGCAAACAGTGACACAGGAGAGAAACTAAACTTCAAACCACAGAGATTCACACAAAGGCCTGCAAAATTACTGAGAGCTGAACACATTTTTAAAAACATTTTTCCCTCTGGGCTCCTGCACAGACATGAGTTGAGCTGCAGCTCTCCGGTGCACATCAGGAAAGAAAAGGAAAGAGCTCCATTTTCTTACCAGGGTGACAAGTCCCCATCTAATATATGATTGGTTGCCTTTAAAAAAGCAACAGTGACGACACAAAAAGAGAGTTCTTGGAAAAAACGCCGGGCACAGTGCCTTTTCTCTCAGTGGTTGCATGTTGCCACAAACACTCTGCGCTGCGCTGGGACCCTGTTTCTCTGCTTTTCCAAACAGGGAGCATGCTGACCACCATCTACCATTGGTATTGACTATGGATAAGTACCGCATACAACCCCACTTGAAATAATCCGAACTATCACTTTAAGTATAACTTGAGCAGGTTTTAGCATGCAAAAATTCATTACACGTGGATGATACAGTTGCAGGCAAGGAAAGGATGCAGGCAGGTGAACAGTGGGAGGAGGGAAAAAAAAGGAAAGAGGTGAGAGGGCAGGAAGAATAACGGACCGAGTCAAGCTGCTAAAGCAGCGCTGAGCTGGAGTCAGAGTCTGAATCGTGGCCAGGGGTGAGGCAGGGTTCACGGGAACAGATGGATTCCTGAGCCCGCCTGTACTCTTGGTATTCCTGACGGAGAGCGTTGAAGCGTGCCTCACTTAGGGAGCGGCTGTAGTGGCAGTGAGGTGGGTTGGAAACTGGCGGGCTGACTGAGGGAGACGGGCCTGGGGAGGGCGTCAGGGGAGAGGAAATGCATGGATGGGCATGTCATGGGACAAGCTCACAGTAACAGCACAAGGGCACAGGATGAACACATGCAGCATCACATCACCTCAAGCATTAAGCTCACAATGACACATGCAACATCAAAAGCATAGTGAGAATTTACCTTTCTGTCGCTGGTCCTGGAGGCCAGCAGCTTGATCATATCTGAGCTCTCCTCTGCCTCTCCGAATACCCATCTGTGACTGATCAAACCTCATGGCCTCCAGGACCTCAGAGTCCACACAGGCATCGGCAGAGTCCCACTCATAACTCTCATCTACTGATGTGTTCCTTCTAATGAGATACACAAAACAAGTTGTCAGATTACAGTACTCACGAGCAAGAAACAAATACAACAATGTTAAAGGGATAGTTGGGACTTTCTTTTAACTGGCGTTGCATGAAGTATTTATTCCTTAGTCAGTGTATTATTGTACAATGTACTGCTGTGGACAGGGTCAGCAATAAAATGAGAATATTTAGAATATTTCCACCTCTTTACCATGCCATCAGACAGCCTTTTCCAATGGGAAACCCCAGCTGTGTAAGCCAAATATTGCACTCTGCAAAGCCACCAGACTTCTTTGTAAAATTCATTTTATCTATCAGTCATTTTGTCTCGCAGAACACTGGAGTTGCTGGTCTACTGCTGCCTCAATTGATTAAATTGTTTGTGTTATTGTGTAAATTAGGTGAATCCAAACTAATCATTTAAAACACCACAGTCACACAATAACACAAGCAAGCTAACTGATCGAGGCAGTAGTAGATCAGACATCCCAATATCCTGCAAAGTAAAATCACTGATTTTTCCAAAGGCATTTGGTTGCTTTGATATTTGATATTTGACTTACATAACAGCAGTTTCCTGTCAGAAAAAAGTGTCTGGAGGGAAGGTAAAGTGCTGAAAATAGTCTAAATATACTGTACACAACTGATACTGATTTTTTGTGGGCCTTTTTTATGTGGCTAAAATACATTTACTCTGCTTTTCTGAACTGGGCATGTGTCAACTGCTGTCTACTGAGGCAGTCACTTATTTAAAGAAATCAAGCTCAAACAAATTTGAAATGATAAAGAAGCCATTTGATTTAATTTGAATGCTGCTGACAACATTATTTTTGTTATTTTATTAACTATTACACCAAACATCTCACCACAAGCTAGCAGGTGACGCCACAGATTTGTTGTTGTTGTAGAGAAAAAGAGCTGCTTTGTACAAAATCAGTTAACAGCTTTGTTAGTAACTTCTATAGTGTAGAACCTCCTCACACTGCCTCTCAGATGCTCTGGTGTCAGGATTCACTCAAGATGGCTTTGCTTGTGAGGTTCATCCACTTATGTAGCAAACAATATAACTAGCTTAGTTTACTGATATGTCAGTAGAGCATGTAATAAGTCAAGATCACAAGGCTAACTGACCATTGAATATTAACTTATTTCTCTATGTTTGAATGAATTCAAATTTCAAATAGAAAGTGACTTTACCCTACCATGTATTGCAGATAATACAGTGACTATAGAAAAGTACCTCATACAACCCCACTTCAAGTAATCTGAACTATCCCTCTGATGTTATTTTGGCAACACAAATAAATCCCTCTGCCAAGAAAAAACTCCAGTGTCTTTGTTGTTTTTGTCCAGGTGTGATGACGTTTCACCTTTTTGCTCTCCTCTCAGGCAGCTCCATCTCAGCTCTGTGCCGCTCGCTCTCCTCTGTGGTTTCGGGGGAGCTGAGCAGTGTGGGTGTGATGGACAGGGACTGTCGGAAGAGACCGGCGCTACCTCTACCGCTGCTCTGACTGGCATAACTGGCCCTCCCTCCCTCCCGGATCTCTGTCTCCCCTCCCCTTCCCATCATTCTGTCTGGCTGTCTGTAACTCTCTCCCTCCCTGGGTGGGAAGGGGGCATAGTAAGGTGAGGGCCAGCTGATGCCCCTGGGCAGGTAGGACCTCGGAGGGCCCCTCATGGGGTCCATGGGTCTCATGCTTTCCCCTCTGGACCCTGGCCAGTGTTGGTACTGGGGGACAGGGATGGAAGAGGGCATGGGGACATATTTATACTGGGCAGATCTTAGAGTATCTGGATAAGAGGGGGACCACCTGGAGGAGTCTGGAAAGACGGCGGCTTGCCGTCGTGGATCGGAGGGTTCCAACAACGGGGAGATTGAGGTTTGTCTGGATGGGTACATGGAAGGAGTGAGGTAGGAAGGACTAGCTAAAGATATTTGTGCAGGGTGAGGCCTCTCTAAGCTGCCCATGCTGGGGCGTCTGAAGGGGACGTACTCCCTCCAGGAGGGGCCTGGCCTGGGGAGGGAAGACGGACTGCGACCTAAACTGTAGGACTTCACCCTGACATCTGGGCTTGGGAACTCGTCCCAGTAGCATCTCTCAGAAATATATGGCCGTGGGCTCTCGAAGTGCTCCCATCTCTGTGAGCCCAAACTGACAGACTTCTTTAGGAAAGGACGAGGCGGTCCCATACCTGAGAGTGTCCTACACGGGCCCATGCTGAAGGACTTCTTTAGAAATGGCACAGGGGCTTGACATATTCGTGAAGCAATGTTATTAGATCTGCTGCCCTGAGAAGCTTGTCTTTGGGATTGCTCTGATAAAGACTCACTACTGTCTACAAAACTCTGTGAGTGTTTTGACACTATGTTTGCCATACCTTTAGCTGCACTGAACAAGGTGTGAGCGGACCTGGATCCAAGTCTGGATTCAGGTCTATCTGTGCTTTTATTCCCAGCTCGAATTTGTGTTTTCTCATCGTAAAGTTGCTTGCTAGTTTTTTCTGGACCAGGCAACGACGGTCTTGTCTCATCTGGAAATCTTACCCTAAGAGAAGAACCTTCCCCTTGCAGGGATCGTTTGTAGCCTTGTTTTTTACTACCATAAAAGCTCGATTCTGCAATACCTGCAGAATCAGGTTGTTCAGTTTCTTGGCTTTCTTGAACATGAACCTCCCAGTTTTTAGGAACTACATCAGGCTTTGCCTCTGGAGATTGTTCTGGCTTCAGTTCTGAACTTTGTCCAGCATTGTCTGTGGCTTCAGTGTCCTCCACAGGCTCGTCCACACTCATTTCAATGAAACCTGGAAGGCTCAGGTATTCCAGAATTGCACTTGTCTGCAGAGGGGACATTTTGGGAGATGGAACTGCAGGCTTGGCCTTGAAAGACCCCGACATACCGGGGACAGAAAACTGGGACTGGTCGCTCTCGACTTCTTCTACAAGAGTCAGTGTTGAAATAGGGCTTGGACTATCAGAGAAGAGACATTTGTCACTCTTCCTGGAGCGTGTCCGCACACCTTCTCGCTCTAAGTCAGAGTAAAACCCCGAACTCCTTCGGTCACCCTGGGTTTGAGTCTCTTTTTCTTTGGCCTTTGCCCCGACTTCATGATGTTCATAGGGCAAGGTGGCATAAGTTGATGGACTGGGATCCCTTGTGGCAGAGCAGTCTACTTCTGCAGTCCCCTCAGGCTGATTATACGGAGCAGAGGCTGAACTTCCAGGCCTCTCGCTGTCAACTGAAGGACCTCTGGCAGCTGAAGTGCCTGCATAAGCATATGAATGTCTAGATCTTGATGCTCCATCTTGCGTCTTTTCCCTTAAACCCTGCTCAGTCATGGACTTCCTATATCTATCAGCCTCTATCAGAGGACTCAGTGACCTTGCTCTGTCTGGTGTTTGTAGACTTTTTGAGGTAATGTCAGGGGAGAGCATGGGGAGGGAGGTGTTCTGGGTGACTGGAGAGCGTGATGAATCAACAGCAAAAGAATCCTCCGTGATGTCCCTGCAGGGATGCTGTGACCTGGGCGATGTGGCGTGGTGGGGACTCTGCACAGGAATGAGGCTGGTGATCGATGTAACAGGGCTGATGTCCCATTGTATGCGAGTCGAAGGGAGCCTGTCCATGGGGCTGCTGGTGTTCCCAAAGTAACATGCCCTCCGGTAGTCTGACACTCGACTTGTCTGACCTGAGGGCCTGTGTTTCTGTCTGATGGTGACATCTTGCGGCTTCCATACTGGCTCTTCTTCTGACTTGTCCCTTTGAGGGCTATGAGACTGTCGTTCATCTCTTCCACGAGCACGACTTCTCTGATCAGCTGTATAGCATTCCAGCTCCCTCTCCATTTCTTCCCTCTCCTTTGCCAGCTGGGCACACTTATTGATGCTATCCCTCTCCAGCTCGCTGTCAAGTTGTGAGACCAGGGTGCTGTTATTAGTCAGGTGACTCTCTATAGGCTGGTAGGCTGGATGGTGTTGTCTGTCTCTATCCAGAAACTTTGTTTTCCTTCCCAAACTGGGGAACAGATCTTCAGCATGGCCTGGCATGCGGTGTCTCCTGAGAGAATCACTGGGTTTTTTCTCGCTGTTGTCTGAATAGAAGCTAGCTCTTTCCAGCAGGGCCTCTGAGCCTTGTTCGTCATCAGAGTAGAAGCAGCCATGACGGGAGAAATTTCTGGCCATGGCCCGGACTCTTCCAGGAGAGGCAGGAGGTCTGCTCAGCTCTGGGACATCCACAGTAAGAGGTGAATTCTTCCTCTCGTCCTTCTCTGAGCTCAAAATGCTTGACTTTGGAGAGTCCCTGAATGATGTCCTGTTACTCCCTGAGCCACTCGCACCACCATTAATTTGCAGGATTTCCTCCTTCAGGTTTTTCTTATTGGCAGGACTGGAACCCGCTTGCTGTGGCTGGACAATAAAGCGTCCATCTGGGCCTCTAGAGATGGACTCCAGAGCAGTTGGAGAGGGGGCCTGAGACCCCAGGTGACTCTCGAAGAGGGTGTAATGCGGTGGAGGAGATGAGTTGGACAGGAGTTGTCTCCGCTGGTCGTGGTACTCGCCACGGCTGCCTTTATCAAAGGATGATCGATCAGACTGTGAGGAGGAGGAGTTGGGGAAGAAGGGAAGTGGTGGGCACAGCTTCAGCTTTAGGACACTGTCTGGGCTGCGAGGAGGTGAGCGAGCACTGAGGGAAAAAAGACAAAAAATAGCTTTAAACAACATTACGATAATGCAGAGTCTGATAAAAATGAGTAAATGTGTAATCGGCAACTTTCTGAGCATTTGCACTACATCAAAAATGACAGAGATGACATAATTTTGAGTTAAGAAGTTAGACTGTTGGCAGCAGAGTATAATGAATGGTTGCTTTTAGTGTCTGACCAATGACTATAATAACAGTACATTAATTAAATATTCTGTCTTTGTCCTCCCCCTTAACATAATAAAATGTTTTTTAAGAATGTGTCAATTGTCACTTTTATAATGTCTGTATAAAGGGAATACACTGTATACCACTGGTCTGATAACACAATTGTATGTTGTTGCAAAACCCAATCAAAAGTAAAAAAAAAAAAAAAGAAACATTCCATCTTCACAAAAAAGCCATAAATTAGCAAGATAGATAAATAAAATTAACTTGTACAATCAAAATGCTAATGAAGGAACAAAAACGTTCAAATAAAAATATACATGTGCATTGATGAAGATACTTACTCTGGAGATGAGTTCTTCTGGAAGGCAGATGGAAGATCTAAGAAAACATGAAAGAAGGATTAACATCAAACTATATCACAAGTTGAAATTTTCCAATCACAACAAAGTGTATTTAACATAAACTCAGAGGTCAGCAATTGCACTTTCTGCATAGTAACAGAGTTTAAACAACAAAAAAGCATTTTTGTTTTTTGTCTTGTGTAAATAGAAAGTTTCACCTTGTCTTCTCTTTCTGCGCCGGCGCTGTCTCCTGTGACTCATATAGCACGCTGTCACCAATGAGAGGATGATGGCCACAAACAGGAAGCACACTCCTCCTAACACGCCAGCCAACAGGGGCTCAGGAATAACCTCCAAGAAACTTGGGCGCAGCGGGTAAATCTCCATCCCTGTAATCAGACCAGAGTCTATTATGGTGGTCGCAAAACGTACCTATACTAAGCACCTATGTGATAATTTTCAAGATGTTCTATACTTATAAACTCAATCTGATTTTTTTAATTACATGACTATTTTGGTGCAAACATTTACCTGCCAATGTACTCAACAAACAGAAAATCTACCCGCATTTGACAGTTGTTCAATGCTAATTTAGCCACTTTGTTATCCGATTGGGTCTTCTGGTCGGCCTTTACAGACACCACCAATCAAACTATTTACAACAAATATCTGCCAATAATGAATGGGGGCTGATCAATTGGAGGACCCTTAGTCAGACTCAATATGCAAATAATGCTCATGGTAGTCTATACAAAGCCACTTACCAATGGTGGAGACATTGACAGACTCACTCGGTTCACTGAGTACTTTGTTGCTACGTGACATCAGCCTCAGATCATAACCAGAATCCTGAGAAAAAGACAGATCAGGCATTTGATTAGATACACTATAAATTAGTATGCTTGTGATTACATGAGATAAATATGAAATAAATTAATTATTACTCTTAGCAGTCCTTGTACAAGTAGTTCACTCTGATTGGCACTGATGTTGCTGCTGAGGATGACCCATTGGCCCTGATCCCTGCGGGCCTGCAGCACATATCCTGTCAGTGGAGCGGATGGAGCCTCAGGAGGCGACCACTGGAGGAGAATCCCTTGCTCCGTCTGGTTGGCTGACAGACGTACGGGAGGATCCAGGACTGGGAGAGTGGTGACGACTCTGGGAGCTTCTGTTGGCACAGCTGATAAGAAGACCCAATAAAAATTCAAACTGATATGTACGTACAGCTTAACGGCATTAGAGAGAGTGAGGGAGATTGGCTGTAGTTGCACAAACCTTGCGTTCGCACAGAAACAATTTCGCTGAAAGGTCCAGAGCCGAGTTTATTCTGAGGTAGGACACTGAACTGATAGCCGGTGCCAGCAAGGAGCCCCGTCACCAGCAGGTAGTTTTTGGACGTTGGTACAGGCAAAGACGCCCATTCATGTTTCCCTCTGGATGCCTGCTTGACCCTGAAAAATTAAAAATGCAAAATAAAAAACAGCCAAAATAAGGACAGAGCATGAAACAGCACATATTGTTGTTGACAGCTGAGAACTGCATCATGCTACTGACCATACAGTGAACTTCTGTGTGTAACCACCATCGAAGCCTGGTACCCAGGACACGTTGGCTTGATTCATCTCCGTGGTGACAGTTACTGAGGACACACCATGAGGACTGGTGCCTGAGGAACAGAGAAACACATCTGTAAGTTTCAACTGTTGACAATACACATGAATTTGGTAAAAGGTTCAGTGTGTAAGATTTAGGGCGATCTATTGGCAGAATATGACAGAAATGGAATATAATTAAGGCTGCAGCTATTGATTATTTCACTAATCAAGTATTCTACTGATTATGACATCCTTTAATCACAAAATCAGATTGGATCTGTAAACTTTTCACATTACATCACATAATCTGGGCCAAACTTCTACAATCTCATTATTAGATACTACTAAATTTGACAAAAACGTCCTTTAAGTGTCATGGATCAATAGTTATTAGTTTGAAGAAAAAATGTTGGCCCGCTCACCCAGCACCATGACCACAGTGCCTGCACTGACAGTCGCTACACGATTGGTGGCCAAGCACTCCCAGCCTCCATGGTGATCTTTACTAAGAGGCTGCAGCAGGAGGGAGCCGTTAGCCAACACAGTGTACTGGGAGCGAGGAGTAGGGCCAATCTGTGAGGAAGGACAACACAAGTATAAGTTAGCATAAAGGAATAATTAGCCATACTTGTGAAGCTCCTCTGCCTATCAAGAGTGGAAAATCTCCTGTACCTTGCTCCATGTTATGTTTGGAGTGGGGTCTCCAATGGCTTCACAGGGGATGATCAACTCTCTGCCCACCTCCTGGAGATACTCAGGCCGAGGAGGCACTCGAAATGTTGGTGGGTCCTGCAGGAGGGAAGGGGTCTTTTTAATTGTGCCTAAATGTAACTGAGTACACTTATAGGAAAGGATTATATCTGTAACTAAAGTCGAAAACATCAGCCTTACCTGTAAAATGACCTGCGTGGGTTCAGACTGGCCCATGGTGCCATAACTATTATAGGCCGTACATGTGTACATGCCCACAGCATTGTCATTGGCTGTTGTTATGAAAACTGAGCCCTCGGAGTTCACTATCCAACCTGGGAACTGGACAGGCCAATAAAGAAAAAAGTAAATATTTTATGTTTCACAGCACCCTTTTGAGAGGGGAATAATTTTTGAGACTTGGGTGAAATGTATTTTGAGGGGGTTTTGATTTTTACTCCAAAGTTTTTGAATTAAATGATTTTCCGTCTGATGGAGTTGACATCTTCACAGAGTTGGAATTTTGGAAAGTTTTTTTTTCTAGTAGGACATGATTTAACCCAATTCTCAGGAATGGGTGATATCAAAAAGTACAAGATTTGGAAGGAAAATTTCTTTCTGCTACTGCAGGGTGTTACAAGTAAGTAAACTGTCCCCAAACTATATATAAACATGGTTGACTTGAGAATTTTAAGGTTAGTTATGAATAAATAACAAAGATGCTTAACTTATTCATTTGCAGAGGGAGAAAATTAAAGTAGTGGCACTATGACATCACTTATAGTATATCTGGACAATTTTTTGCACTCAACCCGCTACAGTTCTCTTGCTTGCTGTATGTTAGGAAGAGGTGCCACATATTGTATTTCTTTACTACATATCTTACATTATCAAGATTCAAGTCGTTCCCATCTTTGGTCCAGTTGACATACAGCACAGGGGGATCAGCCTGGACAGGGCAGACAATGACCCCCTCCATCCCCGCAGGTAAGTATGTTTCCCGGGACATTCGGCCTACACGTGCAGGATCTGAAGTACAGGAGGAGGAATTGATCACAAAAAATAACTAGAGAGTTCCTAAAGAGGTATTAACAATAATATAATAAACACTATTAACCACATAAGCCAGATAGAATTTAAATAAAAGCCAAGAAACACGATAGAGTAAACACATATCAAACATTTTCAAAGGTTTTCACAAACAGAAAAGTCTAGAAACTAAGTGTGAGACATAGTATGTCTGAGTTTGGTATTTCCATAGTGTGGGGCCTTAATGTAAAAAACTCAACCACCCTTTGTCAAGCTGTGGCCTGGGAGTCACCAGCAGGGCTCCATCTGAGGTTATCAGAAATGCATTTAGGTGCAAGACTGTTCACAGCTTTATAAGTGAGCTATACAATTTTAAAATCAATTCAAAAACTCACAGGGAGCCAATGTAGGCAAGCAAGGCAAGAGAGGATGTAATCACACCTCTTTGTCCCAGTGATAAGTTGGGCAACTGTGCAGATAAGATTAGCACCAAAAGAGGTTATGGAATTTGGGTGACTGAACAGTACGACCTCAGACTTATCGTCATTGAATTTATGAGAGTTTTGAGACATCCAGAATTTAAGATCCTGGAGGCAAGCTGTAAGATTAGCTAGGCTGCTAGGATCTGTGAGTTTCAATGTCATGTATTATTGAGTGTCATCAGTATAAAAATGGTAAAACACATCATGGTTTTGCATAATCAGGCCAAGAGGGAGCATGTATAGAAAAGCCAGAAAGGGGGTCAAAAACAGAGCCTTGTGGGACACCACAACTCAGATGCGCTGCAGAGGAGATAATAGTACTCAGAGCAGCAGAAACAGTTCTGTTGGAGGATGCTAAGATTGACTGTGTTGAAACCTAAAAGGAGTAAAATTGTGCTGTCACTTCTGTCTGCAATCAGGAGTAGGTAATTAGTAACTTTAGCAAGTGCTGATTTGGTATCATGAAGTGTTCTCATTCAGACTGAAAACTGTTTAAAATACTATTGTCATAATGAATGGATGTATGAAACCACACAGATGGTGTCTCTTGCAGGAGATTAAATCCTTACGTTTCACTTTCAGGTGTGCAGAGGCTGAGGGCGGGGTCAGTATCCCATTAGTTGGGATGCAGGTGTAGTTGCCAGCATCTTCTGGGATGAGATTAGGGATGAGAAGTGTCCCATCCACCAAAACCTTCACTCGGGACTTCAGGGACCTAAAGCCAAAAGATACAATCCATGGTGTAATTTAAGAATAAAAATTAATTGTTTGAGAAGCTTAATTACCACAGCCTGGAAATTTCGCAGTAATCTGAACAGTAATCTGCTTTGTCTGAGCTTTGTAGCATTCCCATTACCAGATCATATAATAGTCTTATAATTAGAATAATTAGAACAACTAATTAGAACTGATTGTATTATCAGAATGACGTGGAAAAATGCCAAAATGGTCCATTGTGTTTATCCATTGTGCTTATTTAAAGACTTCCATTGTGTTTATTTAAAGTCCATCCATTATCTATAACCGCTTATCCTTTGCAGGGTAGCAGGGATTTAAAGGCTTCTTTTAAATATTCTTCTCAGTATTACGCTGAAGTAACAGACCTTGTTCTTCTTTAAGGTTTGTAAATGAGTCAAATCATGAGCTGGAGGTTAGGGATGTCACGAGAACTGATGCTTCAGTTCCAAGGCGATCCCAAAATCTAAAAATGTGACAGTGCTTGTTGCACCGAGGATGCAAATGACCCTTCGCTAAGCCCCTCCTGCAAACAGCGACTGTCCAATCATAGATCATGAATGGTAACTAGGATGCTGTAGGCCTGTGAAGCTTTGCATTTCTCTACATGTTGAAGCAGTGTGCATGGGGCTCTAAGATGCATGATACTCAGTGTTTCATGAGTTTGTACAGTGATGTCATTTTGTCGCTTTTCAAAAACATAAAACACATGAGCACACATGCGGGGAATGGATTAAATTTTTTCTTTTTCTGCTTTAATGTAAGCTGCGAACAGTACCATGTCCAACTAACTAATGCTAACTTACTAGCTGTTGTAACGTTACCTCCAACCTGGGTTTAGCTCTCATCTGGCTGGTTTGGCTGGGTGACTGTCTCAAAGTCCCTGCACTTCATTTTCCCATGTTAATCAGTGTGTTTCTGTCGTCTATCATAAACATATACATGGTGTATTTCATTATCCAACAGGTGTTTGCTGAGATGTAAGCTAGCTTTAGTCTTTTAGCAGTAACATTATATCATGTACACAGCTGTTAAGTAACTTGACATATTTCATCCACTTTAAGATGATTCTCAGATGAAAACTTTAATAAATCAGCTGAAGATGGACTTCTTAGCTGACTGAAGGAGTTTAAGCATTAGCATTAGCTTACATTAACTAACTACGGTTATGAAATCTGCCAGCGAGAGTCATTATTTTAGCTGAAAAAATCCACAACTGTCAGCTAGAAATGAGAAGCTGCTTTTGTTTACTTCTCTGTGGAATCAATGACTTTGTGTTTCAACAATTCAGTTCTTCCAGATCTGACTGGGGCCAGTGTATCCGCCTTCAAGTGTTCTAATCTGCCATTAAATGCCCAAGGAAGAGGATGACACATATTTTGTTTAAGTGTACACAGACAGCAGTGGAGAAGGAAAGTGCACATGTGAGAAACTGATCCCTTTTTTTGGTATGGATCCTACTGACGCCAGGATATCGGTATCAATTTGGTATCGATATTTCCACCTCTACCTCTACAGTTACAATGACAGCTCTGTCCTGACTTGTCAAAAAGGAAAACATGGAAGTACTTTGCATTAGAGGCGTATCACCAGGTACCAATAATGAATTTGCAAAAACCAGTACGTAAACAGAGTCATCAAACTTTTCAGACAAAAGGGGGAAACAATTCCAACTTAGAATGAGTAGAGTGAGTTTCAATTCATGTTAAGTTACATTAACAATGTCTTCACAGTGTTGTCCTTGTTAACCCAATCCTGAAACCATTATTTTTGTTTGAGACATCTCGCATTGCTGTGCAGCCAACTGTGTTCCATGAAGTGTGCAATTACTAAACGCTGAAGGCTGCTGTGTTTAGGCAAATCTAATGTAACCATAGCTCGTAGAAGTAGGTTATCGTCCTGACTCCTTATCATTCAGTGCGAGTCATCTGTCACCAAAATACATACATGAGATTTAGTGGTTTTTTTTGTTTGTTTGTTTTTTTTTTACCGTGGTATTGAATTGGGC
The DNA here is from genome assembly GCF_056507025.1 of Lutjanus erythropterus. Taxonomy (NCBI): domain Eukaryota; kingdom Metazoa; phylum Chordata; class Actinopteri; order Lutjaniformes; family Lutjanidae; genus Lutjanus; species Lutjanus erythropterus. The sequence continues at coordinate 28,436,912 of NC_139326.1, read as the reverse complement.
ACTGAGAATTGTGAAATTTCACTGGTATTGCTACATCCCTACTTGGGATACACTGTGATATTATTTTTTAGCCTAAAAAAGGTCATAGTCATATTAATTATGTTTTAAATTTGACAGAAAAAACATGAAGTATTTAGGGTTAGCAGATACTTTAAAGATATGTACTCACTCAATATGGTAAACATTCTGTCCTTGTTTCAACCACTCATATGTGAGGTTGGAGGGGTAGGCGTCAGCCTGACACTGCAGAACTGCATCCTGAGACATGTTGAGGGTGGTGTCCTCTGGGGAGATGATGATGATTGGAGGTCCTTTTAACATGTTGAAAGAAAAGAGAACACATTCTGATGTTAATATTGTGTTTATATAGTAATTAGGGGTGTAACAATTCTCTAAATCCATGATTCGATATGACACTCGATTTCAAGGGTCAATTTAAATTTTTTTTTTTAATTTATTGTTCGAATATTGAATTTTGATTTGTAAAGATCAACAAATCATCGATTTTACTGCCTTACAAATACATTTTATATTTACAATTTACAAATTAATTTTTAAAAATAAAGTCTACTGCAACTACTACTACTATTACTACTGAGGCAACGCTACCTTTAAATTCCGTTCTTGAAACTGAAAGGTCATTTCAATTGATTTTTGATTTAATATTGAAATTATGACACCTCTAATAGTGATGTAGCCTGTCAGTGTATGCAGGCCTTGATTTAATGCAACAGAGGGGGATGGACTGTAGGTGGCAGTATAGACTTTTTAGTAGCACAGCAATATCAGTCCTTGAGTGGTACAGGAATCAGAGGACAATTTAATTTACCTGTATAAATGTTTTGTACCAGAAAAACATTTGTGGTAAATATTATTTTTAAAAATGTCTGTGTGTTGTTGATCTGCACATCACAGCCCATGTTTAAACATAAGATAAGAAGAGAGAGATTCTGTCTCTCCCTGGTGACTGACAGTTCAACACTGACCTTTGACCTGCAGCTGCGTTGAGTGGGTCAGGTTCCCCTCTGTGTTGGACACGTGACATTTGTACACTCCTGAAATATTTCTTGTGACGGAGGCCAAAGACAAGGTACCATTGAGCACCTAAAAGGGGGCGAAGGTACAAGTAAGAGAATCAAAGAGACAGAAAGAAGTCAGAGGAAGACCATGAGGCTGTCGTTCAGAGGACGACAAAGCATTTTGCATCAAAGGAACATCAAAGTTTCTACTCCTACAGTAAAATGCTAATTATAAAGTATTTAATTAAAATACTGCAAATGCCATCTGTTAATCCAACTCACTTTTATTTTTTCATGTTTCTCAATTCGGCTCTCATCTTTGTGCCAGACAACAGTTGGTCGAGGGTTGCCATGGGCTCCACAGCTGAGAGTCAGCGAGTCTCCAAGCAGAACCTCCACGAAGGTTGGTGGTGTCTTGATGAACACAGGTGGAGCTAGAACAAAGACAGCACACATTAAATATTTATCTCTATTTACATATTCAAATGGGACACAGAAGACAATCAGAGTGCTTACTCAACTTTGAACACCAAATGCTGAAGTCAATCAGAGCATCTTCACACTAAATATTCTTCTCACTAAATAGTTAAAAGACATCCTTAATCATCACAACAACCAAACGTAAAAAGTTCTGGTTGTACAGTAAAGCTAAGTGACAACTAGTTTGGTGCTTTGGTAAGTTTATCTAATTGACCTGCAGACCTTGTGAGCAGTCTCTGTGTGGATATGGGCAGTTACTGGGTGTATTTGGATATAGCTTTCCCATCTAAACAGTCCACAAGGGGATCTACGGATTTTCATCTAACTGTGTAACTGTGTCAATATATGTGTAAAGAGACAGTGAATATTTACTTGCACAAAATATACCAGTTTTTACCTTTATCCCATTAAAATAGACAATATTCACACTAATCTGTTTGCATGGCTGATGAAAATGAATATTCCATTAAAATTCATGTTTACATGCAGCCATGTGTACTGCAATCATGGGAAAGTAGAATGGCTGGAGCTACTTGCTTCTTTATGGCAAAACAGAATTTTTTCCAAAGTTTTCCAATAGTAGTAAACTTGTTTGTGTAAACAGAGCCTGCCTATTTATTCAGCCACCTTCCTGAAAAAGTTCACATTGCACATATCTTAAAACCTGTTGATACGCAAGTCTTTCATAATGTTTAAAAACAGGCGTTTGTCTGTTCGACAAGAAACGCAGGTTTTTCTTTTGTGCATGCATCTCTACTCCAGCCTTGCAAACTGTTGGCTAGTTGGTGTGTTTACAGTACAGATCTGACTGCAAACAGGCAAGACATCGCAAACTGCAGTTAAAACCACAATTGAGACACATATTCTGATTACATATTCTGATTGTATAGTTGCATTTAAAGACTGCTCCTCAAACCCGAATAATATCGGCATATCCAACATGTCTTAATCTGAGAATGCTACCCTCAGAAAAAGGCCTAATTCAGAATATCCAAAGGGAATATGCTGTTTACATGACCTGTGTCAAATTCAGATTCTTATTGTATTTGGAATAATGGTGGAAAATTAGTGTGTCTAAACATAGTCATTGTTAGTGCTTCCAAATGTGGTGTTTTTAAGTACCACAAATGTAAATAGAGCACAATAACTAGGATACCACAAACCTCAGAAGATCCTACAAAAACTCTCAGGACTAACTGATGTTTTGCAGTACATTTTTTGCCTGTGTTATAGAGGGGAGAAAATAAACTTCACACTACCACAATTGTTAGTTTTTTTCCCCTGATGGGACCATCCATGCTAAAAATATATGCTCTCGTTGAATTGGAAAGGGATTTGGATGAGATATGTCATCAATATCTGTGTGACAAGTCTGGTTTTGGGATTACTTAACATATTCTTAGGTAACATGTATTTATGATATTCAGTGGATGCACTGATGTAATGCTGTGTACAAGAAAGGTGTCTGGTGTCCATCTGCAACCTGATGCAGCACATGTAGGCCTTTCATTCACTGTAGTACAATCAGCAAATCCCACCTGACACTCTCAATGGAACTCCTCACTCTACTATGGCAAAACTGGTGTGGGATGTATGTGGGTTAAAGGGACTCAGATTTAAGCTTTTAACCTTAATCTTTAGCCCACACAAACCTTTGCAGACACTGAGTGTCCTGCTCCTGTTATTCTAAAACCAACTCCTACGGTGACATTAGCTCACAGCAGGCTCAGCATATACAAAGACAAGATGTGATCACTGTGTGTACAGAATGTCACACAGAGGGCCTGATATGCTGCTAAAACACTCAGGAATATTCAGTTTGCCAGGACCTTCAGAGGCCCAGCCAGGCTCCATGCTGTGGCTGTTCTAAACAAAGACAGTGCCAGTGATGAGCAACGAAAGGAGCAGCTCCAGAGTCCCCAAAGCCCTGCAGTGCGTGCACCTGTGATGGAGAGGAACGTCCATGTGCCGTTTTGAAAGTCGTCTTTTTTGCTGTCCAGGAGCAGGATGCGGCATTCGAACCAGCCCTCGTCCTCCAGGGTCAGCCGCTCCACCAGCAGAGAGGCACCCCGGGTCAGCGACACACGGCCTGTGAGAGGAGGGGTGAGGGTGGGAGGGCAAAGAGGAAGGGGGAGATAGACAGGGGGAGAGAGAGGTGGTCAACACACAGACACAGCCAGACAGGCAGAGTCAGCACATGCAGAAAGAGGGCTTACCATGCAGAGGACGTAGGCATCCAGTGTCACAAAGGCCACAGTCAAAGTCATAGATTTTATACTAGCAAACAAAACCATCAACAATGTTGTGAACATCTGCAGCTCGAATGTTTGTCGCAAATAACTAAGATTTATGAAAAAGGGGGAGGTGGCGGACAAAATATGCAGCTCAGAGGACAAGAAGTCGGCAGCCCTTAAGTTTGAGTGCAAACACATGAATCACTCAAGAAACGGTTATAATGATACGCAAGATCACAGATGAAGATGCTGTCCTGTCATTTAGGGTTTGGGTGGTGGTGGAGTGGAGAGCTAGGACGAGCATGCCAGGAATACTTAAAGGCAACTTCATTAAATAACTATAATAGAAAAAGTGTTTGAGTGTGTTGTACTCCTGTTGTACTTTTCATGTTTGGAGTTTTCATCTTAAAGCAACATTATGTAACTATTTCACTTTCATTTTGATGCTACACTGACTTGTAATAGAGTGAATGGTGCTGTTTTCATTGCCACTCTGCAACTCGAAGGCCCATTCTCGCACTATGTAACTTGGGTTGATGAATATGATTGTAACACCATACTGTATGACATTATGTCACACATCATCAGCTATGTCACTGATTTTTCCTCTGATGTCCTCCTCAACTCTCTGTAATCTATGGAGATTCCTGATGGACAGATGTAGCTGAAGTAACTGCTAACTGCTGCTAAATATAGCCCCTGTGAGCTAATTAGCTCAGTTAAGTCAATTTTCCATCCAAATTACCCAGAACTTTTGTCTAAAGAACTATTATTTTGGTTCTTTGTGTCAAAGTTTTCCAAGGGTGGTTAAACTGTGCAAAGAGTCTCTCTCTTTCATTCATTGAACCACTGTCTTGAAAAGGTTTTTGCATTGCCATGTTTGTGCATATCCAAAAACCTGTTGATGTCCGAGCCTTTCATGACGTGTTTCCCCAGTCTCCATCCAACCAGATATGTGGTATTTTCTTTTGTGCATGCATCACTACCCCAGTGTTGCAAACTGTTGGCTAGTTGGTTTGTTTACACTGCACAGTGCTAACGGTCAACAGGCAAGAGGTCATCCGCCACAAACTGCGGTAAAACCCCCAACTGAAATGCATATTCAGATTGCACTGCATAGTTGTTGCCAAAGAAACCTGAATAACATTGGCAGAGGAATGTCCGCCGGCTACTCTGCCTGAACTCTGTGATTTATGTAGTTTTCCTGATGGACAGATGTGGCTAAAGTAATTTCCAACTGCTACTTAATATACTTGCTGTCAGCTAGTTATCTCAGTTCAGTAAAGTTTCCACCCTAAACTACCTGGAACTTTTAGTTTCAAGAATCACTTTTCAAGGAACTAAAATGCTCCATCAGCCTGCTGCTTCCTGTGTTTCCAACACGGTCTTAATACATACCAAGATCAGGCAAATTAGTCCACTGACGTAAAAAAAAGCGACAGCCGTTCTACACATCATTTATGTGCATGTATATTCAACTCTCTTTACTTGCAGGAGATTTTCACATGCACCTTGTGCTTTCTTCCATAACTCCATGTTGATGTGTTGAAGAAGAATGCGCACAAAACAAACTGTTTTGCAGCTGCAGATCTTTATCAGTGGTGGATGAAATAAAATTATATGAGTACTCGACTAATCAGAAATGTTGAGCATTGCAAGAAGCTGTAAACAGGCTCAGCAGCTTCTCATGGCAGAGGAGAAGCGACCGAAGTCAAGACTGACAGAGAAAGCTAAGAAGAGAGTAAGAGAGAGAGAACAAGGCAAGAGGCCACTGGACAAGTTTAAATCTTTACGAAATAAAAAATTCCAATTCCTGCATAATGTTGCTTTAAAAGGGATTTCTACAACAGATGCACAACGAAACGAGTCACCCGTTTTTGTTTATCAATTAAGGACACAGGGCAGACATAAACAACGTGGAGCATGGCAGATGCACGCTCTGAACTTGTGTGTGAACCCCCTCAAAAACACAGATGGAGCCATGCACAAGCACACACATATACACACACATCTCCCTATCATACACACTCCCATGCCCCGCTCCCTCGCCTGCCTCTCTGTACTTCTTACAACTCCTTGTCAGGCTTTGAAACTTGATCTGTTGGTTGCCTGGTGACTGCAGCCTGGTTTTCAGGGTACTGAAGTTACCCTTCCCCACCCCCCACCCCCCCCTTCCTTTTATTCTGTCTCTCAATGAACTCTTTTTTCCCCCCTTCAATCTCAGGGCTTTAAACGACAGGAGGATGCGTGCAGGGGGGAAACACACACGTTGCTCATACCAGGCCCTGGCCAAAGCAGTTTGAAAGTAAACAGGGGAGAAGTTTCTGGCATCACGTTATACTTGTTTGCAGCTAACAAGTTGCTTAGATGATGTAAGTTATGTCAGTCAAATTCAATCCTTTGTGCAAAGTATTGACGTACAAAACGGAAAAAAAATCTGTCTTTTTATTTGATCTTAACGTTCTCCTCCAGTAGACATTCTTGATTGTCCTGTAACCCTGAAGCAACAATATCATGAGAAATACAATATATACACTATTCACACCAGTTTCTTTTCCAGACAGTGGTGTCTGGAAAGCTATAACATTCATTTGAGTCTATACGTGGCCTTAAGACGGGGTGAAACACACACTGAGAGAAAAAGACAGACAACAATGGCTAACAATTAACCCTGCATTCCTGACTGGGGCTGTTGCTGCGCTTAATAGTGAGGTTTAATGTTTGACTGACCTCCTAAAAGACAGACCAGCGTTTGATGGGTGGTGCTCACTTAAGAGGCACCATAAAATGAATGCCTCTTGTTTCAGTCAGCATCTTTCAAACAACTGGGCAGGGCCAGGAGAGAGGAAATGTGCAGACAGATGATAACAGGTATGGGGATAACTAGGCATTTTCTTTTTATCTCTCCATGAGGGATCCTCCCTAAGTGGCCCATTTCCTATGCAACCTTTTCCAGTTGAACATGGAATTAGCTGGCCACTGTAGGCTAAAGAGGAAAAACACTTTCACGTGCAAAATCACACAAACCCTCTTTAACATACACCTAATCCCCATGTGGTTAAATATTATGGGAAAGATCACTGTGGCTATTAACACCTCTTGTCATATTCTGTCTGGAAATCCCACTGACTGACCACCATGTGAACTGATCTCGTGGGTTCAGGAGCACGTGGGTGTGTATACATGTTGATTTTCAAAATTTGGCGAATGCCCTGCCCCCTGGGTCACCACGGGGGGAATTTCTGGTTTCCCTGTTGAACACTTAACCCTTTCCCGTAGCCTCCCTCTTGTCCATCACTACAAAGAGCGACGGCCGCCCCCCACTCTTCATTCTCTCAGGTTACCATAGTGACGAGAGTGAGAAAAGCCCGGGCTGTAGGTTTAGATTTGAATTCAGTTGCTGTAGTAACCTGGCGGGGCCAAACATGGGTAAGGGGAGGGTCGTGCACGCTGAGGGGTGGGTTTATACTGTCAAATATTTGAAAAATTACCAGTAGAGGAAAAGGACGTTTAGATTTTTTAAAGAAAAACAGTTTTGTGTCACATCCAGCAGCAAAAAAGCAAGAGTGAGAGAAAATGAATGAGGCCCAAGAAGAAAGGACTGTTTTCCTTTCAGCCTTCGGACAGACAAAAGGTTGATGCTGTGTGACAAATGTTGCTTTATTTAAATTTGAATGTTGCATCTTTGGCCTTGAACTGAAATCTGAAATGGCACTCGGCAGGTGCTCTGCCTGATGCACAGATACAATGCAAATATTCTGCCATAATTTGACAACAACACTTGAAAAATGATCAAAACCCACCCTGTTTTTCAGTCAAAGAGGGATTGAGCAAGAGGTGAGGTTATGGAGAGGTTACTTGAATTATGAGCATCGATAATCCACTGACAACCAATGAGAGGTTGACCCTTCTGACCTCTGTGCTCCGTGACTCCCCAGCAGACACATTCATCACTCCCCCTGGTTCTACATTTGCACAATGTCCACAAGTCCTCCTCCTCAAGAGACAAACATCATTAGACTCTGTGGAGGACAGCGAGAGTAGCAGAAACAATAGCTGCTTCTCCTGTCTTGCGTCCACCCTCCTCCTCCACCTCCTCCTCACTGTTTTTCCTCCAGCAGCTATCACATGACAGCTCCAGTCCACCTTAAAATGAGCCCTTGTTTCCAACAGGTCGAGCAGCGGTGCAGCCAAGGGTATAAAATGGAAACGCTAATCCACCGATGCTGTGTGAACCTCTAAGATGACGCACTCTCTTCCTCATATGAGCGAGAGTCAGGTTCTCGCCCAGTGGGTGGCAGGTTAGGAATAACTCAGCTTTCAGAGTCATGCCGCTGGCCAGGAGCTGGCCTCGTCTCATGGTTTCTGATCTCCCATTCTTTTTTTCAAGATTGATGAGGCTTTTTCTGTGAGTGAAGTGAAACCACTGCAATGCAACTGAGCTGAGAACAGTTTAAAGCACAGACAGTTTACCCACATAATTCCTGTTCATTGTGAGTTGCATTTAGGATTTATAACTTTATTTTCTTTTAGTACTCTTATACTGTAGTTTCACATAGTTTTGAGGCCACTAAAGCTTAGAAATTAGGGTACTAAAGGGTTCTTCCTGAAGGGCTGATGAGCCATCCAGAACCATTTGCTTCTCAGGAACATTTTTTTTGAAGAAAAGGTTTGTCAAGGGTTCTTTGTATCATAATATAAAAGAGTCTTCCTTAGAACCCCCTGGGTGGGTTCTAGATAAAACCCTTGAACTATAAAAAGGTTCTTGGTAGAATCCCCTAAGTGTTCTAGATTAAACCCTTGCAATATAAAAAGACTTGGTAGAGTTGGTTCTTGTTGGGCACCCTTAGAAGGTGGCAACGTTCAGGATAAAACCACCAGAGAGGGTTCTAGGTGGAACCATTACACTATAGAAGGGTTCTCTGTAGAACTTCTCATATGGGGAGCCTTTCACAGATGGTTCTAGGCATAATTTCATGTTGGGTTTTAGGCAGATCTCTCTGAAATGAGTGTAACCTTTCCAAAAAGTTCTAACAGGAAACAAAAATGGTTCTCCTTTGGGGACAAGCTAAAGAACCCTTTACTGTTCTAGTTTGCACCTTTATTTCTAAGAGTGTAGGGCTTTTATTGTTCCACAGGAATGAATCAACATGTGATTTTTGCGTTGGGGGTTCCCACTGGTTCTTACTGATATGGTAATACGTGGGGTATGGTGAATTATATGTGATACAATAGCAGGGGGAACTATGGAGGAAGACAGATTATTCTGTTTGCAGAAGCATCAGCACTGCTTTTCTTTGTCCATCCGTATGTGCATAAGAGAGTCGGGGCAGAGGTGCATTGTGGGATGTGTTTTGATTTGAATACAATCATAAGTCTGGGACCGGCCCCCTGCCTCTGACAGCTCACCCCTCCTACTCCCCTAAATTTCTCTCTTCAATCCTCCTGTCTCCCTAATCAGTTTAACCCTCTTATGAATAGCTCTTTGTCGTGAGATAGATTACAGTTAACTCTGTCCCTCTCGCTCTGTCCGCCTCTGTTAACCCTTGCACCAGCAAACACACACAGCTCACGTGCCAAAATTTCACTACAGTGGCCGCTCAACTTACAGCGGGCATTAGCCCTTGTACATGATCCCGGATTGAAGTATTTTAAAATATGGAATTTGGTCCAGTGAGATTACAAGAGGTGTTTGAACTGTTTTCCAGCACAGAACTTGAGCTTTGTTTTCTGGTCAAGAGGAGATAGCACTGTTAATAATTGCTAGTTTCCTAAAATTTGCTTTACTTATTCGTGTGGAGTGACCATCAGGAAAATGCTTAGTGCCTCTAATAATAATAAGGAGGGAATATCAAGCTGTTTATAATATCCAAAATAATTTAAAAAATGAAACCCAAATTCACTTTTCAGGGTTCAACAATAAGGACTGCCTATTGCCCATGTGGCAAGTATGATGCCATGTCGGGCTAGTAAATATAGCAACCAACTTGCCTGATCACTTAAGTGACTAAAAGTGGAAGTAGCTAATGAATGAGCCATCTTGCTTCCTTCTCATCTCTTCTGAGAGTTGCACATGTGCAGTACTGATCAGGCACTCACGAGAAAAAAAAGACAAAGTTTATGAGTTGTGGGGGCTGTGATTATAACCGTCTTACCGCAGTCAGGTGATGCCTGCCACCAGGTTGAGCTTATTACTGTCATCAGTGCAAATTTTATTTTGAAGGGCCAATTTCATGTTGAGATCAGCACATTAGGTGGCCCGGTAGCTCAGTTTGTTAAAGAGTTGGTCACATGTGCTGAGGCTGTGAGTCCATAGGTTCGACTCCCACTTTTGTTGCATGTTATTGCCCCAGTCTCTCCATTCTTTCCTATCATATCTTCATCTGTCCTACCATTAAAGGCATAAAGCACCAACCCATTTTTTTTTTATTTAAAAGATTAGCGCATTAAACTATGAGCACACCTACAGTACCAGTACTAGTCAGGAACACACCCTCTGATTGGCTGACAAGTCAGTAATACAGCCTCTGATTGGTCTGATGGGATTGCCAGCAACAACAATTGTTCTCAACACAGAACAACACATTTATCTTATATAGTCTCCACAAAAGACACTGCAGTTCAAGGCTGGATTACCAAGCTTCTGAAAGGGATACAACTGCACCAGAGCCAGCGTTGTAAAGGTACAATGCTAGCATTAGCTTAACATTAGCTTTTCCTGCTCATTTCACTTTAAGGATGACTCTTTTCCAGCAGTTTGGAAATAACAGACTAGACTTTTCTTGGTCTTGAGAAGTTGCTGCATTTATTAACGGACACACTGTAACCTGTACTGTACATTTACTGCCAGACTGACCATTTGCTGCCCTATTATGGGCAGCATGGTCACTCTCAGCCTTCTGCTTGCTTTTGCGCAGTTTGCCAAAGGTTTGAGAGCAAGACAGATAAAATAGGATTGTTTTTCAAAGGCACATCTAGTGTTCAAAAAATGTCGCTTGAGTGCCATAACAAGAGCTGACAACACCTTGCTTGCACAGAGACTAAATTTACTTAGTAGAGTAATATTTGATACACCCTGCAAAACACTGACTGATCTGAATCTGGCCAGCAACACACCTGAAGCATGAGGCAACAAAGCTTTTGTAATGGCCTGCTGCTCTAAGCCGACTAACATGAAATTCCCAAGTTGCAGCCACCTATTCATCTTTCATTGTGTCATTGTTTGCCACACATCGTCCTGGTCTAGTTATGGCGGAAAAACTGGTTGGTGATGGATAAAGGTGATCAGTTTCACCTTTCAGCTGGGCTATTTTCTGCTTGTGGCTTTATCAAACAGACCCATGTTTGCCAAGGCGTTGTTCAATATTTAAGTCCACTCAAGTGTACGAGGGAGAGGTTGTAGAGTTCACAGTTTGTGTAGATTTAAGAGTGTGTGTATATGACTTGTGCATGCATGTGTGTGACAAATGCAGGCTTTAACTTCTCCAGTGCTCAGAGGTCACACTGAGAGTGTGATGGATGCCTGCTGAGATCTGGGGGTTTGCCCATTGTCGTTCTAACCTCAGGTCGGAGTCTCCTGCTCACAGTCGCTGCTGATTTACTTCAGCACACAGGAGACATTTGATCTGTCCCTGCAACACTAAACCATCCTGACACTGCAAGACTTGAACATATTGTCTCAACAAATACACCTCAAACAGACTATAATAATGTGTCAGTCAAAGTTTAGCCGGCTGTTTCCTCTTTGTTGTGAGTCGACTAATGTTCAGCCCTGCAGGGCATGCTGGGTGTGAAACAGAGAGGAAGAGAGGGACAAGGGAGACTAATACCTTCCTGAATCACTTTAAAGGGACAGTTCAGACCAAAATCAAAAATATTTATTCCTCTTCTTCTGTAGTGCTATTTATCCATCTAGATAGCTTTGGTGTGTTGCAGAGTTTGGGAGCTGCACAATTATGCAGGCTGAAATAAAACATGAAATGTTGTCTGTCCTTGGTCTGCTGTTGTGTCTCAGGCTCACTGATTCAAATGGCCATTTTTAGAAACTGAGATGAAAGAATCAAAGTAAGCAATATCCTGGATGACTATTTCAGGCGTCCATTAAACCAGTTTTTGGTTGGATATGTGTATTTGAGATTGCACTCTGTATTTGAGGAGTGTCACGGCTATCCCCAGTCTGCCTGGGTCTCAGAGACCTTCTCCTGTCTGCTTAAAGGGACAGTTCACCCCCAAAATCAAAACACATATTTTTCCTTTTACCTGTAGTGCTATTATACATCAAATTGTTGTGTGTAATTTGCAGACGTTCAGAGGTGTCAGCCATAGAGATGTTTGCTTTCTCTTCAACATAATGGGACTAAATGGCACTCAAAGTGCCAAAAAATACATTTGAAAAATATACTACCTGGTTCTTCAAGATTATCCACAGACTTTGTTGCAGGGCTGAAACTAACAATTACTTTAATTGCTTATTATTTTCTCAATTAAGCAATTAGTTGCTTGGTCCATAAAACATCAGAAAATGATGAAAAATGTTGAGCACTGTTTCCCAAAGCCCAAGACGACATCATCAAATGTCTTGTTTTGTCCACAACCCAAAAATATTCAGTTTACTGTCATAAAGGAGTAAAGAAACCAATAAATATTCAGATTCAAGAAGCTGAAACCAGAGAATGTGGTAATTTTTGCTTTTAAAAAAACGACTAAAAAAACTATTAGTCAATTATCATAATAGATTAATTTAATAGCCAATTAAGAATTGATTAATTTCTTAATTGTTGAGCAGTTGCATGTAGGACGTAGTTCAGGTAGATTCTAAGGCAGAAAGAAAATAGTTCCAACATGAAACTGCTCACACCAAGGTCTGTGGATTATCTTGAGTAACCTAAAGAGACACTACTAACTGAGTGCCAATTAGTCCCATCATATTCAAGAGAAAAAAAAATTAGATGTATAATAGCACTATAGGTAAAAGGAAAAATATGTGTTTTCATTTTGGAGGTGAACTGTCCCTTTAAGCTGACAAGAGAAGGTCTCTGAGACCCAGACAGAGTGGGGGTAGCCGTGACACTCCTCAAATACAGAGTGCAATCTCAAATACACCTGATATCGTATCAAAAAATGTTGGTTTAATGGACGACTGAAATAGTCATGCAAGATATCGCTGCTTTGATTCTTTCATCTCAGTTTCTAAAAATGGCCAATTGCATCAGTGAGCCTGAGACAAAGCAGCAGACCAAGGACAGACAGCGATTCATGTTTTATTTTAGTCTACTTAAATGTGCAGCATTTGCAATGCAATGAGGACAGCAAATCACTTAAATTTAATAATACATATTGAGCCATTATGCTGTAAATCCATCACAGCACAGGTCTCATCCCTGCTGTCTTGTTCCTGATCTCAGACAACAAGCCAAGGCAAAGATCAGGAAATGGTCTCCTACTTGACTGTCTTGTGGTTAAATCTGAAATCCCCCCATCATTTTAATTTGAGGGTAGAATACATTAGACCCACAGCACTGCTGACACGCTTCACATGCTGCCATCTGCCTCCAGTGGGAGGGGAGATATGAGGATCTGAGGCAGACGGGGTAAACCCCACACCAGACAAGTACACACAGGGGAGATATAGATATGGCAAAATATTGGGACATCCCAAACAGGCTTCTACTGTGAGCTGAGACTAAAATTAATTTGTTGTCCACCACCCAAATGGCTGGCGAATTTTTCAAATTTTACAGGCCACTCAATTACCATTTTTGTTTTGGCTGGTGAGAAATGCAAATCTACCAGCCAGTTGCATATTTCACTAGCATTTGGGTGGTGGCTGCTGTGATTGTGATCTACATCTCTGCAATGTTGTTTACTTCATAATGGCTGCTTGTGCATCAGATGACTGCCCCGAAACAATGACATAGTTAACGGCCTACAAAAGGGTTAACATGCCAAACACATGTGGTCCAATTGCCCAGCAGAGGCAGCTTGATTGTGGTTCATCCCCTGTAGATCTTAACTGTGGCTCCTGAGTTGTCACGATGCTGCAAACTTGTTTTTAAATCAGAGGCTTTCATTCTCTAAAGGACTTCCTGTTAAAATAAGTTCCAATGCAACCCATGCAGAGGAATTTTAAGCTAAGGCTGTCAAAGGTATCGAAGTATTGATATTTTTTCAACCATGTTTAAAGACTACACAATACTAACATTTGTTAGTATAGAAGGTACTGAAGCTATAAAAATAATCTAGATGCTCATTCAAGACCTCACTTCATTTTAGTCTTTATTTTACTGCCTGAACTTTGGCTTGCAGCAAAACCAGAAAGTGTTTAGAGACATCGTCTGTACACCATGTCCAGATTATAATCATACAAAAAGTATTGCATTGAAGTTTAAAAGTTTAAAAATATCTAGAGCCACAATGATTAACTGATTAATCAACCATTAAATTCATCACCAACTATTTTGATAATTGATTCATTGGTTTGATTAATTGTTGAAGAATAAGAAGTAGAAATTCTCCAATTCCAACTTCTTAAATGTGAATATTTTCTGTTTTTTATTTCTGTTTGTATTTAAGGAGGTCACCTTGGGCTCTGGGAAACAGTGATTGATTTTTTTTTCACAATTTTTAGATGTTTTATGGACCAAACACCTAATCAATTAATCAAGATAATAATCTACACATTAATTGACATTAAAAATAATCATTAGTTGCAGCCCTAATGGTTCTGTGACAGCCCTATTTTAAGCGAGGTTCCCTGTACATTTGAGTGACCTAGTTGGGACAGTATGGGATTTTGGAGTGTCCTAGTGGTCCTGTTGGCTTTGGCAAAGTGAGGGTAGGTTGTGATACCCCTCTTTGTCTTTTGTCCTCTGGTAGACAATACCAGGATTATAGGGCTCCAGCAAGAAAACTCCCATTATTCCCAATGCTTCATCCATCCTCCTTCCAGCACAACAATCTCCCCTTACTGGGTCACCCCTCAGCATACTAATAAAACACTGTCATCAGACCACCAAGCCCCCACCTACACGCCTAATCCCCTGATGCACAGCGTTACTGGTACCCCCCTTCTTCTTGCTCAGCTACCCCACCCCCCTTTAACTGCCTCCATTAAAATACATCCACTCTCGCCCTTCCCGTTCTTCTCCCTGCAGTCTGAGACACACAGACTGAACACCAGCAGTAATTACAGGGATTGTGGTTTGGATGGATTACCTATTTGGGATATTGTTTCATCCAAACTTCCCCTCCGCAAGTCTTCACAAATACCAGTGTGGCCTCCTCCTTATGTCTACCTTTGCTCACACTAGAAAGATACATGTAACTCAAGGAGGTAAGAGAGAAATGTTGCCACATGGACACCTCCCCTCCCCCCATTTAAGTCTACTGAACCATAATCAGAGAAATCTGTAAATTGGTAGTGAGTCTCTTGAGTCCTTGAAAGGGATAATTCAGATTACTTGAAGTGGGTTTATATGAGGTACTTATCAATAATCAATGTATTTACCAACAGTAGATGCTGGTCAGCATGCCCCTACTTTGAAGCAACAGCAGGGGTACCAGGGTAGGAAGCTGAGCAATGAACTGTTGTACCGTGGCTGGAGTCAGCAGCAAAATGTATTTTAGCCACTTAAATAAATCACTTTATATGTACGCTATATTTAGAATCTTTTCAGTGAGTTACCTTGCTGTCAGACAGCTATTTCCAGTGAGAAACCATTGTCCTTAGAAACTGTTTGGAAAAGGGCACACACTTTCAAAAAAACGCCTGGCAGGTGACTGGATGATCCATCTGTCTATCACATACAACACAGGTTAACTAAGAAAAGCCTTCAGTGCCATTCTTTGCTCTTCTTCCAGTGAAGAAATACTCTCCAGTTCTGATGTAATGGATGCTATCACAGTATCTATGCAAACTTCTTCAGGAGCTGCCATTGTTTGTTTCAGACCATGGATGCTTCATGCTATTTTGCTGCTGACCCTGTCTACAGTAGTACATTGCTTAGCTTCTTACACCTGAACTCATCGCTGCTTCTCCAAAGTAGGGACGTGCCTCATATCCCACTTCAAATAATCTAGACTTTCCCTTTAAGAAACAAACTATACTATAGTAGTAGCTCCAGACTCTACTGAGAAATGTTTTCAAAGCCCACATCAGGGTTTGTGTGGAGTGAAATCACCAAAGCAGTGGAAAGAAAGATTCAATCAAAGCAAGGTCTTATAGGTCTGCTTCATGGGAATGCACCTCCAGTCAAGTAACATGTGTTGTTACAGATACAAGTCTTTCAGCGTCCTGAAAGGAGTGTGTGATTGATCTCTTACCCTTGTAGTTTGGATGAACACGAGGAGCATACACTCCAAATTTGATGAGGATGGGAACGTTGAAACCGAGGCGCACCCACTCCACCACATGCAGAGGGAAGAGGTTTGGGGTGGTGGCTTCTTTGGATGTGGGAGAGAGACTGCAGCCCAGCTCTGCAGAGCCCCCCTCTCTGGCACGAACCAATGATGCCTCACCCTGAGACACACCTGTAAGGACAACAGCATATCACCAAGATGAAGCAGGGAATTCACTGTAGACATTTGCTGATAGCACAGAAGGCGACAAACAGTAAAAAGGTGCATGAACACATAAATCTTCCTCTATAAGGGCCTGATGAAATATGGCTGCCAGGAAGGCCAGATTAACCTCTGTGGATTTTTTTTTGGTCATTCATTCCTGTGAAAATTGTTTGCTATGCTTGGAACAGTTCATAAAACACGACCAGCCATATTTTGGAAGAGAGAGCAGGAAAACAAGAAGAGGTCAAGACTATGGATAGGAATCAAGAACCAGTTCCAGTTGAGAAACAGTTCCAAATTGCCCTAAAGCTTATCAATTTTATCGATGCCGGCATTTTTTTTCTGACAGATTTGCAAAATAATGACGTCAAACTCATGTGTCTACACTGCTGAAAACTTGCAACAAAAAGGAGTCATGGCAAAGAGGAAGAAATCTGTCCAAAGCATGGTTTCATTTCACGACAAAGGATGACAACAGTGCCAGTTGTAATGTCTGTAAAATTATCATTTCAAATAAGGCTGGAAACACCAGCAATATGCTGAAACATCATCTACACATCATGGGCTTAAATTCCAGGAATGCCATGAAACTATGCTAAGTGCCACTGCTTCCAAACCGAGCAGCATGTCTGTAACTGAAGGTAGATATCCTGTTATCATAACATTATTGGCAGGCAGGCTTACCATATTTCTTTTTTTGACCAACTAAACCAAAACAGAAACCAATGCTGTACAAATATTTAGGGCGTTAGTCAGCACCATGAGTCTCAGTCGACCACATTTTCATTTATTCATTAGTTGCAGGAAGAAAAAACAAGAAACAAACACCTCAAACTCCATCCTGGAGCTGCAGCTCTCTGTTAGGGGCACGTAAGTAAGAATACATCATCCATCGTGCTGATAAGTCCATGAGTATGTGTATTTGTTAAGTTGCACAGTGGTTCACATTTATCATTCATAAGCATGCAGAGCAATAATAAAAAAGAATATTAAAGTTAACAGAAATATCATTCGGGACACCCTTATAAATAAACTATAAACTGGAATACTGAATTGCTTGAGTATTCCTACATTTTGCCCCACTTTTCACCAAACATAACAGTCAAATGCAAACATTCATAACACAGCAAGAGCAAATGAGCAGAATAAAATATACAAAGAAACACAAATCAAAATCAACTACACATCCTGTCCTCTGCTCTTACTTTGTTTAGTTAGTCTCTCCAATCATCCATCCCATATGCATTCAGTCATTTCAGATGATGAGTCACATGCATGCCTTTTTTCTTCTTTATTTCTAGACTGTGTTCAGACTCAAAGATAATAAAACAGTTCTGTTGATGCTAAAAAGGATGGCCTTCTTTTCCAGACTGAAAATTGACCACGAACCACTAAGAGAATCAGACAGATGAGCAGAATCTATTATGGCATTGCTATCAATGAAATCTTATCAATACCCATCCCTGGTCAAGACACAGAAAAGTCGGTGGGAAATAGACTGAAAGAAGAAACAACTGATGCATGAATGTTAAACTTGATTCATCAGTGACTATGACATCCCCACGGCGCTCCCTGTTAAAAGCTCGGCCATCTGAGGGCATGTAAAACAATTATGTGGCATTTGGTAACAAGATCGTATAGCTGCAAAGCCTGCAAACACACAGCAATCCCATTAGTGACACCTGGAGCAGTCTTTACTGCCTCTATCTTTCTGAGCTCCGTCCCTTGCTGCCATGTGCTTGCATGGATGTGTGCGCAACTGGGTGCCAGTGTTTGCTCTGCTACTCATCTGGCCTGGTGATTACTTTAATCTCGGAGGGGGGGGGGGGGGGGGTTGATACTCTGATGCAGGACAGCAGGACCCTCTGTGTTCTCTCCAGCCGACCTCCCACCACCCCCTGGGGTTCACACATGGTCTGCGGACCAGCACAATCAATCCCACCACCCCCCACTCACAAACACATGCACGCACACAGAAAAGCGTGCCTAGGTTGGGGGTAGTATAAATCCAGGATTGATCTAAATCCACACCCACCACAGATATTATTTAAGTTGGATTTTGGCCTCATTCTCTTTCGTCCACTCATGTCTGTGCTGTGACCCCTCCTCTTCACTTTCTCTAATGTGAGGCAACGGGAGCTGTGCCAGATTCATCGTCACTCAAACTATATGGAAACAGCAACACATGCCAACTGCTTTGCAATGCTTTACCATAACAAGTGATATACTGTAGGTCCTGTTGACGTTGGTGAACAATCAACTTTTGGTGAAACTAGGCAAACAAATGGCAGAGACAAAAGGAAGAAAAACACTGGTTATTTTACAAACTATTAAAGCTCAGTGAGAATGTCTTCTGAAAAAACAAATTTGTTCAAACATATGACATGAGTTCACTTTTCATTATCGATATTACTATAGAGGTATTTGGTCAAAAACATTGTGATAGTAATTTTTGTCCCTGTCACTCAGCCTTACATTAGATGCTGCTGGATAATTTAATCTACAGCAACTCATCATATTCTATAAGATCATCAAATGTTTGCACTATTTGCGAATTTATGGTTTGTTATTTTAGAGAAAAGGTGTATCTATTGCATATTTTGGCATAGCCTAAAATTCAAGATATTATCTATAAGCCATATCACCCAGCCCTGCTGTATACTTAATTCAAATAATATCTAAACTGTAATAAGGCCATGTGTGATATCCAGATTGCAGGCAATATTTTGGTAAAGGAAAAGTATGTGACAAAACAGCATTATTATGAAGTGCTGTAGTACTGCAGAGATGCTCTGGTCGACAAATCTTGTTCTCCTGATAAAAAAAACAAGCACTTTTTTTGGTACAGACCCCAACATATGTGATGTCATCAAGATTTTATTAGTTTCTTTCCATGAAAATGAAAACTTAGATGCAGAAATGATCACTCCCAATGATCATGAATTATATAGCAATTGCAATATCTGTCAAAATAATTATTACAATTATTATTAGAATTAAGAGTCTAGAAATGTCAGTAATTGCACCTCATATTGACATTATTTTGTCTGGTCATTTGTTGAGTAAGGAGACTTAAAATGAGAAACAAGAAAAAAAAAAACGGTATTTTGTGTCCTGTTAATTATTAATGATAAATTGATTCATTGATTGTATATAAATAATGCACACAATTTGTACCCCTCTAGAACAAATTCCAACCGATTATTTGACTTAATTCAATATAGATCCATTATTCACTCATCATCGCCACCACTAAAACAGTCTGCTGCACAATTCCTTGAAAACATAATACAAACCTGAAATGCAAAGTTAACAGTGACAGTGGTTTTATAGATTCTGTAATAATGCCACATAAAGCGGCTAAAGTTATTCTTCAAAGACACATAGTGACATATTGTAAAGCAATACCATCGCTAGGATCATGTAAATCTGATCCAACAAAGCAGATTTTCACCAGTTAATCTGTCCTGTGATTCATGTGCAAGTCATATTTACAGATGTTGACTGAATTTTCTCTGTCAGTGTTACATAATTGTGTGTGTTTCTTTTGCTGTTCTTGTGTGTTTTAATAAGTGAGGAAAATAAGATCTACAACTATAACATGAATCGCCAATAATTTTGATAATGAATTAACCAGCTTGAGTAATTTTTTAAAGAAAAAGAAGTACAAATATTCTGATTTCATTCTCAACTGAATATCTTTGGGTTATCAACAAAACAACATTTTACATTTGAGTATGTCATCTTGGCATTTTTGCCCATTTTGTGACCTGTTATCCAAACAATTAATTGATTAATCGAGAAAATAATCAACAGATGAAAACATCAATGAAAATAATGGTTAGCTGCAGTCCAAATTGCAGATAACTGAGAAAATGATCAGTTCAAACAATGAGTTCCAGCAGCTTCATATGATGTATTGAATTTTTGGAAATGTCTTTGATGATTTGATAATATGAATGCATTTTGTGAATAAACAGTTAATAAGATAAGTCAGGACTGCGGAAGGCTAGTACCCATTTGAGAAAATAAAGTTCCTACAAAGAGAAATGATTTATGGAGATGGATTGTAAATGTATGCAATGGATCCATATTTGTATTAGCATACTTACTTAGCAGACAGATGGCTACAGCGGTGGTGACAGCCTGAAGCCACCGTCTCTCCAGTCCCATGGCCGTCCGTCACACTCCTTCACACATCTCCCGACCTGAAAGAGAAGACCACACATCCCGTTTACTCTCCACCAGAATACTAATGTACCACTCACAGATACACTACTGCACAAGAACATCCCTCATATCCCCCCTCAGACGACTGTAATCCCTCAAGTTTAACATCACCTCATAATCCAACAAACTACACCACAATCCAGATGCTTCTTGGTTAATAAATAACTGTATTCTTTGAAAACACTTAATCCTCTGGAAAATTGCATGTCTGGTGTGGCTGGATTACGGCAAATAAGCTATTCCAACAAGTGCTACAAATAGACAGTAGGGCACGAGATTGCTTAGAGAACTGTATGCATCCTGTGAAGGTTTCCCTGTATGGGCCACAGTGTGTGTGTGTGTGTTGTGTGTGTGCATACATGTTTACATGTGTGGCTGTCCACAGAGAAGACCTGTACAAGGCGTATGTACTGAGTGTATGTACAGATTAACCTGATGCTTGTGATTGGTCCAGCTCATCCATAAGGGCTCGTCTCATACTAAATAGGGCAACAGCAACTGACAGGTGACATAGGCAATATTGAAAGGTGTTTCTCCCTGACTCCAGATGTTATCCTATTACCAGTACTTAAAAAAGGAACGTAAAGGTCCACTATGTAAGATTTACAAGGATTTATTGGCAGAATACGATGGAAATTTAATATATTGCAGTGTTAGGGCTCCAACTAACAATTATTTTCATGGTAGATTAATCTCTCAATTATTTTCTAGCTTAATCGATTAGTTGTTTGGTCTATAAAATTTCAAATCACAATGCTAATTTCTGTTAGCTCGTTAAAAGGAATTCCCTTCATATTTTATCACTGAGCTAACAGACTATCTAATAGTTATTTATATATACAAAAAAATCCATTCAGCACAAAATCATTTCAGAAATTGCAAAAGAAGAATTATGAATTTCCCACCCCTAATAATTATTACAAATTCCAGTGAAAGTTTACTGTTTCAGTGCCCAGATGTCATTTTGGATTTCATATACTGCATATTAATAAAGAATATTAACTGATATATCTTTAACTCCATGCTTTTCATATCAGGCCCAGAAATCAGCAGGTCCTCTTCCACAGAGTCTGCCATGTTTCTCCAGTAGCCCAGAGCAGTAGCACAGGAGGGTGAGACAAGGGGTTTGCAGTCTAAAAGCTCACTGCTAGATTCTGCTAAATCCTACACACTGGTCCTTGAACTGGCATAAACAGACCACCATTTGAAAACGCTCTTCAGTTAAACTGAATTCAAGCAGCAAGCATGATTCACCCGACTATTAAATGCACAAAGAGCACACGCAAAAGCACCGACACAGTCCACTGATTTTTTATCTGCAAATGAGCCCCACAAACATGACTCCACTTACACAAATTATGGGTCTACTTGACAGTCTGAACGATGAGAACAGCTGCAGCAACTCATGAAGCCCTCCACCTCAAATTGGATTGGAGGCACAAGTTTAAGTTGCTGCCCTTCAAACATAATGAAAGGCCTCGCCCCCTCCCCTTAAGTCACTCCATTCAGTACCCCTAATACCAGCTTATTACTTTTAAGTTCATGTAAGTAATACAAGGAGGAGGCTATTCTTAGAAAGCATGTAGGTGTTGGATATTAGCTCCTGATAAAGCCACAGATGCACTGCAGAAACGCAGGATAACTGAATCACATGACGGATGGACACTCTTAGCAGTTGTGTTTGCACTTGAGTAAATAAACAGCCCAGAATAGAGAAGGAGAAGGTGCATTTATCTCCTTGCATTTAGCCGACACAGGATTGAGACTGCTGGGGCTGCCCTTGAAGCACGATAATAACTTTTGTTTAGCACCTTTCCAAAACAAGCAGAAAGCCAAACCCAATGTCACACAAGCACTGAGTGGGATAAAAACAAATTAAAGTGGGGCTGGTTTTACAGTAAAAGCTGATGAATAGGGGGGTGGTAGCGCAGCAATAATGGCTGGGGCTGGTAGCTTTGGCATGACAGATCATTTCAGTGCAATGATTCTAACGAGGGAAGGATTACTCCTACCAAACATTATTCGCTCTGCAGGGTGTTGAAATAAGCAGCACTCTTTATAATGGACTCAAAAATATAATAAAGAAATAAATATTTTCTGTCTAATCATTTGGGTGTCACCTCCAGCAGTCAAAAATGAGATAGAAGTGATTGCACATCACTGCATCATCTCTGCTGGCATGTTGACAGTTATATTCACGACATGACAGCAAAAGTAATGAGCAGATTCTATCATATATCTAAAATTCTAGCTCATATCTAGACCTCACGTAACCTCAAGACGTAACAAATCTTGTTTTCGCTCCTGCCGGCTCTCTCTGCTCTGCTCCCACACCAGAATATATGAGTGGCTTGTGGGAACAGACAGGCAGACACACTGAGCTGATATATTACAGAGGAAGCCTTGAGGCGGGCTTTGTCTGCAGGTGCAGAGGTAGACGGAAGACAACCAGGTTATTTCCTCAGGCAGCAGAGCAGAGCAAGGGGCCATTTAACTGACATATACAGAGAGATAGAAAGGGCCTCAAAAGGAACCCAGCTGTCAGAACATGAACTGTGTAACAAGCTGAAAAACAGTAAAACAGCACAAACTTTTGCTGTTTATCTCACTGGAGTTTGACAACAGCACTTGCAGACCTGTGAGTAATTCTAACTTTCGTAATGTACAAAGCAACTTTTATTCAGTTCCGATCTGACTTTGTCTGCCAATACCAATAACCTAACACATTAAAAATAACAATTAATGGCTTTCTGCAATTTTGAAAAGGAAAAGGACCACAAATCACTGTTAAATAAATCACTTTAGGTGAGATAATGTTGCAAGGGACGACAATGATGTTGGTGATGTACATTGTGTGAGACAAGAGATGTAGTTCTCTTAGCAGTTTCAAACAAAACTAAACTTCAACAAACCACAACTTTCTTGGCTTGTAAAATTCTGTTCTGAATTGACAAGCATCCTATATGTAATAAATCACACAATTCAAACAGTAGTAATCAATTGTGACTCGCCACTGACTACTGTTAATATTTTTCTGAAATAATGTATGGGGGATCAGTGTGTGGATCTGTGATATCAGTCCAATATCAAAAATGTGAATTTACACTATAGTAACACTTGAGCAAGGTGGGTGGCCATCAGAGTCTTGGTCAACTTTCTCCCTTCCTGTTTCCTGTACTTAGATATGCTATGTGCTAAATCAAATATTCCAGATGGTTAAGAGAGAAATCTGTAATAATATTCACTGTAATAAATCAAAAATGACCAGTTGAAATAGTCATTACTCTACAGCTGAGGTGTCCTTTAAAATTTATATTGCGACAGTTTGTTTGCCTATTTCTCTTAATCAGAGTTCAAATTAATGCAGAGCATTTGCCGAATAATAAGTGTCTGTTTATGACTTGTAAAAAATCATTAAAATGAGAGACAGTGACATTACAGATTGTATCATAGTACATCGTTCTGCAATAGGGACTGACATCACAGTGAAACAGAACTTTACTTCTTTGACGCTCTAATAATGAGGTTACTGAGACGTGATTTTAAAAGATAAAAGGTGACTTTAGTTTAGATAAGGTGATCATAGGTAAGTAGGAAAAAACACAATGGATTCCTGCCTCAGCACACGACTTTTAACATGTCATGTGTGGACACCACTGACTCACCCGATGTTTCGCTGGATTTCAATGACACAAATTGCTTTGGATCTAGTCATGACTTAGCCCTCTGGACGGTACATTTGTAACACCCAGACTAATCCTGCCCTTCTGCTCCGAGTGTTAATAGTGTAATTAAATTAGCGATCAAAATGGTGAGACAAATCAAGGACACACTGTCATCCGCTGTGCAGTGATCAATCACACGTAAATCAACTCACTTTAAACACTTTTAATTACTCTGCTTGCTGGGAGTCCGTGAAGATGACACGGCTGTTTTATTTGCTGTAGAGCACACAGGTAGTGTTGTCTACATTTCATGGAGCTCACAGGCAACAAAAACCAATGTGGACCATGACTCAGTAAAGCTAGTGCATCAGCAATGATCTACAACAGATCACAGAATACACCTCTGCTGTGGAAGCTACTTCTCTTATCTTCACTGCCTTTTGCACCAATTTTATCAAGAAATCTGAGACTCTGGACATCATTCAGCCAGTGTGGGAATCAGTAATAAGCCCCTAGGGAATTCAAATTTCACAAGATAATTAGCAGAAAGTTCTTTCCAGAAACAGCATTTAGATGGATGGTGTGTTCTTGTGTCAACTGCAAGTAAGAAGCTTGTTCCAAGCTGTCAGCTAGAACAGCTGGTAAACCTGACCTCTCCATATGCATCTCCTCTGAATCACACCAGAATTAACTGATCAGGAGGCATAAAATGAATAATGCAAAAGTCAAAGGTAGAATATTTATCTTTTGCTGCTTGTAAATGAACCAGGAGGATAGTTTGATTGTTATGTCTCATTCCCAGGTTGTCAAATACAGACGTTTTATGTTGGTAAACCATCCTGACCACAGCAAAATAACGAGAAAATAAAGAAATACAGCCACCACCACACACTTCTAGTGTGTCGTAAATGATGATTGAGAGGGATTGTTTTTGTATATTTATATAATTTATATATTGGTTTTGTTTGGGGTTTTTTTTGTCAAATCCTACAGAAAATTCCATTTAAAATGCACTTTGTAATGAGTTAACACGAGCAAGCAGTGGCCAATTAAATTGTCAGTATCTCAATGTCTTCTCACAGAAAACCCAACACAAAAATTTAACTTCTGACCTAATGTGTGTGTGTGTGTGAGAGAGAGAGAGAGAGAGAGAGAGAGAGTGTGTGTTGCTCCTCAGTACCTCAGCAGAGCCATTAGTGATGTTAGTGACAGATAGAGGCCTGATAAGAAGCAGCATTACTCTCTTAGTAATCCTTGTTAATCCTGACACAGGCCGTAGACTCAACACAAAACCAGCCTGCAGCAGGAACTACAAGTGTCACTTGAGCAGAAACTTTCACAGGTGAACAGATATACAGATAGATATAGTTAGAAATATCACACAACCAACCACAACAAAGAGCCAGGAAATATGTGGTCCAGAAAACAGCTCTATAGATAAAGTAGAAATGAGTGCTGAAACAGATCAATACCAATATCTGCTGTCTCCTGTCTCTCAAAAGAGCGAATTTGTAGTTTAGCCCTTTTTATATCATTGTACATAGAATTTCATAAACTTTTTCTTACTATTGGCTTGGTCAAAACAATCAATGTAAGCATGTCATATAGGGCTCTGGGAAACTGTGCTGTTGAAAGAGCATTATGTAGCAATTAGGCGTACAAAACTGAGAACTACAGTCCAAATAAAGAGTTGGATTAAATATATTATATTTTAAATAGGTTCAATCTCTATTTAATCTGTTTGAAGCCAGTTGTCTCCCCCTCGTCACCTTTTCCCTAATTTTTTGTAACTTCCTGGACTACATGAATCATTAATGGTGGAAAAAATGATCAACTGGTTTATCAACAAAGGGCTTTTTCACAGCACACAGAAATGTCAAAGATCTAAGTTAATGGTGGCTGAATTCCATGACAGAGGCCACAGCCTCAGTACAAACCAGCCTGGAACTACACACGTCACTTGAGCAGAAACTTTCACAGGTGAACAGAATAATCTCATAAAGGGGCAGAAATATCACGACCACAACAAAGACAACAGATCTGCACAAACAGTACATGATGTGAAGCACTGTTAATAACACAGGACTGGGTTGTAAAACCATGCAACCTTGACTGGTCGGACCAGCCCACACAACACAGCAATCAATGTTGTCTCTGGCACAGCAACCCAATTTAGTATATGTATTGACATTTTCCCCAACTAAAGGAAATGAGCTGGGCACACACTGGGCACGAGAGCAAAGCCCTGCTCTCGTGACTGGGAAAGCCTACTACTGTATATGGATTAACACAGTGATGGGTGGTTACCTAACACATGGTGCTACAGGGTGCAACAATATCGACTAATGAGTTGAATGTTTTTAATTTACTCACACAGAGAAACACGAGCAGTGTTATCTTTACTACACAACGCAATTTTACAGCAATTGAACAATTCTGCAAATTACAAAAATAAATCACATATATGTTGCACGCATGACTGGATGGATTTCATGTTTATTCCCCTGGGGGGATGATTCCATATAGCTCAGAGCGTTCAGGAGACGGGGGAGTGAAGAATGACATGAGTCTGGCTAACATCCTTCTTTTAAGTCCTGAGTCTTTCACCTTCCCTGCCCCCGACTCTCATAAAGCTACTTTACAAGACCCGACAGTGAGAGGAACCAAGGGGTCAAAGGCCACAGCTCAAGAGCTGAAGTCCACTGTTGAGGCATGACGCTGGATTTCTTTATGTTATCAGGGCTCAAAATGAACTTTCATTGGTCTCTGACTTTACAACCATTGCCCAAAAGTGAAGTTTTTTATTTCATTCTATATAATAAATATAATTAAACAACTTTGTTCCAGTAACTCTCATACTCTGGTCTGTCAAGGAAATTCTTTTAGTTGTTCCTGCAAACAGCCTGGATGTTTGCCCACAATCAGTTTTCATTATTCTTTTAGCTTTTGGGTGAGTTACTATTTGTTTATGTATGTATGTTTGATCAATAAATGCTTCACTACAAACTGGAGTGCAAGTAAAAACCTGTTTCTGACACTGAACACATCATAGCCAACACATTGAGGGACAGTTTTTCTAGGAGAAAAGAAGTAGTTCTGGTAGATTCCTACATGAAACAGCTCACAACAAGGTCTGTGGATTATCTTGAGTAACTCGATCATGATTTCTGGAAAGAGACACTAGTCTTGGATTTTTCAAATGTATTTTTTGGTGCTTTGGGGACCTCAAGCCAAGAGCTATTTAGTCCCATTAAACTGGACAGAAGGCAGACATTTCTATGGCTGACATCTCCAATACTCTGAAATCACACCAAAAAATTTTAGATGGATAAACTGCACTACAAGGCAGGGGAAAATATGTAAATTTGATTTTGGGGTGAACTCCCCCTTTCTTCAGTAAACACCATGACAGTGTGTATGTGTGGGTGTGATGTAGTATGCCAGTACTACCTCACATTTTTCAAATTTGAACACCTAAAAACTAAAATGACACACATTCAATTATATATAAACATAATTTCAATAATGAAGTTTTTTACTGCTCTAGAATTGTCCCAGATACTGCATCTTTGTGTCTCAGGTGGTATTTTTATTGTCCTGGATCAAAGGAGGATCCTTAATTTCCAGTTCTGGATGTTATCCTAGATCAGGGTTCAACAACAAGGATTGCCCACTTGCCCAGGGCAAGTAAAATGCCATGCTGGACTAGTAAATTTCACAACTACTGGAAACAAAGAGCTATACTGACTATTGATTAATCTTGAAAGTAATTTTTTATGCTGTTTTCAGCCTCTTACATATGGAGATTTCCTGCTTTTTTCTGTTTGTTATCATATTAAATGGAATTTCTTTGGACTGACAAAACAAAACATTTAAAGACATTACTTTAGAAAAATGAGATGGGCATTTTCACTATTTTCTGACATTTTATAAACACTACCATCCTAGATTAAACATTACAACTTGAGTCTTTGTTGTTATTTGATGATGGTTAATAAACAAATTTGCACTGGGGCAAGTAAAAACTGACTTAGGCCATGAAGATTTCTGATTGACTTGACCGATAGCTCAAGACATAACACATAAACACTGAACCCTGCTAAATCTTAATTATTTAACCTAAAAATTTTCACTGATATGATTCATTTCTTCATTTGGGGACCAGCTGTTACTGCCCAGATGTGAGTGACCGTTTCAGACAGGTCAGCACTAATGAGATGTAAAACATACAATAGTGACCATTTATGGCACAGCGTGAAGCCTTTAAACTGCATTAGCCGCTTTCTCTAATCTCCCTCAGGTTTGTTTTTCTACTTTACTTCACTTATAAGTGCTTATTTTCATTTTCTGTATATTCTTTGGTACCCCATGAGCTTCAACATACTGTCACTGACATGCTTTCACTGCGCACTTTACCTTAGCTACTAATAACACAGCAATTTGGAGTAACCACTTTCAGATCATGAATAATTTGTTTCTCAATACAATCAATTTCCTCCTGCATGACAACCTGCCTACAGGGCACAGTCGGCCACACGGTGATTTGAATAGTGCAATCCACCAGTAGTGAAATGTCAGGGCCTGCTACATGTTGAAATATGTGGGATATTACTGTGTAAAACAACACCAGTGCTGGTATCTGACGTGCACAGACTCTGTTAAGCTTCAGGGCCAGAATAGATGATATGCTCAACATTTCCTTCAAGGATTCTGATCTTGCACATGGCTGTCACCATAAATAAATAATGCAACGGCAGAACCGAAACTGACTTATAATTTAGTGTTCGCCACAAGGACTAGACTGGGAGTATATATTTTTGTCTGGCTGAGGTAATAAGACATTAAATTTTAATTTTTCAAAATGTTAAAACCTGACTAAAACCTTTGACAACCTACAAGCTGATTAAGGAAGGGATCTTATATTTATGAAAGCAAACAGTGCCCCTATACAGTCTTATGGCTCCAAACAAGGGATTACAGGCTCCAGGGTGATATGTGCCTCTGTGCACCTCATTTGTCACCAATCAGTATTGAGAACCACAACAATAACAAAGCATAGGCATCACTAGATGAGGGAGCATACATTATGTGAAAATCACTGCACCCCTCTGCACAGAATTAGGTTCTGTCCAGCACACTGCACTGTCAGTCCAAATATTAGAAAGACATCAAGCCACAAGCTCTTTATCTCTGCACCCCTACAGTGAATTGTGATGCTCAGACCTCCTGTAAACCAAAACAGGTGCATCTTTTGTCTGACTCAGTGAGTCTGACACCAGCCGAGGAGGGAGCCCTGAATGAAAGATTTTTTTTTTTTTTTTTTTTTTTGCAAAATAGTACTAATTTGACTGATTATCGTTCTATTTTATTCATGGGGTTAATAACAGGGTTCACTTATGGGTCATTACAGCCACATGAACCTATTCACTATGGCATTAGGGGAAAAACACTCGGGGATTACAAGTGGTGCATGTGATACACAAACATAAACAAAGGCGCAGTACTGCAGTATCTCACAGTATTACTAACGCGCATTTTCCAGGGAAACTGATATTAAAGCAAAATGTAGTGCCTACAGCGGGATGCTTCAGCTCTACACGGGTCTTTACCTTGCTTGAGGCACTTTTTCCACTTGAAGTCGAAAGTATAATCTTTCAATCCATTGATGCTCTTCTGTAAAAGACTCGTCCTTCAGACCAAATTCAACTGTTCATTCCTTTCTCTAAAGATGGAAAAAGACGATTTTAAAAACGAAAAAAACAGAGAAAGAGTTTGAGGGGGGGGGGAAAGCAAGAAAAAGAGCAGGTGGTCACATTTCTCTTCACGGTCCGTGCATGGATCAAAAGAAAATCATTAAATTAATCCTCGATATCCATGGTTATCAGATTTCCTAAAAAAAACACTTTGCAGTTTCACTAAAATCCATTAAATCAAAGCACCTTCATGAGTCCGACATCATCCCATTTAAAGTCCATTTAAACTTTCCACGCCTTGGTTCTTTTATCCCCGCAATCTTCCTTGTCCGAACTTGCTGAAAGTGCCTTAAATCATAGGAGATAGTTTATAATTAACTTCAGAAATATGTAGAAGTGGCGCTCGGTCGACGCAGTGCGCATTTATCCCCACACAGGCGCAAGTTTTCAGAGAAGAGAGACCCACACTGCACGTTTAGTTTTAGCCCTGCTGTTGATACTCTGTCCGTGTCCCTCCTCCCATTATTATTATTCCCTCCTCCTACTACAGCCGCTGTTTGAGCCATTGTCAAGTTACACACAACACACCCACTACACTTCCTGTTACACCTGTCAAAATAATGCCCCTACTGAGCAAGCTAGGGTGGAGAGGCAACAGGTCCATGTTCAAAAGTGGGAATGATTTAATGATGATTTGTTTTCTATGATTGTACATAGAATATTGTTGCAATTTTTTGCTGTCAGGTCAGACAAAATCATTTTAAAGATGACTCCGGTAAACTGTGATGAGCATTTTATCAATTTTCTATCATTTAATGGACAACAATTATCAAAATTAGGTTGTCAAAACTACATATACCTTTTCATTACCTCAAGTTGAAACCATATCTGTAGTACCAAAGCTATTAATAAAATGAACTAGGTCCTCATTCAGGACTACAGCTCAGTTCAGTCTTAGGTCAGGCTGCTACTTTTATTTCATTATATCCAAGGAGATTAGAAACACCTTACATTTACAGGAAAATTAAATTTTATACAAATAAACAATGCACTAAATATCAGATTTATTATTTATTAACAGACATGTTTTTATTTGTTTTTTAACATTAAGATAAGTATCACATTGTGGACTTTTGATTGTGGCAATATCTTACCAAGAATTTTTGTTATCATTATATCCCTGTTGTTAATAGCAGCTCTAGTATAAAACTAATGAAAACTGCTGTGTGTTTGTTTTAAGTCTAGAATCTTTTACAGCATCAGGTTAATGTCTAATGCTGCCAAAATTTATGAATCAAGACATAATCTCAACCAGAAAGGTCTGAAATCGAAACTGACTTGGAAGTAATTTCTGTAAAGGCTAGGATATACTATACTGAGTGAAGCTGTGGTCAGACAGGAGTGAGACAAAGTCGGAGAATCCATCAATTGGGTTTTTTAAAAGCTCTTATTTTGAAGGCACAATAATGAACTTCCGTTACTTTGCCGCCTGTCTCTGTGTGGCTTGGTGCTGCTGGTACTTAAGCGCCTCAGACAAAAGCGTCCTTCCATGGTAGGAAAGACGTGAAGACCGCAACAAAAGGAAAACACACCTAAGGCTCCCATTTAACCCTGAGCCGTTTGGTGCAACATCCAGCACAAAAACACATGTTGTTAACGTGCCGAAAGGACAAACATTTCCTAGTATGGAAAATGTGCAGTCAAATTTTTAATTACAAGGTTTATGAGTTGGGTTTTACCACCCACCATACACACCTCCAACCCCACCTACACACAGAGTCCTTATAATTTTCCTACATGGACTAGTGAAGACAGTGAGGTTACCCTGCTGTAATATTCACTGTCACGTTGTCACTTAAATAAACATTTTACTAACTTACTAGCACAAACAAGACCAAGGGGGTAAATAAAAAGCCTATTTTATCTTAAATTATTTGACATCAACTACATCAACCTGCAGGAATCGACCTGGTGGAAGAAGTATCTCCACCATTAGTTCCCAGTCTGGGGTCCAGGTCACAGGGATCCCCAAGACTTTGTCTGTTCTGAGGTCCTCAAAATCAGATTTATGTGTCAGTTAAAATCATAATGTCAATACGCCTTTTCCAAAGTCAATTTCAAGCACTTTTCAATCATTTCCAAGCTTTTCCAGCACTGTACAGCTGTAGTAAATGACATACAAAATGATTATTTCGTCTCTTCATCACATTAAACCAGATGTTATTGTGTTATTATCAACCAAAATTATGTTTGTGACATAACAGACAGGTGACAAATTAAAAGTTTCATGTTTCAAAATGTGTCACGAGTCTGTAAACAGACTTGACTGGCTTTAAGGGTTACACATTTTGTGCATTTTCCATAACCAATAGTTGAAAATGGTAACAATTGATTAATTGATTTATCATGAATAATTAATGATATATACAACACACATTTTCCTGTTTTAATTTTTTCTTGTATTTTTTTTGTGTCTTTTTTATTTTTTCAGTGCTCAGTGACTTTTTCTGAAAAGACATCCCAAAACCAGAATTCAAACTATGCCCATATAAAATCATATATGCTGGTTTTAAAGTCCAACAGCATTGCTTTCATTGCTAAATTTATTATAATATCTGCAAAATAACACCATGAATATTAAGTGTGCCAGCATTAAAAGCAATTTTCCCAAAACAGTTCTTCCACCTAGGTCCTAAAATGGCCTTGTGTAATTACATACAGTATATTATCATAAATAAAACAGCTGTGAACAAACTAACCTGTTGCTTTGTCGTTTCTGTTTCTCCCTCTTCTCTTTTTCCCTGCCTGTCTGGACAACATAAATGTACTGTTTTTACTTCATATGCATTTACTGTAGCTAATGCAGTTCCTTAATGCAACTCAGACACCTTACGTTATTTCACGATTTTAATCATAAACTTACAGTAAATACGTGTGTATGTGCTGATCTGACCTGGAGTCAGTTTGATAGGATTTCAGTATAAACATATCATTTCATCCAAAATGTGGATCTTTATTCATAGATTCATATAGATTAATTTGCTTACAAAATGGGTCTGCCCAACTGCGGACAGCTTTTAATTTGCTCTTAAATGTACATTTCTGAACATAGCCAATAACAAGACATTACGTTAGCCATGTTAATTTGTTAGCTTAGAGTACCAAATACTGAGTTTGGCTAATGTTAGCTATGCGAGCTTAATGCAGAAGACTCATTCATGTCCATTGTTCTTGAAATTAGTGTTCTTGAGTGACTCTTCTGTTACAAATAGCGGTATTTCTTTCAACTTCTCTTTAACATTAGCCTGTCAAACAACAGAGAAAAGTATTATGCTATCTTTTTGATTAAACTAATCTGAATACTGAAGAGATAAGGAGTTTTTTTTTTAACTAGCTTATACTGTCATTTATTTTCATTATCTTACCTCAAAACCACTTCTTTTGCTGTCCTCAGAAAAAAAGCTCTAAGTTAACAAGAAAAATGAGCAAATCTACTATCATATACTGTATGTACTGGTGTTGATGTAGTCAGTTAACTCTTCTGCCTTGTTTACCCTTCAGTTTAAAATAGCCAATCCAGTAACAACAAGACATCTGAATCACCACAAGGGGGCGATAATGTCCATTAGTAATGACAGGACCATGTGTATTAAAGCATTTAGTGGAAAAAACATAAAAATAAAATATAGTCCAGACATAATTTAACACTATAGACATATATTACTAGTTTACAATGATATTGCCTTGGATAGATAGATAGATAGATAGATAGATAGATAGATAGATAGATAGATAGATAGATAGATAGATAGATAGATAGATAGATTACTATATACTTCTTATGCGTCTGTGTGCATGTCTTTCTCAGGGTTGCAGCCAGGATTTTAGAAATACAGTGCTGAGGTTCACTATTTACTAAAAACATTTTATTATTTCAATAAACAAACAAAAAAAAAACACTATTTCCCAGTATGTATGACCCACAAAAAACACACACACACAAAAAAAACACATTAGCTGAGAAAAAACCTTTTCAGCTTTGGGAGAGTGCATTTTCAGCTAATCCAGGCAGTTTTGGTTATTTAGACATGGGATAATTTTTTTCTTATTCAATAAATAAATACAGTTGATGCTGACTCTGCTCATGACAGGAATACTGTTATGATGGAGAAATAATAAATCCCTTGTTTTTCATTTCAAACTAGTCAAATTTAATGTATTGTGTCTGATAAAAACTACTGAAATAAACCTGTAAAATACCCATCAGTGTAGGATGCAAACTTCCTGCAGGTTCCTATAAAAAACCTAAATCCCAGAAAGAATTACTGGTGGTAGTAAGACCTTAGTGTCCTCAGTGTGAGTAACAGCCCTGGTCTTATTATGTGTCTGTTTGTTCATGCTTATCACATATCATATATCTCTACACTGACTGTACAGTAATAACTTATATAAATCAAATCAAATCACACATTACCATGTTGTACAAATATTACATTGTTTAATGATAAATTGCTGAGGCAAAATAAGTATATATTCCAGGAACAATACAGTCAGTCTCTGTCTTCTGTAAAACTTCTGTAACTTCTGAACACTTCTTGAAAAGGCAGACATGCACCTATTTGCCAAACTTGAAACCACAAAAATAGGGAGGATTTTGATTTCAAATTCCTGCATTCTGGTGACTTTTGAAGAATGAAAATAACAAGATAATAAATACACTGCACCAGCATTCTTACACTGAATGCATTTAATTCTCAGGAAAGAATACAGAATAATTTGTTCCTCTAGCATGAACTTGTGTAAATCTCTGGTGTAAACTAACATTAATTAGTTTTCTTTCTTTTATTTATTTTTACCCCAGCCCTAAGAGAACTGATATGGCAGATTTTACAAAATGCATGCCCTCGTTCATACTTTCCTTAAGAAAGGAGAACTCATCTTAGTAAGTCTGGTCTGGTGTACCTATATTGTTGTCCTAGTGGAAACAGCAGACTCTTAGTGTCTTATAGAGCTTATACACACTGTGCAGTGTCAGAAACAGGTCGTGATACTGACAAGGGAAAAAAAAAAGGTGTGAAAATACAGGAGAATTGTGATCAGGGAGGAAAAAGGGAGTGGACGATGAAAAACAGGAGTATCCTGGAAAAACAGGGAGGCTTGGCAAGTATGTAGGCAGCCTTCAGAAAGAGTTTCTGAGCTGATGTCGAGTGTTTGATCTACACTGACTAATACCAGGTTGTGTGTGTCTGGAGGCTGACTGAATGGACACATCGGAGACCCAAGAGAAACAAAGACAACACAAACAACTGTCCTTGAAAA
This sequence comes from Lutjanus erythropterus, assembly GCF_056507025.1. NCBI lineage: Eukaryota > Metazoa > Chordata > Actinopteri > Lutjaniformes > Lutjanidae > Lutjanus > Lutjanus erythropterus. Next base: position 28,401,711 of record NC_139326.1, on the reverse strand, counting down.
TGTCTGCTGGTTGCCAAGCGTCTGAAAGGATATAAGTGCAACCTTTACTGCCAATGTGTTTTCGATATTACGACATTATCATGCAAAGCAAACCGGGGAGGTAGCCTTGTCTTTCACTCACACACTTTCAAATGACATAGATATTGATGAGCTGATAGCACAGATTAGAGGAAAGATTAACCAAATGTTTGCGTGTGCACTTCCCTGTTTGACGATGTTTACTCTCACAGGCCAGGTGCACCATATGGAGATCAGAGGATTGGAATTAATCACATGAAATCCCCCAAGAAAGAAACTCTGAACAGTATTAAGAAGAATTAACCAGAGGGGGACTGTAATGTGCAGTGTATTGATCACATTGTGAACAAACCAATAATGGCCTTATTGGTTATATGGACAGTTCACCCCCAAATCAAAAATAAAGAGTTTCCTCTTACTTGTAGTGCTGTTTATACATCTAGATTTTTTTGGTATGAGTTGAAGAGTTTGCAGATATTGGACATAGAGATGTATGTCTTCTCTCAAGTATAACGGGACTAAATGGCACTCTGGTCAAAGCACAAAGAAAAAATACATTTAAAAAATTCAAAACCAGTGTTTCGTTCCAAGAATTATGACCTGGTTACTCAAGATAATCCACAGACAGACAGTGAGCAGTTCCATGTAGGAACTACTTTCTCTCTAGAAGAAAAGCAATTCCTGTAGTTCAAAAAGCAGTTCCTGTACTGCCAAAATTAAAGTAGTTCCTACATGAAAACACAACACGGTCTGTGTATTATCTTCAAAAAGTGATTTTGAATTTTTCAAATGTTTTTTTTCTGGTGCTTTGAGCAGTACAAGCCAAGTGCGAGTCAGTCCCATTATAATGGAGAGAAGGCAGAAATCTCTATGGCTGATGTCTCCTGTAATTTAATGTGATTTGTTGCTTGAAAGGTATCTTTACTTTATTTTATTTTATTTTATTTTGGAAACTTCTCTCTATGTGGATGCACTTGGTGCCATTATTGTTGATCATTTTTGTTTGCTTGCCAAGCTGTGAATAGCTCTTTTTTTTTTTTTAACTATTATTGTAATTTCCTGACAAAGCAGCTACTGTATGTATAAATCAAAATACATAAGTATAAATATATATTTTGTCCAAAAGGAAAAATACTGCGTGCTTTCTGTTTATCGAGGTCATCATCTGACATGTGAGGTTTTTCATGACTTGAATAAATATAGTGGTTAAATTATGCTCATATTTCTTGTGTCTAAATGATTAGGGTTGCTACTAATGGTTATTTTCATTATTGATTTATTCGACGTTTATTTTCAAAATCAATCCATGAATCATTTAGTCTATAAAACGTCAAAAATGTAAAAAAATTCTCATCACAGTTTCCCAAAGTCCAAAGTGACGTCTTCAAATTGCTTCTTTTGGCCAACCAATACTTCAACTTTTCATTTAGTGTCAATATTACAAAAACAAAAGCAGCAAATCCTTGTATTTAAGAAGCTGGGACCAGCAAACATTTGATGTTTTTGCTTGAAAATGACTGAAACAATTAGTTGATTATCACAATACTTAGAAACTAATTTTCTTTCGATCGACTAGTTGTAGCTCTATAGATGATCCAACTATTAAAAATAACATGATATGCTAAAACAGATTCATCAAATTACACTTTTATTAATTTATCAAGCTAACAAAACAGATATACAAATCAAACAATGTCTGATACTGATTTGGCTTTATAACAGCAAGCTGGAATCAACTACCGAGGCGTATAACTCTATCATTATAACGTCTATGCAGGTAATTTACAGTATCTAATCTTATTTTCTGTTAAGATATCAGTGCATTTAAAAGATCACAAGTAGAATAATATGAGTATATGTGAGTGCAGCTAGACTGTGGCTGAAGCTGTGGTGATTGTCAGTCATCAAAGTCTGGGATATCATCGTAGGAGTAGCCGTGGTAACCCTTTGAAGCATAGTAGGCTATTCTCAGGTGGTAAATTCCAGGCAGGAAGACGAGGATCCCGATGATAAGGACGGGCACAGTTCGGTCTGAGTGCTGAAAGACACAAAACATCTCAGTAAGACATAAATGTACTAGAGAGGAATATATTATTGAGAAATACTGTGAAAACTCTTCACAAGTACTCACAGTGACTCCGAAGTATCCAGCCAGAAGGAGGGCGCCGATGATGATTAACAGCGAGCCGATTAAGAAGAGGACTGTAGCCAGAGCTATGGCTTTGTACGGGACTTTGGGTGGGCTCTTTTTGAACTGTGGAGGAGAAGAAATATTTCATTAAAACACTTTTCTCTGACGCAGCAGGCTGTCTGAGTCATGACCTGTTTTCCACTCATGGACGGACCTGGACAGCAGAATTAGTCTGGCTCATGATGTAGCTGAACTTCTTGGAAAA